>NC_081538.1:1220661-1851911 GCF_030273125.1 Centropristis striata | reverse complement strand
TTTTTCCCCTGCTCCCAAAATAAGCTATATAAGAATTGCCTTGATTTGTTGCTGCTGGCATCTTTACATCTTAGTCCTGGTAATACCCATTTATCTCAGGGGTGTAGTTCAAGTCCCGTGTAAACCCACGTTGCCTCCCTTGTGCACAGAGTCATCAGCTTAACTTCTTTATCAGCAGCATTAATCTTGGCGATACACTCTTTCTAATTAATGGAGGATTGCCCGGTGCCATAAATATGAGTGGAGGTGGCTGAGGGAGACTCCCTCAACACAAACGCTAGATACAAACATTTCAAAACACTGTGGTTATACCGAGCAGCAACCTCCAGGTCTGAAAAATGAAGTCAATAAGTGCAGTAAATCTGGATTCTTTCTACTGGCCAGCAGGGGGCGACTACATTGGTTGCAAAAAAAAGTTCAACTGGATTAAAAAGGCCCTACTTCTCACTTGATTTATCACTTCTGGAAACATTTTCCTAATGAGTTTATGTTCTCAATCACTAGTTTTTAATCCCAAAAAAATAATCAAATTGACCACAAAACATAAATAAAATGGTCAAAAAAGACCGTAAATTACCAAAAAATGACATAAAGTTAAGCAAAAAAGGACTCAAATTGACCCCCAAATGACAAAAAATGACCACAAAAAGACACAAATTGACCTAAAAAGACCCAAAATGACCCAAAAAAGACACAGAATTACCCAAAAAAAGAAACAAAATGACTAAAAAAGACACAAAATGACCAAAAAAGACACAAAATGACCAAAAAAGATGCAAAATGACCAAAAAAAGACACAAAATGATCACAAAATGATAAAAAAAAGACACAAAATGACTAAAAAAACACAAAATGACTAAAAAAAAAGACATTAAATGACCAAAAAGACTAAAACACATTAACACATGAACCCTTTAACACAGTGGCGACAGAGCTGACTTCCAAAATGATTTGCCGACCCCCAGAAACCATCTCGCGACCCCAATTTGGGTCGGGACCCCCAGGTTGAGAATAGCTGTGCTAAATGACATTTAGAATTGTAGAATTTTGAACTACAAATGCACCTTGTAAACCAAGGCAGCTAGCTAGTGTTAGCTGGTAAAATCCTCCTCCCCAGTTCTGATCCCTCTGATCCAAATATGGTCACTTCTGACTCCAAAACCCAAGGTGGCAATGGCCAAAATGCCAAAGTAAAGACTTCAAAACCCTAGTCCACAAGCCAATAATTGATGTCACAGTGGCTCCCTCAACTTCTTTGACACAGTCTATGAGGAATACACAGAATAACTACAGCCAATGTTCCTTATTTTTCCAATATAGACACAAAACAGGAGACAGTTTAGTTCTAAGGTTCACCAACAGGCCAGAAAAATGAAGTCTGAGTTGTTACGTGACTGTGAATGTGTGTGTTTCTGTCAGTGTCACTCTGTATATTTCTCCATTTGCTTGCAGGATGCTGTTCTATTGCGCCAGAGAGCCAATTAGCGTCTCTCAGTTTGACACCCGTCTCTTCAGGACTGGCATGCTCATACATGTTAATTGCGGTCTTTAACGGCCACGGAGGTTTCGGCTGCCTCATTACAGCAAGAACATGCAACTAACAACCAGGGGGCTGATGTGGCAAAAATCTCAGAGCCATCCACCCACTCTTCCTTATCACTGCCTCTCAGTCTCTCTGTCCTACTCCTTACTTCCCTCTTTCTCAGAGTTAGTGAGTAACGCCCCTAAGGAATGACCTTCTAGTGAAAGCTGATCTGTCTTAATGAAAGAAGGGAGGGAGCCACCACTTAGAAAACAAATGCTGCGTTCAGGTCATCAGGGGAAGAATCATATTAGAGAGTCGACAACTCAAAGCAGCAACTAGGAAGAAGTGTCTATCCATATTCTCAGACAGCATGAGCTGGATATATTCTGTCACATTGCCACATGTTGGAGATCTTGGTAAGAAAACAACAGATGAGTGCGATCAAGCTGTGCTGATAGCTATGCCCCATGTTGGCAGGAAACACATGCAACATCAGCAAAAATACTGCAGCAGTGGAGAGAGAAGAGGGCCGATAGGGAGAAAATATGTTGGGGAAGCAGAGGCGACAATGACAGACTTTAATAAAAGGGAGAAACAAATTGGAAAAAGAAGGCAGGAACATCTGTGGAAGTTGGCAGGACATGCTATAAATAGGAGATGACCCGAGGAGAACTCAGAAAAGAAGGTAAAAGCATAAAGCAGAGAGTTTTCAGATGGAGGTAATGTTCCAATTAATCCATTATCAAGTCAAATTTCAAGTCTTTCAAGACGCAGAAAATAAAATAATGGAAGAAGGGAACTGAAGCCCCTAGAAGAGCTTGTTGCCTGGGTGATAAGCAATGCTTGCTTATTAGAGCTACACACCACTTTGATTCACAGCATGAATACTGGACTCAAATACTCAAAAGGGCGGTCATAGTTATTTTAGGAGTGAACCTGCTTTGTAAAGAAATGCATTAGCATTGTGCATATCAAGTAAAATAATGACCAAAAGGACTTGAAAATAAAAAAGGAAAATTACTGCTGCTATGCCAGTAGAGAGTCTTGAGGAGGAAGAAGAGTAGGAAGATGAAAAGGGGAAGAGGGGGAAGATAAATCACAAATACATGAGGGTCCTTCAGCAGAACTACCCGCACCCTAATTATTTAAAACTTGTTAACTTAAAAATATCTTTGAAATCATACATCTCTCATCCAACCAGCACATTGCCTGAGGAAGCATTAGCATGTTTTTTCTGCCTCACCCAGGTCACAAGTGGTGATTGAAGCAAAATATCCTTCAAAAAGAAATTAAAGATGTACTTTGTCAATGGTTAATGTTAGGTGTAGGGCTTATTATATTTTTTGTAGGGGTTTATTTAATTTGTTTTTGTTTATTTTGGTTGAAAGGGACGCTACTCTTTATAGAAGCGATGTTTGCCTGGACATACAATCAATGATACTGGTTAAAGCTGTATTGTTTTTTGGGGGTTTTTTTTGTATTTTATTTGTTTTCTGATCAAATGCATTTGACCAATTATTCCTAAACATTTAATCCAAATGGCTATAATTCAATGGTTTGATTCTACAAACTCTCTTTTAAATTTGTGCTGCACTTTTCTAATGTATTTTGGAATGTATTTTTACTGTTAAAGGTGTTGTAGGACTGTTGAGTATTACTTGTTGGAATGTTTTGACCCCAGGAAGACTAGCCAACTGCCACGGCACAAGCTAATGGGGATCCTTTAATAAAACATAAAACATAAAAACATCCTGCTGTGATACCTGCCAAGCGACGGCTTCACAATGTGACTTAGGGAATCCAAAACTGGTGTCAAAAATCAATAAGTCATTCTGAAAGTGTGTACTATTGATTGTACCATAGTTAGAAACTGTTTTCATATTTTGAGATAAAATTGTGAAATCTACCAAACTGCATATGCAACTACTGTGTACATGACTAGCACTTTGCCATTTATTTTCATGAATAATTGTGTTTATTTAGTGAGAATTTGCAGTTATGATGCACTCATAAATCAAAAATCTGCATGGATAGTTTGTGGAGGACACTCATTAGTTTTACAGTTTTCCTGCCAGTTGAAGCATCTGAACACGTCTCCTCATTAAGAGCCTACATTTTGGTGAAATTTGCAAAATGCTTGCATGCACGATTGATTTGTTTTAGTTTTTTAAAGTTTTAAACTTTAGACAGTTGCTGTAGCGTCATTATCATGACAATAAGTCCATAATGTCAGTTCAAAAAAGGGTTCAAAAACACTCTACAATAACCATTTAAGTGATGTTTATAGATGGTTTATAAACCAATTGTTATGAACCATTTACAAACTTCTATACATATTTAATCTTTAAATGTTTTCAAGCAATTTCTTAAAGGTATAAGAATCATTTTGAAATCATTTACATACTTAATATGGTGTTAGAAATGTTATAATGAGTGTAAAGCTATTAATAAACTAATATGGTAAAGTAATCTATTTGGCATTTATAAATTATAGTTCAACATTATTACATTTTCTATTCACCATTCTAAATGGCCTATATACGGTTTATAAATGATGATTATGATTGTATTCATGCATATTTTATTTTGTGCGGGCAGTACATTTTACATTTTATTTTATTTATTTTTATCCCATTTTTAATTTATTTTATCTTATTGCATCTTACTGTTCTATTGTTTACTACATCTCTTTGTATTGTGTTATGTATTTATTGTTTGTGCAGCACTTTGGAAACCTTGTGTTTGCTAAAATTGTGCTATATAAATAAAGGGGATTGGATTGGATTGGATTAAACATTAATAAACTATCTGTTTACCATTTATAAATGGTCTATTTACCATCTATAAATGATGGTTATTGTAAAGTGTTACCCAAAAAAGGCTGCTCCCCTCTGACCTGGACATAGTAATCCACCTTTTACAGATAAAACAGACAGTCTCAGTGTAGCGGGGGCTATTTCTAATCCTGAGTGCGTCACACATAAAACCCCTTTAGTGCATATTGGAGGTGACGATGTGACAAAGCCAGAGGGACAGCATCATCGGGAAACAACAGAGATGCCACCTTAATGTCATCCAACTGGACACGGTCCAGACATCAGCAGCATTTTGATATCTTGTGCATAAACATCAGCGAACATCAAAGGTGACAAGGTCCGTGCCCTTGCCCAGCGCCCACAGTCACCGTGCTTGACTAAATGCCAGATGCAGCTCTTGCAGCTAATGAACGGCACATTCACAGCAACCCCGTCACCTTATAGTCATGCAGCACCTCCTCATAGACCAAGGACACAAAACTCATAGACTGTGGACAGTGGTGGTTCTAGACCAGTTTTACTGTGGGGGCCAAGGAGGGACCAGTGTTTAATCAGAGGGGCACATTAGCACATGAAAAAATGGCAAAGATGATATTTAAGCATTTAAAATCTTTGAATGTCTTGAAAAAGACACAAAATGACCATAAAAGACACAAAATGAAAAGACAGAATAACCAAAAAACAACCCACCGAAGACATAAAAATGACAAAAAAGACACACAAATGACCAAAAAAGACACAAAATGACTTACAAAGACACGAAAGACATGAAAAGGATTCAAAAATGGACAAAATATCCCTATAAGACTCCATAGAGTTAAACTAAGATACAATGTTCACATTCTGGGTTCATTTTGTGTACAATGAGATATTGTTTGAACAAAAAAAAGGTTAGAATTGTTCCATTGTTCGTTGTTATAAATTGATCATTTTATTATTAATTTGACACAGGGGCCACAGCAGGGGCCAAAGGCTTCTTCACAGGGGCAGTGGCCCCTGGAGGCCCCTGGGTAGAACCGCCACTGGCTGTTGACTAATTTTCCATTAAATCTCACACTGCAAAAAAAGAAAAGTTGGGTGAACTCAAAATTTCAAGGCAACAAACTTCAATAAAATTTTAAGTTGGACAATTAAACTAAATATTTTAAATTTTGTTTTTGAGTTTGCTCAACTCTGAATTTCTCTGGCACGATTGTAAAGCCGCTATGAAATGTCAGCTAATGTTGCGATCACAATTTTGAGTTAGCATTGATACGCTAATGGCTACTCTTGTAGCTGTAACAAGCAGCGCCGCTAGCATCAGTTAGCCGCTAGCATCAGTTAGCCGCTGGCATCAGTTAGCCGCTAGCATCAGTTAGCCGCTAGCATCAGTTAGCTGCTAGCATCAGTTAGCCGCTAGCATCAGTTAGCTGCTAGCATCGGTTAGCCGCTAGCATCGGTTAGCCGCTAGCTTTCGCTAATGACCGAATTTCACCACTTTCCTGCATTTCACAGCAAAGAAATAAGAGTTATCAGAACTATTGTCCCTTGTTGTGAACCCCAACTTAAAGATATAAGTAACAACAACTCACCAACTTGTTTTTGAGCAGACAACTGGCTTCCTTTGTTGTGCTAACTTACATTATTGCCCTAAATGTCAATAATTTATATTTCCAAGTTTTACCAACTTAAATCACTGTTTTAGGCCAAAAAAATACAAGTTGGCTTTTTTGCAGTGCATGTGAAGTGAGAGGATAAAAGTTTCCTGACTTTTCCACTTGTTTTATATTAAAAAAAAGTGGATTTAAATATTAAACCAGATGGTAAAAAATAAAGAATTGGATGGAAAACATTTTTTTATGATGATTCTGAAGCGGAATATGCAAAATTCTGGAAATTTGAAAGAGAGAAAGAAGAAAGGAAAGAGAGAGAGAGGAAGAGTGAAAGTCCTAGAGCACTGAGGGGAAGGTCAGAGAAATGCAGGCAGATGTTAGGAGATGTCCCAGAAGTATTCTCTGTGCTGCAGTGTGTGATTCTCTCACACCAAGCAGGGAGGAAGTGAGAGAGCACAACAATAACAGACGCACACAAGAAATACTCAGATGGAGGCAGAGCTCAGCTATCAATGAAGTGCATGCATTTATGTTAATTTGGCTTGTAGATGTGACACATTTGCATACATGTTTATATATATGGGCCCAAACATGGGTTATTCACACAAACATGCAAACAAAATGCAGCTTCATTTGCATCATGTTATCATCTTCCTGTCACTTCTCGACTTGCTGGCCCAGTCCAGGAACTTCGGGAGGATTGCATAAGACATTTGTTGCTGTATCCTTTCACTCTGCTGCTTATAATACAGGACGCGTCTCTCACTGCCTGCAGACTGCAACAGAAACCTGCACACACACACCTGCAACAGCTATGTCAGTCCACCCAAGGACACTCCGCATGTCAGCTCTGATTAAGCCTGCACTCAGCCTGTAGAATAGAGTTCTCGGGTGGGGGGTGGCGGGCGGGGAAAGAAGCGACTTGGGTCCAGTAATAAATCGCTGCAGGCAGCCGGGCTCTTCAGAGCCGTGGCCCGGCCGACCCCCAACAGATGCCGGCTGGTTTGGCCTGCCAGTGGCGTCCAGGGCCTGTGGGCCAGCACCATCATGAGCGATGGCCGCGGTCCAAAGCGGGGGTCTGCCGCCACAGGCGCAGGTGTAGACATCGTTAACATCCAATAAGAAGAGAGCGGAGCCCTGCGGGTGGGGCAAAGTGATATTGATGGAGGCTCGTCTGCAGTTGCCTGGTTCACTGAGCAAATATGAGAATAAATATGGCCTTTTGAATAGCGTGCACCTTTCATTAATATTAACCAACAGCCTCAATGGTGCACGAGAGTGTCCATTAACACCAGTCACTAAGGGTTGACAACCGCCGTCTGTTTGTAGTTTTTTTATGGCTGTTGACTGTTGTACTCCTCTCCCTGTACTCTTTCAAATGATGTAAGCCTGTATATGCAAAGCATGATCCAATATATTCTCCCCGTGCCAAGTCAGCAAAGTCAATTATGTTTGTTGTTTATTTGGAAGTTGGAAGATTATGTGACCATTTGCCAAGCTGGAGACATGATCAGCTGCAAATTAATCCTGTGAGGATTCATATTGTTTTGGCACACACCTTTTTTCCTCCTCATTGTGCTGGTAATGCCAGGAAATTGAGTAGTCGTGTGAAAAACAAGAGCATCTGAGACAAAACAACAGAGGATAAACAAGGCTGGATATGAACTAAATGATTTGGTGGCTGGCCAGCTATCCATCCATGAATTAGCTCTTCTAGGCACCTAACCTTGTCCAATATCAATCCAATTCTGCAAATGCTGTCTCTTCCTTGTGTTTAAATAATCCTCGTGTCGCATGTTCCAGTTCGACACAAAGCCTCCCGATGCTGCTGCCCAGTTCTCCACATGATTGTAGGCACCTCCAGGCCACTAACAGACAAGCTGGGTGCCTCAAGAGGTTTCAAATTCTGACAATTCTTGGAATTCATTGAAGTAGCGGACAAATCTGAGATTCAATTTGGGGGTTCAGGCTCTTAGGCCAGCATTATGTCCAGAGGCAGAACACCACGACATGAGTGGTGGACAGCTAGATCCAGACACGAATCAGGCAAGTGGAAGCGGATTCTATTCTCCTCACAGCAGAACATTCACTTCCCTGCAGACTTTTCTGAATCACCATGATGATCCACACCAGCTGTCTATCTGTGCCTCAGCAGAACTCTCCTGTGGTTCTCAGGACTCTCTCCCATGAGCTGTTTGAGTCCATTGAGGGGATTTCCCTTAATCTGCTGTGTTTGAAGATAGCATTGTTGCTGCCACTGACTTCAGTTCAGTGGGTGAGTGATTTAGGTGCCCTGTTGGGCCGCTCTGGCTATCTGCTTGTTTTTCCGACCAAAGTGGTGATATTCTTTAGCTAAACCTCTTGTTTGTACAGCATTTAAGAACATCCCATTTTCTTTTACCTCCTTGTGTGCCAAGGGGTCTTGGAGTTGTTACTTCTCTTGTTAATCTGGGCCTGTAAAACCTAAAGTGACCTTGAATATGTCGGGCAGAACAAATAAACCTAACTTGAACTTTCGGTCCAGGATAGTGCAGCTAAATGTTTCTTTTCTCTCTCTCTCTTTACTTAAGGAGGGAAAAGGAGGGGGATCCAGAGCATGGACTTAGAAAAGTCAGATGGATGAGCAATGTAAACCTAGGGTCAGGTCTGTTAGTCATGGTCATAAATATACACTACTGGTCAAAGTTTTAGAACACACCAACTTTTCCAGAATTTAATTGAAAATGATGCAGTTTAATGTCTCAGTGTACTCTGAAATTAATGCACATTTGCAACATTTAAAATTCTTGATTGAGCATGATAGTGTTTTGAAAGTTTAAAAAAATTTAAGTTTAACATTTTATGTTAGACTAAAGGACTAAAAAAAGATACAAAAAGACCAAAAAAAGACACAAAATGACTAAAAAGACACCAAAAGACACAAAATGACAAGAAAAGACACCAAAAGACACAAAATGACAAAAAAATGACACAAAATGACCAAAAAAAGACACAAAATGACTTACAAAGACATGAAAAGAATTAAAAAATTGACAAAATAGCCCAAGACTCCATAGAGTTAAGTTGTTAACCCATTTCTTGTTCCCTGAAAAAGGCCTACTTGTATAATTCTGAAATGTACATTATTTTTCAGTTTTGGTTAAGCTTACCTTTTTTATTTACCTCTGGCAGTTCACCACTTACCTTTGTACCCTTTCAAGCTGTTCATTTGACTTGAACTGCTTGAATTTCAATAAAAAACTGGAAAAATTGGGGTGTTCTAAAACTTTTGACCGGTAGTGTATATATATATATATATATACATATATATATATATATATATATTGCAACATGGCTATTGCTACTTATAACTATAATTCTTAGCAACTCATCCAACCAATATGACTAAATAGGTAATTAGTTCCTACCCTTCTAATACGACCAATAGGGGCATTTCCTAGCATCCCTACCAGCAGAGATCATGTTCTCATACCTAAATGTAACAGTCAGAGTTTTAAAAATGTGGTCAACTATGTGAAATAGTCAGTTTGGTTACATTTAGGGGAAAAAATCTACGTGGTTAGATTTAGGAAAAATCTGCAATAAGACTATACAATTCATCTATCTCTGCCAGAACCAACATAACTGAAATGCACTAAATCTACGCACGACACTTTGCTATGTTATTAATATTATTATTATTATATATATTATTATACTGTTGCTGACATTACTATTATTACTATATACTGTAATATACTACTATTATTATTATACCGGCCTTATTTATTAATATTATTACTATTATTATATATTTATATATTTATTTATATATGATATATCATCATTTACAAGTTAAAATAAGTCAACACTGACTTTCACATGGGACACAAAAATTTTTTTCCTGGGTCCTGTATCTGTTTGACCCATACATCCATCTTAACCTCCTCCCATGCGGACTTTGTCGCTCTTTATACCACATGACATGACTTCCTCCTTTGCCCCCGTCATTAAAGACTGTTGCCACAACAAATGTAAATATGGGTTGGAATCAGCTGCTGCTACAATGGAGGACAGTCTCGTCAATACTACATCAAATAATGATGTATCATTTTGCCTCCAGATGTCAAAGGTAACAAATAGATTTTCACAACAACTGCTCATTATTTGATCGATAAAGTTGTAGCGATGTTTTTTTTCTTGCATACATTGAAAGAAAATAGTTCTCTAATTGTTACATCTGTGCTCTGTGCTGTCAGCCTTGGCTGCTCTTATCTTGCGTACTGTGTTGGTTGTATTTTTCCTTCATTAGGACATGTACACAAAGACGGTGCTGCCATCTCTGCTCTCCCCACGTATTCTTTCATCGCTCCCCTGGCAGTGAGTGGCAGCACGCTGAGCCCCCGGTGTGTCTGCTAGCAACTTGTTAAGTTTGCTACAAGGTTCCATAGCAGACCTCATTAGCCATTCACGGTCACCTGGTGGCCTCACTTCACCGCACACATTGATGCTACATGACTAAGGCTGCCGCTTGGCTTCTCACAGAGTCCTTTCCGCTGTTCTGGGACACACTTAGCCCTCGCTATATTGACACTCCAAAACTAATGAGCAAGCATTAGCTGTCATATCTTAGTTCAAGCACCTGTAAAAACCTTGGTGTAAGGACACGGGGAAAACACCGTGCCTGGAGGATTGTCCTTAAATATGAAGTGTTCTGGATAATAGTAATTAGTTTGTGAGGGACAAATAATTTAAGAATAATAAAACGTTCAGTTCAATAATGTTGCATTTCTTTAGCCAGCCTAGATAGATGGATGGATGGATGGATGGATGGATAGATGGATGGATGGTTGGATAGATAGATAGATAGATAGATAGATAGATAGATAGATAGATAGATAGATAGATAGATAGATAGATAGATAGATAGATAGATAGATAGATAGATAGATAGATAGATGGATAGATAGATGGATAGACAGATAGATAGATAGATACACTGTAAAAAATAATCTGTTTCATTTACGGTAAAATACCGGCAGCTGTGGTTGCCAGAACTTCACCGTAAAAATTACAGTGAGAGGATTTTCTATTCTAAATTTAAATGTAAATATCAGCAAAAACTGTAATTTAGTCTGAATAATCCTGTTATTTTTAGGGTAGTTGTTTCATTCATTCACACATCATGGTATTTCTCCATAAATTTTGCATGAAAATGTTATATTTTACAGCAAAACTGTGTGTTTCTTCCAGTTTATGACAGAAAAAAGTAAAAGTTTTGCGCTATTCTTTGATTTACGGTAATTAAAAGTGTCTAATACGGTGATATACAATTTTTCATTTTATGCCCTATTTCTGATGTATTTGACAGAGTTTTACTGTTATTTCTACAAACATTTTTTACAGTGTAGATAGATAGCATTACACACAGAGACAATAACAACACAATTAAATAATTAAATAAAAAGAACAACCTAGGCATACTTCAAGCAATAAAATATAAAAATACAATAAAATGTAATGTAAAAATAAAAATAAACTGTCTAAAGAAGGAGTATGTATTAAGGAGTAGAATGCCAGTGCAGAATAAATATGAATATGCAGTATAAAAATGTTGGTGCTATGAAACAAATAAGGTGCAATGAACAAAGTTTGCATCACCTATAATCAATGTGCAGAAAAATGCATGCACACATGTCCTCATTACATTTCAGAAAGCACACGTCAACAAAAGCCTGCATAATATAATCTCCATGCGCGCGATGAATATGAATAGACGCAGATATGTGTGTTTGTGTACACATGCATTAATTATTTTTAAAGAGCTAATCAGGGATGTGTTTCTAAATAAAATCGTTATTAAAAAGCACCATAAATGATACAAGACATGAGGAACTGTCACTGATTTAATTTATTTGTAATCAATCAATATTTGGTGGCATTTTGCTGGCATGCAGCCACCGCCCACATTATATTATTATGAAGCCTGTGGCACTCTGTCGGCTGTCCACAGCCTCAGGTCAGGAGCTGATAGAGACATTTCAGTAACAGATAAAACATTGTACCTTCACACCAAGGTTATTATAGTTAACGAAAAGTAACGAAATAACGAAAACTAGAATTGAAAAAAGATTTTCGTTAACTGAAATAAAAATAAAAACTAGAGTTTTTAAAAAACAATAACTAACTGAAACTGTATTGCGTGGTTACAAAACTAACTAAAATTAACTAAAATTATAGTGGAAATGTCCTTAGTTTTCGTTTTTGTCAACTTTTTTCATTCATAATTCAGTGTTTCTATTTGAACATGCAACACATGGTGAATATGTTTACTGAGACTGGGATGTTTACACTAGAACCAAAATTCAAAACAGTTAATAACCTTATTGGGGCTGAGATGATAAACCAAAGGAAATAAAGGCAAAATTTATTATGACCACTTTGAATCTGGCACCCAACATATAGCCCATTACAAAAAAACTAAAACTAACACTAAAACTAATAAAAACTAAACTAAAACTAAGCATTTTCAAAAAAATAAAAACTAAACTAAAACTAGAAAACTCACTCTTAAAACTAACTGAAACTAACTGAATTTGAAAACAAAATTTCACAACAAAATTAAAACTAAAACTAATGAAAAATCCAAAACTATTATAACCTTGCTTCACACCACTTACATTTACTATATCCGCAGTAACATATGATTACCGTATTTTCCGGACTATAAGTCGCACCGGCTATAAAATGCATAATAAAGAAGGAAAAAACATATATAAGTCGCACTGGAGTATAAGTCGCATTTTTGGGGGAAATTTATTTGATAAAATCCAACACCAAGAACAGACATGTCATCTTGAAAGGCAATTTAAAATAAAAATAGAATAGAGGCAACAACAGGCTGAATAATTGTACGGTATGCTTACGTTACATGACACAACTGAGAACGTGCCTGGCATGTTAACATAACATATTAAGAGTTATTCAGATAACTATAGCATAAATAACATGCTAAGAAGTTTACCAAACCATCCGTGTCACTCCAAATAACTAAAATCCAATGAAATCTTCATCCTCGGTGTCACTTTTAAACAACTCCGCTAACTCCGGAGGTAGAAGATGCGGCGCTTCTTCTTCTACGTCGCTTACTCGGCCTAGAGCGCCCTCTTGCGGTTGAGTGTGAAAATAACATGTGAAATGATATACCGGTAATAATGTGTTAACCCTCTATGGTACGCATTATGATGCCAGTTAGTAAAAAAATGTTTGGAGTGTTTTTTTGTCTTGAAATAGACTAAATAAACCTAATCTGAAGAAATTTTAGAATTAATTTTTTTTGGGGGGGGGGGGGGGGGGGGGGGGGGGGTTGTTGCCCGTAGGCAACATTGAACCATAACGGTAATAACATAATTTATTTAATAAACATGTGAAAAACATTCAGTAGCTTCAACAGGGTACAATATATAACATTTTAAATTAAAAAAACATTTTAAAAGGAACTTTTTTAAGCAATTTCTTGTCTGAATGTTGCCTTTAGGCAACATTGTAGGCCTACCATTGAAACAACAATTGAAATTAGTATGTATGAAACCATCAAAAATGAAGGTTTACTCACCTATCATTAGGAATATATTTTTTCTAGATGGAAAAGGGCCAGGAAATTACGTTTTGAGTGATTTTTTTGTGGCGCAAAATGGCAAAGCTGTTTCCTTTGGAAAAGTCTGCAAAATAGGGTTTCAATATGGCCTCCTGGAGGTCATGTGACAAATTAAAACACTGCTATTGGTTCCCTAGACTCTTCCTTCTTTTTTAAAGTATCGCATCACTCAAAAAGATGCATTGTAGAAATTTGACAGGCCAAAAATGGGTATGTACCATAGAGGGTTAATATCAATAATCAATAATTTCACACATAACTCGCTCCAGAGTATAAGTCACGCCCCCGGCCAAACTATGAAAAAAACTGCGACTTATAGTCCGGAAAATACGGTACATCTTTCACACATCCTGATCAATTTGTCTCATTCACGTTAAATAGCAGCAGCAGTGTATGGATGTTTCTGGAGGGCCCGATAAATCACTGGGTGAAATTTCCCTGAGCATCTGCATTTTTTTTGTGTGAGTTTGGAGGTGGTGAGGCTGGCAGGCACACGCTGAGAAGGATGAGTAATGACGGCGAATCGAGAGGCGGAGGAAGTAAACACACTGGGCTGTTGTTTCTATTGGACGTTTCACCCTGGGGCTGTCGTCACAGCAACCCTTTCTCTTAAAATTTATTACGGCCTGCCTGTACCTCCTACTGCAAAGGCAAAGTAATTCTAAACCAACAGGCCTCAGAAACTGCTCTTTGCATCACTTAACTCCTTTTTTCCTTTTTCCTCTTGCTCCTTTGTCTCTGTCTTTCTTTCTCCCGCCTGCCTGCCTGGCTAGGTAAGGACTAAGTGGTCGCTGTCAATTGAAACACATTGTTAGGTGCTGCACACGGAGCCATGTGGCGCCCTGCCCCAGGCAGAGGCCAGCAGAGATGAACACACAGTCCCATCTTCAAAACTCACCCTTAAAGGAACACTCCACCGTTTTTTCATATTAAAACATGTTATTCGGTCAAGTAAGACGAGTTGATACAGACCTCTTGCGTCTCAATGCGTGCACTCAATCGCCCTGGCGCACGGCGCCACTAGGCTAGCACTTAGCTTAGCCCAGTTCATTCATTAGGATCCAAACAGATGGACAGTTAGAAGAGACCAAACTCCTCCACGTTTTCCCTATTTAAATACAGCACTTCGACTCGGCGCAGTAATATCATCACTCCTGAAAAATCTGATTTGATGATATTGATATATGAAAATGATGATATTACTGCGCCGAGTCGAAGTGCTCCCAAGTGCTATTCCGCCATACATTATAGTTATCCTTTTTATCCGCTTAGAAAAGCGCCACGTTTTATTTTGTGTCGCCATAATTGGTCGTTTAACTACTCGTGTAGCTGTATTTAAATAGGGAAAACGTGGAGGAGTTTGGTCGCTTCTAACTGTCCCTCTGTTTGGATCCTAATGAATGAACTGGGCTAAGCTAAGTGCTAGCCAAGTGGCGCCGCGCGCCAGGGCGATTGAGTGCACGCATTGAGACGCAAGAGGTCTGTATCAACTCGTCTTACTTGACCGAATAACATGTTTTAATATGAAAAAACGGTGGAGTGTTCCTTTAATACACATGATGCATGAGCTTACCGGTGCTAACTCTAAAAGCCAGAAGATAGAGTCTGGTCCTTTTATTTCCTGGCCCTTCTTATAATGCTAGGTCAAGCTACAGGGCTGGCCCATGGCCCAAGTCTCAGGGATGAAGCTAAGCCTGGGCACCTTCCCAGCCAGGTCGCCTGCCAGCCAGCCAGCAGGGCCCACAATCCCACAAACAGTGGATGGAGAGCTTTCTCCCTCACACTCTGTCCCTGTACCATCATTTTTTTTTTTCTTGGACTTAAAGGTTATCTGCAGCCATCCTGTCTGGGGCCTCTGGCGGGAGCTGGAGCGAGCGGCCGGTCCACCACAGGTGTGAGCGCTGCCGATAAGCAAAGGAAGGCCAGGAGAGAGAGAGAGGAGGCGGTGGGAGAGGAGGCGGGGCGGAGATATGGAGGTCCATCATGGCCCGAGACTGACCTTCATTCACAATATTGTACACAGATGGAGTGCTCCCGGGATGTGAAAACAAAAAGGACCATATAGCTGTAATCTTCCCTACTTTCCTACTATAAAAGGGAGACCAAGAATGAGAGAGACAGAAACACACAAAGGAGGGATGGCAGCGGTACTGTGCTACACTGTAAAAAATAATCTGTTTAATTTACGGTAAAATACCGGCAGCTGTGGTTGCCAGAATTTCACCGTAAAAAATACAGGGAGTTTTCTACTGTAAATTTAAATGTAAAAATCAGCAAAAACTGTAATTTAGACTGAGTAGTGCCTTTATTTTTAGGGTGATTGTGTCCTTGTGACATTATGGTATTTCTCCATTCATTTTACATGAAAAAACTGTGTGTTTTCTACAGTCTAAAAGTTTTGCATTATTCCTTGATTTACGGTAATTACAAGCATCTACTACGGTGATAATACATTTTTAATTTTACGCCCTATTTCTGATGCAGTTTGACAGTGTTTTACTGTAATTTTTACAAACATTTTTTACAGTGTGCACTGTAAAAAAAAAAAACTGTTGTTTTCACGGTAAAATACTGGCAGCTGTGGTTGCCAGAACTTTACCGAAAAAAATTACAGCGAGAGGATTTTCTATTCTAAATTTAAGTGTAAATATCAGCAAAAACTGTAATTTAGTCTGAATAATCCTGTTATTTTTAGGGTAATTGTGTCATTCATTCACACATCATGGTATTTCTCCATCAATTTTGCATGAAAATATTATATTTTACAGCAAAACTGTGTGTTTCTTCCAGTTTATGACAGAAAAAAGTAAAAGTTTTGTGCTATTCTTTGATTTACGGTAATTAAAAGTGTCTAATACGGTGATATACAATTTTTCATTTTATGCCCTATTTCTGATGTATTTGACAGAGTTTTACTGTTATTTCTACAAACCTTTTTTACAGTGTACACTGTAAAAAAGAAACTGTTGTTTTCACGGTAAAATACTGGCAGCTGTGGTTGCCAGAACTTTACCGTAATAAATATGGTGCAACTTTTTGTAACATTACAGTAAAATGATATTAACACTGTTGATTTCACGTTTAAAATTGCCATTTTATTCAATTTTTTACCATAAAAAAAAAAAAAAATTCCATCAAAAGAAACGGTGTTCTGCCATATGATTGACAAGAAAATACTTTATAAATGCTGCATAAATTAAAGATAAAGATATTACTATTAAATATCAGTATATTTTTGCTAGAGATATGGTGTTTAGTACATTTAACAGTGAGAAAAAGTATTTTTACAAAAATAAATGCAAAAATTACAGTGATGCTTGTATATATATTACAGTATATTTTTGTTACAGTGTATTATACAGTGGAGGAATGTTTTGTCTTTGTTTTAATTTTTAAAAATACTTTTTTGGCTGATATATACATTTACGGTGTTTCATTGTTACTGAAACTGAATTAACTAATTTATAATTTTAAGATCTTTTACTGTCATGGTTTAGCAGTTTTTCACCGTAAAATCTACAGACATTTTTTTACAGTGTAGAGAGAGGGAGCATACAGAATAAAGAATTCATCATGTAGCATTTTTAGTGAACGGAGAACATGAACTTAGCCTCAAAAATGTATTTTTTAAGAGTTGTACTAATGTGAGGGATTAGGATCAGGGATATCATCTGTTCCTCCCGCTTGACAAAGTGAAAACACAGCCAGGGCCGGGACACGGCGGCCAATCCCAGGGCTCACTAGCTCACTTTCAGTGTGTGTAGCTCCTCCATTAATAACTAATAGGTGGAACATTAGGGGGAAATGGTGAGTATATCTTGAGGGCTTACATTAGCCTGGCGTACAGCATCTCCTTATCTGTGTGTAGGACAAGAGACGGAGAGAGAGAGACGGGACGCGTCGTCCTCTCTTTGACTTTCTTCCTCCATTAACCATCCTGGGAGGATAATTCAAGCACGAAACAGAAAGTGCACAGAAACGGCACAGATGTGTGCAGACTGCTGAGCATAAGCACATGTGCAGCCATTCAACAATGCAAAGAGTGAACCCACTGAGTACCCATTGAGGTTCTCTATATACATGTGATTATATGTGCTGGCTTTTTATATATGCAAAGAACACGTGGCTGATCTACAGTTGAAACCAGAAGTTTACATACACTGTATAAAAAGACACATATGCTTTTTTTTCTCACTGTCTGACATGAAATCAAACAATCATTTTTCCTGTTTTACACTGTAAAAAAGGTTTGTAGAAATAACAGTAAAACTCTGTCAAATACATCAGAAATAGGGCATAAAATGAAAAATTGTATATCACCATATTAGACACTTTTAATTACCGTAAATCAAAGAATAGCACAAAACTTTTACTTTTTTCTGTCATAAACTGGAAGAAACACACAGTTTTGCTGTAAAATATAATATTTTCATGCAAAATTGATGGAGAAATACCATGATGTGTGAATGAATGACACAATTACCCTAAAAATAACAGGATTATTCAGACTAAATTACAGTTTTTGCTGATATTTACACTTAAATTTAGAATAGAAAATCCTCTCACTGTAATTTTTACGGTGAAGTTCTGGCAACCACAGCTGCCGGTATTTTACCGTAAATTAAACAGATTATTTTTTACAGTGTAGGTCCGTTAGGTTTACCAAAATTATTTCTATTTGCTAAATGCCAGAATAATGAGAGAAGGATTTTTTTTAGACAATTTTTTATTACTTTCTTCAAAGTCAGAAGTTTACATACACTAACATTATTATGCCTTGAAACAATTTGGGAAAGCCCAGATGATGATGTCATGTCTTTGGAAGCTTCTGATAGGTTTATTGACAACATTTGAGTTAATTAGAGACACACCTGTGGATGTATTTTAAGGCACACCTGAAACACCCTGCTTCTTTGTGTAACATCATGGGAAAGTAAAAAAAATCAGCCAAGATATCAGGAAGAGAATTGTGGACTACCAAATAATTTTGGTAATCCTAACGGACCTAAAACAGGAAAAGTGATTGTCTGATTTCATGTCAGACAGTGAGAAAAAAAGCATATGTGTCTTTTTATATAGTGTATGTAAACTTCTGGTTTCAACTGTATGTACATACCGAATCATGCAAGCACACACAGACATGTGCATATAATGTCCAATTAATGCATAATCACAGCAATCATACCACCACATCATCTGCAAACATGAGAACTAGTTACACGTAGTGATTGTTTTGTAATTCTAATTCTAACCAGCAGACAAATTGAGTGCCTTGTTTCCAATTTGAGCCTAATTCATTGCACTCACCACGTCAATATCAGGAGCTGAGATAATATGCAGGCTACCTTATTACTCATTATCCACATAATGAAATACATTTCTGCCCAGCAGAACTGTCCGCTAACACGCAGTCAAGATAGAAATAAAACCGACGGCGTGAGTTCAAATTCATATATTGCTCACTAATGAAAAAATAATCACTTTGACAAATTTTCACGGTCGTAAGTGACAGTAGGCTACAGTTATTTTTTATCTTAATCTTGTGTTTCAGTTGTAACAGTGCCGTGCTATTTCAATGTAATTTAAGAGTGCAAATTGAATACAGTGAGGGTTAAGGATAGTTTTGAGAGCTACAAAGGAATGACTGTAATGAACAATCACTATAATTGCGCTGCAATCATGTTTCATTCAGTGGAGGAGTAATAAAATTGATTTGCATACGTATACAAATGTTTCCTAAAACATCAGGGGCTGCAGCAGCAGAAGTGAGAAATAAAAATGACTCTTAAATCAACACTTGTGCTACAGAGCTGCTGAGTGGTTTATGCAGCACTGGGAGAGATATTACTGTTTTTTGGTAGGGAATGTGCATAATTATCATAATAACTAATGATGATTCATGGATTGTTTTTCAGAGATCAGTGATGCACACAGATTGTATAGTGGTTGGGGAGGGGAGGTGCCTCTGTGCATTCAACTGGAGTACCCCCATTTTTGAAACCAAACCCTTCTAGTAAAACCAAACACGTATGTATACACACACACATGCACAGAGAAGGAGAGGGAACTGTTCTTCTATATCTGTGGCTAATTTCAGACTCTGGCTACACAAACATCATTAATCAAGCTGACTAAGATTAGTCACTAGCAAGCTCCCCTACCTGTTTATTATAATTAAATCGATGTATGTGTCATTGCAGGCGTGGACCCAAACTATATGGCAGAGGCGGTTACACTCGCCACAAAAGGATGTGCAGAAAAACAAGGCGAGAAAGCAAGAAAATACAGAAAAAGGAGAAATAAGTGATGGAGGTGAAGTCGAGGCCGGGCGGTGGCTGCATGTGGCCAGAACTGGATACGAGTTCAGGCTGGCAGATTGGAGACAGAGGTGAGAGGGGCCTTTTGTTGTTCTCTACTTTAAAGATAACCTCTGCTACATCTGCAGAAAGGGTGCATGTGGAAAGGTTCTATTCAATGCAGTTCAGATTGTATAACCTACTCATTGACAGGCTCACAGCACAGCAGAAAACATCTCACAAAAGAAAGGAGACATGACGGAAAAAAGCAAGCTGGAGGCCAAAAGCAAAAAATAAAAAAATAAAAAACAGGGGGTGGGGGGGGAGCTAAGCTAAGCTATGAAAAAAGGCAGACCAGACACATTTAAGTAAACACTCCCCTGTGTGAGTTCTACAGGCCAGCTGAAAGCTACGTTTGTATATTTCTTTCTCACGTCGTGTCTGGGGTCCTCTCTGTGACTGTCAGGAAATAAAATTGCACAGCACACCGGCTTCGCTAAAGAAACCGCTGTGTGCTCAGTGTTATACGAGTAGATAGAGAGTGTGTGCCTCTCTTTACATATCCAAGAGAGGTGTAGAAAGAGGAGGTGCGAGAGTGGGCAGGCATGCAGGAAGGAAGGCAGATATTTGATTTGTATTAGATACCGAAGGAGCACACAAGAGATAAAGGGAGTGAGACACTAAAACTTTTTTTTTTTTTTTTGCAGATAACGTGACATGGTAATGGCTCATAAAGGGAAGGTAAATTGGGAGACTGAGGTTTACAACCGTAGTGGATGGAGGCGGTGGAGGGCCGGCAGAATGACAGCGTGCTGGGACTCATATCTGAGCAGAACATATGGATAGCAGGTCTGCCATAAAGCCCTCTCTGCCATAAAAACGCCTTTTCTGTCAGGGATTTTTGATAACCGGCCCTGAATGTTTTATGCACAGGAAATTTGTGGTGATACTCCAAAATTTGCTCATGTTACCACAGTTTATCCACCTTTAGGGAATGAGCCTGTGGGTATAAAACTATCTATGTCAATTTAACTTTGATGATCTGAATATTCCTGTCTCAATTACTGTTTCAGCAGGAAGAGAACACACATTTTGAAACTAGAAATGCAGTAAAATTGGACTGCAGATGAGGGGCCTGAAATGATTTTGCTTTTTGAATGGAGAAAAGAGAAGAGGTGAGCCACCTGCATGGTGAATAAAACATGAGGATATAACACAATTAATTCACTAGTTTATAAAGCTGTTTATTTCTTTACATTTACACCCTCTCATTTAAAGAATGATAGTTAAAGTCTATTCGTTCTCAAATTAGTACTTCCTGATTAGCAGTGTCGTAGCTTGTTGCTATTGCTAAAAAATAGTCAAACTACAAAAATTATTAAGCACAAATAAACACGTTTTAACCATAAAATCTGATCAGTTTTTGTACCTGGTCCACTTTTTTCTGGGGATAAGCTGCTGATTGACTTCACCAAGATGTTGCCATTTGATTTTTATACTGATTAATGTATTGACTACTGAGGACAACAGCTCATAGTTAAGCAAAATTAAGTATAAGGTCCAGCAAACCTAAAATTAAATGTCCACATATGAGGACGCAGGGTCACAGGAGGTTAAAACAGTTTTGGATTTTTTATTAGTTATAGTTTTAATTTTGTTGTGAATTCTTGTCTTCATATTCAGTTAGTTTTAGTTAGTTTTTAGAGTGATTTTTCTAGTTTTAGTTCAGTTTTTTATTTTTTGAAAATGCTTAGTTTTAGTTTAGTTTTTATTAGTTTCAGTTTTTTTGTAATGGTCTATGTGTTGGGTGCCAGATTCAAAGAGTTCATAATTAATTCTTTAGGGAATGAGCCTGTGGGTATAAAACTATCTATGTCAATTTAACTTTGATGATCTGAATATTCCTGTCTCAATTACTGTTTCAGCAGGAAGAGAACACACATTTTGAAACTAGAAATACAGTAAAATTGGACTGCAGATGAGGGGCCTGAAATGATTTTGCTTTTTGAATGGAGAAAAGAGAAGAGGTGAGCCACCTGCATGGTGAATAAAACATGAGGCTAGCGATAGGGCCGCGGTGACCAAAATGAGACAGCTATGTCTTTGTACTGCATCAACCCTTGACCTCGTCGTCAAATTGGTTGACATCACACACTCCACACACATCTGACTGCAGCATGAAAGTGTAGTGAGGCTTGTGATTAGATGGGCCTCCCATTTACATCGCTGGTGGCAAGTGTAGCGCTTTCTCTCTCAAAACGAACACAGCATTTCTTTTCAACTGTGTTGTTGCAGGGAGAATGTAGCCGCTTGTCCTCTCTCTCTGGAGCCGTGTGTTTGCTTTGATGAATAAGAAGACAGACGGAAGCTAAAAACTCCCCTCAGCACCTGGTTTTATTTGCAAACTATTAATGGTTTCCGTATCGTGCTGTTAAGCATTCCAGCTGACTTCTGGTGGAATGCAAATAAAACGCAACAGCCAACAAGGGAAGCCAGTCTTCTTCGTGATGCTACCACAATTATACTAATTTCTCAAAATGAATATGGTTATGATTAATTGGTGTTTAAATGCTACATGCAGCACCTCTCAAATGACAAATTAAAATGTCTTCACTAAATGGATATCCATCCATTTCTAATTGAGGAATAAAATACTAAATCCTAGCCTGGCGTAGCAACATTAATTTTCAAATGTGTATTAGCATCCAACAAAAGTTTAACAAAACATTTGACGTAGCACTGGGTGACTCATACAAGCTGTGACAGCTGATTCTATTTCCAGGCAGCCTGGTCAGAAACTTTCCAATACCACAGCTAAACAGTACAGCAAAATGTGTTTCTGAATACATTTGAGGCAGGAAATAGGCAATACAGTTACAGATAAACGGTTTTGATTGGCCTAGTGGGGGCTAAGCAGGGTGGAAATCTGTCAGAATGGGAGAGGGACCAGATATACATATACACTACTGGTCAAAAGTTTTAGAACACTCCAACTTTTCCAGAATTTTAATGAAATGATGCAGTTTAATGTCTCAATGTACTCTGAAATTAATGCATATAACAAATAAACAATTGAAGTTAAAAAAATAAATCATAGAATCAGTTTAGAAAGGAAAATGTATTCTAAACTGTTGACTCATTGAAGTAGCACCTTAACAGATAGAACAGCTGAACACACTCAATGGAAATCAAATATTCTTCAGAAAGTTCTTCCCAACTCTGTTGCAGAAGTTCCCTTAAATGTGGAGCAACTTGTAGGTTGTAAGTAATCAAGAAAAGTTGGGACACCTGTAGGAAATTGGTAGCAACTTAGCAACTTTCAAGGCTTGATCAACCTCCGTTGCTGCAGAACTGCTTTAAGTTTTTAACCCATTTCTTGTTCCCTGAAAAAGGCCTTTTTCTATAATTCTGAAATGTACATTATTTTTCAGTTTTGGTTCAGCTTACCTTTTTTTATTTACCTCTGGCAGTTCACCACTTACCTTTGTACCCTTTCTAGCTGTTAATTGGACTTGAACTGCTTTAATTTCAATAAAAAACTGGAAAAATTGGGGTGTTGTAAAACTTTTGACCGGTAGTGTACATCTGCCAGAGCTTATAAAACATGAGCTCAGTGGACTCGACCAGTTTCCAGGCGAGGTGCCTCCAGCTTGGACCGGCAACTGGTGCTAGAATGCATTCAAGACAGGCACATGTTTGTCTAAACTCTCCCCAGGCCAACATGGGACAAAGACCCCCCTAAGGAATCACTACATGTATAAGGAAAAAATAATTGACAGCAAACTGGCATTTATGGGTTGTTTTTGCATTCAGAGTGCACGTTTTTAGTCTGCAGGTTCAGCTGAGAGTCAGTCTGCAGAGAGAAACGGAGATGGTCCTGAGGTAATGGACCCCCCACGGACAGCCGAGAGGGCTCACAGGAGAATATGCTTACTGCTTTCAATTAAATACTGCCAAGTGGAGCGTCGTGTGCACATTCCAAGCTCTGGGCGTTGTAGCGGGGCCCTTGGCAGACTGCTCAGCTGCACCCAGACCATGATCAAGAGGCCAAGCTCTGCCATAAAATACCACAGAAGCAGGCTTGGCTAGAGCTCCCAAGTCTGACTCTAGGAAGTGGAACGGCTGCCCAAGGCACTGAGAGTTACAGGCGTTTCTCATTGCCAGCATCCATCCATGGCGGCAGCATTGGTGTTAATCAGATGCTGCTCGGGAGGCGAGGATGAGTCATGTGTTTTGTGGATGTTTGAAGAAAGATGTTGGTAGGTCAGTGGAGGTCATGGGGTAAATGGCTGTGTGTTTTATCTTATGGGTATTAGGGCTGGATCCCTTATGTAGCTATATGCTGATGGATTGCTGATGTCAGCTCATTAGTGGTGCTTTACCTTCGCAAAGTCATCAGTCCATGTAGGAGCAGCAGGGCTTGTTGGTGTTACGGGGGGCAGAACGGAAGAGAGGGATGGGGTAATATGCGGATGAAGTGCTAAAGTTTACCTACAAGTTAACACATGCATGGCAATAATAACGTCTCAATGATTGAGGTAAAAATAAAGTCAGTTCACGTCTTTCCAAATTGTTCTGTTGTTGGCATTAATGTACAGATAGGTGAGAAATGAAAGGGAAATCTAACTAAAGGAGTAGAAAAACATGCAGATGCTTTCATACAAATTCTGAGGAGAATTAAAATGATATAAAATGGGATTTTACTGTCAACAGATCTCAGTCGAATTGATCTCAATTGACTTTTGACACTTGGGTACTTTGAAATTAATGCACATTTGCAACATTTAAAATTCTTTATTGAGCATGATAGTGTTTTGAAAGTAAAAAAAAGATTCAAAATCACATTTTATGTTGGACTAAAGGACTAAAAAAAGACACAAAATGACCAAAAAAAGACACAAAATGACAAAAAAAGACATCAAAAGACACAAAATGACAAAAAAAAGACACAAAATGACTTACAAAATATTACTCACAACCCACTTCTTGTTTCCTGAAAAAGGCCTACTTGTATAATTCTGAAATGTACATTATTTTCCAGTTTTGGTTAAGCTTACCTTTTTTTATTTACCTCTGGCAGTTCACCACTTACCTTTGTACCCTTTCAAGCTGTTCATTTGACTTGAACTGCTTGAATTTCAATAACAAACTGGAAAAATTGGGGTGTTCTAAAACTTTTGACCGGTAGTGTATATATATATATATATATATATATACATATATAACTCAAGGATTGACCACTGTACTAGACACTATTGTCATCATATAATAACAAAGGTTATGTTCTCTACCTATTTCAAGAATGCTACGGTTAAAACGCAGCATAATTGTCTCTCATAACCAGTCGAAAGCTTCACTTCATTTTATTTTGTTTTGCACAACATTGAAAATAAATCCAAACAGGCATGAAGTGACCTGCCTGGTTGTAAAAACGTTGTTGGGAGTTTTAATGATACAACGCCGTCTTGTTTAATTCTCTATTTTTACACTTGCTAATTGGATTGCAATTGCAGGCATAAATACAGAGGTAACCTTTTAGCGCTGATAAGGTTAACACAATGTTGGTCTTTCGGAACGAGGGCTTAAATAAGCACAAGTTCTGCTGCCAGGTTTGAAGTCAAGGAGGTGGGGGCTACTGAGAGAAAATCATGACACACATTCTCAAGAGCAATAGAGAGAGGGAGTGAGAGAGAAATTGAGAGAGTGCAAAAGCGGCAGCTCTCATTCTGTAATGGAACTCTGTGGCGGGTGGCATACCACACGTTATACTCATTGCCTGGAGCACCATGGCAACAGGGAGAGAGAAGGATTGAGAGAGGCAGAGGTTCAAGGACTTCACTTGTTCCAGCATCATTTTAATTACTTTGGGCGCCGGCGTTTAGTGAAACAGATGCATTCTGGAGCTCCGGCGGCAACAACTGGGAGAAAACCCCAGAGATTCTGGTGCTTTAGAAGGTCTTTATGCCTGCTTAACAGCTACAATGGCGGCCAGTCCATCCATCCATCCATCCATCCATCCATCCATTGAAAATGATGCAGTTTAATGTCTCAGTGTACATTTTATGTTGGACTAAAGGACTAAAAAAAGACACAAAATGACCAAAAAAAGACACAAAATGACAAAAAAAGAAACAAAATGACCAAAGAAGACACCAAAAGACACAAAATGACTAAAAAAATAAACAAAATGACCAAAGAAGACACAAAAAGACACAAAATGACTAAAAAAAGAAACAAAATGACCAAAGAAGACACCAAAAGACACAAAATGACTAAAAAAAGAAACAAAATGACCAAAGAAGACACAAAAAGACACAAAATGACTTACAAAGACATGAAAAGAATTCAAAAATGGACAAAATAGCCCAAGACTCCATAGAGTTAAGTTGTTAACCCATTTCTTGTTCCCTGAAAAAGGCCTACTTGTATAATTCTGAAATGTACATTCTTTTTCAGTTTTGGTTCAGCTTACCTTTTTTTATTTACCTCTGGCAGTTCACCACTTACCTTTGGACCCTTTCAAGCTGTTCATTTGACTTGAACTGCTTGAATTTCAATAAAAAACTGGAAAAATTGGGGTGTTCTAAAACTTTTGACCGGTAGTGTATGTAAAAATTGGCCAACCCCATTCTCATAAAGGCGTTATCTCAGGAGCGCCTTGCAGAAATTCCTTCAAATTTGGCGCAAACATCCATTTGCACTCAATGATGAACTGATTAAATTTTCGGGTCAAAGGTCAAGCTCACTGTGACCTCACACGCATCCCATTCTTGTGGATGAGATATATGTTAAAAAACACCTGGAGGAGATTTCAGTTCATCTGGCACCAACGTCCACCTGGATTCATGGATGTACTGATTCTATTTCAAAGGTCAAGGGTCAAGGGTCATGGCCACTGTGACCTCACATGCATCCCATTCTTGTGGATGTGATATATGTTAGAAAACAGACATTTAAGTTCATCTGGCACCAACGTCCCCTTGGACTAGAGGATGAACTGATTAGGCTTTGGTGGTCAAAGGTCAAGTATACTGGGAACTCACAGATTTTGGCCATAATCCAACAATTGATTATGTGATGACATTTTATATCCAAAAGGCCAAAGATCAATTTCAGTGTGGCATCATAAAGTTCTGAAAAAATCAACATGGTCTCACAGGAATCCGTGAAATAGCCACGGATTTGCTTAACTCAAAATCCGTGGAATAGCCACGGAATCACTCAAATTTCCGTGAAACTGACACGGATTTGGCTACAATGCAAGTTAATGACATATCACCGTGGCTATTCCAACATACAAAGTGATTATGTACATTCACTGAGTGAATATTTAGAAAATAAAACATATATTTCTCGCTAGAAATGTGATCAAAATCCATTTTTATGCAGAAAATAAGTCAAAACATTGATTTTTCACTAAAAATGAGAGAACTGTCCGCCATGTTTTTTGTTCTGACCGCTGAAACCTTGAAAGTCACGTGACTTGGAACAAACCAATAGGAACAAATATCCATGGAATAGCCACGGGATACGACTGTCATTAACTTGCATTGTAGCGAAATCCGTGTCAGTTTCACGGAAATTTGAGTGATTCTGTGGCTATTCCACGGATTTTGAGTTAAGCGAATCCGTGGCTATTTCACGGATTCCTGTGAGACCAGGTTAGAAAAAATGCTTTTGTGGCCATTATCCAGCATCAAAACACAGGAATGAAAGGGAAGATTGTGATCATATTTCACGTCTGATCAGATAATAAATTGGTGACTAGAAGGATTTCTGTGCTGCTGGGTTTTACAGATATGTGTGAAGCATCCATCTTTTAGAATTTGTAGCTTCTTTGCAGCAACATCCATATTTGACGCACTTTTTCTTGTCATGGCCACAACTTTGTGTTCCGAATGGGGAAGTGACTGCACTCGTATATTGATTTTCTAATGTTAGAAAACACTCAAAGCGCTTTGAGTGGACACATTCAGACACCGGTGGCCGAGACCGCCATACATGGTGCCACTTTTCTTTCAAAATTATTTTTGGTGCCACTTTTCACCATCTAGAATTCATTGACACACTGCTGAATGCAGCATCAGGAGTTCTAGCCAGTCGGCTTAGCTAAATAAAGGGGACACGCCGGACAAAAGCACCATACTTTTTCCACATACTCTCTATCACCATAGGTTTCAATTTTTGGTAGGAGCCACTTCATCAAGATTGCGGATCAGAGATGGCATCCATATAAAGTCTATGAGAAATGCTATATCTTCCAAGCCACTTAGAGGGTCAATATTGGTGTCAAAATCTACATTTTCTGGGTCATGAATCATTTAAAGCTATTGAGAATATCACTAGATGACTATTTGATCAAGTTAATTTTCACACAGACTGGAAGGCAACTTGCTTCAAGTGCAGCAACAGGGAATCCTGGGTTGAAAATGTTTGAATCTATGTTCACGGGAGAGTGCTGATAAGCTGCAATGTACACTGCTCAAAAAAATCAAGGGAAAGCTTTCATCTCATGTTAGATCTTGATCAACAAATTATTTACAGTGAGTCATCTAGTGATATTCTCAATAGCTTTAAATAATTCCTTGACTCAGAAAATGTAGATTTTGACACCACGATTGACCTTCTATGTGGCTTGAAAGATATATTGGTTCTCATAGACTTTATATGGGTGCCATCTCCGATCCACAATCTTGATGAAGTGGCTCCTACCAAAAATGGAAACCTATGGTGATAGAGAGTAAGTGGAAAAATGTTGGTGCTTTTCACTTTCACTATTCAGTATCTTAGCCAAGTAGAAAGGAATGTACAAATAATTTTACTCTGTTGTTTGTGTCTCTCAATAAAGGTGAATCACTGTGAATCACTGAGCATCCCATGATACAATACCATCATGATGTTGCCCACAATAAGGAAGGTATTATGAGACAACCAACAACACTGTATGATTCATCTCCAAATCTGAGTAACTGAAAAAAATATATAACTGTAAAAAGGAGAAAAGCAGGAATTGTGTATATAAATTATGGTGTTTGTTTCACTGAATTTGACAACTGAGATTAAACTTTGTGCAACAAAGTGCAAATAATTTTAGCTTAGTGCCTCTTTAACACACACACACTGACTGCAACATGTCCATGTCAGCATGTGGCATCATTCCAATGTAAAATAGTCATAAACTAGCTGAACTGCCAGACAGCATAACAGTTTTAGGCTTCATAATGTTTTTAAAGTGAATATATGAATTTACAGTGCAAGAACTGTGTAGAGAAATAAATATATACACTTCCAAAATAGCCTTTTCAAATACACCCAAGTTAATAACACAACACACAAATTAATTTTGATCAAGCTATATGAGGCGAGGCCAGAGGTCTGTTTGTGTCGGACGCTGAGTAGTGGAAATGGTGAGCCGTTTCCATGGTTACCATCTACAGAAATTTAGAAATGAGCTGAAATAGCGGCAGATCGGGGTGAAAGCAATACCCACAAGCGCATCTATCGCCCAGAAAATCTGCATTAATAAATATACAAGAGGGTAGATTAATAATACCTGCTAGTAATGGTTTATTGAGAGCACCACGAGGGATTTAAAGAGCCAAAAGAGTGATAAATGGGCAGGCCATGCCAGTTTATACATGATAGGAGTTTGAAAGAATATTTTACAGAAGTAGTAGAAGAAGAAGAACAGTCTTGTCTGTTCCTGTCTGAAGAGGGCTTCAGGTTTGTGAGTGCAGTTTTTTTTTTTTATTGATTTGGACCCCGAGCTACTTGTATGAGATGACCCTCTCCACTTCCTCTCCCTCCATGACAACAAGAACCTCTTTTTCCTCTTATTGTTGACTACAAGCTAATAAGTTTGGCTGATATTGATTTACACTTGACAAAGCTCTCTATCAATCTACTCTTTCCTCTGTAAAAAAAATAAATAAATAAAAATAGTGGAGTCTAAGTGAAGATGAAGCAAGTTTTTCCTTGGAAATAATTTCCATTTTGCCCCCAAAATACAACAACAAAAGACTTAAAATCAAGTTAAGTCAAATCAGAGGTTTGTATGAAAACATACTTTACAAGGTAAAAAATAATAGCTGGAAATATTTAAAAAGGGCTTACTATAAATTATACTACGGAACTACATTACTGTTCAAAAGTTTTAGAACACCCCAATTTTTCCAGTTTTTTATTGAAATTCAAGCAGTTCAAGTCAAATGAACAGCTTGAAAGGGTCCAAAGGTAAGTGGTGAACTGCCAGAGGTAAATAAAAAAAGGTAAGCTGAACCAAAACTGGAAAATAATGTACATTTCAGAATTATACAAGTAGGCCTTTTTCAGGGAACAAGAAATGGGTTAACAACTTAACTCTATGGAGTCTTGGGCTATTTTGTCCATTTTTTAATTCTTTTCATGTCTTTGTAAGTCATTTTGTGTCTTTTTTTAGTCATTTTGTGTCATTTTTTTTGTAATTTTGTGTCTTTTGGTGTCTTTTTTGTCATTTTATGTCTTTTTTTAGTCCTTTAGTCCAACATAAAATGTGATTTTGAATCTTTGTTTTACTTTCAAAACACTATCATGCTCAATAAAGAATTTTAAATGTTGCAAATGTGCATTAATTTCAGAGTACACTGAGACATTAAACTGCATTATTTTCAATTAAATTCTGGAAAAGTTGGAGTGTTCTAAAACTTTTAACCAGTAGTGTATATATGACTGAATTTTAGAGTTAGACCATTAAACTGTTTTCCTCCATTTCTGTGTTTTGGGCATCTAAAATCATGGTTTGATGACTGGAGCTTCCTTATTGTAACTCTATAACACTATATAAGTATCTTCTCAAATGGTGGCAAATGATGATACATTTACTGATAACATTTGCTGAAGCTAACGTTAACTCGTGTCAGAGGTCACAGTGGCAGAAGATTACAATGTCTGAAGTAATATCCTACAAACATGCTGTTCTGGAGCTTTTTATGAATCTAAAAAAAACAAAACGTAACTGTCTATGTGTGGTCGCGAGGACCTCCGTGCTTGGAATGAACATTTTGAGAGAGACAGAGAGTAACAGCATGCAGAAAGTCACCGGAGAAGTTGAATATCAGATATTTGATTTCAGCACCTTCAGGGGACATGCCCGCAGCATTTCAGAGCAGAGAATACTGCTCATTTTTTCCACTATTTTCAAACCAATTATTTTTACACTTGGCAATTTTTCTTTTGATTCAAATTTGGCTATATTTTTCTGTGGTGTCATACAACCACAAGGCAGTAATTCTACTTTTTAAAGCCTTTTTCTCCTATTGTTTTGTGAAATTATTGCAAATATTGGAAATACAAAGAGATTAGGGAGGCAAACTAATAATGACAGAGCAAGACGGAAAATTAATAATGTCAGATTTTCACATTAAGGCGTGGCTAAAATTCCAATAAATGTAATTGTAAATGTATGTAAAAGTAATCCCTATGAGCAAAAACCTCAGATCACTCCGTTTCCAACAGTTTTTTCTACTTATGGCTTGAACTGATGTCAGTTTTTCATCCATATCTGGAAACATATGGCTGAAATTACCGCTCCATATATGAATCATATATCATATATATCATATATATGTTTTACTACATATTTTATAGTCTGTGAGTCTTGATTTGTTTAAGAAAACTGCTACTTGACTCGTTGGTGGTGACATACAACCACAAGGCAGTAATTCTACTTTTTAAAGCCTTTTCCCCCTATCTTTTTTGTGAAATTATTGCAAATATTGGAAATACAGAGAGATTAGGGAGGCAAACTAATAATGACAGAGCATTTTCACATTAAGGCGTGGCTAAAATTCCAATAAATGTAATTGTAAATGTATGTAAAAGTAATCCCTATGAGCAAAAACCTCAGATTTCAGAGCCTCCTGAACACTCGTTTCCAACTGTTTTTCTACTTATGGCTTGAACTGATGTCAGCTTGTGGTGGATTTCTATACATGGTGCTCAAGGCATGTTATTGGAGCATTTACATTACATACACTGCTACATGTAGCTACACTCTATTGTCAAGGAAACCAGTGATCTTGGTTGACAATATTGTAAACTCTCCCCGTTTGTAGATCATATAATTGCTGCTAGAACTTGTTCAATTGGATTAAAAGATAACAATGGTGTTTTTTTTACTAATATCTCCAAAAAAGTTGTGCCATATTTGAAATGTCTTAGTTGTGTTTGATTATCGTGTCTTGTTTGAACTATTTACTGCCCAAAGCCAATGATTTCCAGTGGTACAGCTGCTTTTCATTCATATCTGTAAACATATGGCTGAAATTACCGCTCCGTATATTAATCATACGTTAAGTTCAAATTTTTTCACTATTTTAAAACACTTTTTTTTTTTGCAATTTTTCTTCGGATTCAAATTTGGCTGGCTTTTTAAAAACTATCAGCCAAAAAGTTTCACTTCACATTTTCTCCCTGGACTATTTTATCGTGCAAGTCTGGAAAAAAATATATAAAATTGTTTGAATTTAGCTACCCAGGTGGGATAAAAAAAACTATGGAAACTATTTTTAATATAGTGGTGGAAGAAGTATTCAGATCCTTTACTTCAGTAAAAGTCCTGCATTCAAAACTTACCTCAGTAAAAGCACAAAAGTATCGGCATCAAAATGTTTTCAAAGTGTTAAAAGTGAAAGGAGATGGGCCACACTAAGATTGTTTTAGATATTCCAAATATATGATTATATTATTATTGATGCATTTATGTAAGCAGCATTTTACTGTTGTTCAGTTAGGGTTTAACAACCTAATATACTTTTATGTGGTTTAATTTATAAACAAATTGATCATATTTTTCTCTCATGTTTTACTACTTATATTATAGTCTGTGAGTCTTGATATGTGTAAGAAAACTGCTACTTGACTCGTTGGTGATGGCAGTAATTCTACTTTTTAAAGCCTTTTCCCCCTATCTTTTTTGTGAAATTATTGCAAAAATTGGAAATACAGAGAGATTAGGGAGGCAGACTGATAATGAGAGAGCAAGACGGAGACAGGGAGAAGCAGAAGAGGGTGGAGAGAAAAAAGCAACACAAGAAAGACGAATGAGAAGAGAGATGAAGCAAAGTGAACACAGATAGAGATCGACAGTATGGGAGATACAAGCTGTTTGAAGGAGGTTGGTAAGAGATATGAGGAGAAAGGACCAAGGGAAAAAGGATTGTGGGGGATTTGTAGGGATATAAAAGCTTCAGTATTCCCCTTTTAGATACACACACACCTAAAAAGAGACAAAAAGTAATTATTTGGAGGATGCAAGGATGGAGGAGAGTTTTGCAGAGATGTGATGCATACAGTGTCAATGCTTGCAACATGCTTTAAATGTATATCTGTATGAGTACGTCCGTTTGTGCATGTAGGTCTGTGTGTGAGAATATAGCAACGAAAGCGCCTTTTTCTCCCGACGCCATGCCTAACACGATCAGCACTCATTAAGAGCTCTGCAGAGCCGAGGCACCTCACAGACAGAAACCCGCTCCAAAAGACAACCCCCGAACCAGCAAACACACGGCTTCCTGCCTGTAAGCCTCCGCTCCAGTGTAAACAAACTGGCATCCACTTAAGCACTGGCAAGGTTATTTATATAAAATGTAATCCAAAAAAAAAAAAAATATCACATGCTTCTCCCTGCAAGCTTAAAAAAGTAGTAGATATTTTTATTTTTTTAAGTTTTATTTCCTCCGCATCATATCAGATCATGACTGAAAATGTGTAGTTTGTGATATAACATTGTTATTACAATATGCAAGTATTCCTCTAAGTATTCCAAATGAAACAATTCAATTAAGTTGGTTCAACTATTTTCTTTTTTCAGTGTAGAAAAAATATTGAATCTTATATATATATATATATAATACTGAAGGTCCCCTTTAAGAAGAAATCTACCATCACATATCACCTTTGCATGAATTTGTAGTTTTGCAACTGTATCAGATTATACTGCCACTGTGTTGTTAATCAGATATTTATAATCCTGTTACACACTGTATAAACCAGTCCACGATGGATAATCCAACATCATAATCCTCCGGGGAATATTGGTGTCCCTTAAAATCCCCAATTCATGTTGTCACAAACCGTGCTGTACACTGTAAAAAATGTTTGTAGAAATTACAGTAAAACACTGTCAAATTATATCAGAAATAGGGCGTGAAATTAAAAATGTAATATCACCGTAGTAGACACTTTTAATTACCGTAACTCAAAGAATAGCACAAAACTTTTACTTTTTTCTGTCATAAACTTTAGAAAACACAGTTTTGCTGTAAAAAATATTAGATTTTTCATTTAAAATGAATGGAGAAAGACCATAACGTCACAAGGACATAACTACCCTAAAAATAATAGCAGACCAAAGGACCTAACAAAGGACCTAAAATGACCAAAAGAGTCAAAAAACGACCAAAAAAAGAGACAGAAAACGACCAAAAGAGACACAAAACCATCAAAAAAGACACAAAATGACCAAAAGAGACACAAAACTATCTAAAAAAACACAAAATTACCAAAAAAAGACAGAAAACGACCAAAAGAGACATGAAATTATCAAAAAAAGACACAAAATGACCAAAAAAATACGTAAAATTATCAAATGAGACACAAAATTACCAAAAAGAGACACAATAGGGATAAAATGGCAAGTGATTTTTCAGTCTAAATGACAGATTTAGCTGATATTTACATTTAAATTTACAGTAGAAAACCCACTCACTGTATTTTTTACGGTAAAGTTCTGGCAACCACAGCTGCCGGTATTTAACCCCAAATTGAACAGATTATTTTTTACAGTGTAGCCTGGCTGCTGCATCTGGTTCATGGTGGAAGAAACAGCAAAAAAAGAGAAAGAAGATGTCAGGGCAGGAGCCGTTGAGATTAGTTTCATTGCAGAGAGGGGGCTATTTGTCATCCTAATGCTAAAGTATGATCATAAGAGGTCATACGTGCACATTTGGTGTGCATAGACAAGCCTGATAATGCGCTACGACAAGCTAATCCATTACACCTATGGACGTAGCATCTGATGCAGTGCTGTAATCTGCTGCGTGGAGCACATCGGGGGTATACAATCGTCCTTGTCCACGTCGTGTTTCTTTCTTAGCGCAGTATTTAGATCCCCGGGGATACACTCAGGGATGAGAGCGGCCTGTGGCTCTCCTTTTGTTGCCTGTAATGGATTATTTCATACAAACATGCAATTGGGCCGCGTTACTGATGGATAGCAGCCATTGTTATGGTAAAGTCACTCCATCGCCTTCCCTGGTTCCTCTATTTATCTCAGTCAAGTCAATGGCGCCATTGTGCAAAATTCCCCATTAAACTGCACCACCTTTAACAACAATGGAAGTGTCAGTGCGGCACCTTGCAGACTCTTCCCAGAAAAGGAGAGAAAATGGAATGTTTTCCTGACGGATTACATGGATTAATGGGTGTATTTCTAAAAAAAAAAACCTGTAGAATGTACGGGAAATAAAAAAAAAGATGGCTGTGTAGCTCATTTGTGATTCTATGAATGGTTTTGTTTGGAGGGTGGATTGTCTGCAGGTGCAGGTGAAAGGTAACTGACCCCATTTCCTCAGTGAGAGTGAACATGGCCGACCCTGCTGTGTTAAACCACATCAGATGTGTGACAGTGTCGTGTCAATGCAGCATTCCTACTCTTAAACTATGTTTGATTACTTATTTATGCTTTGTTTACTCTTTCATTTGGGATTTTTATTGGTTGATAGTGAGTGAAGCCAATGGGAAAGTGCCTTATTATAACAAATGAAGGTTACATTATTTCTAATGACCAGCAGGGGGCGACTACACTGGCTGTTAAAAGAGTCTAATTGTTTAGAAGTCTCGTTCTCACTTGATTTTTTACCTCAGTAAACATTTTCCACATGAGTTCATGGTCTCAATAACAAGTTTCTAGTCTTCCTAAATACAACATGATGTTCATTTTTTTAAATTATGGTCCCATTTAGAGTAAAATAGATGATAAAGCAGGGTATGTTTTAGGGCGGGGCTACCTTGTGATTGACAAGATGCTACCATAGCAACCTGTCAGTCAGAACAGATGCATAGCAACTTGTTTTTGTGTGTTTGTGTGTTTTTAAATTTTTTTTATTTTATACATTTTAAGTAGTTGGAGGTTAATTGTGACATTTTGCTTGCTAAAATGTTTTGTTAAATATTTGGCTGTGCTAAGGTCACTCTAGGGAATCAGTTATTCAGTTTTTCTGCTAAGTGCATTTTGTTTTTCATTTTGCCTATTTTGTTCGCCAAAATAAGGCTCCCAGTTATTTCCACAGTTAAAAAACAGTTATAAAACTTAATGTTTGCTGTGCTAATGGTACCTGGCCCCTCTGGACTGATCTTATCTCCCCTTTCCCGTCCAAATATGATCACTTCTGGCTATAAAAAAAACAAGATGGCAAATTCCAAAATGCAGTATTTGAAGCTTCTTTTAAACAGCCAATGGTTAACATCTATGAAGGGCAGTCCTTGACAGAAGCTGCTCTTTTTTTTTTTTTCACCAGCTGAGGTTCTTTGAGAATAAATGGGGGATCTTTGTTGGACTGATTTCCTTGCCGAAGTCTTTGTTGGTTACTGTTCTGTCGATATGCACTGAAAAAAGAACCAACTTAATTGAATTGTTTCATTTGGTAACACCTAAATGAATTAAGTTCTTTCAAATTAATTTAATAAGTTAGATTAACACAATTGATTCTAAATTAATCTGAAAGAACTTAATTAATCTAGGTGTTACCAAATGAAACAATTCAATTAAATTGGTTCAACTATTTTCTTTTTTCAGTGTGTGCTGACCAAGACAGTTGAGGTAAATGAGAGAAGTCGGCCACTGTTGGTAAAAGATTTTTGTGTTTAAATTCACTATTATTACTATAATTATGAGACAGAATCTCTGCAACCTTCCTGAGTTGTTTCTTTGTTCTGATAAGAAGTAATCAGTACACGCCGGACAAAAGCACCAATTTTTTTCCACATGCTCTCTATCACCATAGGTTTCAATTTTTGGTAGGAGCCACTTCATCAACATTGTGGATTGGAGATGGCAGCCATATAAAGTCTATGAGAAACGCTATATCTTTCAAGCCACTTGGAAGGTCAATCTTGTTGTCAAAATCTACATTTTCTGGGTCAAAGAATCATTTAAAGCTATTGAGAATATCACTAGATGATTATTTGATCAAATAGATATGTTCATTTTCCAAATGTTTTTACGTAATTCCAAGGTTCCTAAGTGGTCGGACATATATTGATATAGGTTTTTATGTCATTTTGATCTCAACAAGTTATACAATGTACATCAGTAAAGATTCTCACTGTAAATAATTTGTTGATCAAGATCTGACATGAGATTAAAGCTTTCCCTTGATTTTATTTAGCAGTGTACATGGCAGCTAATCCTCACTCTCCTGTGAATACAGATTCCAAACATTTTCAACTCAGGATTCCCTGCTGAAGCACTTGAAGACCTACCAGTCTGGTTGAAAATGAACATATCTATTTGATCAAATAATCATCTAGTGATATTCTCAATAGCTTTAAATGATTCCTTGACCCAGAAAATGTAGATTTTGACAACAAGATTGACCTTCTAAGTGGCTTAGAAGATATACTGGTTCTCATAGACTTTATATGGCTGCCATCTCTAATCCACAATCTTGATGAAGTGGCTCCTACCAAAAATTGAAACCTATGGAGATAGAGAGTAAGTGGAAAAAAATTGGTGCTTTTGTCCGGCGTGTCCCCTTTATTTGGCTAAGCTGCCTGACTAAATGGTATGTTTCAACAAATAAGTTATTTGAACATATTTCCCTATTATATGTCTAAAGGTGTGTTTCAATTGTCCACACTCAAAGTTCCTTTGCATGTATTTATAGTCTATGTATATTATAATTTAGTGAATAATGAATCTTCCAAAAGAGGACACGGGTGGCACCAGCCTGTCCTCCAGGGCATTCATGAGGATGAATTTAATAGATAATTTAAAACCTGTTTGGGAATAATGTCTGGATAGATCTGAAAATGATTGAACTGTAAAAGTAAATGTGTGACCTGATACCTTGAACGGTGTGTCCGCAGTATGTGCGCACCTTCGGGGATGCTACATTGAAATCATTTTTATTCTGCAGGGAAAGCTATTAAAGTAATTGAGACTTTAATATTTTCTGGCAAGCTTAATCATGACATAATGAATTATACAGGTGCTCAAGGCAGTCAGGTATCGCCAATAAACATATTGGACAGGAAAGGACGCAGCTCACACTGCCACCAGCAATATTTCAAGGTAGATTTCAATCTCAACTAACTTTTATAGGATTCAGGCTGTTAAAATTGTACTTATTTAATTTCACTTACCTGCAAATATATTTTCTGGGTGATTTATTGGCCAATAAAACCATACCACATCAAATACTAAAAAGTATATAAGCCACTGTAGATTTTGAGTGTGTGTGTATGTGTTAATAATGCCATATATCAATTTGACAAAGTAATTGGTTGCTGCATGTATGAACGACATGCCTGGCTCACAAAAACACTGTAAAACTTTTAATATATTAAGAACAAACTGGTTTCCATGGATTAATAAAAGCATAGATAAAGGGTTAAACACCTGCAGTATACTGTTTGATGGAGTTTGTCTTTCTCTGCCATTGGAAGTGCAGTGAACCGTAATTCTTAATTGTTAATGGGCTACTGTCAGACATTTTGGAAAGAGGAAAGTCACAAAGTCTCTCAGGGCAACGAGCAGCGGGATGATTAAGAACGCGATGTGCCGAGAAACATTTTTGTCCTTGGTGAAGGCCTGTAGCTGCCATTATGGGCTCAAAAAGCAAAACATTTAAATTCACAGTTTACGGTAAGGCTAAACTTGGCTCCTTGATCCACAGCCCTCATTTTAAACCTCTGTCTGAATCAGCTATTCTCAACCTGGGGGTCGGGACCCCAATTGGGGTCGTGAGATGATTTCTGGGGGTCGCCAAATCATTTTGGAAGTCAGCTCTGTCTCCACTGTGTTAAAGTGTTCATGTGTTAATGTGTTTTAGTCTTTTTGGTCATTTCATGTCTTTTTTTTGTCATATTGTGTCTTTTTGTGTCTTTTTTTGATCATTTTGTTTCCTTTTTTTTTGGTCATTTTCTGTCTTTTTTTAGTCTTTTTCTGTGTTTTTAGTAATTTTGTTTCTTTTTTTGGTCATTTTGTGTCTTTTCTGGTAGTTTTGTTCCCTTTTTGGTCATTTTGTGTCTTTTTTGATCATTCTGTGGTCAATTTGTGTCTTTTTTGGTCATTTTGTTTCCTTTTCTTGGTCATTTTGTTTCTTTTTTGGGTGATCTGAACTGTGTTAAAGTGTTCATGTGTTAATGTGTTTTAGTCTTTTTGGTCACTTAATATCTTTTTTTGTCATTTTGTGTCTTTTATGGTCATTCTGTGTCTTTTTTGGTGATTTTGTTTCCTTTTTTTGGTGATTTTGTGTCTTTTTTTGGTCATTTTGTGTCTTTTTTTTGGTCATTTTGCATCTTTTTTGGTTATGTAGTGTCTTCTTGGTCATTTTGTGTCTATTCTGGTCATTTTGTGTCTTTTTTGGTCATTTTGTTTCCTTTTTTTGGTCATTGTGTTTCTTTTTTGGGTGATCTGAACTGTGCGTGTGAGATTGTGTTCAGTGAGCGGGGGTCGCGGACAACATGCATGTTAAATTGGGGGTCGCGACTCAAAAAGGTTGAGAACTACTGCTCTAAATGACTATCATAGTTAGCAAGCGAGTATCACACCTGACACCTGATCAGCATATTCACCTGGAATAGATCTTCACCCTCTTGGTAAAAAGCCACTCTTGCTCTATTTGTCGGCTGCTAGCGAGATGACGAGCTTAGTGAGAGTCAGTGGAGTGGTTTATTTTCCATTCATTGGCACTGAAGCAAGAGTGATGTGCAAAGTAATACCTGTTATAGGATACGGCTGTTTTCCCCTAGTCCGACACTAAAGTGACTCCACAGCTGAATGTCAGCCACCCTGCGAGACTCAGAGTGTTGCAGGCAGGAGCTGTGGAGGAAAAAAAGCAAAGAGTGCTGCTGCTGTGTATGAGGCTTGACAGAATAAAAACAACCAACATCCAGATGCCTCATCCAAATGAGCATGAATGGGCAAAACTTCATATTTTGCACTCTGTGGTGTTCTGACATGAAGACAGGTTTATGTGAAAGGAAAGGATTGCAATATCTGTACTGTAACTCTCTTCCCACATTTCAAAAACATCCCCCAATTCCCTTCCTCCCCTATTCTCATCCTCCCTCGCTTATCTCCTTTTCTTCCTCAGTCTCCACTCTCATCTATTTTTCTCTTTCTTTTCCTCGCTCTCTCGTGATCATCCTTTTGCTTTTTATTGACTATTCCCTCAACCGCGGTAGCTTAATGAGCTTCTCGCTCACTTTCTTCATTTGTCAGTGTGTCTGTCTTAGCCCCCCTATCTTCCAAACCCATTTCTCCACCCCATCTCTACAGGCTTTTTCCTTTAAAGCACTAATAGGTCTGCTAGTACATTATCAACCCACCCAATAACATTAGCCCCAACAAATTTCATCTGGTGCTCTCCTAGGGGGGATTTTGCACTAATCATCACGCGTATTTGGGGTTGTTGGTGTATTCTAGCTGCTGCAGCTGCATATATAATATGTGTTAGCATGTTTGACTGTGTGTGAACAAGTGTATCAGCATGCATGTGTGTGTAAGTCCTCACGTGGCCGTTTTATTGCTCTTGGCGGACGCCACTGGAGCGATTTACGACTCCGGTGGGACAAGGTATTGGGGGGGGTGGAGGGAAAAGGAAAGAGGGGAGGGGTGAACCCTGGTAGGAGAGACAATCCTCAGGCCTGCTATCAGCAAGGCGTTAGAGTTATGGGCTGTGTGTGTAGCTGCCTGAGACACTTGTGTCTTTTTGTGTCTTTTTTTTATCATTTTGTTTCCTTTTTTTGGTCATTTTCTGTCTTTTGTTAGTCTTTTTCTGTCTTTTTGGTAATTTTGTTTCTTTTTTTGATCATTTTGTTTCCTTTTTTGTCATTTTCTGTCTTTTTTTAGTCTTTTTCTGTCTTTTTGGTAATTTTATTTCTTTTTTTGGTCATTTTCTGTCTTTTTTGGTCATTTTGTGTCTTTTTTTGGTAGTTTTGTTTCCTTTTTTCGTCATTTTTCGGACGCCACTGGAGCGATTTACGACTCCGGTGGGACAAGGTATTGGGGGGGTGGAGGGAAAAGGAAAGAGGGGAGGGGTGAACCCTGGTAGCAGAGACAATCCTCAGGCCTGCTATCAGCAAGGCAGAGTTATGGGCTGTGTGTGGAGCTGCCTGAGAGCCCCCGGGGCCGCACATCGCTGCAGCGGGTGTCTCTGAATGTCGTCATTCTCTGCAGTGGTGCAAAAGTACCATTGCTCTGTGTCTTCGGCTTTGTTTTTTTTTAAAAAGATGAAGTTCTCATACACAGTCACGACTAAAAACAGCAGAAACATCCCTTCAGTCTTGATTTAAAATGCTGTCAAACACTTCAACATAAAGAGATTTGTTACAGTGTTGATGGGGGTTATAACACACTCACCAGGGGAACCTAACTGATAGTGTTGTAGCACCACTGTGTTATCAGCAGTGCTAACAGTGCTAACAGTGCTAACAGTGGTGCACGGGCTTAGCCTGCACTGGGACAGAGTTATCAGTGATGCTAACAATGCTAAAAGTGGGCAACAGTTGTGACAGAGAGTGAGTTTATCCATGACAGATGTAACATAGGGCTTGGCGATTTAAACCAAAAGCCATATCCCGATATATTTAGGCTGATTATCGATATATAATACATATCCCGATAATTTTATTGCAACGTGAGAGCAAATGTTCAGTCAAAGTCAAATATGCAACCTGGTCTCACAGGAATCCGTGGAATAGCCACGGAATCACTCAAATTTCCGTGAAACTGACACGGATTTCGCTACAATGCAAGTTAATGACAGTCATATCCCGTGGCTATTCCAACATACAAAGTGATTATGTACATTCACTGAGTGAATATTTAGAAAATAAAACATATATTTCTTGCAAGAAATGTGATCAAAATCCATTTTTATGCAGAAACTAAGTCAAAATATTGATTTTTTCACTAAAAATGAGAAAACTGTCCGCCATGTTTTTTAGAGTTGTTCCGTGGCTATTCCACGGATTTTGAGTTAAGCGAATCCGTGGCTATTTCACGGATTCCTGTGAGACCAGGTTCCAAATATGACATACATGTGGTTTCATTGAAACAGTTTATTTAAGTGAACATAAATATTGTATAATAGGAGTACCTTTTTTAAAAAAAATCAAAGCTCCATAACGTGAACATTTAAATAAAAAAAATATCTTAAATACAAATAGCCTATGAAATAAGATAGGCCAATCCTTTTCTGAAATCAATATATTTATATAAGAAAGGATTAGCGAACAATCCAAAATAACTAAATATGACAGCAGCATTTATATATAAAGAAAGAAAAAAATGTAACTATATCGATATATGCAATATGGTCTAATTTCATATCACATTTAAAAATATATTGATATTTTTTTTATATCCACCAGCTACCAAAGCAAAGAAGACAAAAGCTCAGAGAAAGTGTACCTCCTTTCTCTGCTCAGGACTATCTTTGCATAGTACATTTCTTCGCTGCTATATTAATGTTCTGAGTGTTGCTTAAAGCACCTTTTAAATAAACAAATTAGAAGTTAAAGGAGCATGGTGGTTAAGGAGCAGTAGCCCATTCGAGTCTATGAAATGGAGCAATGTCCTGCAATGGCAGCAGTTGATAGGGAATGACTTGCAGCTCATTTGTGAAGGTGTAAATACTTAAAGTCGTTCAAACTAAGCTACTTTTCAAATTACGCAAAGCCGGTGCAATTGACTGCAGGGCTCCATCTATTTTTCATACTTTTACTGGAGAAACAACTGGCTCACAGTGTAATTTCAGAGCAAGAAGCTTATCCAAATGTCAAATAATGTAAAAACAGCACTAGTCTCCAATTACTCAGACCTATTGCTGCTGTGTGCCTGGTGATGCAGCGACATTAGTTAGCCTGAAGGAGAAACCATCCACCTTTGTGGCACCAGAGTGGCTCCATCAGTCGCCGAGAAGTATATGGGAGGAATCGGTGCCAGATCTGATTAGAGCACCTTTTAACTTGTTCACCTTTTGGATTTGATAAGCTGGCTTTCATATAGTGATATGTGATGGTACACTGTAAAAAATATTCTGTTTAATTTACGGTAAAATACCGGCAGCTGTGGTTGCCAGAACTTTACTGTAAAAAATACAGTGAGTGGGTTTTCTACTGTAAATTTAAATGTAAACATCAGCTAAATCTGTCATTTAGACTGAAAAATCACTTGCCATTTTATCCCTATTGTGTCTCTTTTTGGTAATTTTGTGTCTTTTTTTGATAATTTCATGTCTCTTTTGGTCGTTTTCTGTCTTTTTTTGGTCATTTTGTGTCTTTTTAGATAGTTTTGTGTCTCTTTTGGTCATTTTGTGTCTTTTTGTATGGTTTTGTGTCTCTTTTGGTCGTTTTCTGTCTCTTTTTTTGGTCATTTTGTGACTCTTTTGGTCATTTTAGGTCCTTTGTTAGGTCCTTTGGTCTGCTATTATTTTTAGGGTAGTTATGTCCTTGTGACGTTATGGTATTTCTCCATTCATTTTAAATGAAAAATCTAATATTTTTTACAGCAAAACTGTGTTTTCTAAAGTTTATGACAGAAAAAAGTAAAAGTTTTGTGCTATTCTTTGATTTACGGTCATTAAAAGTGTCTACTACGGTGATATTACATTTTTAATTTCACGCCCTATTTCTGATACAATTTGACAGTGTTTTACTGTAATTTCTACAAACATTTTTTACAGTGTAGATTTCTTAAAGGGGACCTAAAACATATTTGCATGCATATTTTTGGTTCAAGAACCACTAGGTTTTTCTCATACTTCTGTCTGAATATTCCTGTGAATACAGTTTCTTGAACATTAAAGCATGTACATACATGGCTACATACAAAGACATATTCAGGCATATTGAGGAATGACTGTATGTAATGAAATGTAACAGCTCATTTGCACGTAATGTCTGATTCATATACGGAGCGATCATTTCATATTTATTTGTGCACGTTTTCAAAAAGTTTACAGATTTGGATGAGAAGCAGCTGTAGCACTGGGAATTATTGGGTTAGTGCAGTAAATAGTTCAAAAAAGACACAATAACTACAAACATGACTAAAATTTCAAATATGGCAGATCTTTTTTTTGGACTTTTAGACCACCAAAACCCACCAATATTAGCCTTCAAACCAATCGAACATGTTATAGCAGCAATATGATCTAAAATTGGGGAGAGTTTCCAACATTGTCAACCACACTGTAAAAAAGAAACTGTTGTTTTCACGGTAAAATACTGGCAGCTGTGGTTGCCAGAACTTTACCGTAATAAATATGGTGAAACTTTTTGTAACATTACGGTAAAATGATATTAACACTGTTGATTTCACGTTTAAAATTGCCATTTTATTCAATTTTTTCCCATAAAAAAAAAAAAAAATGTCCATCAAAAGAAACGGTGTTCTGCCGTATGATTGACAAGAAAATACTTTATAAATGCTGCATAAATTAAAGATAAAGATATTACTATTAAATATCAGTATATTTTTGCTAGAGATATGGTGTTTAGTACATTTAACAGTGAGAAAAAGTATTTTTACAAAAATAAATGCAAAAATTACAGTGATGCTTGTATATATATTACAGTATATTTTTGTTACAAACACAGTGCCAGTGTATTATACAGTGGAGTAATGTATTGTCTGTGTTTTAATTAAAAAAAATACTTTTTTGGCTGATATATACATTTACGGTGTTTCATTGTTACTGAAACTGAATTAACTAATTTATAATTTTACGATCTTTTACTGTCATGGTTTAGCAGTTTTTCACCGTAAAATCTACAGACATTTTTTACAGTGCAGCTCCATCTATTTTTCATACTTTACTGGAGAAACAACTGGCTCACAGTGTAATTTCAGAGCAAGAAGCTTATCCAAATGTCAAATAATGTAAAAACAGCACTAGTCTCCAATTACTCAGACCTATTGCTTCTGATGCAGCGACATTAGTTAGCCTGAAGGAGAAACCATCCACCTTTGTGGCACCAGAGTGGCTCCATCAGTCGCCCAGAAGTATATGGGAGGAATCGGTGCCAGATCTGATTAGAGCACCTTTTAACTTGTTCACCTTTTGGATTTGATAAGCTGGCTTTCATGTTTATCCAGTCCCCTTACCTATAGATAAAAAGATCTATTATTTACTTGACACCCGCTTTAACGAGGGAGCCCATTTGGGTTTAACAGCCTCTTACAGGGGATCAGATGGATGGGGTGGAGTGTCATCGATGGTAATCAGAGCTCTCCAGCCGCTTCCTGTGGCTTGAAAAGGAGGTGTGAGATTTGATGACAGGGTTTAATCACCTGCCTCTCTGACTCTGAGAGGCTTTGAGTTTTAGCTTCTCATCGAACCCATACGCAGTTAATGATCTTGAATGTTCCCTCTCATTCTCTCCCGGCCCTCCTTCCTTCGCAGTAATTTCCCCCCTCGGTAGAAAAATTTGAGCTTGATTGTGTTACGGCCTTTTAAACAAAACGTCTACGAGTCGAAGGTCACGAGATCACGCGGCGATCTGTGATGCTAAATTCTGGAGATGCACAGACTGTGACTAAATCAGCTATTCTCAACCTTGGGGTCGGGACCCCAATTGGGGTCGTGAGATGATTTCTGGGGGTCGCCGAATCATTTTGGAAGTCATCTCTGTCTCCACTGTGTTAAAGTGTTCATGTGTTAATGTGTTTTAGTCTTTTTGGTAACTTAATGTCTTTTTTTTTGTCATATTGTGTCTTTTTGTGTCTTTTTTTGATCATTTTGTGGTCAATTTGTGTCTTTTTTAGTCATTTTGTTTCCTTTTTTTGGTCATTTTTGGTCTTTTTTTAGTCTTTTTCTGTCTTTTTGGTAATTTTGTTTCTTTTTTTTGGTCAGTTTCTGTCTTTTTTTGGTCATTTTGTGTCTTTTCTGGTAGTTTTGTTTCCTTTTTTGGTCATTTTGTGTCTTTTTTCATCATTCTGTGGTCAATTTGTGTCTTTTTTGGTCATTTTGTTTCCTTTTTTTGGTCATTTTGTTTCTTTTTTGGGTGATCTGATCTTTTGGGTGTGAGATTGTGTTCAGTGAGCGGGGGTCGCGGACAACATGCATGTTAAATTGGGGGCCGCAACTCAAAAAGGTTGAGAACTACTGCTCTAAATGACTATCATAGTTAGCAAGCGAGTATCGCATCTGACACCTGATCAGCATATTCTTGAATGTTCCCTCTCATTCTCTCCCGGCCCTCCTTCCTTCGCAGTAATTTCCCCCCTCGGTAGAAAAATTTGAGCTTGATTGTGTTACGGCCTTTTAAACAAACGTCTACGAGTCGAAGGTCACGAGATCACGCGGCGATCTGTGATGCTAAATTCTGGAGATGCACAGATTGTGACTAAATCAGCTATTCTAAACCTTGGGGTCGGGACCCCAATTGGGGTCGCGAGATGATTTCTGGGGGTCGCCAAATCATTTTGGAAGTCAGCTCTGTCTCCACTGTGTTAATGTGTTAATGTGTTTTAGTCTTTTTGGTCACTTAATGTCTTTTTTTTTGTCATATTGTGTCTTTTTTTGATCATTTTGTGGTCAATTTGTGTCTTTTTTAGACATTTTGTTTCCTTTTTTTGGTCATTTTCTGTCTTTTTGTTAGTCTTTTTCTGTCTTTTTGGTAATTTTGTTTCTTTTTTTGGTCATTTTCTGTCTTTTTGTTAGTCTTTTTCTGTCTTTTTGGTAATTTTGTTTCTTTGTTTGGTCATTTTCTGTCTTTTTTTGGTCATTTTCTGTCTTTTCTGGTAGTTTTGTTTCCTTTTTTGGTCATTTTGTTTCCTTTTTTTGGTCATTTTGTTTCTTTTTTGGGTTTTCTCTCCCGTCCCTCCTTCCTTCGCAGTAATTTCCCCCCTCGGTAGAAAAATTTGAGCTTGATTGTGTTACGGCCTTTTAAACAAACGTCTAACGAGTCGAAGGTCACGAGATCACACGGCGATCTGTGATGCTAAATTCTGGAGATGCACAGATTGTGACTGATTGTATCCGCAGCAGACAATGACACAATCAGATCAAGATGAAGACAATGTTTTCTTCTTCTCTCTCTTTTTTTTTGAAGGGGGGGCAGGGGGCTAAAAGTGTCTGACAGGAAAATCAAAGACTCCAGTTCTTCTGAGTTCACACTGCCTGTCTGTCTCACTCAGGATTCCTGTGGGACGAGCTTGCCGCTGAGTGTCAGAACCCAGTCGGCGAAAAAAAAAAGTCACTCTCTTTCAACGCATGAGTGGGCGGCAAGTACGAGTGTGTGTGCCCGTATATGTGATATTGTGCGTGAGGCTTTTGTATTGGCACTGCAGTGTGATTTTTGACAGTAATGATGTGGGGCCCTCACAAATTGACAGACAGGGAAGGAGAGAATGAGAACAAGAATGGGAGACGAGGCATGAGGAAAATGAGTGCAGCAGAGCCTGAGAGAAAAAATGTTGTCACACAGTGAAGCAGCATTGGACAATAGCAGTTCTGTACCTGTCTTTCTCTTTCCTTTATGCCTTTCTCTCTCTTCCTCTTGTCAGTCTATCCTCCATCTCCGTTCATCCCCATCTTTCAATCCACACTGTAAAAAATGTTTGTAGAAATTACAGTAAAACACTGTCAAATTATATCAGAAATAGGGCGTGAAATTAAAATGTAATATCACCGTAGTAGACACTTTTAATTACCGTAAATCAAAGAATAGCACAAAACTTTTACTTTTTTCTGTCATAAACTTTAGAAAACACAGTTTTGCTGTAAAAAATATTAGATTTTTCATTTAAAATGAATGGAGAAATACCATAACGTCACAAGGACATAACTACCCTAAAAATAATAGCAGACCAAAGGACCTAACAAAGGACCTAAAATGACCAAAAGAGTCACAAAACGACCAAAAAAAGAGACAGAAAACGACCAAAAGAGACACAAAACCATCAAAAAAGACACAAAATGACCAAAAGAGACACAAAACTATCTAAAAAGACACAAAATGACCAAAAAAAGACAGAAAACGACCAAAAGAGACATGAAATTATCAAAAAAAGACACAAAATGACCAAAAAAATACGTAAAATTATCAAATGAGACACAAAATTACCAAAAAGAGACACAATAGGGATAAAATGGCAAGTGATTTTTCAGTCTAAATGACAGATTTAGCTGATATTTACATTTAAATTTACAGTAAAAAACCCACTCACTGTATTTTTTACGGTAAAGTTCTGGCAACCACAGCTGCCGGTATTTTACCGTAAATTAAACAGAATATTTTTTACAGTGCACTGTAAAAAAGGTTTGTAGAAATAACAGTAAAACTCTGTCAAATACATCAGAAATAGGGCATAAAATGAAAAAGTGTATATCACTGTATTGGACACTTTTAATTACCGTAAATGAAAGAATAGCACAAAACTTTTACTTTTTTCTGTCATAAACTGGAAGAAACACACAGTTTTGCTGTAAAATATATAATTTTCATGCAAAATGTATGGAGAAATACCATGATGTGTGAATGAATGACACAATTACCCTAAAAATAACAGGATTATTCAGACTAAATTACAGTTTTTGCTGATATTTACATTTAGATTTAGAATAGAAAATCCACTTTCCACTTTCCACAGTTCTGGCAACCACAATTAAACAGATTATTTTTTACAGTGTACTTTACCATTGCTTTTATGTTTCTGGTTTTTGTGGGCCTACTTGTTATGCAGTGAGGCTATGCGCTGCCTGCGAGTCCTCAAATTACAAAGCACTCATGCAACCACACAAATTTTAATATCATCAGCGTGCTGCGAATGCCTGCCAAGGACCACAGATAGACAGCACTGAGGCAGGATAAAACCTGTTAACCCATGTTTATTTACTAATTCATTCTTTGATTCCCAACATAACTCAACTCTAATTTCCATTTCCTGTAGAACAACAATTTCTCTCCAAAGCAATGAACTCTATTAAGATATCGCCGCGAGAGCCATTTTTCTCCCCAAGACAATAGTTATAGAAGACGAGATCTGAAGCTGCAGTGGCCATTGATCCAAAATGAGTCACATCTCACAGAAGTGAAAAGGAATTACAAAAACAGATCAAAATCATTTGCCAGTAATCATATGCGGGCAGGAGTTTAAAGCGCTCAGAGTCAATACTAACTTGACTAAAAGCTTCCTTTGCTTTAACTGACAAAGCAAACTGATCTTCTCTATAAATTATACCAGTAGTTCTCAACCTTTTTGAGTCGCAAAATGACCAAAAAAGACACAAAATGACCAAAAAAAGACGCAAAATGACAAAAAAAGACACTAAATGACAAAAAAAGACACTAAATGACAAAAAAAAGACACAAAATTACAAAAAAAGACGCAAAATTACCAAAAAAAAGACACAAAATGACTAAAAAAACACAAAAAGACCAAAAAAGACACAAAATGCCCCCAAAAAAGACACAAAATGACTAAAAAAACACAAAATTACCAAAAAAGACACAAAATGACCAAAAAAAAGACGCAAAATGACCCAAAAAAGAAACAAAATGACCAAAAAAAAGACACAAAAATACCAAAAAATACACAAAATGACCAAAAAAAGACACAAAATGACTAAAAAAACACAAAATGACCAAAAAAAGACATTAAATGACAAAAAAGACTAAAACACAGTGGAGACCCCCGCTCACTGAACAGAATCTCACACGCACAGTTCAGATCACCAAAAAGGAAACAAAATGACCAAAAAAGATACAAAATGACCAAAAAAAGAAATAAAATTACCAAAAAGACAGAAAAAGACTAAAAAAAGACAGAAAATGACCAAAAAAAAAGGAAACAAAATGACTAAAAAAGACACAAATTGACCACAAAATGATCAAAAAAGGACACAATATGACAAAAAAAAAAAGACATTTAGTGACCAAAAAGACTAAAAAACATTAACACATGAACACTTTAACACAGTGGAGACAGAGCTGACTTCCAAAATGATTTGGCGACCCCCAGAAATCATCTCGCGACCCCCATTGGGGTCCCGACCCCAAGGTTGAGAATAGCTGAATTACACTATGGTAGCCAAGAATCAAATGCAATAGTATGTTTCTCAAATAGAACACACTGGGAGCAATGAATGAGTATAAAATCCTAACTGGCTGTAAGATTTACTTGGTCATGGCTGGGACGGCGTATAAAAAGAGTCTTAAAGGGAGAGTTCAAGGAAAGTGTCAGCATTCCATTTTATATTATTCAACTGAATCCACAGTCCCCTCCTTTCCTGCTTTATTCCCCCACTCTTCATCATTCTCTCTCTTTCCATTATGCAAACTCAGTCTTTGATCTCAAACAGTGAAAGGTGGCTTTATCTTAGAACAACAGAGAGACAGACGATCAGAGACTTAGCAGACCTCAGAGAAATCCGGATGAGAATAGAAAGATAGAAGAAGAGAGAAGAAGAAGAAGAGAGAGAGGGGGGTGGAGCTGGATACAGTAACCAGAAAAAAAATTGTCAGCTCTGAAGGAGGGAAGAAACAGAATATTTTAGATACACCTGGCTCTAAACTGATCGTTTTCACCAAGGGCTATGGCATTAGAAGAATATTACATCCCCAGTATACTGTACATCAGGGGTCTCAAACTCAAATTACCAGGGGGCCGCTGGAGGCGGTATCAAAATGACCAAAAAAAGACACAAAATGACTGAAAAAACGCTAAATTACTTTAAAAACACACAAAATGACAAAAAAATTCACAGAATTACCAAAAAAGACACAAAATTATTTAAGAAAAAGACACAAAATGATCAAAAATCACACAAAATGACAGAAAAAAACTAAATTACTTAAAAAAGACACAAATGACCAAAAAAATACACAAAATTATTTTAAAGACACAAAATGACCAAAAAAGACAAAGAATTACCAAAAAAGACACACAATGACACAAAAAGACACAAAATGACCCAAAGATACACAAAATGACCAAAAAAAAACACAAAATTACAAAAAAAAAAGACAAAAATTATCAAATAAGACACAAAACTACCAAAAAGTGTCAACATTACAAAAAACAACAACACAGAATTACCAAAAACAGTAATTAAAGGGACCTTCCACATACAACACGTTAAAGTGCCATTCATATAAAACTCACATAAAACTTTCATATCAAGGTGGGGGCCACAAAATATCGTCACGAGGGCCACAATTGGCCCGCGGGCCGCCAGTTTGAGACCCCTGCTGTACATGTATCCAAAGATTACTACTGCAACACAATATAAATGTTGAGTTCTTTATTAAAAATCTTCTCTGTGGGTTCATCAACAAGAGGAACCTCTTCTATTTCTTCAACCCTGTCTATTGTTACTAAATAAATGTTAATTACTTTTATTTTTTTTATCATAGAGACACTTTTATTTAAAGCTACAATAGCCATGTTTCCATTTAAGTCCAAGCGAATTTGAAGCAGAATTTTGAAAGGTTGCGTTAAAAAGAAGAGAATTAGGCACATTTTCATCAGATGGTTTAGAGCAGGGGTGTCAAACTCAAATACACAGTGGGTTGATATAACTTAATATTGCAAACATGCAAAATCGAATATCAAATAAAACAAACAAACACATCAATGGCATTCATTTCTTAAATAAAATTTAAATAAAAATCGTATGTTCCTTTATTTTATATGCGGCCTTCTTTAAATTTAAATTTAACAGTAATCTTTTTCCACAGGCTAAAAATAAATGTGAGAATAAAATAACAATAATAAACCAAATGACTAATAATAATATCCTTCAATGAATGTGCAACCATTCAAGCCTTGGACTAGCAAGAAAAAGCATCAAGACAACTTTAATTGTTGCTCAGTTTGCTCCACACTGATCTACTGTGTTCAAGCCAAAACACCAGCAGAGCATTCTGGGATTTGTAGTATTATTTGTGCTGTATAATACCGGCGGGCCAGCTCTGGTTGTCATTTGGTATTTCCTCGCGGGCAAAATATAATTATACTGCAGGCCAAATTTGGCCCACGGGCCAGAGTTTGACACCTCTGGTTTAGAGCGAACAAACAACCTGCATAAACTTTTGTCAGAAGATGGCAGGGTAATATTTAACTGTTGGCTAATCCAGCAGTAAACAATAGAAGAAGAAGGGCTAGTGCGAGAGAGGAAACAATAGAAGAAGTACCCAAGAGAGATAAAACAACAAAAAAGAGGTTGCTAATTGGACAACTTTGGCCACCCACGAGAGAAAATGGAGAGAAGTCTTCAGGAGTTGGATTCAATTGGGCAACTAATAATTGTTCTTCCTTGTCTGGACCAGCAGAGCAGAAACAGCTGATCATTCATGTGATTTAAATGTCCGCTACGTCAGAACTTATACGTAAAAAACATTTCAATCTCCCATTTAGCGCTGTAACTATTTCTCAAAAAATACAAGAACAAAATTTCACTTTCAAAAGTTTTATCGAGTTTTGGTGTTTCCATCAAGCTTTTCTCATGCAAATCTTCAAAATGTGCATCAAAATTCATTAATGGAAAAACGACTAGTGTCAAGGATTGACGCTCTCTTTGGTGGATGCTTTTAACAGGACTGGTGAGGAATCTGATATTGTGAACATTATAGTTATTAACAATGCCCTATGCAATAATACGTCAAATTAAAATTAAGTAGAGTACTTGAGTGAATTAACTTCACTGAATTCACTAAATTTCTCCACAACAGACTCAAACTGGCTGCAATTGTGGCAAAAACAGATGTCGGGTTGCTCTGTGCACTCGACCGTAGATCATAACTGTGTCAGCTGTTGTTGGCTGAAAACATATTCAGATTCTCAGAGCTAATGTGTAAAATGAAAAGTCTCTATTTTGCTAATGAAAACCAAGAAATGTTTCCAAATAACTGCAGCTAAGTCCTCATCTGCCATCAGTTTAAAACGTGGCTCTTTCATGACACCAGTGTTAATACCCTCTTCTATTTATGTGCATATTTTGCATTATTTTCCATTTGAAGTACTGCTTTATTTCAATATTTTAGTCAATACTTTATTTTGTCTAAATGTCATATATATATATAAATATCATGACTTTGTCATCCAGCTGCTTCGGCATGAAAGGCTACTAGCTATTAATGCAATCAAAACATAATTAAATTGAATTGGACTGAAATTGAATTGAAGTGATGCGCACAGAGAGACTTACAAAGACAGAGATAGATAGAGAAACTAAAGGATTTTTCAAAGCAGAGGACAGGCAGATTGCCCTTGCAGTCGGACCACCTTATCAATTTGATTAGAGTGTGAAAGGACACTTAAGATCTCAATTGCCAGCACATTAGTAGTCTACTCAGCCCCCCTGCCGTAGAATCCAATGGCTAATGTTTGGGGTAGTGGGGGAGTTTAAAAAGATTATTTGATTTCACTTAGATATGCTCCTGCATGTGAAATCAAATAGCGATTAGATAATGTGCGGGCTAAATATGAAACGGCCTGCTTCATTTGAAACATTGATTTGCATTTCAAATGTTTTTTTTGCCAGGGCCCGAAACACAACAGTCAGCTCTACAATATATGTAAAAACATTCAAATGGCAAGACCTATTAGATGACAAAGATTACAATACTGCCACTTTGCCAGTTGTGTAGATTAAACTTTTAAGAACCCTTAAAAAAACAGTTTAAAGAAGACAAGCGGATGTAGATATATGAGATAAAGTTTTCTTATTTCCCTCTGCTCTTGGTCAAAGAGTGCAGCAGTAGGCAAAAAGTAATAATAATTCGGTCTGCGAAAAAAAATAATTCAGAAAGGATGAAGGGGCTGAGCAGATTTCCTATTAGACCTACTTTATGTTCAGCTTGAAAGCAAAGCAGAGGAAAGGAGAAGAGAGGGAAAAGAGAAGAGGGTGGGCGTCAGAAGGCAAGTTATTTTCACTTTGTTTCTTTTATCCTTTGTTGTTGCTCTGTGTGTTTGGCTTCATCATGCAACTTTTCACTGCTGTTTTCTCTTTTTTCAGACTAAGACAATCCTATTTGGGAGAGCTGGTTGACAGTAAGCCGTTAGTGGGACAAAGATGCGTAGGAAAGACCACCGCATTGTTTACCACGACAGCCAGGGAAAATCACAGCTAAAATGTAAATAGACCTCAGAATTTTTGAAAGGTTGCATTAAAAAAAAAGAGAATTAGGCACATTTTCATCAGATGGTTTAGGGAAATGAAATGAAGTGTCTCACCACCAAGCTTTTAACAGGACTGGTGAGGAATCTGATATTCTGAACATTATAGTTATTAACAATGTCCAATGCACTATTAACCCTTTATCAGGCGAAGAACCGTATTTGGTAGCTTCAGCGGATATCCAAAATAAAAAAAAGGTTGCAAATTTGCTAGATTAAAGTGGCAGTTCTACAAGAACAAAAGTCGCAGATTTAAGAGATTTAAAGTGGCAAATCTGCTTGGAAAAATCACAGCTACAATGTAAATAGACCTCATAAATGCATCTCCTTTTTGAAGACGAAGGGAAAGAGTCAGTATTACGAGAAAAAAAGGAAAAACCACGGCCGAATTTCTTTTCATTTCACCGTGCCGATGCTGTACACACACAGAATCATCAGCTCCGCACTCATGAGCCGCATACTGCAGAGCCTCTACATTCTGTAACTCATTCATCTGCAAAAAATCATCCTGCAGTCAAAACCTCATTAAACTCCTACCTCTTTGACGTGACTAAGGGACTGTCTAAAGTCAGTGAAGAGGCAATTGGATTTGATCCGTCACTTTCCCATAAATGCGTTCATTCAAGGCCTGTGGATTGCTTCAGCTGTGCTGCTCATCACATTCAATTCTTTAGCCCAGGATCCAATTTTCAGGGAACTTATTGGTGAACCAAAATAGCAAATGAAGCTTTTTGATTGCAGATCTGCTGGTAAAAAAAGTTTAGAAGGTCGCTTCATAGGGTGATAAAACTACAGATGCACACTAGAAACACACGAGCACGGACAGAGCAGAAAGTGAGGATGTCTGGAGCAGCTCCTCGGGTAGTTTTGGGTGGTTTTAAAATGTCTAATATTGGTTTCCTGCTATATCAAAAACACACACCTCATAGTCTCATGGCGAGACTAATCATTACTAACATAGCAGCATATCCAGCCAATAAAGATGACTCAGATCACCAAGGGAACAGAGCAGATCTCCTTTATGCCATTGCTTTATTTTCCCACTCGCATGCTTTCTCTCCACAGGTCTCTCTCAGCAATTTCTCTTGTCCTCGCCTCCATTTTCCCTCTTTTCATTACCTCTACCTGCCTTTCTGCCCATCACTAACCCCCCCCTCCACCCTCCTTTTCTCTCCGTCTCACACCATCAAGCTCAGATTCTTTCTCCTCATCTAAGTAAACTGATTGGGATGCTCTCAGAAGGGCTTACTGAGCCTTTACTGCAATCACGGGCAGGATGCGAGCGAGCGCTGAGGGGCTGTGAAAGCGTTCCTGCATGCACACACATACTATATACATACAGATACATATATAGGCACAGGCACTTGTGCTAATATTCTGATGGTTGGCCTGGGGCAAGGGTGAAACCGCCGCAGCTTTCAGTTTTTATTGGTGTTTGTGATGGCCGGGGCTGTTTGTGTTCAGAAAGTTGAGCGTCTCATCACTTTGGTCATTACGGCAGCAACCGCAAAGGGCACACAGGCACCGCTCGGGGCAAGAAGGTGTTTAAAAGAAGGATATATCAATAAATATATACATATATATATATATAGTGATGGTGTCAGTGGTAAGATAGGCTGCACACGTTTGCACAAAAAGCGATTAAAGCAATGGAGAGTTTCAAAGAGCGAGAGTATGAGGTAATTTAACTGAAATGTCCCCAAAGGGTAGAAGAAGGCGTAAAGTGGGTTTGTAGTTTGTATGTTTGTGTTTCTTATCTGTGTTTATGTGTTGTGCATTTGCATTTCTGCATGTGTGTGTGTGTGTGTGTGCGTGTGTGCGTGTGCAATCCTTTTTGCTCATGTGTGGTGCACATATGTGGGTGTGGAGCTGGCTAGTGGTTATGTAAGGTGCTAATTGTCATGCAGTGTGCAGGGTGCAGACACTAAGCACAGACATGAAGCTTTCTCCAAACCCACAGCAATGAATATTAAAATAATTAAGAATAACGCCGCCGCGGATCCAAGGGACTGTGTGTAAACATCAAAACACTTTCTGCTCACATGGATATGCTCATTTCTATGTATATATGTACACTGATTTTATCTTTCATATAAACACAGTATGCATGTTGGAGTGGGGCTGTGTCCTAATGTGTTTGTTTGTTGCATGTTTGTGAGTGCAGCGCTGTAGATCAGAGGGAAAAGCAAAAAAAAAGAAGATCAGTTGTAAATCACATGAAAACCTCTGAGACACTGGAGTTTAAATTTATAAGTGTGTGCCGCAACTAAACATGATTTCATGTTCTTCCAGAGGAAGCGTGGAGGGTCCTATAATGTATGCATAATTAATTTGATGCTAAATTGGCTAAAATCCTACAAATCATGGATGAACTGGGTTGAAATCTTAAAAAATTTGGAAGCTTTTTGGAATTTGAGTTCCTAATCGGTTCCTGTCATGATATCTGAGAATAATTTAAGAATGGAGAGATTTAAATATGGATGAAGATATATCAAAGAGCATAAGGGATCAGATTCAGCATTAGTCAGAAAGAAATGACATCAATTTTGTATGAGAAGTTTCTTAAGCAATTTGCAGCCTGCGTGAGCTAAGACTTGGAAGACCCTCCACAATGACAAGCATTCATGGGCCTCACTTTTATTTTCTCTGCCCTTCCTTGAACTCCTGCAATCCAATTATTGAGAGAAAAATGTTTGTGTTGTCCAGTCTGGAGTAATTCTTTCAATCTTTAATTGTTTCTACACATTTTGTTTGCCCAAGCCTTTACATGTCTTACACAGTTTAAAATAAAAATGGATAACAATTACACATTTTTTTGTTTTTTTTAATAAAATGTTGATTTGCTGTCATGCTACAATAATGATGGCTGATGTAATCAAAGCAATTCTACCCTCAAGGGATGTGCAACTATAGTTTTGACGGTCTGACTCAAGCTGCTGGCCCTCTCTGGCTGTACTCTCCTTCTAGACCAATCAATAATAACTGTTATTATTTCTATTATTACTACTTGTTTTATTGTTGTTGTTGTTGTTGTTGTTGCCATCCTGTAATCATAATTATGAGAAAGCCTGCCAAGCTCCCGTCCAATAAACAATGACATCATTGTATGCAATGTATAGACTGTATAAAAGAGGTGGACGCAACCACAGTGATGTCGCCTTTTATTTTGTGGACTTGCCTGGAGTTTGGCATTTTGACCTTAGCAATTTTGTTTTTGAGGGGCAGGAAGTTACCATATAAGGTCAAATGGGTCCAGGTACTGCAAAGCAAATGCTATATCACAAGTCACAAGCTAGTCAGGTAAGCAAAGTAGAGTCTGTAATTCACGTTAACTTTCATATTAATATGTAGCAAAAAGAAGGCGTTACTTTTTTTTTTTATTGAAGATGATATTAATGGGTTGACAGTAAGCCTTTAGTGGGACAAAGATGCGTAGAAAAAAGACCACCGCATTGTTTACCACGACAGCCAGTGAAAATCAAAGCTAAAATGTAAATAGACCTCATAAATGAATCTCCTTTTTGAAGACGGGAAAGAGTCAGTATTACGAGAAAAAAGGAAAAACCACGGCCGAACTGAAGATGATATTAAAAGCCGACTCATTACTTGTTGACTGATGTGTTATAATTAACTTTCATGAACTGAAAACACACTTTGTGAGGGTTAAAGTCTTGATTGTCACCATGGTAACATTAATCACATGGTAGCTCTGCCCTTACTCTGCTTGATCATCTATTTTGCTTTAAATGGGACCAAAGTTTACATAATGAACATCATGCTGTATTGAAGAATATTTCAATTTATCATTTGAGACCGTAAACTCAATAGTCAAATGTTTACTTAGGTAATAAATCAAGTGAGAAGGCGGTAACTTTCTCATGACTTCCATACAGTCTGCCTTCTTTTTGCAACATGTGGAGCCACCACCTGCTGGCCAGGTAAAGAATGCAGGTGTAAGTCACTTTAGTAATCACCTTTCAGACCTGGAGGTGCTTGCTTTAGAGTTTTTTGCCCTTCCTTGCTTCCCTTTGAACTTTGAACATGATCTAAGTTGTTTATCATTTATCATTCTGTAGCTGCTTCAAGCAGCAGTTTAGTTAGTTTGCATGTTTGCCAGAAACAGGTTTTATGACTGTTTTGTCCTTAATTGCTTCGTTAATGGTTTTCATTAATCAGTGCAGCTATAGGACACTGGTTTTGACCCTGTTCCAGGAAACAGGGATGTGGGGCATTCTGGTTAAAACATGCAAAAACATGTTTTTTTCTGCAATATGAATCACATACAGCGGGATGTCACAGTGCTGCTGAACATCCTTCCACAGTGAGCTGTAGTTTTTACAATGTTTATGTGTTTTTACTGGCCTCCAGACAAACAATTAACCTCTTAAACTCCCAGGGCACTGGTGGAGAAATGTACAAAACAACTCCTTGACAGTGTGACACAGAAGAGCAACATCTTTTCTTGTCAAACTTACATGTCAAGAATTCTCTCTGACTTTTGTTCTGTGGCTGTAACTCACCAGGGCTTTGGGTCTTGAATGCGGCCAATAACATGCCAGAGTGGTGTGAAATCAGAGCCCTGCAGGGGAGGAGAGAAACAGGGTGATTGGTGCTTCATTCAAGCAAATTGCTCATGCCTGAGGCTCCAGGACACTGGAGGGGCTCTCGGCACAAATTTAAGCCACATTAGGAGAGGAGATGGCCGGGAAGAGCGGCTGGACTTCTCCTTGGCAACCCAGCTGATTAATCTGCCTTTGCTATGTGACATTACTACATTCCATTACATGAACAGCTTCTCATGGGGTTCACACAGTTCATGTTGTTAAGTCTGAGGAAAAAACCTAACGAGTCAGCAGAGATCAGCAAGTAATGGCGCTGGAGGTTTTACACTGAAAGAGAAATAAAAGATGTGATTCTTTTTGTTTCTTCCCGTGCAGCCTGCAGGAATCAGATGACTTGCATGTCGTATTCACAAAGGCCATTATTTTTTTTTCCCTTTTTGTCACCAGTGTTCATGTTCAATTCATTCAAAAGGTGAGACAGTATTCACTCAAAGTCAATCACAGCACAGTGGCTCACAACCACTTCTTTTCTATAACCACACAATTACAATATTTATGAGAACTCCTGCTGATGGAAAGAGTATTTCACTGTCTCCCTCCTCCTCCTCCTCCTCCTCCTCCTTCCCCACCTCGCCCTATCTCCTCTTCTTTTGTGGTCCTCATTCTTTTCTGCGGGCTTATTTTAATGAAAAGTGTGGTGGTGAATCGCTCGGGCATTCAACCGGCTTGTAATTTCCACAACATGATGATGTGAATAACTATGAGCTGATGGTCCTAAAGACACTGACAGCGCCCGGAATAAATACATTAACAAAACATAGGAGAATAAAGGGCAGAATCCCTCTTCATGTGGACCCACTTTGCCCCTGAGAGCCTCTAACAATAAATCATATAAAAGCATTGAAAAATGAAATGTTCATTACAATGACCTTAGACAGTGAGGGAAAAGCTTGAGAGAGAGCGAGGCAAAAAATGACTGCATTTAAAAGAGGAGCGAACAGAAGGGAACGCAAATGTTCCCATCAGGGTGAATATCTTCTAATACACCTCCGCCGGGGGAAGATTATTGATAGCGAGTGTATGATTGTGGGTGGGGGGATGACATTAAAAATACTCCTACCACCACTGCTTCTGCTGCACCGCCTCTCCTTCATTCCATTAAACCTCGCTGCTATAATATGCATCAGGATTGCTAGCAGCTAGTCGTTCCTGTGCTACAGCAGGCAAGTGAAATCTCAATCATTTGCACTTGAGGGTTGTGTCCTGGTGAGAGATGACTTATTCATGGCGTAGTGTGTGTACCCACGGGGCCCACCCTCCTACCAAGGGCATTCTAAATGTTAACCTGTGCTATAGCAGGTTATGGGCTTGTGTTTCCCTTCAACAACACATGGAAATATTACAGAAAAAAAGGCATTAAGAGATATTGAGATAAAGCTTGTTCTGTCAAAATAAGGTACTAAGAGCACGGGGTACACTACTGGTCAAAAGTTTTAGAACACACCAACTTTTCCAGAATTTAATTGAAAATGATGCAGTTTAATGTCTCAGTGTACTCTGAAATTAATGCACATTTGCAACATTTAAAATTCTTTATTGAGCATGATAGTGTTTTGAAAGTAAAAAAAAGATTCAAAATCACATTTTATGTTGGACTAAAGGACAAAAAAAGACACAAAAAGAGCAAAAAAAGACACAAAATGACTAAAAAGACACCAAAAGACACAAAATGACAAAAAAAAAGACACAAAATGACAAAAAAAAGACACAAAATGACAAAAAAGACATGAAAATAATTAAAAAATGGACAAAATAGCCCAAGACTCCATAGAGTTAAGTTGTTAACCCATTTCTTTTTCCCTGAAAAAGGCCTTATAATTCTGAAATGTACATTATTTTTCAGTTTTGGTTAAGCTTACCTTTTTTTATTTACCTCTGGCAGTTCACCACTTACCTTTGGACCCTTTCAAGCTGTTCATTTGACTTGAACTGCTTGAATTTCAATAAAAAACTGAAAAAATTGGGGTGTTCTAAAACTTTTGACCGGTAGTGTATGTAGTAAAGATACCAACCTGGTCTCACAGAAATCCGTGAAATAGCCACGGATTTGCTTAACTCAAAATCCGTGGAATAGCCACGGAATCACTCAAATTTCCTTGAAACTGACACAGATTTCGCTACAATGCAAGTTAATGACAGTCATATCCCGTGGCTATTCCAACATACAAAGTGATTATGTACATTCACTGAGTGAATATTTAGAAAATAAAACATATATTTCTCGCTAGAAATGTGATCAAAATCCATTTTTATGCAGAAACAAAGTCAAAATATTGATTTTTTTCACCAAAAATGAGAGAACTGTCCGCCATGTTTTTTGTTCTGACCGCCGGGACCTTGAAAGTCACGTGACTTGGAACAAACCAATAGGAACAAATATCCATGGAATAGCCACGGGATATGACTGTCATTAACTTGCATTGTAGCGAAATTCGTGTCAGTTTCACGGAAATTTGAGTGATTCCGTGGCTATTCCACGGATTCCTGTGAGACCAGGTTCTAAGATACAGTATGGGTTGATTTAGTTAAGCAAAGATTGAAAGAGAAACAGTAAATTAAGTTTTTAAGGGCTACTCCTGATTTGCAGCACTGCACAATGCAAAAATATAGCAGGATCAGAAGAAACGCAATTAACAAGCCTACAGCGTTGCTTGTTGCTCTGTTAGGTTGCAGCATGCCAACACATTCACAATGACATTACACAGCAAGCTGTGTAATGTCATTGTGAATGACAAGAAGAGCGGAGGCTTGGTCATTAACCAAAGCAATGCATGGATTGTAATTTTGATCTGATGGTGGAGCTAGAAAAAGAGAGTTTAAAGCCAAACAAAGATAACAATTCATCCTGAGGGGAACATAAACATATATCAAATTCCATGATAATTCTCATGGTGCTGCTAGAGGAAAAATCACAGGATCACCGTAGTCATTAGGGTACATCCTCTGTCGACCATGAATGACTGCACAAATTTGTATGTCAATCCTTCTCATACTGAAGTTATTCAAAAGAAATCTTAAGTGGTGACTGACACCATCCTTACAGCCATGCCTCTAGAATGGCTACATGAAATATTTAAAGTCAAATTTTAGTCTTTACAATGACTCAAAATCTGACAATGCTGCATTCTACATAGCATTTTTATTCGGCCCTCTGCAATGCTAATAGCTCTATATTTCCAATTTCTAAGATAGGATTTCTGTTTTAACTTTGTAGACTTAAAACCAAGATTAAATAAGCACAGTAGGGCTCCATCTAAGAAGCAAACTGACTCCTGCGTGTTTAATCATTTGATGTTTGTGTAAATTGATCATTTTACATTTACATTTAGTCATTTAGCAGACGCTTTTATCCAAAGCGACTTACAGGAAGGATAAAAGCAAACAATGAAGGTATAGTGCAATAATAATTAGTGCATCAATAAGTGCTAGTGACAATTCTTCTGACAATTCTGATCATACCATACAGTATATTTTCCAGGTTTTAAATATAAATAAATTTGGGATAGGATGATTCTAGTGACGATACAAATGTTTCTGTAAAAGATCCACAGGTGGGATAACTACTCAACACACACACACACACACACACACACACACACCATAAAGTTTTATGAATGTCAAACCAACACATCTGAGATCTCAACAAAAACTTCTGAAAGACACAGGCATGAGTGTGGTCCAGATTTAAATGGAAACTGGCAGGTTGTGCACTTGTCACTAATTGTGTTTTTTGTTTTTTTTCGTTCTTAGGCAGTACGATTTGCAGCCACGACTAAGAAGACGACTATGCAGTGAGTGTCGTCTGTGTGACAACTGTGAAGTGACACAGTTAATCGCACTTAATTGCGTTCACCTGAAACCCCAGGTGTACAACAAATCCTGATTAGATAAGATTTCATCCCGCTGGAATTAAAACCAGCGGGCCTCCGCGTCCTGAGGCGGCACAAGTATCACACGGACCCCACAAGTCAGGGCTGTTGAAGATAATGAAATGAACCCCACAGCACGCACAAACACTCATGCACATCCTTCTTCATCATCATGACATATTGATTGCCATATTGTTTTGTATGTATATCCATATCTGGGGTAATCTCAGCTGAGCCGGGGCAAGGGAGCGGTGTATAATAATGGTGGCACCTGCTCCGGGGACAGCAGCCATTTCATGGCTGGTCACTCTGGACTCTCTGAGCGCCATGGTGTGATCGATCCACGCACACACCCGTTCTCTTCCCCTGCTGCCCTCCCTCTCTCCTAGGACACTACACGCTGGCTGACGCAGTGATGCATTTGATTGCACAGCACCTCACCAGGGCCAACTCATCAAAAGCTTGATCCAGGGAGAGGCATGCGAGGGAATAAGTTTGGTGAAGCTATCTCTAGTGGAAACCTGTGGATAAGATAAACTCTGTTTAAAACTTGAGAAACTACCGAGCAGAACATTTTCACAAATGACAAACTGTGGCGTCATACTATCAGGAGCACTAGCCAGTGTAGAAATATGTACAGTAGATAGCAGATAGCAAGGGCTGAAGGCATGGAAGGGATGGACAGGAGAGTCCCACACCTCCATGAATAATATCTAACAATTGGTTTATTTATTAACTTCATCAAACAATGAAAAGTCTATAGTGTATCCCAGATACTATACAACAATTCCATTTTAAAAGTTCAACTTCAGAGCAACTTCAGCACTTTGTCCATGTGACAGTTAAACCTACTGTACATCCACAACATCCCAGCTGCCCCATATACTCCGTGTCCTTCAGTTAGCCGTGTCACCGCTTCACACCGCCCATTAAATGATTAAGTGGGCTGTCCCAGCTCTTTACTTAAACTTCTCACAGTGTTGGCCTTTATTATTGATGAGACCCTGAGTGCAGGATACTCAGATATGCAAGATTTGCAAACTTCTGTCAAAATGAACACTCCTCTGTCCTGCTGCCTGTGCTGTCAGCTGCCACTGACATGAAATGGAGAAACTGGGAGGAATAATATATGTGTGTGTGAGAGTGTGTGCCATCGTGCCTGGGAAAGATGACACCTCATTATAGGTTCGGCCCTGGTTCAAACTCTGGCTCCAACGAGTCAACCCCTGGGCTGAAAAATGAAGCGAGGGGCTGGAGCCCATTCCAGCTGACGGCGGGGTCTAGCCTGGACACATAGAGACACACAACCATTCACGCTCTCATACACAGACAATTTAGGATCACCAATTAAACCTAAGCTGCATGATGTTGGACTGTGGGAGGAGGCTGGAGAACCCAGTGAGAACCATAGATTGTATATAAATGGTAAATGGACCTGCACTTATATAGCGCTTTTCTAGTTGCTTTGCGACCACTCAAAGTGCTTTACACTACAGACTGTGCTCATTCACCCTTTCACACACACATTCATACTGGTGGCAGAGGCTACCCTAAACGGTGCCACCATTGGGAATTCATTCACACACCGATGAACACAGCATCGGGAGCAATTTGGGGTTCAGTATCTTGCTGATATCTTGCTCAAGGATACTTCGACATGTAGGCTGCGATGGTCAGGGATCGAACCACCGACCCTTCGGTTGAGGGCCAACCAACTCTACCAACTGCCAACAGACAGCAGTGTCTTATTATCTTTTCAGCATGGGAATCCATCTTCTAGTCACCCATCTTTACTTTCGATGTCTGCAGGATGGCTACAATGACACCAAACAGGCCGATTGCACTGCCAAAGATTTCCACAATGAGAATCTTCACAAAGAGGCTGGCGTTCTGGGCGTCTGCCCACGCTGCTCCGCTGCCCACGATGCCGACACAGATGCCACAGAAGAGGTTAGAGAAGCCCACAGTCAGACCGGCTACGAACATGGAGTAACCAGCTTGGTAGTTCCTGGCCCCGATGGTCTCAGGGGTGGTTCCCTTGAAGTTCTTCGCCATGTTGCTGATTACAATGGCCATGGTGATCCCATAGATGGCCACAGCTTCACAGAAGATGATACTGACCAAATTCTTGGTTTTGATTCGTGGAGCCTTGACACCACCACCAATGATGCCGGAGCCAGTGATGTAGATCCCCCAGGCTGCTCCCACCACAGACAGAGAGATAGCCAAGCCAATGCCCAGATTGGCCCACATGAAAGGAGAAGTCTCCGTTAGGAACCATGCCACATCAAAGCGGAACCCGAGATCAAATATAGTGTAGCAGATACCGACGACTAGTATGGTGCTCCAGAAGGCCAAAGTGACCCCTGTGTACAGGATAGCGTGTCCGTTCATCTTCCACTCTAGCAGCATCTATCCGCCGGTAAAAATATATATATATATATATATATATATATATATATATTTAAATAATGGACATAGTCACCGTGACGTCACCCGTTGGTTTGTGGCCCGTTGGAAGCCTCGAGTTCAGCGTTATACTCTTCGCCATCTTGCGTCGCCATCTTTATAACTCACCAGATTAGGTCATGCTAAATCCTCTTGGATCATCCAGAAGTTAGGTAGAGTCAAGAACTGCCAACATGGCGACACACAGAGACACAACACTTAGCCTCACAATTGCTTTCCAGTCCATATTTAAGCCCATAAAGTTTATGAGTAGACCACAGCAAACTCCACAGGAGCTTTCACAAGCCTCTTCGATCTAACCCCACACACCGACAGCAGGAGTGATTAGTTGTCCACTTAATAACTTTTCCAAGCAGATAGATAACAGCAGGTAAATATAAGAAATTGTCATGCTGTAAATTTGTCCACACCCCCACCAGGAAACCACACAGGGTGCTCTAAGCTGGATTTGGTTGAGCAAACAAGCTCTGTGAAATGAAATCTGTATGCACAAACGCAACAAGACATTGTTCTCGAGTGTGTATGGCTCTCAGAGAGAAAGCCAGGGGAAATGGCAAAATTACTTGCACAATCCCTTTTGTAAATGGACAGTCTATCCTTCTGTGCCACCCAGAAGTCTTTTGCACACACTTGCTCTCCTTCAATTTCCTTTATCTTTGGCTCTAGATGCATGTATCTCAAGCCTTTTTCTCTGTATCCGAGTTTTTTTGTGTTATCTCGGCATCAAATCACATCATACTCACGCACACGTATGTGTGTACGTACACAGTGTCTTTCTCCTTGGAGCAATGGTGTTCCTTGGTTGAGGGAGCAGCCGGGGCTAGATAAGGGCAGAGAGACTTGATCCCATCTGAGACACACTTCTCACACAAAGCTACATTGTAATTACAGCCCGCATCCATCCAGGCTGACCATCAGCCCCCGAGCATCCCACTGGGAGAAGCACAAGTGTGTTGTTTTTCCGTCTTGCCAGTTAGTGCTGCTAGTTTTCTTCCGAAATGTGAATTGGTCCAATCGTGCATTTGTGCAATATAACTTTGCAGCCACTTGCTTTACACACTGTAAAAAATAATCTGTTTAATTTACAGAAAAATACGCTGTGGTTGCCAGAACTTCACCGTAAAAATGACAGTGAGTGGATTTTCTATTCTAAATTTAAATGTAAATATCAGCAAAAACTGTAATTTAGTCTGAATAATCCTGTTATTTTTAGGGTAATTGTGTCATTCATTCACACATCATGGTATTTCTCCATAAATTTTGCATGAAAATGTTATATTTTACCTAAAACCTGTGTCTTTCTTCCAGTTTATGACAGAAAATAGTAAAAGTTTTGCGCTATTCTTTGATTTACAGTAATTAAAAGTGTCTAATACGGTGATATAACATTTTTCATTTTATGCCCTATTTCTGATGTATTTGACAGAGTTTTACTGTTATTTCTACAAACCTTTTTTACAGTGCACTTCAGAGTTGACTCCAGGTGGGAGCTAGTTCATGTTAATATTTTTCCCTTTATTAAGTCTTTAGAAATCCGAACAGAAAAGATGCAATTAAAAAGAAGCAGAGGAGATCAAGGATTTATCAGACGTTCAATATCAGGATGTACTTAATGCATTTTGTTGTACATTCATGTGAATATTCAAAAGCATGACGCATCTATTGGTGCCCGCACTTAGGGGGTAATGGAAGAAAAATTGGTGTTAAAGTTGATGAAAGTTACACCAGAATAAAAGCCATGTCAGGAAGGAATAGAGAGAGAAATGCCTGTTTGTCACAATGATGAAAGCTCTTTTGATTCCCCAATGCAGATATCTGGCATTGGATGTTTTATACCTGCAGCTGCTAATGTTTTAGACAGGAACAGGATCGGACTCAATCCCTTGAAGGTACTGACCCAAATAACCCAGTGCCAAGTATTATCAGAACGTTTCCAGTCAAATGATACCTGCATTCAATCCTTTTTGTACCTTCTTGCAGCCAGTCATCATAAAAGCTCTTCAATTTAATGCAGCATGTGAAGCGATGCAGTTCAATGTAAGGTCACAATTACCCAATTTGCATGAAGAAAGTCCTTCTCCTTAGCTACTTCAGTCATCTGTACTGGTACACTGCAAAAAAGCCAACTTGTATTTTTTGGCCTAAAACAGTGATTTAAGTTGGTAAAACTTGGAAATATAAATTATTGACATTTAGGGCAATAATGTAAGTTAGCACAACAAAGGAAGCCAGTTGTCTGCTCAAAAACAAGTTGGTGAGTTGTTGTTACTTATATCTTTAAGTTGGGGTTCACAACAAGGGACAATAGTTCTGATAACTCTTATTTCTTTGTTGGGAAATTTGGTCATTAGCGAAAGCTAGAGGCTAACTGATGCTAGCGGCTAACTGATGCTAGCGGCTAACTGACGCTAGCGGCTAACTGATGCTAGCGGCGCTGCTTGTTACAGCTACAAGAGTAGCCTTTAGCGTATCAATGCTAACTCAAAATTGTGGTCGCAACATTCGCTGACATTTCATAGCGGCGTTACAATCGTGCCAGAGAAATTCAGAGTTGAGCAAACTCAAAAACGAAACTTAAAATATTTAGTTTAATTGGCCAACTTAAAATTTTTTTGCCTTGAAATTTTGTGTTCACCCAACTTTTCTTTTTTTGCAGTGTACTGGGTACTGGTGTTGTTATTTTTTAAACGACTCCCAGCTCTATTCATTGTTGGGGGTCGATCATTGACTCTAACTAAGGTGATTAAATGAGAGGAAAATGGAACGAATGGTAAAAATAGCAAGAAACATGTTGGTGTCCTGACTTGTGCAACCAGCTGAAAAGAGTAGCTAATAATGGCTCAAGTCCAATATTTCCACAAAAAAAAGTAAGAATATAATGTACAGCTGAATGAAAGATGGGGGATATCAATTGAGGGGGTCAAATAACTTTAAAGTCATCAAAATACATACAAATAGGAAAAGGTTTTGCATTTCATTCAGTGGAGTTAAAATATGGAATGGGATGTGTGAAGAAATAAAACAATCTTCAAACATGAAACACTTCAAAATCAAATATAAAAAGCATGTCTTCACACGATATAGGGATGAAAACGGGTGTGTAAAATGACAGTAGGTGGTTATTGTTGACGTTTTATTTTTTAAATGTGTTACTATTTTTTCTTTTTTGTGTGTTATTGTTGTTTGTTTGTTCATTGTTGTCTCATTATGACTACATGGGTGTATGTGTACTTATGTGTTTGTAAGTTAATAACAAGTTATGTGTGTTAATAATGGTAATAATGAGTTTATAAACTACATTACTATGTGTTATACATACATATATATAAATATTATTGTTATATAACTGAATATAGTAAATTAACATAGGGAGAAGGGATTTAATAAGCTTTGACTCCTTTTGAACACAAATAAGTGTTGAGTCTTTTTGTTGTTTCATTTGTTTTGTTTTCTTGTATTTATTGTTGTTTGTTTGTTTTTAAATGTTCATCTTTTATTTTGTGTTCAAATAAATTCTCAATCAAATCAAATCAAAATCAAAGCATCCTATGTACACTATTACAGGTGTCCTTGACCAATCTGTTCACACATACACATACAAATCCTTCTCATTTGCAGGCTTTTCATATTTTTTTTAGTATGATAACAGCCACAGGCGATATGTAATACCAACAGAACTTTCTTTTTCTTTCCTTTTGCTTCTCTGTACAATTATCTCCCCCTCTCTTCCACCACAGGCTGAGAAAAAAAGATGGTTTTGGCCAGGAATTGTGGCTTTGTGTGCAGGAGATTGTACAACAGTGTGTTTCATTTGCCCAAATTCAGTGATTATGCGTATGCAGATGTCGTGCGTACATAGTTGTACAAAGCCAAAGCTTCTTTTGTAAGTAATACAAGTGGATTACAGTGGTGTAGTCCCGCTATTTTCTGTGTGAGGCTTTCCAAATCCACAGGCCTGTGATTGAATTACCTTTTGTTCCAAGTAGCGGGACGAGAGGTAGGTGTCCCGCGTACTGTATTCATATTCAAATTTGCTAGTGGACGCCTTGGTGGGCTCCTGTGTGTGTGTGTGTGTGTGTTTGCAGTATGTGCAGTGTGACCAAGCATGTAATTCCCCACTCAGGGTAGCTGCTGAAGGTTTAGCACGCCACTTTGGATCCTGCAGAGGTGTGATGTCACAACGCTGCATTTATGTTGATGTGCCATCTCCCAACACTGCGGTGGAACATTACCTCAGATAATTGAGTTGAGCCCATTCTAAAATGTACAAAAATGGTCAAACTCTAGGCACAACATATACAAATTGTTAGCTATTTTGTTTGTTTTTTCCAAGCATTCTGTATATCTCCTCTAAATGTCCCTTTTTATTTTATTTAGTATTATTATTATTTGTTTGGTTTTATGTGTATGTATATGTATGTATGTATATATGTATATTTTTACTTTTATTTTTCGTTTTTTATTATCGTTTATTTGTCTACCGTTCACCCCTCCTGTTCTTCTTTGAGGGGGAGAGAGTTGTATTTTCTCATTATCATTACTATTTATTGTTTTTTGCTTATTTTATGTGGATGTAACTCTCTGGTTCGGGGGGTGGGGGGTTGTTCTAAAAGGGGGGAAAATGGGTGAATTGTACCTTTTCTGATTGAATATGTATTATGTCCTTACAACCCAATAAAGATATATATGAAAAAAAAAAAAATGTACAAAAATAATACTTTTTCTTTAATTTTCTCTCATTTGTAAGTGAAAAAGAATGTGTCATTACATGAGTGGGACATGAGAAAGGTTATTGTTTTTTGTGAACAAAGACAAAAACACTTTTAAAACTTAATCCATTTCAAGAACAAAAAGACTGCTTAGTGACAAGTGGAACTAAAAAAAAAAGACAATTTCTATTTAACACACTTAAAAATAAACTTGAGAATAGATATGCCTAATTCAAATCACCGCATAATTGCCATGTCCATGAGTGTATCTGCTACATAAACATGAACTTCAATTTAAGTTATTTGAAATCTAAATTATCCTGTTATTTTCCTTTGAACACCTCTTCTGTTTGATTAAAAAACATCAGGATATAATAACACATGAATCATCTGATGATGACATATCAGGCGCCCCCGTAGCAAAGGTAACTGAAGAAAAATATGTGCTTTCCTCAGAACGGTAATTATTTACATAATTATAGCAAGAACTGTTGCTAAGTGAAGGTTTATTGAGTTCGTGTCGGTCCCAACTTTGTGTCTAAAATTAAACAGAACAAAAGAGGCTCTGATACATACAGAAGCGTTGAAATGTGGGTGGTTGCATAATATGACATTTAATGTTTTTGGATGTGACTATGGCTCCTTGGTGATTTTGCGTTACATTACCTGCCTGCTGATGTGTGATGCTACTGACATTAAGGCTATTTTTGAGGCTTTATAATGATAATTGCACACTGGGAACGCAGCATATTTAAAACCTGCTTGAAGACAAAAGCAAACGATACTGTATTTGTCAGTTTAAACTACACTGTAAAAAAGAAACTGTTGTTTTTACAGTAAAAAACCGGCAGCTGTGGTTGCCAGAACTTTACCGTAATAAATACGGTGCAACTTTTTGTAATATTACGGTAAAATGATATTAACACTGTTGGTTTCCCCTTTAAGATTGTCAATTTTGTGCATATTTTACTGTAAAAAATAAAGTTTTTCCATCAAAAGAAACGCTGTCCTGACATACAGTATAATTGGCAAGAAAATATTTTATAAATGCATCCATTAAATATTACAGTGTATTTCTGTTAAAATATGGTGTTTAGTACATTTGACAGTGAGAAAAAGTATTTTTACAAAAAAGAAATGCAAAATTATGGCTTGTATATATATATATATATATATATATATATATATACAAGCCATAATTTGGCATTTATTTTTTGTAAAAAATTTATCAAAAAATAAATGCCAAATTATGGCTTGTATATATATATATATATATATATATATAATATATATATATATATATATATATATATATATATATATATATATTATATATATATATATATATATATATATACAAGCCATAATTTGGCATTTATTTTTTGTAAAAATACTTTTTCTCACTGTATAATATAATAATAAAATAAATAATAAAAATAATAATAAAATAAATAATAAATAAAAATAATAAAAAATAATAAAATTATATATATATATATATATATGTATATATACACATTACAGTATATTTTTTGCTACAAACACAGTGCCAGTGTATTTTACAGTGGAGTAATGTATTTAAAAAAAAAATGAATGTAAAAAATACTGTTTTGGCTGATATATACATATATGGTGTTTCATTGTTACTGAAACTGAATTAACCCATTTATCATTTTACGGCCTTTTACTGTCAAGTTTTAGCAGTTTTTCACCCTAAAATCTATTTAGACATTTTTTACAGTGTACTGTATGCTGGGCACGGTTCACACATGACTTTCAGCCTGAGACAAGAAAAACATATGTTCAGAAAGCCTGTGAAATCATTGCCATCATAGCGTCATTTAAGAGCGTGTATGATGATGGTTGAAGGGCAGCCTCCCTGCACACTCCTTCAGAACGCTGTAAAAGTGAAATATTGCCTCACGGCACCGACTGCTGCAAGTATACTCAGTCTGTGCTGAGGTACTATCACCCAACTAAAGATTTTTGTGTTTTGAATCAATAAATACATCTTTGTGCTCTCACAATGATTGACTGGTCTGCTGCTTGAAGCACACATTTGCTGGTAAAACAAGTAAAAACCCATACTTGAGTGAGTTATTATAGTCCATTTTTTTTTGTGAAGATATGAGGAAATAGTCAAAGTGCAAGAAGAACTGTCAATAAAAAATAAAAAGCATTCGAAAACTGTGTTTCGCACTGCATCCACAAAAAAATATAATTTATTTTCAAAGGACATGATGATTTCACAATCTCTTCCTTCTGCTACATCTATTTATCGCACATATTTTTCTAGACCCATTTCATCTCTTGGCAGCTTAGTATCCTGACAACATAACAGGCTCTGCTAGACATTATGTTTCTCATGTGTATTTATAAAAGGGACACTATATCTTTGCATATAGTAGACGGGCACTCTCAGAGCAAGGATAACTGGTGGTGGCAGTGGTGCTGGTGTGTGTGTGTGTTCTTGTTCTTCCTACATAGTGAGGACCAGAACACGTTTTTAACCAACAGAGTGAGGACATTTTTGCAAAGTGAGGACATTTCGGCCGGTCCTTACTTCTTTAAAGGCTTTTTTGAGATTCCAGACTTTGTTTTAAGGGTTAAAGGTTACATGATAATGATAATTAACTGAAACTGTATTGTGTGGTTACAAAACCAACTAAAATTATAGTGAAAATGTCCTTCGTTTTTCGTCTTTGTCACCTTTTTTCATACATAATCAAGATGGATAAGGCAAAGGAAATAAAGGCAAAATTTACTGTGACCTCTTTTAATCTCCCACCCAACAAATACCCCATTACAAAAAACTACAACTAATAAAAACTAAACTAAAACTAGCAAACTCAGTCTAAAAAAGAATTAAATTGAATTGGTCTAAAGCTATCGCTGTGGTCCAAGGGTTACTTTGAATTTAATTAACGTTTCATATGATTCTCTTTTTATCCTGGAATTTGTGTATATTACCAGTCTCTCTATATTTCTGTTTGGGCTAAATTTATGTTGTTGTGTGTGTTGTTTTTTGTTTTTGGTTGTCTGTCTGTTTTCGCCGTGTGGCTTTGTACTGGTGTATCGTTGTTTTCATTTTTTGTTGTTGTGGTTATCCTTTATATTATTCTTTGTATGTTATTTGTGTGTACATTGTCTAATTTGTAAATGTGTTCCTGAGTCTTTGTTGTCTAGAATTGTGTTTTAGCGTTTTGTTTTCATATTGTGGCTCCTAATAAGCAATCCATTGTTCTTTTCTTTGTTTCTTCGTTAATAAAAAAAAAAATAATAAAAAAAAAAAATAAAAAAATGAAAAAACGAATTAAAACTAACTGAATTTGAAAACAAAAATTACGAAACGAACAAAAATTAAAACCAAAACTAATGAAAAATCCCAAACTATTATAACATTGCCAGGGAATTTACTATTCCAATGAGGGCCCTCACAAAGATAGAAAAACAAGAATGTGTGTGTGTGTGTGTGTGTGTGTGTCCACTGTGTTATGGCAGAGCCACTGCGGCTGTCCTTCAGTGATGCTGACGGAGGATATAAATTCATTACTCCCTGAAGCAGACAGCCCATCATTCTCAACACAGTGGTTCTGCATTCACATACAGTGCACATTCGAGTGTGCAAGCGAGTGTGTGTGTGTGTGTGTGTGTTTGCACTTCCCAGTCTGCTGTGTGGGTGTCAAAACTGGTGAAGGTCAAGCAGATAGGTGGGGTCAGCTGACTGTTATCCAACAGTAGCCGTAACAGAAGCTGCCAGGAATATTGATTGACAGCGTTTACAGTAGACAGCTCGGCTCGGCATGTCATTGACATAAAAATGGAAGACTTCCACCTGAAGTCAAGGTTCCATGATTATCTGCCAGCGTTAATCACATTCCCAGTATATGCTGTTTTTTAGACCATGAGCTGACCTTAAAGTTCATGTGAATATTAATCTGAAGAGGCTACAGTGTGTTTGTTGGTGTTCTGCGTCTTCACACCTTCCATAAGAGTCTGCAGCCGCGTTAGCTGCTTTATGAGGCTATTTTTATGCACTTGCTGTGGCTTTTTAATTAAATGCTAATGACTAACAGCGACATTGCTTACATTCTTATGTCTAGCAGGTATAATAATTACCATTTGCACTGTTTTCTCCATTATGTTGCGAGGGAGGGGAATGTATTTTCTTTTACGTATTACATACATTTCTGTACAAGTCTGTGTAAGTCTGTTGAGGGAGGCAAGTGAAACCAAAAGAAAACTCATTTTAACCTACATTTGTTAACTAATTATTATGTTACATTATTTTAACCTATACCATGATCTTCTACTAAACCTTACTGAATAGTTTTGTTTCCAATAACAGAAATTGTCTGACAGAAAATACATTTTTAGGATCACTCAGGACAAACACGATTGGCTGACTGGTTGACCAGAAATGTATTATAAAAGGACACCATTATCCAAAAAAAAGGCCAGAAAGGTGACTTTACAATAGTGTAAAGCCATGTTAGCTGCTTTGTGACACTGTTCTTAGGAACAGCTGTGCCTTTATAGCTAGTGCTAATGATGAAATGCTAACAATGACATTGCCGCAGGTATATGGTTTATGATTTTAACAAACTGTTTTCTCTATTATGTGTCGAGGGAAATGTATTTTTTCATGCATTACATTTGTTTTTTACATATCACAAATAAAGTTCTAATCAAAGTCAGTTTAGGTCTGTCATTGTGTCCCATGAGAAACCAAAAGAAAACTTATTTTACCTGACATTTGTTACATACTTGATAGGGGTGCACCGATTGCAATTTTCTGGCCGATCACCGATCACCGATTTTTAAAAAGCCTGACCTGCCGATTCCGATTTTGGCCGATACGGATTTTTTTATAACTCACAGCATACACCTTCAATGTTTGAATCTTATTTTATTGAAAAACAATAACACAAGTATTTTTTTTAACAAATAAAGGAAATCCCAATGTCTGAGGTAGTTAATAAAATATTGAACTTAAAATAAATAGCAACAATTTACAGGACAAACTAATAAAAGAACTGCAACCATAAATAAAGTGTCCTGAGTTTTTGGTTTTGTTTAGTACAACAAGAACAAATGCCCAAATGCAGCAGCTTTGTGGCTATTCAAATGTTAAAATAAATAGCAAATAGACCTTTGTGGAGGTAGATAAGATCGCTAGATAAGATCGGTTTGACGTAGAAGAATCGGCCAATCACCGATCCCGCAAAATTAAGGAAATCTGTGCCGATTGAACGGCCGGCCGATCGATCGGTGCACCTCTAATACTTGACCATGATCGTCTACTAAACCTAACTAAGTAGTTTTGTTTCAATTCACAATGTAAACCAGATTTTTTTAAACTGTCCATTTCCCTGGAACGTAACTGGGAATGCAGATTCATTGTATAGGAATGTAACTTTTAGGAGACAGGGTTGTTCAGGCAGGCCAAAAACAGTTGGCTGATGCAAAATTGCCGTCCCTAGAACCACGGTAGTGAATAAAACAAAGTGAAACTATTCTAAATAGACCATTTCAAATAAATAGATACAAACACATAGTTTCAGAAGTGTTTTGAAAGGGATTAAAATTTAATTCAGTCTTTATAGAAAGTGGCCATTGGCCCATTTTCATTTCTTTCTTTTTTTCAGTTATTTGTACATTCTTTAGGCGATCTCATTTTCTGCCATTTCCCCTGGTGATTTATGACGGGCAGAAGTATAAGGGATATCGCTTTAAATGATCCAAAAGTGGCCCGGCCTCATCCGCCCAATGAAGTTATTCAATTGCCACCCAATATGGCAGGGACAAATGACAGCCATTAGGGTGCAAAGCTTCCAATTGCACTTTGGCCTGAGCTCCTCACCTGCTGTTTATGCCAGGCATTCATCAGCAGGTCTGATCACTGGCTGGAATCTCTAAAAAGACCATTATTTTCCTATTATGGCTACAAGGGCTATATTTTATTCTATGACACTGGGCTTTTCACTGAAGCACTCACTGTAAAAAATGTTTGTAGAAATTACACTGTCAAATTATATCAGAAATAGGGCGTGAAATTAAAAATGTAATATCACCGTAGTAGACACTTTTAATTACCGTAAATCAAAGAATAGCACAAAACTTTTACTTTTTTCTGTCATAAACTTTAGAAAACACAGTTTTGCTGTAAAAAAATATGAATGGAGAAATACCATAACGTCACAAGGACATAACTACCCTAAAAATAATAGCAGACCAAAGGACCTAACAAAGGACCTAAAATGACCAAAAGAGTCACAAAACGACCAAAAAAAGAGACAGAAAACGACCAAAAGAGACACAAAACCATCAAAAAAGACACAAAACGACCAAAAAAAGAGACAGAAAATGACCAAAAGAGACACAAAACCATCAAAAAAGACACAAAACAACCAAAAAAAGAGACACAAAACGACCAAAAGAGACACAAAACCATCAAAAAAGACACAAAATGACCAAAAAAAGAGACAGAAAACAACCAAAAGAGACACAAAACCATCAAAAAAGACACAAAATGACCAAAAGAGACACAAAACTATCTAAAAAGACACAAAATTACCAAAAAAAAAAGACAGAAAACGACCAAAAGAGACATGAAATTATCAAAAAAAGACACAAAATGACCAAAAAAAATACGTAAAATTATCAAATGAGACACAAAATTACCAAAAAGAGACACAATAGGGATAAAATGGCAAGTGATTTTTCAGTCTAAATGACAGATTTAGCTGATATTTACATTTAAATTTACAGTAGAAAACCCACTCACTGTATTTTTTACGGTAAAGTTCTGGCAACCACAGCAACCGTAAATTAAACAGAATATTTTTTACAGTGCACATACACTTTCTGTACAAACACATGAAAGGAAATGATCTCACACAAGCAACCTTAAAGACTGAGACTACATGAGGAGTGTCCCCTGCTTCTAAGGGCTTGAAGAGGTCCAAAAGGCTTGAGGAGGTCAAAGAGCTCAGACGGATCAGAGACAAAGACATTGTGATATTTCTGCAAAATGTCATTGTCTTTGATGCCACCCACAGTCTGAAATGTTGAAAAAAGTGAATGAGGACCGGGCAAAGAAAAGGAAGGGCTTTCAAATTCTCTCTACCTCTCTACGTGAGGGAGCAAAAAGAGAGATCGAGAGATGAGGAAATTGGATTGAACATCCTAGTGGAACAGAGGACAAGAGAGTAGAAAGGCTAGTGGGAAATTGTTAAAGAAAAAAGTAAAGGGTATAAGGAGCAGTTGAATAGAAGTGGGAGGAAAACTAAAACTCTTATCACCAAATCTTCAAAGCCTCCAGTCTGTGAAAGAAAGACAGAGAAAGGCAAACTTAAAATGGCAGAAAGAGAGACATGTGGCTCCATTTTTGTGACAATGCGTTGTACATAGTGAAGACATTTCCAGATCAATTTGGCATTTGAGGTGTGTGCTGCAATTTCGCTGTCAAAAATGAGGTTTTATTTGTGCTTTCACTGCCTACCTGTGTCGTGTTCGGTGCTCTTTTAATGCCTCAACCGAGCGGGAAAAGTGTGACATGCGGCTGTGACATCCAACATGGAACTGTCAGTAAGACATGACATGTAATCCACATGCTTTATTGGTTTCTAAGGAAATTTAATCAAGGCAATATTCTGCTGCTACTGTACCAGAGGACCTTGTGCATCTGACAGCAACAATTTAATATGAGGAGCTACCAAGTGAGACATTACTCTTTTCACGCCATTAATGCCTGCTTTATTCTTTGTGTTTGCAGTTTGATTTTCTAAAATGTACTGTAAAAAGCTTGAAAATCCTACAATAAATAAATGGTCATGATGATAAATTCAATTTTCTAAAGTGAGTTTCAAGAGTATTCAAGTTAATTTTTTCATTTCATACAGTACAAATGGAAGCCAAGGACTGTCTGGGCCTTAGCAAAAATGCACTTAGATGTGTGGGGGAAAAAAAACACAAAAAAAACATGATGTTCTTTGAAAACAGTGGCCATGTAATGCTTTCAAGTGCTCAGATACAGTAAATATCTGTAGCTCACACAAGGACAGATCGTAAAGCTTCTTTTATATAGAAGAACAGGTGGTTGGAGGTTAAGTGCCCCCAATCGCACCGGAGCTTCAACTGCTTTAAGGTAAACACCAATGAAAGTTAATGCAACACGAGGTTCTTCTCATTTCAGTTATTTTGGGACACGTGAATTTGTAAATTACCATTTAGCAATTTTTTGAGGTGTATTTTTGTAATATAGCTTGTTTTTCATATTTATTTATTTATTTTGTAGGTGTTTTACTATGTTGTGTTGCTTTTGTTTTGAATAGATGCCGTCAGTGGCGGAAAGTAACTAAGTACATTTACTCAAGTACTCTACTTAAGTACAATTTTGACTTACTTGTACTTTACTTGAGTATTTCCATTTTATGTAACTTTATACTTCTACTCCACTACATTTTAGAGGCAAATATTGTACTTTTTACACATTTAGCTGACAGCTTTAGTTACTTTACAGGTCGAGATTTAACATAAAAAAAATGCATTTAAAGTGATTTGACTTGTTGTTTTTTAATTAAACCTTGGAATAAAGTATATTAAATAGTTAAAACGATCCCTAACTTGATCAAATTACATTTGATTACTTGTGCTGCTTACATAAATACATCATAATATTAATCCAATAATATACTTGATATATATAAAACACTCTGAGTGGGTCCATTCTGCATAACGTGTACTTTTACTTTTGATACTTTAAGTACATTTTGATGCTGATACTTTTGTACTTTTACTTCAGTAAGTTTTGAATGCAGGACTTTTACTTGTAGTGGAGTAATTTCACAGTGTGGTATTAGTACTTTTACTTAAGTAAGGGATCTGAATACTTCTCCCACCACTGGATGCCGTCCAGTGTGAGACCGGTTGCTTTTATTTTCTGAGACAGTGACTGGAAACAAAAAGTGGAACGGTAAATAAAAAAATGAAAGGTAAATGATAAGTAGTGCTCAGTACATCATATTAAGTATTAAGAAACACTTGTATAGTGTCTGGCTGACAGGGGAACAAGGTTTGTTGGAGTTTTTTTTCTTTTGTCAATACATAAGTGGTTATTTTTGTTGTCTTATCTAATTGAAAAGTGTTTGTGCTAATGCTAATATTTGGCACCGTTTTTCCTTCTTGTAGCTCTTATGGTGGATTCATAAGGTGACCCAGGGATGTTTTATTTGTACTTTTTTATGGAGCTACGGTTTTTAATAAAACTTTGTTAACCACACTGCAAAAAAGCCAACTTGTATTTTTTTGGCCTAAAACAGTGATTTAATTTTGTAAAACTTGGAAATATAAATTACTGACATTTAGGGCAATAATGTAAGTTAGCACAACAAAGGAAGCCAGTTGTCTGCTCAAAAACAAGTTGGTGAGTTGTTGTTACTTATATCTTTAAGTTGGGGTTCACAACAAGGGACAATAGTTCTGATAACTCTTATTTCTTTGTTGGGAAAGTCGGTCATTAGCGAAAGCTAGCGGCTAACTGATGCTAGCGGCGCTGCTTGTTACAGCTACAAGAGTAGCCATTAGCGTATCAATGCTAACTCAAAATCGTGGTAGCAACATTAGCTGACAGTCATAGCGGCTTTACAATCGTGCCAGAGAAATTCAGAGTTGAGCAAACTTAAAAACAAAACTTAAAATATTTAGTTTAATTGTCCAACTTAAAATTTAATTGAAGTTTGTTGCCTTGAAATTTTGAGTTCCCCCAACTTTTCTTTTTTTGCAGTGCATCAGTAAATGAGTTGACCATCATTTAGCTAGGGATGTTACAGAGTCCAGGAAGCTAGGGACCTGACCAGCAAAGAGAAAAACTTCCATCTAATGAGTCCCAAGACCACCAACAGCAATGTGAGAAAAATTGATCGGCCCACCAGATGCTGGAAAAGACTGTCTAATTAGAGGTTAAAAGGTCCCAAAATATTCAATAGGCTACCTGCTGTGAGGCAGACGCAGTGGTTCCCCTCTAATTTGGATCTGTCGGAGGTAAAGAGGGATATGATCAAATGAAATCAAGACTGAATGAAAATAAAAAATGAAATGGATAATAAAGGAGCTGGGGACGGGGCTGGATTCTGTTCCCAGTCCAATCCTGCCCGTGGCTGCTAAATTACAAGAAGCTGGCTGACATGTGGGGCATTGTTAGTCGCTGATTACCGAAAGCAGAGCGAACACAGTGAGCCTCCTCATCTGAGGTGAGACAGCGAAGTCTGTATATCCGAGAGCATGTGTGCTTCTTCCCACGTGTCTTTTCACTCAGCGCTATCCTTCAGTCTTAATTACACGGGAAAGAGACGAGGGGTGCATCCGGTACGGGAGAGACAGCACGGAATCAAGACGGGCTTAAAGGAGCATCTGTTTTGTTTGACAAAGTGCAGTGCAGATTGCCGGTTCATTTTTTATGAAGCCATATGACAAATATTGGCAAATATGTCAAAATCACAGGAGGATTATTTCTGCCTTCACGTTAAAACAGGAAGTAAACTTTTATCTGCTCATCACCAAGGGATATTGATCTTAAAGTTCACCTGCAGCTTTCTGGAATTAAAAAATCTCAGAATAATGTATTAACCCTTTGAACCACGTTTATTTTTTACATTTTACTCACTGTGGCCTTGTATTTCACTGCAAGATATCCTATACATATTCTATCCTAATTTTCATTTTCAATAAAATTCTGGAAAAGTTGGAGTGTTCTAAAACTTTTGACCAGTAGTGTACTTTTCAGGGGGTTAATACCTTCAAGAAAATAGTATCTCATTGTTTATTTCCCACCTATGAAAGTACATGTATATGTATATAGTATAACTGCGACAAAGGCCTCGACACCACAAATAAGGTGGAAGAACTTCCTGACACGGAGCATCTGAGGATAAAGTTTTGAACTGTTGTGGGAGGCATGACAGAAATTCTCCCAAAGGTCCTTAAAGCTGGCACCGTGGGAGGTGTACCGAATGATGGCACGGAGGAAAAGGTCGATTAGAGTTCATCAACAGGCTCCAGACAGTGGCGTCCGTCCAGACCCGGCAGCTTGGCGATGTATGGCGTAACAACCACCGATCCTCTGGGATCTCAATCCAGGGGCAGGTTGGATGATGTGCTCGGCCGGGCGTGGTTTCCACATATGCCAGGGTGAACCGGGAAAAAAAACTGCTTTCCAATCCACAGAATTAGGGCTCCAGATACTCAATATAGAAGAGGAGAAAGAAGCCAGATGGAGAGCAGTTCATCTTTTTCACTCAGCTCTAAATTAAATGGGATCAGAGGGGATATTTTTGCCAGAGTAAAGAATAGTCTGCAGTTAAATCGAATGCAACTAAACAAGTTAGATGTTAAAAGAAACTTATTTTCCAGCTGCCGTGGTGAATAAATCAAATATGAAGTGGTTTATCATTTATATTTTTGTCTTTTGCTGTTGCCTCCTCTCCTTTGATCCATTTTTCATTCCCTCCTAACCTGCTCTCTTTATGTCTTTGTATCAAATGTCATTCCTAAATCGTGTTTCTTTATGCTACATTAGCTCATGGTCTCATAAAAGAAAATCAAATCTGAGAAAGAGTGATACCCGCGCGCTACATTACTTGAGCACAAATATATTTAGCCCCATAAAGGCAATAAAACTGACAAAACGGGGGTAAGTAAATTAAAAAGCCGAAAATGAATGAAGACAAGGAATGGAGATACTGTAATGATGAAGAATTAAGATTCTTAGTGTGATGCCAGGCTCTCTCTATTTTTGGTGTTTCGTTATCTCACTCATTTAATTCACACTTTCTGTCTGCTGGCTTCTCTCTCCCTCCAGTTGCCCTTTCTTATCAACTTTCCTCCCCTCCATCTCCTCTCATCTCGGTCTTTTCTCAGAGGAATTTTATCATCCACTGCTCTCCCTAACTCTTCTTTTTCCTTCTACACCTCCTCACTCCCATAATGCTCGGACTTTTTGAAGGGCTTAGCGAGCAGCACGGCGAACAGTAAACATTTTACAGCATTTTTGGGAACCATAAAGACGAGTCGTTTCATCTCAGTCCTAAAATCTTTTTTTAATAATGCCAGTGACTCACTGCAAAGAAGTACACCTCCTCCTTAGTGGGGATATTTACAAAGTTGCCTTGCGCACTGCTGCATGCCGAACTGAATGAGGTGTGTGGGTTGGTGCAGGTTTACAGAGTGGGAACACTTGATTGCATTTAAGGGTGAAATGTTGAGGGTTTGTCAAGTGTGGAGTGTTTGTGTTTGGGTGCCACTGTGCATTCATGCATCCATACACTGTAAAAAAATGACTGTAGATTTTACAGTGACCGTAAAATGATAAATGGGTTAATTCAGTTTTAGTAACAATGAAACACTGTAACAAGGTTATTATAGTTAACGAAAACTAACGAAATAACGAAAACTAGAATTGAAAAAACATTTTCGTTAACTGAAATAAAAATAAAAACTAGAGTTTTTAAAAAAACGATAACTAACTGAAACTGTATTGTGTGGTTACAAAACTAACTAAAACTAACTAAAATTATAGTGAAAATGTCCTTAGTTTTCGTTTTTGTCAACTTTTTTCATTCATAATTCAGTGTTTCTATTTGAACATGCAACACATGGTGAATATGTTTACTGAGACTGGGATGTTTACACTAGAACCAAAATTCAAAACAGTTAATAACCTTATTGGGGCTGAGATGATAAACCAAAGGAAATAAAGGCAAAATTTATTATGACCTCTTTGAATCTCGCACCCAACACATAGCCCATTACAAAAAAAACTAAAACTAACACTAAAACTAATAAAAACTAAACTAAAACTAAGCATTTTCAAAAAATAAAAACTAAACTAAAACTATAAAACTCACTCTTAAAACTAACTAATACTAACTGAATTTGAAAACAAAAATTCACAACGAAATTAAAACTAAAACTAATGAAAAATCCAAAACTATTATAACCTTGCACTGTAAATGTATATATCAGCCAAAACAGTATTTTTTGCAGTTTTATTTTTTGAAAAATACATTACTCCAATGTTAAATACACTGTAATATGTATTAAATATTAAATATATATATATATATATATATATATATATATATATATATATATATATATATATATAAGCGTCACTGTAATTTTTGCATTCCTCTTTTGTAAAAAAATACTTTTTCTCAATGTTAAATATACGAAACATCATATCTCATCTAACATAAATATACTGTAATATTTTATGGTAAAATCTTTAATTTATGTGGCATTTATAAAGTATTTTCTTGTCAATTATATGGCAGAACAGCGTTTCTTTTGATGGAAAAACTTATTTATACAGTAAAAAATGGAATAAAATGGAAATCTTAAACGTGAAATCAACAGTGCAAATATCTTTTTACCGTAATATTAAAAAAAGTTCTACCGTATTTACTACGGTAGAATTCTGGCAACCACAGCTGCTGGTTTTTTACCATAGAAACAACAGGTTTTTTTTACAGTGTACATTGCACCGTTAGCTGGTAACATATTATTACTGCTTTACCTGGCAATTATAGTGTACTATAATTAATGTCCCAATTTTAGAAATTACATTCGTTTTCTCAGTAAAAGTAGTTGTGCTACTGCCATCTTTGAATATCTAATATTATTTAAAAGCAGTGTGCAAACTGCATGAGCCCTTAATTAACACCTATGACTTCCTGTGAACCTAAGAATCAGTTTTTATTTAGTGGGGTCTTAAAATGGAAGCCCTTTTATTCATATTTATTCAGACTGTAAAGTTTATGTGCATGTTGAAAGGCGAGGAGCAGCACAGCAATTTAAAACTAACAGCAAGCAAGCAGCTAATGGTTATTGGTTATAATGGTTATTGGACAATATATGTGATGGTTTGCCTTGTAAATTTCATGGATTTTTGTAAATATGCTTATTCTGAATTGACTGCCAGTAACATATTTGAAAAAAGTTTGGACAGGGGCAAGAAAAGACTGGAAACGATCTGGAACTCTCGAAAAAAAAATGACCATTTGGAATATTCCACAGGTAAACAGCATAAACAAATGAAAATGAAACATTCACAAAAAACACTAAGTGTTGGCTTAAAGCAAACCAGAGCTGTACCCATTCTTAAAGTCTTATAGTCTTAAGTAGTTATTTTGGATTGGGTTGTAATGTTTTTCTTTTTATCCTTTGTGTTATTATTGTATATATTTGTTTGAGTAGTTAACTTGGATTGGTATGTAAGATGTTTTTTTTTTCTTTCTTTTTCTCTCTCATTTCTTTCTTTTCTCGTTATTGTTGTATAGATTTATGATTTTAAACTCTAAGCTATAATTATACAGGGTTTATTTTTTTATTTTTTTCTCAGGGTAAATGTACATTGTAATTGGTTGTAATTTTATTTTATTTTGTAGATGGTATAATTGTATATTGGATTTTTATAGTGTTGTGATTGGGAGTTGAAAATTAGCTGAAGCTATATCTCTGTATGCAGCACATCAGATGCATGTCCTGTATCTATGCTAACTGCATTGTCCCTATTTAAAATAAATAAATAATTAAATAATTAGTAACGTGATAGTATGAGGTGTTGGGGAGTAGTGAACTACATGTAAATGAACTAGTAATTTAGCTACATTTTGCTGCAGCAAAACTACTACAACAAACTATAAATTGGGGTGTAAAATTAAAGGAATGGGTTTTTTTACCATTGCTTTTCTACTGCAATTGAACCCCCTTTGACTACATCCCTTTTCTTTCATCCTGGCCATTGTGAAGATTGTAAATATAACCTACTAACTGGTATGCACTAGTTCTAGAAAAAAACTACATAAAAAAATAATCAGACATCAGCATCTGTGGTGGAGTACGGTGTGTCAGATTTCTTTTTCTGCTACTGATAATAAACTCAAACATCCTAAACTCGACATTTATTAGGCAGTATGAGCTTTGAGGCATGTGTACATTGTCAGTTTGACCTTTCTTTACAAAGTAGTTTGAACTACACTTAAGTAGCTTTAGTTGACCGAAGGTAATTACCAAATACCAAAAGTAATTGGTAGCTTGCAAAGCTCTGATGTCAAGGTAGCTTTCCAAACTCTGATAGTATAATTGTATTTCATAAACTGGACCCATCGACATCAAAGTGGTGCATACTTGAGGTTTAACAACTCATTCATGCAAGTGTAGATGAGTTTTTTTTCAAGGATTCAAGGAAACACGGGCAGAAGTTGATATTTAAATGGTCATTCTGAGGTAGAAATATTCCTTTAAAGGAACACTCCACCGTTTTTTCATATTAAAACATGTTATTCGGTCAAGTAAGACGAGTTGATACAGACCTCTTGCGTCTCAATGCGTGCACTCAATCGCCCTGGCGCGCGGCGCCACTTGGCTAGCACTTAGCTTAGCCCAGTTCATTCATTAGGATCCAAACAGATGGACAGTTAGAAGCGACCAAACTCCTCCACGTTTTCCCTATTTAAATACAGCTACACGAGTAGTTAAACGACCAAGTATGGCGACAAAAAAATAAAACGTGGCGCTTTTCGAAGCGGATAAAAAGGAGAACTATAATGTATGGCGGAATAGCACTTGGGAGCACTTCGACTCGGCGCAGTAATATCATCACTTCCGCTCCCTCTCACTTCCGTCAGGAGTGATGATATTACTGCATTTATGAGGTCCTCACTGCACTCCAGACCCCAGTTGATCAAGGGTTATAGGATATATCACCACTTTATATACGTTTGAAAGACATTGCATCAGCTTCCAACAGTTCAAACTTGGCTCAATCATTTTATCATTCATCCACCTGGCCCCATGTGTCATTGCCACTGAACTTCTGCCAGAAATACCCAACAGCCACCTCTGAGTCTGAGGTTGATTAGGGGTCAAGTCATGTCTTATATTAGAAACTTGTGTCAGGTCCCTTGAATCGATTTGTAGATAACTACGCTTTATAAAACCATGCTTCAACCTCAATTACCATTTTATGTTGGCTTTAATTGGTCGCAGTAAGTGCTAAATCAAAGAAAACTTTAATTTGCATTGGTGGGAGTGTTTCTAATGTTGTGGTTTTTTGACAGAAAGAATTAATGTACGCACACACAGTTTATGTAAATCATGTAAATGTGTTGCCCTGACTGGCAGCTCCCCCTCAGGAGAGGCAACCAAGTTAATTTGAGTTTTAAAGGTCAGAAGCAGATGCTGTAATGAATTACTACTGTCAGGGAGTAATGAAATCAGTGAAGAATAATGATTAACAGATTTTGTTTTTAATTAATGAGAGCACCGATACGGATTTTGGCTCCACAAGTGCATTTCAACACAGCACACTGTGAAACATTAACGCTAAATTCCACAAGTGAATATCAATATTTAGCAAAGAGTGTCATACTGTATGTTTAGATACACCCTCTTACACAAACAAGACATGTGCACTGTACGGTGCATTATATCATCATAAAGTACTTCTCCCCAGACTATTGACCCTCAGCGTCTGTTTGTAGTTTTCTTCATCAACACTAATGAAACATCTGTCTGCCGTTTCTCCAACAGAGGCGGCACAGATAATTGCAAATAGATTACTATACTAATTATGTCACTTTTCAATGTCCACGTTTGTTTTTGAGAGCTTTTCAGTGGAAAAAAAAGGTAAGTGGTGTGCGAGCATCTGTCTTCATTCCTCCTTAAACCGCAACTATGTAAACAACCTTTAGAAAATGTGCCTTTGAGAATGTACTTTTATAGCCGTTTATAGCAGTAGTTCTCAACCTTTATTGAGTCGCGACCCCCAATTTAACATGCATGTTGTCCGCGACCCCCGCTCACTGAACAGAATCTCACACGCACAGTTCAGATCACCCAAAAAAGAAACAAAATGACCAAAAAAAGGAAACAAAATGACCAAAAAAGACACAAATTGACCACAAAATGATCAAAAAAGACACAAAATGACCAAAAGAGACACAAAATGACCAGAAAAGACACAAAATGACCAAAAAAGACAAAAAATTACCCAAAAAAGAAACAAAATCACCAAAAAGACACAAAATGACCAAGAAAGGAAACAAAATTACCAAAAAAGACACAAAATGACCACAAAATGACCAAAAAAGACACAAAATGACCAAAAGAGACACAAAATGACCAGAAAAGACACAAAATGACCAAAAAAAAAAACCACAAAATGACCCAAAAAAGAAACAAAATGACCAAAACCGACACAAATTGACCACAAAATAATCAAAAAAGACATTAATTGACCAAAAAGACTAAAACACATGAACACTTTAACATAGTGGAGACAGAGCTGACTTCCAAAATGATTTGGCGACCCCCAGAAATCATCTCGCGACCCCAATTGGGGTTCCGACCCCAAGGTTGAGAATAGCTGGTTTATAGAAGTGGTTGTGTTGGTGTTTGTATTTGCAGTGCATTATTCTGCACATTACAAGAGCTCTGATATCCCTGCCCTGTCAGATGTGCTTCACAATTTTAAACATGATTTTTCACTCGGCAGCTGTTTTTGACTTCTGCTAGCATAAACTCCAGGTCAGAGGCAAATCGTTGCTCACTCGCAAGACTTACAATCGATATGTTTGAATTTGACATGATCTGAGAGAAGCTTCGGAGAGAAAGGATAGATATATTGCAGGTTAAATGTCTAAATTGGTCTGTGAGTCTAAATCCTCAAATGGAAAATAACCATCAGTGGAAGCGGTGACGATCTTAAGCCGATACAAGCACAAGATTTGACGCATGGGAAAACTGATTAAACTATCAAGTATTTGTGCATTAGTCGATTAATTTAAAGGTGAGCCTGATAGATAATAAAGAAGAAGAAGAAGAAGAAGAAGAAGAAGAAGAAGTTGAAGAAGTTGAAGAAGAAGAAGGATTTAAAATGATGCTTTGGTAAATGACATTACATTATTTACCAACATTACACCAAAAAATTATATTATCTCATCACATTTTCTGCCTCATTGATTTCACTGACTTATCACAGCATTCCTAACGGTTTCTTACAAAATAAATTGAATTTGCAAGTCTTCATATCAACAGATAAACAACTTGGATTGCCAGCTTTTTGCAGACATCCTGTCTGGCACATGGCCTTGCATCTTTTGCAGTATCATTTCTTGTGCGTGTTTTGTTGACTAAAGGTAGTTTGGAGATCAGACAGAACGGCATCGTCCTAATGAAAAGTCTTGTGATGTGTCCACTTCAAGATACCTCATTAAAAGACAGTTGTTTGTGTGAGCAATACAACAATCCCAAGTATAGTGTTTAGTTTCCATTAACTAGCAGCCTTGGTGGAGAAATAATGACCTCTGTTAAGTAATCCTGTCTCCCCTGTGGCAATTTCTTTTATAAAAGGGTTTCATTTCTTTCTCACAAGCTCGATCACCCACACTGCAAAAAAAGCCAACTTGTATTTTTTGGCCTAAAACAGTGATTTAAGTTGGTAAAACTTGGAAATATAAATTATTGACATTTAGGGCAATAATGTAAGTTAGCACAACAAAGGAAGCCAGTTGTCTGCTCAAAAACAAGTTGGTGAGTTGTTGTTACTTATATCTTTAAGTTGGGGTTCACAACAAGGGACAATAGTTCTGATAACTCTTATTTCTTTGTTGGGAAATTCGGTCATTAGCGAAAGCTAGCGGCTAACTGATGCTAGCGGCTAACTGATGCTAGCGGCGCTGCTTGTTACAGCTACAAGAGTAGCCATTAGCGTAGCAATGCTAACTCAAAATTGTGGTCGCAACATTAGCTGACATTTCATAGCGGCGTTACAATCATGCCAATTCAGCACATTGCAGAAATTAGCAGAAGTAAGGATTAAAAGTTATTACAATGTAAAGTCATCAGTTAGTAATTAGTTATAAGTTTGACAAAAATCTGAATTCAGAGTTGAGCAAACTCAAAAACAAAACTAAAAATGTTTAGTTTAATTGTCCAACTTAAAATTTTATCGAAGTTTGTTGCCTTGAAATTTTGAGTTCACCCAACTTTTCTTTTTTTGCAGTGCATCCCCAGCTCAGAGGGCAACACTTTGCACCAGTTTCAGACTCAACAGTAGCCATTAAGATCTGTCTCATTCTCATTTTCCTCCTTCTCTCCGTGTGTGGGAACTGGGATCCCGAAGGGCAGGGGTCTTGGCAAGACATACAGGACTGCAGACTGCATTCAGAGCCTTCACCTTCCACTCATCCTTCAGCAGGGTATGAAAAGGTGTTTTTTAGGTATCTCCCTCTGTCCTCCGTGTGAGAGAGACAAAGCTTTAGACGCAACATAACGCTGGTGAGTGAAGTTGAGGAGAAAAAGGAAGAGTGAGTGGTCAAGAGGTCAGGGCAAACAAGCTGGGAAAATGAAGAAGTAGATTAAATAAAACATGAAGCGGTTCACACAGATTCAGACCTTCTGCTGGCTGGAGAGGAAAATTAAAGACGGTATAGAGTACGAATGATGGACGGAGATGCTGATCCCGACATCAAACAGGACTCGACTGCCAGATATTAGCGCTAGTAGCCATAAACAAAGTGAAATACAGTAACTTGAAATGAATACAAATATTGGATGAAAGGAGGCATGTGAGGGAGGGAGCTGGAATGGAAATGAAAGTGAAAGACGAGAGAGAGGGAAGCAGTGGGAGGTGGAGCGACAGAAGGAAATGCCAAACTTGACATAATCAGAGGAGAATGTGGTTAGTAATTCCATAGTAAGCTATATGGTAAGGTGACCCGGCTTCTCTTGTGGGAATAAGTAGGCGTCCATGTAGTAGCCCAGAGGCACTCCAGGGATGCAACGCTGCTCCGAGGTCAGCTAGAAAGGCGCAGGCATGGGGGGCCTTCGCATTGAAAGGGCTGCCAAATCCCCGGGCCCCAGTTCAGATGAAATTAAAAATGCAGGAACTATACATCTACGTCCAAGCCTCGGCTTCAGCATACATTAAACAGTTGGAGGAAGACAAAGGAATGAAAAAAGGGAATGAAAAATTAAAAGAATGAGACAAAGAGAAGGTGGAGACGGGATACCGAAGGGGATTGGTAATATGTTGGGACATAATTATCTCTTTTTATGTAAACTAATATATCTAAATGTGCAAAAAATTTAAATTACATTGTTGGAGCATTTAATGAAAATGCATACATTTATGATGCCTTCAATTACTTCTAGGATTGCGTGTATGGAGACTGGGATGCTGATGATGAGTGAGTCTATAAAAAGATACATTATCAAATATTATCACCTCAAGCATCATTGGCAAAGATGCATAATTAACTCTGCTCATAAAGAGACGGGTGAGTCACTGATTTCCAACATTTATTTTGCTGTTTTTAACTCCGATTAGTTTACTATTCTCTTAATGATCCGCGTGATGTTTCAGGAGATCAAAGAACATAAATCTTTTAAAAGATTGGGCAAAAAGGGAATAATGTTCATGTACACACCCACACACACACACACACACACACAATCACACACTGTACTGTGATAGCACTGTATTGTAGAAGACATTGTAGGCTGACGTAACAGCACTAAACATCCAGACTGATACTGTGCTGTAAAACATAGATGATGATATATTGGCCCATATTATTATTTCTTTACACTACCTGTACGATACATAAACATTTTTAATAAGGTTGTCCTCTTTTTGACAACTGCAGTTAAGAAACGTGTTCAAAATATTCAAAAATAAACTTGTCACGACCTACTACTGCTAATAGTATAATAAAAACCAGTGGTTGAATGTAACTAAGTACATTTACTCACATACTGTACAATTTTGATGTGTACTTTACTTGAGAATTTCCATTTTATTTAACTTTATACTTCTACTCCATTAAATGTTTGAGGCAAATATTGTACTTTTTACTCCACTACATTAAGCTGACAGCTTTAGTTACTTCTCAGGTTGAGATTTAACATGAAAAAAACACAATCAATTTAAAGTGATTAGACATTTTAAGTAGTTAAAATTATCCTATCTCCTATCTTAACACTGTTTACATAAATGCATCAATATAAAAAATCTTAGAATATATTTAGAACATATAAAACAATCTGAGTGGGTCCATTCCGCAAAATAACTTTTCCTTTCGATACTTTTAAGTACATTTTGATGCTGATACTTTTGTACTTTTACTTCATTAAGTTTTGAATGCAGGACTTTTACTTTTAGTGTAGTAATTTCACAGTGTGGTATAAGGACTTTTACTTAAGTAAGGGATCTTAAAACTTTTTCCATCACTGATCAAAACATGCCTTTGGCATGTCTGTAATTCAAATTCTTGTAATTTATGGTCTACAACATGAATTGATGTTTTCTATGAAGCATTAAAGGACTTTACAGCACCAAAGAGTTTAAGTTTTCTGTTCCGTTTGTGTTTCAGCAGGATTATGGAAAAAATAGCGTCCTGATTTGAATGAAACTTGATGTAAGAGTGTAGCATGGTTTAAAAAGACACACCAAAGATGGAAGAAGTAATTCCAAACTCGTAAATTTGGCACAGAATGACAGATCACCCACTCAAAGTAAAACTTCTCACATTCATGATTAACTCAAAAAGAGGAGGTGCGATCTCGACACCGCTCGCCGTGACTCAGTTGCTCAGCGGCTCAACCTGCAGTATTTGAGAAAGGTTTGACTTTATCTAAATGCACTCTGAAGCACAAAAGCAACAACCTTGAGACCTTCTCCAACTAAACTCTGTAAAAGTGCTTCAAACAAAGTTGATTGTCGAGGTTAATAGCTTCCAGATGGTTTGACTGCCATGGAGCTGCCGGGATTGAATGAAAAGAAAACTCAATGTATGAAAATACAAGCTGGATGCTGAGCACGCCCACAAGTGGCGGGCCCGCGAGAGACGAGAGGAAGCCCTTCGTCCCTTTGAATCTGGATGTATGAACTGCTCCAAAGATAGTTGTCAGTCAGTTTCTGACACCTGCCAACTGCATGAAACTTCTGTGAGACACAATCTGCCCACTAGAGAGAAATATGTAAAAGAAGAGAAACCTCAAGTTTCCCTTCTAAAGTCTTTGTTTTGGCAGAGGCAGACAACTTTATATACATTTCTTTCTATTAAATGCATTTTGGTGTAAATATTGTTAGTGTCAAAAGAGGCACTGCTAACTACTAACCACATTCAGTGAACACGTACAAAGAAAGAAATGAAAAAAAAAGGTACTATATATAGAAACGGAACAAAAAGGAATACGTAGCATCAGCTCTGAGACTTAAGAGACGCCTGTGAAATTCTCTGCTTGCTGTTACCAGGTTTGAGTCAGATACGTAAATAACAGAAGCCTGCATAGTGGAAGTATCACAGCGGCTCTGACTCACAAAGTACCTGTATATACAGAGTGACAGTAAAACTCTGCGTCCAGCACACTGTAAGCCTGCAGCAAGACATGCGGTAAGCCGCTTAATGTCACCGCAGAACAGAGGAAAGCAGAGCTGAGGGAAGAGGGAGGGAGGATGGATGGATGGATGGATGGACGGGAGAGAAAGAGAAACAGGGATTTGGGCCTGTGATAGGGTGTCACAGAATGGGTGAGAAGGGTGAGAATGACAAGGAAAGAAAAGGGACGGGTCTGTGTTTGAGAGTGGGGGCAAAGCAGACAGACAGTGAAATGAAAAAGCCCTTCCAGACAGCTTGGTGACAGGCCTAAGTAACCCCCCCAAAGTCAGTCGGCACATAATCCAGGTAACGTGGCACGAATAATAGATGAAACATCAAACAGCACCCCACCTCACCCTCCAGCCCTGCCAACCTCCCACCTTCAGCTAACCAACTATAGCGTTAGCACCCCTGCCTGCCAGCCAGCCCATCCCATCCAAAATCCCCTTTCATGTTAGCGCCGAGCAGCACGCTCCAGAAGCTTATCACCGTTGACAAATCCTCTTTTTCCCCCCCAATATGCTGGGAAAAATAGAACAGAGGAATTTTTATTGCATACATATTTGTGATGCAGGAGAATAAAAAATATATATATAAATAAATCGCTGATACATTCATTATTTATTTGTTTGAGGTTGTTGTACATTTATTTCCTTGGGCGCTGGCTGGGTGGTGGGTAACTAACATGCGGTGAAAGATGTGTGGAGTCCCGGCGCGTGGCAGGAAGACGGAGTGTTAGTGCTCCCACAGTGAGAATTTGAGGGGATCGTTACATAAACATGGGACCCATTAAGTATGGGGAATGTAATTTGTGGAAGTGACAGATCATTCTTTTTACGTTGTCTGGTAATTGCAGACGCTGCATCATTGGGGCTGTAGAGTGAGACAAATACGGGAGGCGTGCTTAAAAGTGGAAGTGGTCAATGAGGAGGAGATGTTGGCTGCTGTTTTTGCAACCTGGTCTCACAGAAATCCGTGAAATAGCCACGGATTTCGCTTGACTCAAAATCCGTGGAATAGCCACGGAATCGCTCAAATTTCCGTGAAACTGACACGGATTTCGCTACAGTGCAAGTTAATGACAGTCATATCCCGTGGCTATTGGTTTGTTCCAAGTCACGTGACTTTCAAGGTCCCGGCGGTCAGAACAAAAAAACATGGCGGACAGTTCTCTCATTTTCAGTGAAAAATCAATATTTTGACTTAGTTTCTGCATAAAAATGGATTTAGATCACATTTCTAGCGAGAAATATATGTTTTATTTTCTAAATATTCACTCAGTGAATGTACATAATCACTTTGTGGTGACGATCTCGCCAGAAAAATATGACTGTCATTAACTTGCATTGTAGCGAAATCCGTGTCAATTTCACGGGAATTTGAGCGATTCCGTGGCTATTCCACGGATTTTGAGTTAAGCGAAATCCGTGGCTATTTCACGGATTTCTGTGAGACCAGGTTGTGTTTTTGTGTGTCATGTACAGTGATGGTATGAAACTTTTTTTTTTAGCAGGCTGCTATGGTGCATTGCACCTTCTGGGCTCTAGTTAGTGGAAGCTGCTAGCACATAATTGAAAGTGGCAGAGAAGTGTCTGAGCACCGCTGGAGGCTGAGAGGAGGTTGGGTTTCATCAGGAGTTGCGGGCCACAAAGGGTAAGAAAATGAAAAAGCAAGGGGTCAGGGTGGATGTCCACCTCCATGAAGTTACACTTCCTGCTGAGGTGTTTTTGATTGAGAATGAGTGAAGCTCGAGGTTTCTCTTCCTCTGGCTGCAACACACATCAACACACACAAACGGGGCCACGCGAAACTGTTTCTGAGAGTCAGAATTCACCTCGTCAGAGAGTCTTCAGGGCCCGAGGGGGGGTCTTCTCTTCTCTGCCCTGCTTCTCCTCTCTCTTCCCCTCCTTCTCTTTCTCTTTCCCTCTCACACTTTCTCTTCACAGAGCCCCAGAGCCGAGACCTTAATGAAGACGAATGCGAGGAATCAATTTGCGGCATCTTCCTTCCATCTGGCTGGGGCTCGTCTCTGCACCTCAATTAGCACGGCAGCTGGGGGAGAGCTCCTCCAAAGCAGCCCTATTACACACACCAGCGTCTTGTGGAGCAGCTACGGGCTACGGGCATTGCTGAGAGAGAAATGCATTAAAATGGGAAGAATGTGCTACTTAACGCTTAGCAGCCAAAATCTGTTTTTCTTCTGAACCAAGGAATGAAATGATAGCTTTGGCAAACTCCACTCTGCAACATTAAATGTTCCCTAACAACCCAGTTGATGAACAATAAAGAGGAAAAAGATGTTCAAGTCAAGTATTTAAGTTGTATCGCCATTTCTGCTCTGTAAATTTGGGAAAAGAGACTCTCTAGTTAACTAGTAATAACCTGAGAAATCTGTTTTTACTATACGATAAATTAGCAAATGTTTGTGCATGTCATTGGAAAATCTCCCACCTGTTGCATTTACAGACACTGTAAAAAAAATGTCTGTAGATTTTACGGTGAAAAACTGCTAAACCATGACAGTAAAAGACCGTAAAATGATAAAAGAGTTAATTCAGTTTCAGTAACAATGAAACAGCGTAAATGTATATATCAGCTAAAAGAGTATTTTTTTACCTTTTTAAAAAAAAATACATTACTCCACTGTAAAATACACTGGCACCGTGTTTGTAATAAAAATATACTGTAATATATATACAAGCCATCATTTTTGCATTTATTTTTTGTAAAACATACTTTTATCACTGTACTAAACACCATTTTATGAAGTATTTTTCTTGTCAATTATATGGCAGAACAGCGTTTCTTTTGATGGAAAAACTTCTTTTTTTTTTACGGTAAAATATGGAATTAAATGGCAATCTTAAAAAATCAACAGTGCTAATATAATTTTATAATAATTGTAATATTATAAAAAGTTGCACCGTATTTATTACGGTAAAGTTCTGGCAACCACAGCTGCCAGTTTTTTTACCGTAAAAACAACAGATTTTTTTTTACAGTGTAAAGACATACAATTGTGCACATCTTGGGTTATATTCATACTAAAGACAGACAGTCCACCATCTCTCCCGTCTTTTCTTGTAATGCTGCTATGACATGAAGCTGCCTTCAAGTGCAGTTGGGAATGTGACACATTTACGGAAAACAACAACTGCGAAATACAAAGTCTGCTTGTGCTACATCGGAGGGTTGAACTTCACAACACGTAGGCCATAAGCGACACCCGACCACACACTAACATGCAGCCTTAAAGTGTTAAATATAACCACTTAAAACCACAATGTAACAAAAAGAAAACTCAGGGGACATATAGCATCTTAAAGTGGTTTGTATGTTTCTGTTGTACATTATAAACGATATGCTGACCTCTGCTGTGACAAGAATTCACGATTCCTTCAACCACTATTAAATATTAATATGGTAATTTGATTATAATTATATTCATAATGTTCCAAATTGATAATTTAATAACTTTATGAGACTGATTTAGGTGAACTGGCTATATTTTTCTGTTCTTACAGATGGTGCCCCTACGAGCTGACTTAGAGTAAATCAAGTCATATAATTTCTTACAATTAATAATTATTTATGATAATTATTAATAATTTTTATAGCCATCTAACCACACTTTTGAACCATTAGATCCACACAAGTGTTCCTCAGGTTCATCCCTGCATATTTGGTATCCTTATGAAAGGGATAGCATTTATGATAACGCCCTTTTAGTAATATATTTGACGCCCTGTGCAAGGTCACCATTTATTCATAAAAGAGCCACCCTTAATTAACATTTTTGGTGATCCTTGATGAAGGCAATTCATATCTGTAACTAGATGCCCCAACATAGTTGAAGCCCCGTAATTACAACATCACATATAAAATCATACAGCTCACAAGAATTCATAAAGAAAAGCTAAGAAACAACTCGACTACAGATGATAGTGCCTTTCTACCAAAACTCAAGGCTTTGCAGATCCTGGTAGTGGGTTTTTAGGATTCACATTGTTACACTGTTCTTTCCACAGGATACAGGGGGGATCCACTGGGATCTCTGCTAACAACAGGGAGGATAGAACTACATATAGATATCTTAAAAAACTGGTGTGTATGAAGGTTATGTTGCTCACTGAGCTGAGAAATTCTCTCTCTGCTCTGTGCTTATTTGTCGATTCAACAGATACTGAATCCAAGACTGGCTGCTGCCCAGCCACCGACATAAATACCGGCATCTACTGTCGCTACAATCTGCTGTTTCTCTGGATTACACCAGTGTAAGTACAACGTTACACACTGACCGACGCTGACCAAATATTGACGAGCTCAAACTGTTGTTGGCGTACATCATCCTCAGCATATCAGATTAGCATGATGCTAACAAATAACCGAACGACTGTATACTGCCAATATCTAGCTAAATCTTGGGCATTTGCACTGTAAGCTTGTTGTGATGACAGGCTTTGGCAATGGATGGCTGGGGCAGATTTTAACACCGGACTAAAGAGCTCAGGCAGGCAGAAGGGACAGCTCAGTCTGAGTGGGCCTGCAGAGGCTCCACGGCTCAAATCAAAGCACACCCAGTGTGGCCCTGTGCAGGAGGTGACTGAGGGACTTTTGGAAGCTTCTTGGCAGGAGGAAGGCCTAATTAAGTGAGCAAGAAAGCAAGTAAGCTCACTATTTGCTCATTTGTTTGGCAGTGGCTCGCTCCTGGGTAGATTAATTGCCCTTTAGGTAAAGGAGAATTGAGACGCGGAGGAAAATTGAAGCCTTGGATGAAGTCAAGCCTTTACTTTGTCCTAACGCTTGTACTTGACTTTTAAAAAGCCCTATTTCGTTTGTCTAAATCAAGGTTAAGTGTTAAAAATGAAGGGACCAGCTAATTGAATTTCCTTAATCACACACACCCTCTTGATAGATGGGTCCAAAACATTTCTATCAATGTATTTTCAGCTTCAAGAAATGTCCATGACTTTACGTTATTTAAAATGGGAAGGTCGATTTAAAGATCACCGCTAATAACCGCCAAAAAACTGCATATCACATGATACTTGTGACATTTCAACTCATTTTTAAATTAGTAATACAACAATTGGTAACACTTTACAATAACCATCATTTATAAATGGTAAACAAATAGTTTATTAATGTTTAATCATCATTTATAAACCGTTTATAGGCCATTTAGAATGGTAAATAGATAATTTATTGCTGTTTAACTAACTAAATGGCAAAAGAGATGGCATATTAATGTAAGTTAATAATTAATTCACCATTAACAAACAATTAAATTATAATTAATAGTTTATTAATAGTTTTAGTTCCACTCATTATAACATTTTAAGACCATATTAAGTATGTTAATGATTTTGAAGTGATTCATGTAACTTTCAATTCATTTAAAGATTTTTTTTTATACATTTAAAGATTAAATATGTATAGCACTTTGTAAATGGTTAATAATTGGTTTATAAACCATCTATAAACATCTCTTAGATCAGGGGTCTCAAACTCGCGGCCCACGGGCCAATTGTGGCCCTCGTGACGATATTTTGTGGCCCCCACCTTCATATGAAAGTTTAATGTGAGTTTAATATGAATGGCACTTTACCGTGTTGTGTGTGGAAGGTCCCTTTAATTACTCTTTTTTGGTAATTTTGTGTCTTTTTTTAAATAATTTTGTGTGTTTTTTAAATAACATTGTGTCTTTTTTGGTAATTTTTTGTCTTTTTTAAAATAATTTTGTGTCTTTTTTTGTAATTTTGTTTCTTTTTTTGTAATTTTGTGTCTTTTTTTAGTAATGTTGTGTAGTTTTTGGTCATTTTTTGTCTTTTTTAATAATTTTGTGTCCTTTTTTGGTAATTTTGTGTCTTTTTTTTAATAATATTGTCTTTTTTCATAATTCCGTGTATTTTTTTTTGTCATTTTGTGTCTTTTTTGTCATTTTGTGTCTTTTTTCGGTCACTTTGAGTTTGAGACCCCTGTCTTAGATGGTTATTGTAAAGTGTTACCCAACAATTTTGCAATTTCATGTAACATTAGACATGTTTGAGACCTATGTTATGTTTATGTTATTTCCAACCTATTTCCAGGTCGGAAAAACAGTTTTTCTGATTTCATAACCCTTTCAGGAATGTAATGATCATGGGAACCCTGGATATACTATCAACCAGCCATTACTTTGGCAGCTATGTGAGCTGCTTTGTTATCATCTTTCATGCTAAGTGGTCCCTTATCAACCTGCGTAGGTGTTCGCACCTACCTAATTGAGTTCCCCCATTTAGGTCATGCGTGTGATTCACAACATGCCTGCACATAGCTCTGTTTTTCTGTCTCTGTACTCCTACTCTCTCACCCTCCCACTCCACTTTCTTGATGATGAGATCTTACATTCTGCAGATATTCTAAAGCACAGAAATGGAATGTGATTTCAGTCTAACTTTGATACTGCGCAGCGTGCGGTCTGTGACAAAAATACACATGGAGTTGGTGTTTAACCCTATAAAGCCAAGTGTATCATATTTGATACACACGTTTTTGAGACCTCAGTGTGATATTTTTTTCCTGAAAAACCTGATGTATACATGTGTTGAAGAAAAAAAAACTGAGCAACAAATTGCACAAAAATACAAGATATAGCAAAATTTATATGCAGGTTCCACTGGTGGATCAGTCATTGCTGCGTGGAAACTTCATATCAGCAGATGTATGATGTTGTGTTATATGGAAAAAAATATTTTGCATGTTTGAGGAAAATGTTAAAAGAAAGTAAAGCCTTAAAAGGTTAAAAATGTTGGGTTTTATATGTTTTTGTTGGTTCGAGAAAAACAAACTGTGAGCAACAAATTGCACAAAAAGAACTGATGTATCAAATATGATACAAATTAGAATCATATATCCCTATTGTTTTTGGATTTTTTTTTAATTATCTGTCAGCAGGTTCAATAAAAAGAAGAATTTTCTGGCAATTATTTAATGGTTCAGGCTTTATAGGGTTAAGGGTATGGGAGGCGAATGGTGAAACAGGGAAGAAGGCACATGAAGAGGTTATAATATGCGCATGACATCTACACTCTTATACATAAAACATCCACACACATATATATGACTACATCAATCCAGAGCAATACATCTGTGTACAGTTGGCATTAAAATCCCTGCATGGCCTGCAGCTTGTGACTCACAGCTCTTCTAACAGCGTGCCCTGCGGCGATGGATACACACTCCGCTGGATGAGCTGTGCTAAGCTCTACAGGGATGAGAGATGGGGAAGACCCCCTCGTGCCAACATAGAGCAGCCTCTGACGTCCATGGCTATGCCGGTCCGTCCGTCTGTATGTGTGTGTGTGTGTGTACACGTGCTGATGAGTCAGAGTGAGCACTGAGTCTTGCCTCTGGGGCATCACTCCTCCCTGGCAGTGGCTGTGTCAGCATCAGAGACATTTCAGCCAAATGTCAAGCATACTACCACTCCCAAACATCTGTATTTATTTTTGCATGTGCGTGATTGTGCACTGTAAAAAATGTTTGTAGAAATTACAGTAAAACACTGTCAAATTATATCAGAAATAGGGCGTGAAATTAAAAATGTAATATCACCGTAGTAGACACTTTTAATCACCGTAAATCAAAGAATAGCACAAAACTTTTACTTTTTTCTGTCATAAACTTTAGAAAACACAGTTTTGCTGTAAAAAATATTAGATTTTTCATTTAAAATGAATGGAGAAATACCATAACGTCACAAGGACATAACTACCCTAAAAATAATAGCAGACCAAAGGACCTAACAAAGGACCTAAAATGACCAAAAGAGTCACAAAACGACCAAAAAAAGAGACAGAAAACGACCAAAAGAGACACAAAACCATCAAAAAAGACACAAAATGACCAAAAGAGACACAAAACTATCTAAAAAGACACAAAATTACCAAAAAAAAGACAGAAAACGACCAAAAGTGACATGAAATGACCAAAAAAAGACACAAAATGACCAAAAAAATACGTAAAATTATCAAATGAGACACAAAATTACCAAAAAGAGACCCAAACATCTGTATTTATTTGTGCATGTGCGTGATTGTGTAAAGCTGAAGCGCTACAGTTTAAGTATGCATAATTAATACAGCACAGCAGGTCATCTGTAACTTTATCTAGCAGGTGTGCATGGGAATAACATATTTTTTGTTAGAATCTGTCCCATTTTTCCTCTTGCCAAGCTTTTCATCAAAGAAACTAGAAAGATGCACTCAGTGGGGGGCAGAACTCCACCAGGTGTGTCTCTCCAACTCAAAATGAGATGTGTTGAAATTCACTCAACTGTCCCTCAAATAAACAGGCAGATACTAAAGCGTACCGACTGAATAGTAGCTGGATGGATTAGGTTTAGGGATCAGGAGTGAGATTGTTTAAAGTTAGGGGAGGAATTTTAGGGCAATCCAATCAGAGGTAGAGTAGAGAAGCCTTCTGGTAACTATGTTTCATGGGTTTGATCTAGCGTCTACCATAAATATGGGGATTTATGTGTCATGCATTACTTTAGTTCATAACGATTTGGGGTTGGAACTAATCTGCAGATGCTCCAGATAAAATTGAGACTTCTGAGCCTAAAGAAACACCAAAATGTGGCCTGAAACATACTAGGTAATGTTTGTTGCGATGTGATTTTGTGCAAAATTTATGAAGGCATTTGGTGTATGTTAATTCCTGTTGGCAAGCATATTGCCCAGTTTATACTGTAGTGAGTGTTAACCAACCAAGGCATTTCAGCAGCTGGCTGACATTACTGCATGTTTGAAACAGCCACTGCTGTAATGTTTAATTGAATGAGCACAAACCATCACTGTCTAACCTGAAGCCACCTGTTATTCTGAGCCAATGATCACTTCTTTGTGTTTTCACATAGACCGTAGCCAGAGGTGGGCAGAGTAGCCAAAAAATGTACTCAAGTAAAAGTACTGTTACTTAAGATTATAGTTACTCAAGTAAAAGTAAAAGTACTCATAAAAATAATTACTCAAGTAAGAGTAAAAAAGCATGCAGTGAAAAGACTACTCAAGTACTCAAGAGTACAAGTACTGCGTTTTCTCCGGATTTATTTTTGAAAGCAACACAAACGGTATAAAATAGTAGCAAACAACATATAAAACAGCAATCTTCAAACTAAAGATACAATATATTGCCATAAGTTGCAAAGGGTGGACCGACATCATATTAAACCCTATGGATTAAGAATGGGATGTCACTTCAGTTCATATGTGAGTCAAGGCAGGTGACGGGCCGTTAAAGTGCGCGTTCACTGTTGCTATGGCAATGACCAACATGACAACACTTGTCATCTGACCCAAGTAGCTGCATTTGATTGGCAAGATCATTTTCTAATGTTTTTTTTTGGTTGAAAGCTGAAGACGTAGAAATAGATCTCGCATGTAATAAAAAAAAAGATAAAAAAAAAAAAAAAAGTAACTACCATCACGTAGCCAAATGGAACGGCGTAAAAGTACCATTCCTTCTTCAAATATATACTCAAGTAAAAGTAAAAGTATGGTCCAAAAAAACTACTCCTAAAATTACAATTTATCCAAAAAGTTACTCAAGTATTTGTAACGGAGTAAATGTAGCGCGTTACTACCCACCTCTGACCGTAGCTACCGCTACATTGATAGTAAATGGTAAATGGACTGCACTTGTAGTTCGCTTTTCTAGTCTTTGTGACCACTCAAATCACTACAGATGGTGCTCATTCACCCAGTCACACATACATTTTATTTTGTATTTATTTATTTTTATTTTTTATTTATTTGCACAGTTAGAATTACATAAAATGACAAAAATAACATATAATGTAAAGTGCAGGGAGAGGCAGAAAACCCAGATGGGCTTATTTATTTAAAGCCTCCACCTAAAATTTCAAAGTTATTAGAAAACTGATAATAGAAAAAACAAATGTATAACATCAACAAGTTATAAAGACAATAACAAAAACAATTAAAAACAAAAATGAACATGTTAAAAAAAGTGTATTTGTGTGTGAATTAGAATTCTAAAACTGCAGTTAAATGAGCTTTTAGACATCTTTTGAAGCATTTTACAGAGATGGAGTCCTTTGCCAGATGGGAAAAGGTATTCCACAATTTGGTCCCCCTAAATTCCACCATCAGGAATTCATTCACACACAGATGAACGCTGCATTGGGAGCAATTTGGGTTTCAGTATCTTGCCCAAGGATATCTGAAGATGTAGACTGCCGTGGTCAGGGACCGAACCACCAACCTTCCAATCAGTGGCTCTACAATCTGAGCCCTGAAGACACAAACATACTTGGAGCCCCAGTTAATGGATTTGCTGATATGTGATCCTTCGATCCTCTCGTGATCTCGTGATATTACGGCTAGCGGAGAAATAAAGGCTACTTTGGTTTTAGAAGACGCAATCGTTCTAGCTGTTGTGTAACTTCCTATCTGTGAATACGGATCACATGCCAAGAAGGCCTTGAGTCATGTTCGACGTTCTCTGTAACATGTACATGGAGTGTGCACTGAACCATCCGGATGCCCTTGATAATGATGAAAAAGGCCCGAGAGGAAGAAAGGAAGCCCCCTCTTACACTCTGTATGATCCTTCCACTGTATGTCCTACCATGCTCTCTGGCCTTGCCACCTTCCCCCAACCACTCAAACACTGAGTGGCTACACTCTCTCTGAAGTCAGTCCGCACCAATTAGCCTTTGCTACAAGCTGTGCCTTCACACTGTCAGTGCAGATCACCTGCTAGTTCAACACTGCCTATTAAAGACGGAGATGACTGAACATGGAGGTGGTCGAGGAGGAGGCTGGCTCTGACGAGTGCTGCTTGTCCGCTCGCTGCGTGTTTGAGAGATACATTTACACCAATTTTACAGCAGAGCTTCTACATCTCCTCTTTTCTTTCTGTTTGTCAAATTTAAGGTGAGAAAGGGAGGTGAAGGGAAAGGGAGAAACATGCGTCTGTATGTGTGTGTGAGAGAGAAAAGGATGGTTAGTCTTTGTTGGTCTGTGTAAATAGGGGCACAGAAAGTAGCCATAGGAAAGCTGCATCTCTGCTGCCCCTCTCAGGTTATGAGGTGCAACTGCACTCTCTCTGCTGGGAGTTTGAAAGGTGTAACACAGTCACTCTCCCCAGTCTCTCTTCCTCTCCTCCTAACCATTCTTTCTTGCTACTTTCCTCCATCATATTGTGATGTTTCTTCTTTGCTTTTCCCATTTCCACGTTGTCTCTTTCACAGCTCCGTCTCTCTCTCTGTCTCCCTGTCTGCCGCTCCCTTCCCCTCCCTCCCTCTCTTTCTGCTGCAGTACTGTGTAATGGATGCCCATGGGTTATGCGTACCTGCTGCGTACAGTGAGCTCATATAATCTGTCAGGCAGAGATAAATTAGTATGTGACATTAAATTGGGAAAAGAGATTAAAAAAATGCCAAAGAGACCCTTCAATAAGGCAGTGATCTACACATAGAGAACTTGAATGATAATCAATCCATCTAACAGTAAATCAAAGTGTTGCCTTCCGTAATATATTTCACACAACAACATTATTTTAATTGGAGTCGCATTACTGGGCTAAACTGGGAAATCCACTGGAGAACAATAACAAGGGCCGCTGGTATGACACACTTAATTACTTGTAGACAGCCATTGGAGAATAAGCATGTTTTTTTATTGTAGCCTGGCATCACATTAAAGAACTGCAGTTTCTCCTGAAATCCATGATTCTATTTCCATTAAAATCACACTTACGTTTCTAGCAGTTAGGTTTAAGATTACCATGATGTAAAGCCATACAATACTAAAACTACAGAATGGGTTGTAGGTTGTCAGTGCCTTTCAAAGCAACACATATTAGGCCTCGCTTACATCAAGACTCTTCTTCTTCTTCTACTTCTAAAATGCCTTGGCTGTACACAGCATGGTGTACTTTATGGTGAAGCTTTCTCCAAATTCAACAGCTAACTAGCTAGCTACCATTTTTATTAGCATAGTTAACAGCATTAGACCAACTAGAGAGATCCACCTGGCTGCTCGAGCAACATGCATGAATTAGCCAATTACTTGGCATAACCTTGAATAATTTATATATCGCTAATATCAACATTTTCTCTGCATTTATCTCCTGCATTCAAATAGGAAGGGAGTGGTTAAGTACTGGTTCCCAATCCACGTTTCTATTGTTTCTTTGAAGTTTTCTGTCACTACTTTGCAATGTCTGGTTCCTGTATGTTAATCTCATTAAGACGCTACTTCACCTGTAACTTCCTCTTTTCTTTGATCATGTGAGACTGAAATTTTGTATATAAGGAAGAAAGTTTACTTTGTCGAGAGAGATTGCTGAGGACTCTCTCCGTGTCCACGTACTAACTAAAGGCTCTGATTGATCACACCGGCTCATTTCATTTTTCTTCAATATTTTGGGAAGAAATTGCATCTACATTTTTGGTCCTGTACCAGTTGGGCCACCGGGACACAACACATGCCTTTGCATTATTGTATCAAGAAAAATTCATGAGCTTTTCAGCACTTCAACCCAGCGGGCAAACCATGCAGAAATGTTGCTATTTAGATTCCCTGTCATGATTGTGTGGAAATACATAACTAATTTAAAAAAAGTTGGGAAAACGTTGTCTTAAAAGTAATGAAAACAGAATGTGATAATGTGCTTGTCCTTTGTGACATATTCATTGGGAACTTCACAAACACAACAAACATAATGTTCAAACTTATGTACTTTTGTTTTTGTAAATATAAATATATCTGAATCCTGAATTTCATGCATTCTGTTTCTATTAACATTTAACACCACAACATCCCAACTTTTCTGGAATTAGGGTTGCAAAAACGTTGGTCTCTATATCATCTCTTTATTTTTTTGCACCTATTTGAGTGGGAAAAGTTACGCTTTTATAATTCTTAGTAGTTAGTGAAGTTTGGTGGCCTAAATGTCATCATAATTCATAAACCAGAAGGGGTTTTTAAGGTATGGTTAACTTCAGAAAATACACATTAGGAAGGCTTGGTTTATGTTAAAGGTTACCAATGTTAAAAGTAATTGTTGGGATATGAACCATTATCTCTGGTGCACAAGCCACAAACTTTATTTGACTTGTTCTCTAATACTTTTCATAACTATATATAACAATGTCACACTACTTGTTTGTTTGCTACAGTCATTATCCACACAAACAAAATAAACTTGTTTATATATATATATATATATATATATACACAGTCTGTTTTTTAGCAATAAAACCAGTGGCCAATGCTGTTGCTCCTAATGAGCACAGCATCCATTAGACATAGGGTGATGATTTAATAGACTTTAATATCAACTTTTAAAATGAAAATTCTAAATTTGCTGCAAAGCTGTAATGAGACTGGGTGCAGGGGTGCTGTCCGTGGTCCTGGAACACACTGTATGAGCTGTCTATGGTGCTGAAATAACAGTCCTACCAAGCTCCCAGCCATACCCCCAATTAACAACATGATCTCACAGGAATCTGTGAAATAGCCACGGATTTCGCTTAACTCAAAATCCGTGGAATAGCCACGGAATCACTCAAATTTCCGTGAAACTGACACTGATTTCGCTACAATGCAAGTTAATGACAGTCATATCCCGTGGCTATTCCAACATACAAAGTGATTATGTACATTCACTGAGTGAATATTTAGAAAATAAAACATAAATTTCTCGCTACAAATGTGATCAAAATCCATTTTTATGCAGAAACTAAGTCAAAATATTGATTTTTCACTAAAAATGAGAGAACTGTCCGCCATGTTTTTTGTTCTGACCGCCAGGACCTTGAAAGTCACGTGACTTGAAACAAACCAATAGCCACGGATTCGCTTCACTCAAAATCCGTGGAATAGCCACGGATTCACTCAAATTTCTGTGAAACTGACACGGATTTCGCTACAATGCAAGTTAAAAACAGTCATATCCCGTGGCTATTCCATGAATATTTGTTCCTATTGGTTTGTTCCAAGTCACGTGACTTTCAAGGTCCCGGCAGTCAGAACAAAAAACATGGCGGACAGTTCTCTCATTTTTAGTGAAAAAATCAATATTTTGACTTAGTTTCTGCATAAAAATGGATTTTGATCACATTTCTAGCGAGAAATATATGTTTTATTTTCTAAATATTCACTCAGTGAATGTACATAATCACTTTGTATGTTGGAATAGCCACGGGATATGACTGTCATTAACTTGCATTGTAGCGAAATCCGTGTCAGTTTCACGGAAATTTGAGCGATTCCGTGGCTATTCCACGGATTTTGAGTTAAGCGAAATCCGTGGCTATTTCACGGATTTCTGTGAGACCAGGTTGCCCATTAAATGCATACATGCATTTTAATTGCTGCAATTCTCAATCTATATTACCTGCAATCAGGTGCCAGAATCCACTAGAACTCTCAAACTATTTCAAGGAAAAGGTGGTGAGAATGTGTGCTGTGGTGCTGTGTTGTGTTGTGCTTGGGTAGTAGGAGCTTTACAGCAATGCAGTGACAGCACCACAGCTAAGTACAGAGTCTTGGGAAGATGTACTTAGAGCTTTAGTGGCGTATGCTAGACAGCAAAAGCTGACTGCGGAGTACTGAGCACCACAGGGATGCCAAAGGGAGACACGAGAGGGAGCACGACAGAGGGAGAGGGTGAGGAAGGGAGCGAGGAGGGGGATGACAGAGGAGCTTCCATTACTAAACAGAGGGAACATTAAGAAGATTTAATTTGCCTAATGACAAAGGCAGATCCCTAAATGGCTGCGCACTATATTGTAGTGAAGCATATTCCATTAATGCAATACATCTCTGAATATTTAGGTCTGGCTCCCTCAGCTTTTTTTTTTTTTCCTCTCTTCAGCTTTTCCCTCCTTCCTTTTTAGCTTTTTTGCTTATACCCCTCTGTGCCAGTTCTTTTTTATTACATAATATTGCGGACAAAAAGTACAGAGAGGCTGGTGCATGTGCATCCATGCTCTCTTTACGTCTCCCCTTCTCTCCCCTTCTCTCTGTTTCTTCAGTCCCTTTGCTCCATCATCATCATCATCACAAACAAGACACATACACAGAGCAAATAAGCCATTATTCATGCACAGATACACTAAAATGCACACATCCACACAAATACCCAGAACTATAACAAATCCGAATTCTTGTCTTGTTTCACACACACTCATTCAAATCAATGCAGTATGCGATTAACATCAAAGCAAAGTTTACATACCAAGCTCCAGGGTATGGGTAAAGCTTGCACATTCATAATTGATGGCAAAATACACACATATCCACACACACTCACACAAAACAGGGCTCTAACTTCATGCTGCCAAAGTTGCCATTACTCAAACTGAGCTAGAGGGCCAAAACAAAAAAGAAATCAAGATTTGTTGTAGGGCAATAGAAATGGATGTATTCATAAGTCTGCATATACTAATTCATGCAAACAACTCTGTCAGACATACAGTAACCCCCATTAGCCCAAACACACGCAGGGGAAACCTGTACGTAGTGAGAGCATCATTACTATACACTTATAAAAGATGGATCACCATGTCTGTTAGACCTTGGTTGGTGGCATTTGTGGGCTCCAATTTGTTGCACGTAAGCAGCTCATTTCTCTTTGTTAGCTGGCTAATAATGTTATAAAGCAGAGGACTTTGTTTTGTTAGGCCAAAGAGCTGTTTGAGGGCTGTAATTCTCTATCATCATAGTAGCTACGCTCGCCTTTTTGTTTTTTTTTCGGGGCCGTCCCATATGACCTTGCTTTCTGCAGCTGAGTTAGAGATTAGAGATTAGATGGGAGAGAATACAACTGGGGGGATTTAGATTGTTAAAGAGAATCTACTGTTTTAAGCAGGGATGCCAAAGAGAAAAGAAAGGTCTTAAAAGATACATTAAAGTGGAGCCAGGGATGTGCTGAGAGAGGATAAAAAATAAAAAAAAAGGGAAAAACGATGGGGCCTGGTGTGTATGCAAGTGCGTGTGCATGCAGGCTTTTCTCTTTGTATGCCTTCGGCTAGATGGTGGGAGGTCTTTCGTTTTATTCCAACGTAGTTGTTAATCCTTTAATTGTGCTTAATTACCTGATGGCTCTAATTAGGGCCCCTTGATAGTATGAGAGGAGTGACCCTCCTCATCGCCCTGACAGAGACTGAAAAAGACCCCTGGCTGGCTGAAGTCCTCTCTGTACACTGTAAAAAATGTTTGTAGAAATTACAGTAAAACACTGTCAAATTATATCAGAAATAGGGCGTGAAATTAAAAATGTAATATCACCGTAGTAGACACTTTTAATTACCGTAAATCAAAGAATAGCACAAAACTTTTACTTTTTTCTGTCATAAACTTTAGAAAACACAGTTTTGCTGTAAAAAATTTTCGATTTTTCATTTAAAATGAATGGAGAAATACCATAACGTCACAAGGACATAACTACCCTAAAAATAATAGCAGACCAAAGGACCTAAAATGACCAAAAGAGTCACAAAACGACCAAAAAAAGAGACAGAAAACGACCAAAAGAGACACAAAACCATCAAAAAAGACACAAAATGACCAAAAGAGACACAAAACTATCTAAAAAGACACAAAATGACCAAAAAAAAGACAGAAAACGACCAAAAGAGACATGAAATTATCAAAAAAAGACACAAAATGACCAAAAAAATACGTAAAATTATCAAATGAGACACAAAATGACCAAAAAGAGACACAATAGGGATAAAATGGCAAGTGATTTTTCAGTCTAAATGACAGATTTAGATAGATAGATAGATAGATAGATAGATAGATAGATAGATAGATAGATAGATAGATAGATAGATAGATAGATAGATAGATAGATAGATAGATAGATAGATAGATAGATATACTTTATTTATCCCAAGCTGGGAAATTACAGAATTAGCTGATATTTACATTTAAATTTACAGTAGAAAACCCACTCACTGTATTTTTTACGGTAAAGTTCTGGCAACCACAGCTGCCGGTATTTTACCGTAAATTAAACAGAATATTTTTTACAGTGTAGTGCGGGTCATTGTGGTTTTTATGTGTATATGATGGAAGAAGAAGAAGAAGAGAGAAGATTTTGCTGGGATGTGTGAATTTGTTGCCAACTTTTGGAGGCAGTGAAAAATTAGTTGGTATTGCAGATTATGAGGGTGAGATAATGATTGTTGATTAAGTGCATGTGCAAGATAGAGAGACAGAAAACGAGTTAAAGTGAGTGAGCATATGTTCACTTCACTTTTGTCCCTTTTCACCCCTTCCTATCTTCTTCTTCTTCTCTCTCTTCTTCTCTCCTAATAATGATGAGGCGTTGACATGGCAGTGGGCCTGCTCTGTTAACCAGCTTATGTAACCATGCCCTGGCGGCTCGGAGGATGTGCTGACAGCATGCTTTCTCAGCGTCATTAGCAGAGTTACACAGCTGGCTCCAAAATAGGGGGAGGAGCGAGGGAGACAGAGATAAAATAGAGGGAGGAAAGAAAGTGTGAGTAGGGAAGTTGGGAGTGGAGCAAAGGCATCAGCAGGGATGAGGTGGAGAGATGGCTGAAGATAGAAGGCGGGCAGTGGGAAGAAAAGGGGAGGATGCAGGCTTTGCAGGAGCTATGGGACCTCCAGGAGGTCTATCCCAGTCCTCCCAGTAGGGGGGTGCCATATCGTATCATTCACAATAATATTGGTATATTTTTTTTATGGTTAAAAAAAATGCATATCATGATATTGGCAACATTCCTACTTCTTGATGTAGTGGTTAAAGTTGTTTTAATCACAAAAAGCTACTTCCTCCCTGTCGCTAAACACATGCAGCTTTCAAAATAAGAGCACAGTGTGTTAAGAGAATCCACCACAGAACTTACAAGAAGACTGTCAAAATAAGATGCCTTAAATAAAACATACAAGAACCTTTATTCTCCTTTACAAAATGTCATTAAAATATGCCCCCAGAACCCCTAAATGGTTATTTTTTTATTATTTTCTCATACTCTAGAGTCAAGAGTAAATTTTTTTGTATTTGGCAACTGTTGAGATTTGCACTTCACACTACATTTTAGATTTTTATTTATTTATACAGACTAAAAAAATCATATTTTCTATTCTTTTAAAGTATTTGGTAATATCGTCAAGAATATCGTTATCGCAAAAATAGCCTGAAATATCATGATATTCTTTTAGGGCCATATCGCCCAGCCCTACCTCCCAGCTGAGCATGTAGCACAACACTATTCACACACCTTTTTACCTTTTTACCTTTTTTCTCCCACAATGTTTACTGCAGCAATGCAGCAGGAGTGCCACTGTTCCACCTATTGTTTTTTAGCCTCAAAGGAGACAAGACATGAAAGAAGAAAAAAAGAATTGCTTTTCTCCCATCGGGCGTTCATACAGCATGCTATCGTGCCCCACATCAGAGGCAACAGAAAAGCAATTCACATGCAAATACCAATCTCCCTGTGTACTGAACACAGATTAGAAAAAAACAGCAACCTTGCATCACAGACCCTGAACAATGTCGGGGAAGACACGTCAGATAACACAGATGTAACGCGTCGAAAAAAAAACATCAAACAGAGACAGAAACTGCACGACAGAGGAAGCTGTCAATCAAAAATGTCTGAACTCCGGCACCTTGTGAGGATCAAACAGAGTATCAAGACAATATACCTCATGAGCCAATTGTTTTTATTTTTTTTTTCAACAAACAGTTTTTGATTTGGCTGTAAAGCTGCCATGTACATAAAATGGAACGCCGCAACAGGAGTTGAATCAGCAGCCAAAATATCTCTGAGGCAGTTATGAGCAATTTAAATTAAGCTGCAGCAGCGATCATTTCTTGGCCGCGGGGCTGGACGGCGATAACAGGCACACGGGCAGATGATGGAAGAGGAGATCGACGAGAAAGTTGATGGGTACTCAAACACAGGTGCAGGTATATTTTCCACTGTTTTTGATCCAACGTACATAACCCCAAAGTCCCTCAAAACACAGACACGCACACCCACACTCTTCCCGTCTCGCTCCCCTGCGTGGTTTTAGCAGAAGCTGCTTGGCTTCAAGCTGAGTAGGATTGGTGGAAGGCCCAGTCCACCGAGAGCTGCGAGCTCAGGGCCTGGATAAACATCCGCTGGGCACGGCACCGAGTCAGACAGAGAGGAGGAGAGAGGTGGGGATACACTGCACAGCTCCAATACCCACGCCACCAGCAGCAACAGCAGCACAAAATCCCCTCTTCTTAAAACTTTGATGCTGAGGGGAGACGCTGCTGCAGTCTGAGGCCCCTCGTCTTCAAGTGTTGACAAGAGAGAGTTGAGACTGGGGGAAGATTTGGGTAAGGCTTGCTTAAGGAAGTGGGAACAGTTGAAACTCTGAAGAAGGTTTTGTTTTTAACCCATAAGAATCCAGAGCCAGTTATCCTTAAAGGATGTGTTCTATAAGTGGACCACATAGAACACATTTCTGATGTTTTTAAAAAAAAATCTACCCCTAAGGCCCCGTTTACACGAGGACGCTTGCGGGTAAAAACGACTAAATATTTTATCGGAAGAGCCTTTCGTTTAGACGGTGACGGCGTTTTTGGGGCTTAAAAACGCAAAAATCTGAAACCACCCTCCAAAGTGTAAAAGTGTAATCCTCTCCTCCGTAGCGTGTCGTCTACACTGACAAGACACAAAACTCTGATCTGATCTGCTCACGTCACGTATGTGTTTACGTCACATACATGCTCCAGGACAGGAAATAAAGAAACGTGGGATTATTTCCATGGTGGGACCTTCAAGCTGCTCTGGCAGCTCTAATAAACTTACAGGAGTCTTTCCACCAAATGTCCAGGATATGTACAGATAGTATTAGTGAACAGAGAAGGATCTGGAATTACCTCCATCACATTCTGGATGCAGCGATTGGTGGGAGGAGCCAGACGGCTGTGAACGAGACCTGGGAGATCTAGTGATGGTGGAGAACTTTGTGGAAGGAGTAGCTGATGAAAATGTGTGGCGTGAAAACTTCTGCATGCCCAAAGATGCTCTTATGGCTTTAAGTGATGCCGCCTGGCTGCATACAATCCAATTTCACACACTTTTGCGTCACCGTATGCAGCAGATTTCCTCCCGAAAACGCTCGTCTAAACGAGGAATAAAAAGTGAAGACGAGACGCCACTTTTGCGTCTTCTGTTCAGACCGTCCTCGTGTAAACGGAGCCTAAATGTCAAAGATCTGTGATGTGACATATATACGTTACAATGGGCGTTTATGGTCTTTATGTTTACGATATTTCTTATTTTAAAATAGAAAAAAACTAGACACATTTTCTGCTTACAGAGACACAAATTTACCTTTTTATTTTGCATCTCCATAACATTTATCAAAATTGTTTGACTTTAATTTGTGCAAGAAATATGGTCAGAACAAGTTAAATGCAATACAGGACACAACTATTAACGGATTAGAATTGTTAAATGGGTTTAAACTTAGCCTTGTCACAAAGACTAAGCTTTTTAAAATTAGCTACTTTGTCACATTTCTGTTTCCAGTCACAGCCACATTCTTGTCAAAGTCACATGACTGTCACCACACCAGGGTGTTGAGTATACGTCACTTAGGGATTTAATGAGTTAATGTGAAGCATAAAGCTGAATATGGGAGATTCTAGAAGATTTAAAGTGTTTGTTACATGGATTCTTATGGGTTAAAGGTTTAAGAACTGGTGTCAGCAATGAGGAGAGTGTTGCACGACTGCAAGAGGAATGAGTGGAAATACAATATGCCGATACGTTTATGTGGGAGAGAGAGAACTATGAGTCGGACATATTTGTTTATGTGTTCGGTGCTGTATATAAGGCTTTAGAGTCTTCATCAGTCAGTCAATACCTTCAGCTCTGACAGCTTGCAGTGTTCCTGCCTTGCATCTTTTTTTTAACGCCTTCTCACGCCCTCTCGCCTCAGGTAGACACACACAAACACACACTGATGGTACACTCGAATTCTGCTTTCCCTCTCTTTTTCTTATTCTCATGCATTTCCCACAGTCTCTGCCTTCGTTTCTTCTTTTTTTTTTGCTCCCATCTCTGCAGCTACTTTCTCTCTCCAGAGGGGGATTTCTGTGGGACAAGTGCCATGTCATGGTTTGTGGTTATATAACGTCTGTTTTGTTTGTCTGGTTGTGTGTGTGTGTCTGTGTGTGTGTGTGTGTGAGAGAGAGCCTGTTGGGTGTCTGTTCTGCGCGTAGCGGTGACGTCACAGACAGATAACAGGCTTAAACTTTGACGAGCCCCACAAATGCCTTGGGGCAGTGCAGTGACACAGTTTCACCTCAGAACCACAGAAACATCCTGCAGCAGCGCTTAACACGGAGAGCAACCGCTCTGGGCTGATGGCGAGGCTGACATCTCCACGTACACACCGAGGTGCGCCTGAGGAGACGTAAACAACAACTAAAAAACAGGGGGGAAATGAAACACGCCAGCAGGGTACAAACTAATTTGCTTATTCAGTGACTGCCTCCATATTAGAGCATAACCAACAGGCGGGTAATATCAGCTGATATTGGCCTCTTACAAATTTATGGATATTGTTGTGTGTATGTTGTTAGATATGCATAGAAATTGTTGTATATAAAAGTTTAATGGACTTTCTTTTCTAGTGTGTTTTTTTTTTTTGTATAGTTATTGTTATTGTGAGTTGTGAATTCAACTTTGTTCTGCTCTGCTCCTCACATCTTGAATGATAATAAAGGTTACCTTGTTATTTTCATACATATTCGTGTCTTTAAAGCAGGCGGTGACCTCCGTGTCTGAGCATGGAGGCCAACCAGGAAGTGCATTAAGCCTGCAATTCACCGAAAATTCCAGTAGGGGGCGCCAAGTTTGGCTGCAAAAGAAATCTGCCCATTCATTTCAGTTCTAAATTTGAAAACTTCTCACTTGATTTATTACCTCAGAAACATTTTTCAGGGACAACACTATGGTCTCAATCACTAGTAAAACATTTTCTTCAAGACAATTTGATGTCAAATTTTTACCGATTTGGTCTCATAACTTTGACCCTTTCACTGTATTTTCATTTAATGACAGTTTATTTGAACGTTTTGTTCAGTAAAAATGTCTTGTTCAGTGTTTGGTTGGACTAACAGACACTCCAAGGAGTCGCTGCTCAGTTTTCTGAGGTCAGAAAGATACATTTTGTTTTTGGTTTTTTTGCTAGCCAAAACTAACATCCCAGTTAATGCTCCAGTTAATGCTAACATGAATTAGCAGCAGCTTCTCTCAGTCAGTGACTACGTCCATTATTTACATACAGTCTATGCTTTAAAGCAACTTTTTTTTTTTTTGGCGCCCCCTGTGGACAAAAGTGATAGTGTTTCCATGAGGGCTACTGCCTCGTTCTGGCTAGTACGTGCAATTATTTTGGAAGCAGGTGTATTGTGAAATGTATTTCATAAATTAAATAGACATATGACCAACCTGGCTAGGAGGAAGAGGGCCAAGTCAGGATTAGTTTAGAATCCTTTCAAATCCCACAATTCCCTCCATCCGTTGGATAACTGAGCACGGGTGATTTGTATGACTTGTAAGAAGAACATCTTCCTGCTTCCTTTTAACTGGCTAAAATATACGACTCACTGCCAAACTTTGCCTGGGAAAATGTCAACATGCACTCCTCCGATGTGTGTGCTGTTTCATCTGATTTCACAGGGAATCTGACCCGGGGACAGGCATTAAGAATAATAGAGGCATCAGTATTAATGGAAATTGTTTCATAACCAGTTAAAAACTCCTTGTAGTTGCTTTACGATTAAATCTGAGGAACTGTTGCAAGAAATTATTACACTAAAGCCTGTAGGATTTAAATGAAAATACATTCTTTCTTGTGGCACTGAAAAGTTGAATTAATAAGGAGTAAAATACATTTAAAGATAAAATGTAACTTTATGTAATCTCTTCTCCTGTGTATCATCTGGGGACCTCTAAGAATCAGTGGCGGTTCTACACAGGGGCCTGTGTCAAATTAATAATAAAATGATCCATTTATAACGATGAACGATGGAACAATTTTTACCAGTTTTTTGTTCAAACAATATCTCATTGTACACAAAAGGAACCCGTCACATTAATTGTGCAATAAAAGCTTGTGTATATATAAAAAAGATAATTCTCACTGTACTGCACTTTCAAAATAAAACAAAGTAATTGTGCACAAAAATAAGAAATGTCATTGTCGAACAAAAATAGTTATTATTGTTGGTAAGTCTCATTGTTTAAATCAATGTATTTGTATCTTCCAAATATACTTAAATGAGATTTTTAAATAAGCTAAAATAAAGGGTTTGAATACTTAAATATAATCTTTGATGTTTTTTTAATGTGCCCCTCTGATTAAACACTGGCCCCTGCTTGGCCCCCCACAGTAAAACTGGTCTAGAACCGCCACTGCTAAGAATTATTCCCGACCCCCACGTTGGAGCCTCTGGTGACGGTTAGAGGTGAAGTTTTTGCACTTTTAAAGGAACACTCCACCGTTTTTTCATATTAAAACATGTTATTCGGTCAAGTAAGACGAGTTGATACAGACCTCTTGCGTCTCAATGCATGCACTCAATCGCCCTGGCGCGCGGCGCCACTTGGCTAGCACTTAGCTTAGCCCAGTTCATTCATTAGGACCCAAACAGATGGACAGTTAGAAGCGACCAAACTCCTCCACGTTTTCCCTATTTAAATACAGCTACACGAGTAGTTAAACGACCAAGTATGGCGACACAAAATAAAACGTGGCGCTTTTCTAAGCGGATAAAAAGGAGAACTATAATGTATGGCGGAATAGCACTTGGGAGCACTTCGACTCGGTGCAGTAATATCATCACTCCTGAGGGGAGAAGATTTCTCAGGAGTGATGATATTACTGCGCCGAGTCGAAGTGCTCCCAAGGGTCGTTTAACTACTCGTGTAGCTGTATTTAAATAGGGAAAACGTGGAGGAGTTTGGTCGCTTCTAACTGTCCATCTGTTTGGATCCTAATGAATGAACTGGGCTAAGCTAAGTGCTAGCCAAGTGGCGCCGCGCGCCAGGGCGATTGAGTGCACGCATTGAGACGCAAGAGGTCTGTATCAACTCGTCTTACTTGACCGAATAACATGTTTTAATATGAAAAAACGGTGGAGTGTTCCTTTAAAGCCAGCCAGAGTCAAACGTTTGACCTGTTCTCCATTGTCAGAAGTGGCGGCCTGTGATTTTAACTGAATCTCTCAAAGCGAGTTGACAAGTGGACAATGCAGCGATACAGCGTCGCCTCGGGGCCAAAATACTGCCAAACTGGCACTAAGGCTCCTCCTAAGTCGGTTGGTACTCGCTGTGCTTTGACTGCTGAAAGAACATCCCTTGAAGAGGGAGACAGAGAGGGAGAGTGATAGATGTGAGAAACGCTACTGATTTTCTATTCTGTGTGAGGTGCGCCGCCTGCGTGTGCGTGGCTCCTGCAAATTTTTGTGTTTTTTTTCAGAGCTTCTTTTAAGTAGCACACTGCAGGCAAACACAAATATCCCTGAGGCTTGGGTGGAGGGAGGGCTTGAAGATGGCACAGAGAGAATCGATTAGGACACACACATATATACACTCAGGGCCCCCAGACACTTCCTGTTTGGCGCGCGAATGCTGTACATTCCTGCACACACACAGAGACATATGCATGAATAAATGTTGCACAACACCTACCCCATATCCCCTGCACTCCACAACTTGCCCTCTCTCCATTTATCATTCACAGTTTTCTCATTTTGTGCCATTTTCTCTGGTCTCTGTTCTCTCTGCACATCCCAAACCCCCTGTCTCACCATTATTTTTCACAACACTTGGGAGAAACTCTTCCTTGTCCTTTCACTCATCCCAGAATGGATCCTTTCCTTCTCTTTGACTTTGATGAATCATTCTGTCCCCCTGAAGAGTCCAATTATATCTGACGGAATAGCTTCCATGCCATTGATGTTTATCAAGCTAACTATCCATTGCCAGGACTCTGCTGCTGGTTACAACATGGCTGTCACTCACTTGGCTATAGCCAAGAGTATAAAAAGCTGAAGTGGAGTTCTAGCTGCCAGTGGCAAAAGTAAACACATCACAGCGAGCCAAATAAAGACAAAAATGTCATTGTTAAGCAAGTAGAACAGCGACAATGTCCTTTTAGAGTGACTTGAACGTCTCTCCTTGGAGCCAGGGTCCAAGATAAATTCTTTAAAGGAACACTCCACCGTTTTTTCATATTAAAACATGTTATTCGGTCAAGTAAGACGAGTTGATACAGACCTCTTGCGTCTCAATGCGTGCACTCAATCGCCCTGGCGCGCGGCGCCACTTGGCTAGCACTTAGCTTAGCCCAGTTCATTCATTAGGATCCAAACAGATGGACAGTTAGAAGCGACCAAACTCCTCCACGTTTTCCCTATTTAAATACAGCTACACGAGTAGTTAAACGACCCTTGGGAGCACTTCGACTCGGCGCAGTAATATCATCACTCCTGAAAAATCTTCTCCCCTCAGGAGTGATGATATTACTGCGCCGAGTCGAAGTGCTCCCAAGTGCTATTCCGCCATACATTATAGTTCTCCTTTTTATCCGCTTCGAAAAGCGCCACGTTTTATTTTGTGTCGCCATACTTGGTGGTTTAACTACTCGTGTAGCTGTATTTAAATAGGGAAAACGTGGAGGAGTTTGGTCGCTTCTAACTGTCCATCTGTTTGGATCCTAATGAATGAACTGGGCTAAGCTAAGTGCTAGCCAAGTGGCGCCGCGCGCCAGGGCGATTGAGTGCACGCATTGAGACGCAAGAGGTCTGTATCAACTCGTCTTACTTACCCGAATAACATGTTTTAATATGAAAAAACGGTGGAGTGTTCCTTTAAGACATACTGCAGCAATGGTACAGAAGTTGATTTGTGTAATTTAATGAGGGGTTTTCACTTTGCCAACTGACCTCCCAGAATGAGATAAAAATAAACAGATTAATAAGAATGCTTTGAGCATTGGCTGTGTGTGGCTGCGCTGGTTAAAAAAGATTGGATTCAGTCGGTTGCCAAGCTGCACTTGTTATGTTTGTAAGGCCGCTTTTCAGTGCACTCTCTGTTTTGTAAATCACTTTGGATAAAAGCGAGCGTTAAATTATAGATTAAGTACAAACCAGAACTGCACTTGTGATGAAATTATTTCTTTTTAAGAGACGTTGGCACACACAATTGACGCCGGCTGGCTTACAACTAGGTGCAGGTGGTCAGAGCTCAGCACTGTTTGATTAGGATTTCTACATAATGAGTGGATACATGCACTCGCATACAGGCAGAAATTCAGACACACACAAAAGCTGCCTATGCTTGTGGGGACATTTCATTCTCCCATCAGAGTTCTGTTAACCCATTTACGGCAGGAAAGCATTACCGCATTTCTACCATTAGAACCGGGAGCGCTGTTGCGTCACTCTACCATTAAGGCCAGGACAGCGGATATGTCATTTTGTAGTATTTGTAATTTTTTCCACCTATTTTCGGTCTCTTGGCCAATGAAATGCATCAGAATCATGATCAGAATACATGCGGGAGTGTCTCAATGCAACATCGGACTTTTCCAGAACTTTAAATCATGATGGAAGACGACTATAGCGGAGGAGCTCAACAGGAAGTGACAGAAGAGATCTTGATGAAAACAGCGCCGATTTATGGATGAGGAATATATTTTTAGACGACATATTTTCACTGAAGAACAGACAGATTTGTGGCCATCTGGAGATAATAATAATATTATTAATAATATATTAATATTGATAATAATAATTGATTGTGATGATGATATAAGAAATCATGACTGTTTATGTCTTATATTACTGTATGCGTCGTTGAGTACCCTGAAAAGTGCAATATATAAAATGTATTATTATTATTTATTATTATTATTATTATTATTATTATTATGATACATTTTTTTTATTTTTACAGTAGGGTAATGAGAACTATGTCTATTTCTTCCAATGGTCATATCATGTTTGCATCTTGCTAATGGGCATGTATTAGTATTATGCATAGGATTTTTATTCAGTCAAATGTAACATTTGCTGAGTTTGTTGATTTTTAAAAAAAACTTTATTGAAGGTTTGGACAAATAAACTCAACTTCTCATGAAAGCCACATGTATAAGCTCTCAAATACTTTTTGAATTTCATTTATATCTGCTACAGAGGCTGAAGAATCTTCTGTTGAATTTCCAGAAAAACTTCAGGTTTTAGGGGGTTCTTTCAAAATCGATAGGTTTTCCAGGCATGTTTTTCCAGGTGTTTTAGGCCTTAATGGGTTAAACCTTCACTCTGGACCTAAAAGTGAGCTGGCAAAGTTGTGTGCACCACTTCTGAACCCCACAAGATTAGTTGGCTCCCAAAACACAAGTGCAATACTCGTAGCATAATGTAATCAAGAGCCAACATGCATACTGTATTTGGCATAATGTCCACCTATTGGTATTCAACACATCGTGCGGTCTTGCTTTGATCTTTGTCCCACTCGTGCTCTCTTTCTCACTCTATTTACCTCAAAGACAGTTTGTCCATATTTTAGTCTGATTTGCATGACAGCCTTGGTGAAGCTGTCCTCTAAGTCAAGGTGGAAGAGGCAGTGTTTGACAACTTGATCATACAAATGCAAACTGGGAGCCGCCAACGAAAATCAATAAAAGACAGAGCATGTGACAAACACTCAAAATCATGTAAATCTGGTGTTTGTTGGGTGAGCCGAGTTAAGTTCACAGAGAGTGAAAACACCATTTGATGAAGGTTTAAAGATTAAAGTGGCTCTTGTTTTTTTTACAACTTTATGGGGTTGTTTTTAGCTCTCAGCCTCCAAAATGCTTTCATATCAAGGCCTGACAAGTGAGATCAAGACCCCAACAATGTGCAGGGAAAAAAGAATTTGCACAGATTTATGTTGCCTGTTTAGGCTGTTTTTAAGTTTACTAAAAAGGTAAAACCATAGAATGTTTAAAATAAGTTGAATTGGCCCTGAGACAGACATTACAAGTGTGAAGCCTCAAATTTGGCATTTTTGCAATTGCCATTTTGGTTTGTTTTTGGAGCCAGAAGTGAGCATATTTGGACGAAAAGCTGTTGATAATTTATCAGCTACAGCAAGATCGGTAGCTTGGTTTGCAAGGTGGAAAAACGAACAGCAGACTCCTGAGAGTCTTTTAGTGAACAAGACATTTAAAAGAGACCAAAATGTTACAATTAACTTTCATGAACTGAAAACACACTGTGAAAAGATCAGGGTTCTTAAACGAAAACATCCGAACTATAATACAATACCCAAGGTAGCCCAGCCCTGAAGCATACTCTGCTTTATCATCTATTTTACTCTAAATGGGACCTTAATTCACAAAATGAACATAATGATGTATTAAAGAAGACTTGGAACTAGCAATTGAGGGCATAAACTCAAACAGGTCAAACAGGAATAGCAACATTTTCTCATAGATTTCTATACAATCAGGCTTCTTTCTGCATCCAGTGGAGTCGCTCCCTGTTGGCCATTAGAAAGAATGCAGGTTTAATGTACTAGATGTTGCCACATGGGCAAAACAGAATAGTACAGAAATATTTATAGCTCTTTTTTTTCTTAAATAATCAATTATATATTTCAGCTAAAATGAATATATTACAACACGACCATTAGATTAACTATCCAGTAAATATTCATATTTGAAAAGCTTATCAAGAATATGTCAACTGTTAATTATATCAATTTAACTAATCAATTAATAAATAATTATGAAACAAATCATGAGCATTATAGACATAGACACAATTAGTAATAGCTCAGCTGCCAACGACCTCTTAAAGACCCCCTGCAGCTTGTTAATACCCACTTTGAGTACAGTTTCACTGAACTTTAAAGGCTATTATATAACTTACAGAACAACAGGGGTAAGTGTGCTCTCAGGGGTCTCTCATGTGTTGCAAAGCATGCAGGCATGTATATTTATATTTGATGAAAAGTGAAGGCAAAGATAACAGAGACATTGCAGAGTGTTCTTCATCAATATATGCTCAACTGTGGGTTCTTTGCCTTTGATCTATAACAATAAAAAGGCAATTCTGAAGTTAGACGGGAAGGGCATTGATCTGGCCTCGTGAAATATCAACTATGCATCCAGCCACACTTGGCTGAGCCCACCGATCGAACTTTGGCAAGTCATGAGGTGCATGTGTAAGTGTGTGGGCCTGCACATGTGAAGGTATATGAGCAGTGGAAAGACCTCAACCCGCCACCGCCACCGCTCGCAGTAGCAGCCTATCCAATAAAAGTGGGATTATGGGAATAAGATTGCCGAGTAAAGTGATGTCCTCTCTCTTTGCTTTAACATTACAGTGTGGAACTAAGGCAATCTTTTGGCAGTGTACTCATGCAAACTCCGACAGCCTTGCCCCTGAGTCGCCCATGCCTTGGGAAATGTGCTGAGTTAAGAGTGCTTCATTAAACCTGCACACACACACACACACACACACATACAAGTCCTCCCCTTTCCTTCAAGCCCTATAAATGTGCAGGTGTACAAACACACATACACTGTAAAAAATGTTTGTAGAAATTACAGTAAAACACTGTCAAATTATATCAGAAATAGGGCGTGAAATTAAAAATGTAATATCACCGTAGTAGACACTTTTAATTACCGTAAATCAAAGAATAGCACAAAACTTTTACTTTTTTCTGTCATAAACTTTAGAAAACACAGTTTTGCAGTAAAAAATATTAGATTTTTCATTTAAAATAAATGGAGAAATACCATAACGTCACAAGGACATAACTACCCTAAAAATAATAGCAGACCAAAGGACCTAACAAAGGACCTAAAATGACCAAAAGAGTCACAAAACGACCAAAAAAAGAGACAGAAAACGACCAAAAGAGACACAAAACCATCAAAAAAGACACAAAATGACCAAAAGAGACACAAAACTATCTAAAAAGACACAAAATTACCAAAAAAAAGACAGAAAACGACCAAAAGAGACATGAAATTATCAAAAAAAGACACAAAACGACCAAAAAAAGAGACAGAAAACGACCAAAAGAGACACAAAACCATCAAAAAAGACACAAAATGACCCAAAGAGACACAAAACTATCTAAAAAGACACAAAATGACCAAAAAAAGACAGAAAACGACCAAAAGAGACATGAAATTGCCAAAAAAAGACACAAAATGACCAAAAAAATACGGAAAATTATCAAATGAGACACAAAATGACCAAAGAGAGACACAATAGGGATAAAATGGCAAGTGATTTTTCAGTCTAAATGACAGATTTAGCTGATATTTACATTTAAATTTACAGTAGAAAACCCACTCACTGTATTTTTTACGGTAAAGTTCTGGCAACCACAGCTGCCGGTATTTTACCGTAAATTAAACAGAATATTTTTTACAGTGTACAGTACAAATGCATACACAAGCACATATACGTACACACACATAAAGATAGGACCCTTGTCGCCTGCAGTGGGCTTTGCTGGCACACTTCCTCCACCTAACTGTTATTGCATTAGCTGTATAATGTAATGACGGGCAAGGTTTTGACTGTTTGCCATCCTTGCGGGCCTAAAGACACCGTAGGCTTTCACACAGTAGAAAGGGACGTAGCAAGGTCAGGAAGGATTGAGGCTGACACACGAGTGTGTAAACTAAATTAAAATGAAGTGTTGAAGCGGCGCACTCAAGAAAAAAGGACGTGAAAGAAGTGGAGAGGAGGTTTAGTGCTTGTGTGTGCAAAGTCAATGACAGAAAATTGTCAGTGTTGATTCTATTCTGTAAGTGTTTACACCCACATGGTGTTATATGGAACCTTATAGACAGTGATGAGCCATTTTCTCAAAGTCATATCGGCTTTGTGTCGCAGGCAATCAACTTGTTTCAACAACTTATAGAAATGTGTATAAAAAACACTCAGTTATGATGAACACTTATGGGAGAATATCTGCTGTGTGGCTCCTCGAGAAGCTTTCTAGAAGTGTAAATATAACGGAGAGTGTTATATTGTTTCTGAAATAAAGATTATGTTGAATTGAATGTTTTGAAAAGGCTCCCACTGTAATTATAAAACCAGTATCAGTAACACTTTCTATGAAGACTACATCTATAGTGCATTATGAGCGCATTCATAGTGAATTATAATGCTCATTATAATCAATCATAATGCATTATGACTGCACTCATAAACACATATAAAGCTTCATGATGCACTATATCAACAGTTATAAATATAGCTTATAATGACTTATAAATCCAAGTGTCTTATGAGTGCTCTTGACTGGTTATAAACTACAGGCTGACTGATGAGGCTTATAATACATTACAACTACTCATACCCCTCTATACACACACCTCAACAATCAATTGTTATAAGGACTCATAGGATGCCATAAGTATAAATAAATGATCAATGTATGCTTTAAGTAAAGTGAGGTTCATATAGACGCATCTATAATGCAGTATAGCTAATGAAAATGTTTTTTATATTTATATGTGTTTATGAATGCAGTCATAATGCATTATGATTGATTATAATGAGCATTATAATTCACTATGAATGCGCTCATAATGAACTATAGATGTAGTCTTCATAGAAAGTGTTACCCCAGTATCAGTTGATCATTAAACAAAAATGATAAGTAGGAGAGTATTTATTTTTCTCATTTACTTAATTGAGAAAATAGTAATGAACAGTAGGAAATAATATAAAAGGAAAAATGCCTCTATGTAATAAATAAAACGCAAACTCTAGAGAGGGAACGGCGAAATGTCTTTTTAAGGGAAATAAAGGGATTCCTGAAAGCCAGTCTCAATGGAAATTTACAATGCATTAAACTCAACAAAAGTAATATTTTTTCCGATGCAGTTGAAAACATAATGACCAGAGATGAAACTGTTAAATAAAAAAAAGACATATTAAATAACCTTGTAAATAAATACAATTGTATAGAGCAGGGATTGCCAAAGTGTGGTGCGTGGACCCCTGGGGGTGCGTGAGCTGCTTCTAGGGGGTGCGCGAGATGAAAAATACAATGGCGGTCATTTTTTTCCCCACATACAATAAAGACATGTAAATAAACATTTCCTTTGTAAAATGATCAATCAAAATGAAATGAAAAATCAAAAACTGTAATATTAATTAATTAATAAATGCAGGCTATTCAATTTTGTGTCATTTTTTGGTCATTTTTGCATCTATTTTTTGGTTGTTTGGTGATTTTTACATGTATTTTTGATCAATTTGTGTCTATTTTGATAATTTTGTGTCATTTTTGCATCTATTTTTGGTTGTTTTGTGTCTTTTTTGGTAATTTTTACATGTATTTTTGGTCAATTTCAACATGCACTTCATCTTAAAATGAAGCGTAGAAGAAGTTATCTTCTTCCATTTTTCCAACCTGTGTGATAATGACGGGGTTGTTTTAGCTGCACGCTCATTTAAACAATTTTTGTTCAACGCAGCTCAAAATGTATATAATATATAAATAAACATTTTCCCCAACTTATGTGCTTTCTGCCTCTGATCCTGAGCCTGTCATCATCCTCTTTGCTCTTAAAAGTGGAAGCTTGTGCATAACTTTGTTGCATTATATTGAAACTGTGTTTCAGATTAATTCAAATGCGAGACTCATTGTTGTGATGATGATTATTTTATTACATGTGTTCTCATTTGAGCATGATTAAACATGCCGCCTTTAATATGACCATAAAAAAGCTTATTGCATTTTGGTTTTTTTCAAGGTGTGGGGGATTGGGGGTGCGTCAACCCGGTAGGTACATAGAAGGGGGTGCATGGCTAAAAAAGTTTGGGAAATGCTGGTATAGAGGGAACATTTCACAGTGGAACATTATAAATAAATATCTTAGTTATTCTGTTTTCATGCTGCACAGCAGTAAAAAGAGTAAGTGAGTGACGGCTCAATCCAAACTTCGAATGCCCAAGTTGTGTTGACAGTTCTGGCTGGCTAACTGCCCTGAAACACCGAGCCAACAAACAGTTGGCCACCAGGTGCTGCTGGATTGTGTGAGTGCTCGTCAACAGGACTTGATGAGCTCCTGTTGTTTGCTTCAAATTGGCTGTTTTGATTTTGTTCATTTAGGGCAGCGTTTGCTCGTTCCATTTTCTTTTCCCACAAGCTAAAAAATCAGGTGCACTGCAAAAAAGCCAACTAGTATTTTTTGGCCTAAAACAGTGATTTAAGTTGGTAAAACTTGGAAATATAGATTATTGACATTTAGGGCAATAATGTAAATTAGCACAACAAAGGAAGCCAGTTGTCTGCTCAAAAACAAGTTGGTGAGTTGTTGTTACTTATATCTTTAAGTTGGGGTTCACAACAAGGGACAATAGTTCTGCTAACTCTTATTTCTTTGTTGGGAAATGCGAGAAAGCGGTGAAATTCATTAGCGTAAGTGGCTAACTGATGTTAGTGGCTAACTGATGCTAGCGGCTAACTGATGCTAGCGGCGCTGCTTGTTACAGCTACAAGAGTAGCCATTAGCGTATCAATGCTAACCCAAAATTGACAAAATTGAAATGCGGGAAAGCGGTGAAATTCATTAGAGTAAGCAGCTAACTGGTGCTAGCGGCTAACTGATGCTAGCGGCTAACTGATGCTAGTGGCTAACTGATGCTAGCGGCTAACTGATGCTAGTGGCTAACTGATGCTAGCGGCTAACTGATGCTAGCGGCTAACTGATGCTAGCGGTGCTGCTTGTTACAGCTACAAGAGTAGCCATTAGCGTATCAATGCTAACCCAAAATTGACATTTCATAGCGGCATTACAATTGTGCCAATTCAGCACGTTGCAGAAGTTAGCAGAAGTAAGGATTAAAAGTTATTACAATGTAAAATTATAAGTTAGTACAACTTACAGTTGAGTTGACAAAAATCTGAATTCAGAGTTGAGCAAACTCAAAAACAAAACTTAAAATATTTAGTTTAATTGTCCAACTTAAAATTTTATCGAAGTTTGTTGCCTTGAAATTTTGAGTTTACCCAACTTTTCTTTTTCTGCAGTGTGTTGGCCATTTCTATAATACTGGAAAAGTTGTTTTCAGCATTGTTATGAAGCTGTTTAATCAGATTTTAGTTGGCTAGTTTGGTTCCTGGCTACTCTCTCGCTGTTTGTTTGTCTGTGTACATGTGAATAATATCTAGTAACGCTTCAGAAAGAGATGTTGGCAGCAGCCGACTGTCGACTTGAGAATATTTGGTCTGCCCTTGTGCAAAAAGATGTGAGACGATGCAAGGCAATATAAGGCGACAAGGGGCAGTCTCTGTCAGCTCTGGTTCTTTAAAGTCAGCTTGGTGTGTGAGAATCCAGAGTCATGACTGAATTCTTTGATGCCGGTTGGTTCATTCACACCGACTTTTCAAAGTGCTTTGAATGTGCAAAGAAACCAAACGATATAGTCAAATGACGACCGACAAGATTTAGCTGGCTATTGAAGCTGGAAGAAAAAATTCTCAGACATACGTAACCTCAAATGTTATCACAAGTCAAAGTGCCCTATAAATGTGCAGGTGTACAAACACACATACACTGTAAAAAATGTTTGTAGAAATTACAGTAAAACACTGTCAAATTATATCAGAAATAGGGCGTGAAATTAAAAATGTAATATCACCGTAGTAGACACTTTTAATTAACATAAATCAAAGAATAGCGCAAAACTTTTACTTTTTTCTGTCATAAACTTTAGAAAACACAGTTTTGCAGTAAAAAATATTAGATTTTTCATTTAAAATAAATGGAGAAATACCATAACGTCACAAGGACATAACTACCCTAAAAATAATAGCAGACCAAAGGACCTAACAAAGGACCTAAAATGACCAAAAGAGTCACAAAACGACCAAAAAAAGAGACAGAAAACGACCAAAAGAGACACAAAACCATCAAAAAAGACACAAAATGACCAAAAGAGACACAAAACTATCTAAAAAGACACAAAATGACCAAAAAAAAGACAGAAAACGACCAAAAGAGACATGATGCTGATGCTAGTGGCTAACTGATGCTAGCAGCTAACTGATGCTAGCGGCTAACTGATGCTATCGGCTAACTGATGCTAGCGGCAAGTCAAAGTGCTCTGAACTAACTAAGCATCATGAGGCCCTGCTAGAAGAGAAAAATCATTTTCTTCATGCTTTCACAGAATATGAAATAGTATCATAAATAATTGAAAAGGCAATGATGTTTATTGGTAACAACAGAGGTTGTAACCTGACGGTAAGTGATGCTGACACGTTACTGCTGTATATTACTCTTCTTATCTCCCATCCTCAAGGCTATATTGATCGTTTGAGCACTGAAGTTGAAACGAAGAACTCATCGCCCCCCCTCCTCCTCCGCCAACTGTCCTTTAAAAGGGTTTCACAGTGTCAGAGCAGAGTGCAAGTCAACTTTTATTGCTCTTTATTTCACCTCTCCCACCGCTTCTCCTGCTGGAAAACAGTGACAGTGGATAAAGAAAGTTTAGAGAGGAAAAAAAGATGAGAAAAGTTGGAGAGAGAAGGGAGAGAAAGAAAAGGATGCTGCTGTGTTTCAGTGCAGTACATTGAGATGAGGTGACCTCTAAAAGAGTCTTTTGATGGAATATAAATGAAACTATAAATCATGTCAAATCTGCTCAAGTTATTGCACTGTAGCAAATACGGGGTGGAATTATATTTCCATGGAAATGTACTTCCAAACAATAAGTTGGCACTCTTCTGTTTCTAAGATGGAGGTTTATTTACTAGATTTCCACACTATATGCACATAAATATATGGAGAGAGACTGTAAAATTGGATTATGACAACAACAAGCATGTCTTTAGGTATAGGATTAAAATGTGAAACTGATGCTATTCTCATTTATAATAATTATCTCCGCCACTACACAGTTATGACTGTTTGCCCAAAGAGCTCTTGTGTTTGCGGTGATTCACAATTCTTGAAAAATCTATTTTTGATGCTTTGTTTTATGCTGTCATTGACTGATGACTCCTCACTCCTCTGAACCAGCCGGTAAGAGCCACAAGCAGCCAACAACTGCTGTTACATTGCAAAAAGGCTTTCCGGCAAAAAACAAGCCTCAACTAGTCTGTTGCAGGTCACATTTTGACCTTCATGGTGGCTAAAAAAACATGATCATTCTGCTCTCATTTTGATTGATTGATTGATTGATTGATTGTCAGAATTATACAAGTAGGCCTTTTTCAGGGAACAAGAAATGGGTTAACAACTTAACTCTATGGAGTCTTGGGCTATTTTGTCCATTTTTTAATTCTTTTCATGTCTTTGTAAGTCATTTTGTGTCTTTTTTTGGTCATTTTGTGTCTTTTTTTAGTCCTTTAGTCCAACATAAAATGTGATTTTGAATCTTTTTTTTTACTTTCAAAACACTATCATGCTCAATAAATAATTTTAAATGTTGCAAATGTGCATTCATTTTAGAGTACACTGAGACATTAAACTGCATCATTTTCAATAAAATTCTGGAAAAGTTGGTGTGTTCTAAAACTTTTGACCAGTAGTGTATATTACAAAACTACAGTCTACATATGTCCATGTTACAGAGGCTTTTCTAAATTTCTGTACTTTGTAAAGTATGTTTATTTGTATATTTGTTTTTAAACTGTCTTATGTTTTGGCTTTTCTGTACTTCCACACTTAACTTATTCCACAATTTAACTCCGTAGATGCTGATACAAAAGCTCTTTTGTGGACCTTGAAGTTTAGCTGTTCCCCTTAGCTTATACCCTCCCTCCCGTTCAGAAAACATTGCCTGTATGTTTTTTGGTAGCATATTATTTCTGGCTTTGAAGATTGTTTGGGCAGTTTTGAATTCAACCAGATCAGGAAATTTGAAACGAGAGTATCTGCAGATTAATTCAATACCTGATATAGTACGGTCCAATTAAATTTGGCATGATAAAAGACGAGTAAATGTCTGTTTTTGTTGTCTTCGTCTCCATCTTGCCTGTGTCAGCCAGCAGGGACAGAGACACAGAGACACCTGGCCAAGATTTGCACTCTACTGGGTGCACTTTCCTAGTTTTCTGTATTGGTTTTTATATCTCCAGACACTCCTAAAGACTGATAGCTGATATAAAAATGGATGAATAAATGAGTGATCAACCAACTTAAGTATATGAGGAGGAAAATCACTTCATATTAGTAATAAACTATGACGGCTCAGGGATTCAACCATCTAAAGATGTGAGAATTATCTTATTTATGGCGAGAAGACCTTGGAACATGCCATTAGTATAATACTGTTTGATGAATAGACAGTTCCCAAGGCGCTGTGCATTGAAGACTGAGGGGAGGGCAGCAGTGTGGTTTGCTGGCACCCTGCCCGAGCACTCAAGGGTCAATTAGGGCATATCAGCTGAGAGCTTGACAGTCTGTTGGAGATCTCAGTGGGCCACACACCACTGAATCTTTGGGGTCCAGACAGGCAATTAAGGTTCTCCAGGTGAGGAGAGGTTGATAGAAGCAGCTTTTTTTTTTCCACGTCACGGTGGTGAAAGCTGCTTCAGTGATCCGACACTGGCTGGATGGAGGAGAGCTGTTTTAGGAAATTCCTGGTACAATTGCAGCAAGAGAAGAAGTAAACTCAACTTATGTTTCTTTGATTAGTAGGCTGGATAGATCCTAAGAGCCAAATCCAGAAGACTGAATGACAAATGCCGATTTACCTGACTGGACAGAGATGTTTGATGAGGCTTAGGAGTGGAAGTGCACTTTTTTTTAAATGAAAAATAGGTTTTATGTGTACAATAGGATTATTTTTAATGTTCCCCAGACTAGACATGGTAAGACTTAGGCCCCGTTCACACGAGGACGGTCTGAACAGAAGACGCAAAAGTGGCGTCGCATCTTCACTTTTTATTCCTCGTTTAGACGAGCGTTTTCGGGAGGAAATCTGCTGCATACGGTGACGCAAAAGTGTGTGAAATTGGATTGTATGCAGCCAGGCGGCATCACTTAAAGCCATAAGAGCATCTTTGGGCATGCAGAAGTTTTCACGTCACACATTTTCATCAGCTACTCCTTCCACAAAGTTCTCCTCCATCACTAGATCTCCCAGGTTTCGTTCACAGCCGTCTGGCTCCTCCCACCAATCGCTGCATCCAGAATGTGATGGAGGTAATTCCAGATCCTTCTCTGTTCACTAATACTATCTGTACATATCCTGGACATTTGGTGGAAAGACTCCTGTAAGTTTATTAGAGCTGCCAGAGCAGCTTGAAGGTCCCACCATGGAAATAATCCCACGTTTCTTTATTTCCTGTCCTGGAGCATGTATGTGACGTAAACACATACGTGATGTGAGCAGATCAGATCAGAGTTTTGTGTCTTGTCAGTGTAGACGACACGCTACGGAGGAGAGGATTACACTTTTACACTTTGGAGGGTGGTTTCAGATTTTTGCGTTTTTAAGCCCCCAAAACGCCGTCACCGTCTAAACGAAAGGCACTTCACATAAAACATTTTGTCATTCTTACCCGCAAGCATCCTCGTGTAAACAGGGCCTTACACTGAGACATCTCATCACTGGTGCTTCTTTAAGTTGGAATCCACACAAAATAGTATTTGCACATAACCAATTGGGTTTTTTGTTGAGGAAACAATGTCTAAAATCCTCATAATGCATTAAAGGTGCAAGGCAGAGAGCAAGAGAGGTGAAGTGGCCAAAGTTCTCTGCTGCAGTGCAGGTCAAAGTCAACCTTGTGGACTTCACATTCCACTTTGTGTTTGTGTGTCACATTAGTTTGTTTACATACACGCCCACTCAGGCATCTTGACAATGACAATGTATGGCACTGAAAGCCTGAAGCCACATCCCTGCTAGAGCAGCATCCTGCATCACTCTACTCTCTACATGGAGAGCACAGTTAGAGGACACAGCCACACACACACACACACACACACACACACACACACACACACACACACACAGTACAAACACTGTCACAGGAAGTTGTGCTAAAAGTGTAGAGGACAGATGCATACTCAGCTGGGGAGAGAAGAGTGAAGCTAAAAGCATCGAAGGGCACACCTAACACTACAGGCACAGTGAGAGCGAGAGAGGGAGGAAAAGGAAAGAAAGAAAATGGACAGCTAATGGCAAGAAAATCAGGGAGAAAAATCCAAACAAAGCACAGACATCAACTCTAACCTTGAGGTTGTGCCACTAAAGTTCCATTATAGCCAATAACGCGAGGAAAAAAAATGACAACCGCAAAAAAAAGTCCTGAAGAAAGCCAGGCGTCAGAGCATCTTCAATGCTATCCTTGCAAAGAGATTTAATCCAACGTGATGTGTTATTACTTCAGGTTGATTAAGAAATTAAAGCAAGAAAAAGAGAGCCAGAGGGGAGGGGAGAGGAAGAGCTGAGTTTAAATGACCTTGCATAAGTACAGGGCAGGTATTCGGTAGTTTATATGTTTCAGGATATTTGCTTAGCAAGGCCTCTTTACCCTTTATCAGATGTAAAAAATTAAAAATACTTTGCTATATATTTTCCTTTCTTGACATTTTCTTGGATGATAATTAAAGCAGGAACAGACAACTTTTTAACTTTTTGACAACTAGCAGTATCAAAATGGTATTATTGTTGGAGCTGTGGTCACAAAGACAAATTCCCTCGCCTAGCATCTACCAACAACACAGGAGACACTGCATTTGTGTAGTTAGCGTTAGTAAAACCGAACACACTGCAAAAAAGCCAACTTGTATTTTTTTGGCCTAAAACAGTGATTTAAGTTGGTAAAACTTGGAAATACAAATTATTGACTTTGAGGGCAATAATGTAAGTTAGCACAACAAAGGAAGCCAGTTGTCTGCTCAAAAACAAGTTGGTGAGTTGTTGTTACTTATATCTTTAAGTTGGGGTTCACAACAAGGGACAATAGTTCTGATAACTCTTATTTCTTTGTTGTGAAATGAGGGAAGGCGGTGAAATTAATTGGCGAAAGCTGGCGGCTAACTGATGCTAGCGGCGCTGCTTGTTACAGCTACAAGAGTAGCCATTAGCGTATCAATGCTAACTCAAAGGTTGCAACATTAGCTGACATTTCATAGCGGCGTTACAATCGTGCCAATTCAGCACATTGCAGAAGTTAGCAGAAGTAAGGATTAAAAGTTATTACAATGATAATTTATGTTTACTTAGATAGATAGATAGATAGATAGATAGATAGATAAGATAGATAGATAGATATGCCAGTTATATCATTAAAACTCCAATAGTTTGTATTGCAGCAATCTAATAGCACCAATTACATTTATAGAATAATAATAACAAAAACTTTGGCTCTAGCACTGTTATGCCTCTTAATTTAAATTGAGGACTTTGTTCCAAGTCTTTTTTTTTTTTTTATAAGGGTGATGGCGTAAAAATATGCAATCCAACCCAGCAGCAAATTCAGGGTTATGGTCGAGCAAATGGTTAAGAAGCTTTCTTTGTGCCGTAGAGCGAGACTTCATTTTCCCGGAAGGTTTTTACCCGGTGGCAGATAGAATTGCATGGTCAAAGTGAGGCTTATAGGGAACCAATCTAAATGCTGATAGTGTAATTATTCTAGAGCAATTTCAATGTGCATTCAACATGGAATTCATAATGATAAGTTAAAGCAAAAATGTGTCTGTTGCCACTTTAATTCAATACAGAAAGATGTCCAGTATTTTTCATTTATTAAGCCTATAGGTGCATACTAATGCAGAATACATGCTGAATACCATTAAATATAACTCTATAAACGAGCATAGCAGTCCGTCAGCCTTTGATTTGTGCAGGAAATTTCATAAAAAAGGTAAAATTTTCTTCACATATTGCTTCCTCCAGTCCAGTCGATTACCCTCAGTACTTGTAACTTTTACTTCAGCTGAATCAGTGAATTCTTCCTCTCTTTCCATTAAATGGCATGTTTGAAAAGAGGGGCAAAATGTACCTTTTTCTAGTGCTGCACAGCAAACTGCAAACCTTAGAGGAGCGATAAAGTTCACAGAATCTAACCTACGCTGTTCTCTCCTGTGTGCTTTCAGCGGGCGGGGAACGACACAGTCTGTTCTGTCAGTGTCCTCACAAACTGGCTTTAGCACAGCACAGTGTGTATTGACTCTGTGGCCTTCATGTCCATTGTGCACACACATTTCTGACTCATCTCACCCACAGATGCATTCAAAGACATTGATTATTTCCCGCCCATCTTTCTTTCTCTTTCATGTTCTTGCTTTCACCCTCTCTGTTAATGTTTTGTCTGTTTATGCTTTCATTCAAACCCTGTGAAAAGGAACACTTGGCCAGGGAAAGAGGCCACTGTCCCTTTTGTACTCCTTATCTACTCATTTTTGTTCAGGCGGCGGACGCCTGAGGTCTGATCCCGGCTGGACACGAGGCTCCTGGATTTCTCTGAGGGGCTGGAGGTGTTTTGGGGGGATGAAGAATGGGGTCGGACAGGGTGGGGGAGTAGTTGCCCTGTTATATGAGTCCAGACACACTCTCCTCTTTTAGCTAGCAGCTCACATTCCCCAGTAGAGCTCCCCTTGCTCCTGCACAGCCAGTCTCCTAAATTAACAGTCTGGGGCTGCAGACAGTGGCAGCAAAAACTCAGACAAACAGTGTACACACCAACACAAACTGCAGTGTAACTATACTTGTGAGCACACTTTTCTCTGACAAGCAAACCTGATGAAGCAGGTTGTTTGCACAGTTGCACTTATGATTGAATAAATACTGTATAGACTTATAAAGAATACTGACACCAGCCTCCCAGTTTGAGATGATTTACTGTCGCTGCCTAAGTCTTGCTTCATCAGCAGAGACAGCACTGCTGTGCAAGAAAAATCCTGCTTTATTGATACACTTTCACTGACTTCACACAATACCGAAGCCCTCAGACAAACTTTAAGCCTCGCCACAAAATCCTTAACTTCTTTCTAGCACTTAACATGATCTTAATTCTAGTCTGAAGCCAAACTTAAAGATGAATGGTGGATATTCCAACTACAGTTATTCCATCTCACACTGTAAGACTTTGCTGTAAATTTACAGTCAAATTCTAACAGTAACTTCCTGTATTATGATTGTTCAGTATATTGCTGTGAAAGCAATGCATTGTGGGAGTTATCATGATTGCTCAGGCATTCCAACGGTGAAAGTGATATTTTTAAAGGAATTTACGGTTTTCAGCTGAGCATGTCGGGAAAATAAAGCCGTTATTTTCGAAAAGAAGATTTCATTTCATTTTTGTCTGGGCTGAAATAATCACAATGTGTTGTTTTCCCAGTAATAGGATTTTCATGGAATAGTTGTAACATAATTTAGAGTTAAACATTTAAACGTCACGCTATTTTTTTTTTATTCGTTACGAGACAGTTTGTCAGTAAACGGACCTGTATTTCTATAATACAGTAGAGGTACTGTAAATTTTACAGTAACTTAGTGGCAAAACTGATGCCAGTAATTTACTGTCATTTTATAGTAAAAAGTTTTACAGTGCAGTGTTATTAGTATGCCAGTGACAATATCACTGACTGACCAAGTGATGAACACAAATATATTATTTATCAAAGTGATGAGCTGGCACTGTTCATCTGACGGATGAAACCAATTCCCAAAATTAACTTTTTGACTCAGCGGCCAAGGGGACTGGCAGTTAGAAAAATCAACCAGCCAAACTGAGAAATTGCCTTTTTTTGTCACATACACTTCAGTTTCAGTACATTTCCATGTTATATTGTTGTGTTGTAAGCAAACTTAAAGGCAATCTTAGTTCAGGAATTGTGCTCAAGTGTCATTAAACACAATATTCAGTCAAAATTAGCCCAGACATCCTCAGATTTAGTCTTATTTTGGAAGCAGCTTTGGCTGCTTGGCACACATCCTGCTTTATTTGCGTTTTGGCACTAATATCTGCTAATTTTGTATCTTCTGACACCCATTTTGTGTCTTTTTTTGATCATTTTGTGGTCAATTTGTGTCTTTTTTGTTAATTTTGTTTCTTTTTTGGGTCATTTTGTGTCTTTTTTTGGTCATTTTGCGTCTTTTTTTGATCATTTTGTGGTCAATTTGTGTCTTTTTTGGTCATTTTGTTTCCTTTTTCTGGTAATTTTGTGTATTTTTTTAGTCATTTTGCGTCTTTTTGGTAATTTTGTTTCTATTTTGGGTCATTTTGTGTCTCTTTTGGTCATTTTGTGGGTTTTTTTAATCATTTTGTGGTCAATTTCTGTCTTTGTGTGCCATACTGCAGCAGTTGACAAACTGACACAGCTATTCTCAACCTTGGGGTCGGGACCCCAATTGGGGTCGCGAGATGATTTCTGGGGGTCGCCAAATCATTTTGGAAGTCAGCTCTGTCTCCACTGTGTTAAAGTGTTCATGTGTTAAAGTGTTTTAGTCTTTTTGGTCATTTAATGTCTTTTTTTTTGGTCATTGTGTGTGTTATTTGGTCATTTTCTGTCTTTTTTTGGTCATTTTCTGTCTTTTTTTGATCATTTTGTAGTCAATTTATATCTTTTCTGTTAATTTTGTTTCTTGTTTGGGTCATTTTGTGTCTTTTTTTGGTCATTGTGTGTCTTTTTTTTTTATCATTTTGTGGCCATTATGTCTTTGCCATGCCTTTATTAATCTTTTGTTTGCTTATTGATATTAAAATATACTTAATTGCTCATCTATTATAAGTTAACTATGCACTTGTTAACAGTTAACTATGCTTTTTGCAGCTAAAGGGATCTAAAGCGAGAACAATGCCTTATTACTTGTTAATTAATGGTTATTACAAGGACCTTAATATAAAGCGTTACCAAAAAATGTAACATATTTTGAAAATAGGTCCTTTATCATTAAGTGTCCTGAAAAAAAAAAAAAATCCACATTCCTCATGACTTTAGTTCAAACTGGTTCTCACAAGGTTGGCAACAAATAATTCACACATACACTACTTGGTATCGAACACAACACAGACACATGCTTATCAAACAACAAACACTATTGATTTGTGTAGGTATGCACACACACACACACACACACACACACACACACACACACACACTCCTATGTGGCATGGTAGAGAGGATCAATGTGTCAACACAACAAAGCCAGGGTGGTGGCCTCCTCGCGGCATGACAAGGTGGGAGATATTGAGTGCCTGGCCCCTGATCCCAGTGGTGGAGACAGACCCTTCGGGGTGGAAAAGAGAAAACGGAAGCAAGGAGATGGAGAGACAAGAAAGAGAGCTAAAAAAAAAAATAGTGCTAGTAAAAAGAAAAGAGAGGGAGAGTAATGATGGGAAAAGAATGAGACAGGGGAGATAAAGGTCTTAGAGGCAGAGGAGGGGAGGAAGGAGAGACAGCTGAGAGGAGGAAAAGGTAGATAAACACTGTATGAGAGAGTCTGTGCATGTGTGTGTGTGCTGGAGCTGCAAGACAGTGAAAGGAAGAGACTGTGTGTGTGTGTGTGTGTGTGTGTGTGTGTGTGTGTGTGTGTGTGTGTGTGTGCACAAAGCAAGGTTATTATAGTTAACGAAAACTAACGAAATAACGAAAACTAGAATTGAAAAAACATTTTCGAGTTTTTAAAAAAACGATCACTAACTGAAACTGTATTGCGTGGTTACAAAACTAACTACAACGAACTAAAATTATAGTGAAAATGTCCTTAGTTTTCGTTTTTGTCAACTTTTTTCATTCATAATTCAGTGTTTCTATTTGAACATGCAGGAACACATGGTAAATGCAACCTGGTCTCACAGAAATCCGTGAAATAGCCACGGATTTGCTTAACTCAAAATCCGTGGAATAGCCACGGAATCACTCAAATTTCCGTGAAACTGACATGGATTTCGCTACAATGCAAGTTAATGACAGTCATATCCCGTGGCTATTCCAACATACAAAGTGATTATGTACATTCACTGAGTGAATATTTAGAAAATAAAACATATATTTCTCGCTAGAAATGTGATCAAAATCCATTTTTATGCAGAAACTAAGTCAAAATATTGATTTTTCACTAAAAATGAGAGAACTGTCCACCATGTTTTTTGTTCTGACCGCCGGGACCTTGAAAGTCACGTGACTTGGAACAAACCAATAGGAACAAATATTAACTTGCACTGTAGCGAAATCCGTGTCAGTTTCACGGAAATTTGAGCGATTCCGTGGCTATTCCACGGATTTCTGTGAGACCATGTTCGTTATTATAGTTAACGAAAACTAACGAAATAACGAAAACTAGAATTGAAAAAACATTTTCATTAACTGAAATGAAAATAAAAACTAGAGTTTTTTAAAAAACGATAACTAACTGAAACTGTATTTTGTGGTTACAAAACTAACTAAAACTAACTAAAATTATAGTGGAAATGTCCTTAGTTTTCGTTTTTGTCAACTTTTTTCATTCATAACTCAGTGTATTTATTTGAACATGCAACACATGGTGAATATGTTTACTGAGACTGGGATGTTTACACTAGAACCAAAATTCAAAACACGCAGAACTGTAAGAGTTAATAACCTTATTGGGGCTGAGATGATAAACCAAAGGAAATAAAGGCAAAATGAATTATGACTTCATTGAATCTGGCATCCAACACATAGCCCATTACAAAAAAACGAAAACTAACACTAAAACTAATAAAAACTAAACTAAAACTAAGCATTTTCAAAAAATAAAAACTAAACTAAGTCTAGAAAACTCACTGTAAAAACTAACTAAAACTAACTGAATATGAAGACAAAAATTCACAACGAAATTAAAACTAAAACTAATGAAAAATCCAAAACTATTATAACCTTGGTGTGTGCCAAGTGCAGTTGTAATTTTGTCTCCACTGTGTTAATGTGTTCATGTGTTAATGTGGTTTAGTCTTTTTGGTCATTTAATGTCTTTTTTTTTGGTCATTGTGTGTGTTATTTGGTCATTTTGTGTCTTTTTTTGATCATTTTGTGGTCAATTTGTGTCTTTTTTGGTAATTTTGTTTCCTTTTTCTGGCCATTTTGTGTCTTTTTTTAGTCATTTTGCATCTTTTTGGTAATTTTGTTTCTATTTTGAGTCATTCTGTCTCTTTTGGTCATTTTGTGTCTTTTTTGATCATTTTATGGTCAATTTGTGTCTTTTTTGTTAATTTTGTTTCTTTTTTGGTCATTTTGTTTCCTTTTTCTGGTCATTTTGTGTCTTTTTTTAGTCATTTTGCGCCTTTTTGGTAATTTTGTTTCTATTTTGGGTCATTTTGTGTCTCTTTTGGTCATTTTGTGTCTTTTTTGATCATTTTGTGGTCAATTTGTGTCTTTTTTGTTAATTTTGTTTCTGTTTTGGGTCATTTTGTGTCTTTTTTTGATCATTTTGTGGTCAATTTGTGTCTTTTTTGGTCATTTTGTTTCCTTTTTCTGGTCATTTTGTGTCTTTTTTTAGTCATTTTGCGTCTTTTTGGTCATTTTGTTTCTATTTTGGGTCATTTTGTGTCTCTTTTGGTCACTTTGTGTCTTTTTTGATCATTTTACCATGTTCTTAGACTTCATATTGTTTATGTGTTCCCATCACAACAGCGCATAAATACGTACAAAAAACCTTAATTCACAGAGATTCAATTATAATAAACAGCCCTGCAAACAGTCATCAGAGCATTACAAGGCTTCGCTCATCACACAGGCACTTCTTTGGTGTTTTTCCTTGCTTTGCCGCTGCGTATTATCCTCAGATTTCACAAGTGGATGAGCACTCGAAGGAGTTGACTGCTGCATTAACAACCATGATCAAGCATATGCTTGTAGACAAGAGCTTTTTAGTTTTTAAGATGCCACATGTGCAAATATGTCTTGTCAAGTGTGCATACTGTTAAATTAAGGCTGACAAATGTTGATTTGCATATTGATAGATAGTGAAGAATACCTATTAATATGTAAAACAACAGTGTAGGGTGTATATATATATTACTCAGTGAGTGTCTTGCAACCTTTTGCTTTTTCATTTATGGACGAGAGGTTCTCTAATGACAATATGAGTGAATCATTTTCATGGGCATGTGTGTGTCTCTGTGAGGAAGAAGTGCATTGCGGCTGCAGTAGGAATACATAACTGTGTTATATATTTGAATATCTATACGAGCTTGCATCTGAGGGCTATGGGGGCTCGCTCCCCACTATAATACTGCATTGCGGAGGATTCCCCTGGAATCCCTCTACTCCATACAGAGCACTGAGACATTAAAGATGTAACTGTTCTCCGTCAATATCCTCTCTCTCTGGTCCACACTCACTCCCTTCTCCTCTCCTTCCCTTTATCCTAGAAGCAGAGACACATGGACAGTCAGGTGTGCAGAGAGAGGAAACTTTCCTTCAGTCTGCATGACCTTGCACTCGTGAAAATGTGTTTTTAACTAATGAATATGAGTTAACAATTACACGGATTACTGTATTTGGTCATTTTGTGTCTTTTTTTGATCATTTTGTGGTCAATTTGTGTCTTTTTTGGTCATTTTGTTTCCTTTTTCTGGTAATTTTGTGTCTTTTTTTAGTCATTTTGCATCTGTGTTGATGTGTTTTAGTCTTTTTGGTCATTTAATGTCTTCTTTTTTGGTCATTGTGTGTGTTATTTGGTCATTTTGTGTCTTTTTTTGATCATTTTGTGGTCAATTTGTGTCTTTTTTTGATCATTTTGTGTCTTTTTTGTTAATTTTGTTTCTTTTTTGTGTCATTTTGTGTCTTTTTTTGATCATTTTGTGGTCAATTTGTGTCTTTTTTGTTAATTTTGTTTCTTTTTTGGGTCATTTTGTGTCTTTTTTTGATCATTTTGTGGTCAATTTGTGTCTTTTTTGGTCATTTTGTTTCCTTTTTCTGGTCATTTTGTGTCTTTTTTTTGTCATTTTGCGTCTTTTTAGTAATTTTGTTTCTATTTTGGGTCATTTAGTGTCTCTTTTGGTCATTTTGTGTCTTTTTTGATCATTTTGTGGTCATTTTGTGTCTTTTTTGTTAATTTTGTTTCTTTTTGGGGTCATTTTGTGTCTTTTTTTGATCATTTTGTGGTCAATTTGTGTCTTTTTTTGGTCATTTTGTTTCCTTTTTCTGGTCATTTTGTGTCTTTTTTTAGTCATTTTGTGTCTTTTTTGTAATTTTGTTTCTATTTTGGGTCATTTTGTGTCTCTTTTGGTCATTTTGTGTCTTTTTTGATCATTTTGTGGTCAATTTGTGTCTTTTTTGTTAATTTTGTTTCTTTTTTGGGTCATTTTGTGTCTTTTTTTGATCATTTTGTGGTCAATTTGTGTCTTTTTTGTTAATTTTGTTTCTTTTTTGGGTCATTTTGTGTCTTTTTTTGATCATTTTGTGGTCAATTTGTGTCTTTTTTGGTCATTTTGTTTCCTTTTTCTGGTCATTTTGTGTCTTTTTTTTGTCATTTTGCGTCTTTTTAGTAATTTTGTTTCTATTTTGGGTCATTTAGTGTCTCTTTTGGTCATTTTGTGTCTTTTTTGATCATTTTGTGGTCATTTTGTGTCTTTTTTGTTAATTTTGTTTCTTTTTGGGGTCATTTTGTGTCTTTTTTTGATCATTTTGTGGTCAATTTGTGTCTTTTTTTGGTCATTTTGTTTCCTTTTTCTGGTCATTTTGTGTCTTTTTTTAGTCATTTTGCGTCTTTTTTGTAATTTTGTTTCTATTTTGGGTCATTTTGTGTCTCTTTTGGTCATTTTGTGTCTTTTTTGATCATTTTGTGGTCAATTTGTGTCTTTTTTGTTAATTTTGTTTCTTTTTTGGGTCATTTTGTGTCTTTTTTTGATCATTTTGTGGTCAATTTGTGTCTTTTTTGGTCATTCTGTTTCCTTTTTCTGGTAATTTTGTGTCTTTTTTTGTCATTTTGCATCTTTTTGGTAATTTTGTTTCTATTTTGGGTCATTTTGTGTCTCTTTTGGTCATTTTGTGTCTTTTTTTGATCATTTTGTGTCTTTTTTGTTAATTTTGTTCTTTTTTGGGTCATTTTGTGTCTTTTTTTATCATTTTGTGTTCAATTTGTGTCTTTTTTGGTCATTTTGTTTCCTTTTTCTGGTAATTTTGTGTCTTTTTTTAGTCATTTTGCATCTTTTTGGTAATTTTGTTTCTATTTTGGGTCATTTTGTGTCTTTTTTGGTCATTCTGTGTCTTTTTTGATCATTTTGTGGTCAATTTGTGTCTTTTTTGGTCATTTTGTTTCCTTTTTTTGGTCATTTTGTTTCTTTTTTGTATGATCTGATCTGTGCGTGTGAGATTGTGTTCAGTGAGCGGGGGTCGCGGACAACATGCATGTTAAATTGGGGGTCGCGACTCAAAAAGGTTGAGAACTACTGAACTAACAGACTGCACTGTCTACTGCTAGTAAAAAAAATGAATATGAGTTAACAATTACACTGAATAAATACGGGGGGCATCTGCATGGATATGATAAAACAACTCACATTGAATGTGAACATACAAATGATTTTGTGCAACTTTCTGGATATTTGTCCTGTACATCTGCAGCAGTGTTAGCTTGTGTGCATCTCTGTGTTTACATTTGCTACAGTTTTGTGTACAGTATATGTTGTGTATGCATACACTATTTGCATGTTTGCTCCGCTGAAAGCAAATATGTGTGTGTGGACGGCTGTGTTTGTGTGTAAACGTGTTTATTGAATGCGGCTGGCTTCAGATCCTGATGGCCCAGCACTGGGAAAAGACAGCAAAGGGAGTCAGGGAGGCAAGGATAAAAAAAAAAAAAAAACCCAACCGGGTCCAATCCTCTGAAGCTGATGACTGTGTGTTTGTCAGAGTGAATTTATTTATCACAGATGCCAGGGAAATTAGCATTGAAATGATTCTGGTGACAGACTCGCCCTGGATATCTCCGATGGCAGACACCCAAAATGTTTATGTTTACAGAACTTGAGGGGAGAGTAGAAAGGGATGCTGGTGTGAGAAAAGAGAAAAGTGCGAGGGAGAAAAAGAGAGACTATGCAGTACAGGGGGGAGATAATGCGAGAGGTAAGATTAGGTAGAATAAAAAGCCAGGGCGAGAAAATTGGAGGAAATGCTGAAAAGAGATAAAATATGTAAGAAGACAGAGAAAAAGAGCAAGACTCTAGAGGACGAGCTCCACTGTAGAAATAGTTGAATTGTGAGTCACGCTTGATAAGGACTTCAGCTGAAAAACAGTGTGCTCCTCCTACACAGAGGGAGTGAGAGAAAAGAAGAGCATACAAAAAGGAATAACAGAGAAAGATACTTCTATGTACTGTATGGGAGCGATACTGCCCATAGAGGAAAGAGACGCTGGGAGAGCAAAAAATGTAAGAGGGTGAAAAAACACAGTGAAAAAAGTTTGGAGAAAAGAAGCAAAGAAGCAGGGTCAATGCAGAGGAAGACATCAAGATGAAAGCTTCTAAGAAGAAGTGACAGAGCGGAGAGAAAGGGAGAGAAAAAGGGCACTGAGGAATTGAAGAATTAGCCACAAAAGAAGCCAGTAGTTCAGCTGAATACGGGGCAGGTATATAAAGTATATGTGCTGTCTTCTACTATGTGCATAATAATTTAATCCCACCTATCAGCCTTTTTTATTATTATGAACCAACATATCACAGCATGCCCAACACCTGAACCTGATGATTTCTGGGGGTCGCCAAATCATTTTGGAAGTCTCCACTGTGTTAAAGTGTTCATGTGTTTTAGTCTTTTTGGTCATTTTGTGTCTTTTTTTGATCATTTTCTGGTCAATTTGTGTCTTTTTTGTGTCATTTTTTGTCTTTTTTTTGGTAATTTTGAGTCTTTTTTGGTCATTTTGTGTCTTCTTGGTCATTTTGTGTCTTTTCTGGTCATTTTGTGTCTTTTTTGGTCATTTTGTTGTCATTTTGAGTCTTTTTTGGGTCATTTTGTTTCCTTTTTTTGGTAATTCTGTGTCTTTTTTGGTCATTTAGTGTCTTCTTGGTCATTTTGTGTCTTTTCTGGTCATTTTGTGTCTTTTTTGGTCATTTAGTGTCTTCTTTGTCATTTTGTGTCTTTTCTGGTCATTTTGTGTCTTTTTTGGTAATTTTGTTGTCATTTTGAGTCTTTTTTTGGTCATTTTGTTTCCTTTTTTTGGTAATTCTGTGTCTTTTTTGGTCATTTAGTGTCTTCTTGGTCATTTTGTGTCTTTTCTGGTCATTTTGAGTCTTTTTTGGTAATTTTGTTTCCTTTTTTTGGTAATATTGTGCTACTATGTGCATAATCATTTAATCCCACCTATCAGCCTTTTTTATTATTATTAACCAACATATCACAGTATGCCTAACACCTGAACCTGATGATTTCTGGGGGTCGCCAAATCATTTTGGAAGTCAGCTCTGTCTCCACTGTGTTAAAGTGTTCATGTGTTTTAGTCTTTTTGGTCATTAATGTCTTCTTTTTTGTTCATTGTGTGTGTTATTTGGTCATTTTGTGTCTTTTTTTGATCATTTTGTGGTCAATTTGTGTCTTTTTTGTTAATTTTGTTTCTTTTTTGGGTCATTTTGTGTCTTTTTTTGATCATTTTGTGGTCAATTTGTGTCTTTTTTGGTCATTTTGTTTCCTTTTTCTGGTAATTTTGTGTCTTTTTTTAGTCATTTTGCGTCTTTTTGGTAATTTTGTTTCTATTTTGGGTCATTTTGGGTCCAAGCTTTTTTTATTATTATTAACCAACATATCACAGTGTGCCTAACACATGAACCTGATGATTTCTGGGGGTCGCCAAATCATTTTGGAAGTCAGCTCTGTCTCCACTGTGTTAAAGTGTTCATGTGTTTTAGTCTTTTTGGTCATTTAATGTCTTCTTTTTTGGTCATTGTGTGTGTTATTTGGTCATTTTGTGTCTTTTTTTGATCATTTTGTGGTCAATTTGTGTCTTTTTTGTTAATTTTGTTTCTTTTTTGGGTCATTTTGTGTCTTTTTTTGATCATTTTGTGGTCAATTTGTGTCTTTTTTGGTCATTTTGTTTCCTTTTTCGTCTTTTTTTAGTCATTCTGCGTCTTTTTGGTAATTTTCTTTCTATTTTGGGTCATTTTGTGTCTCTTTTGGTCATTTTGTGTCTTTTTTGATCATTTTGTGGTCAATTTGTGTCTTTTTTGGTCATTTTGTTTCTCTTTTGGGTCATTTTGTGTCTTTTTTTGGTCATTTTGTGTCTTTTTTTGATCATTTTTGGTCATTTTGTTTCCTTTTTTTGGTCATTTTTTTTCTTTTTTGGGTGATCTGAACTGTGCGTGTGAGATTCTGTTCAGTGAGCTGGGGTCGCGGACAACATGCAGTTAATTTTGTTTCTTTTTTGGGTCATTTTGTGTCTTTTTTTGATCATTTTGTGGTCAATTTGTGTCTTTATTGGTCATTTTGTTTCCTTTTTCTGGTAATTTTGTGTCTTTTTTTAGTCATTTTGCGTCTTTTTGGTAATTGTGTTTCTATTTTGTGTCATTTTGGGTCCAAGCTTTTTTTATTATTATTAACCAACATATCACAGTATGCCTAACACCTCAACTACTGCTGCAGGAATTGACTATTGAGGGGAGAAATGCAAAAGAATAACAGTGTCGGAAGAAGAAATAGATGAAGAGAAGAGAAGAGGACATTTGCAAATCGCTTCTGGAGTGCGCAGAGAGTAACAGTGTGTTGCCATGGTAATAGATACACTAGTGGCTAAGTGTGACTGTGGGCATATAAACTGACGGAATGTGAATTTTCTTGCATTTCATTACAAAATAAATAACTCCAATTGAATTCCCTCACTTGCTGCACCTTAGATGTTAATGTCAGGGTCTGTCATCATGATCCCCACCTCTCAAACACATTCAAGAAGAAGAAGAAGCGTATTTTATGTGCCGGCATCCCAGCTGGCATCCCATCAAGGCAATCTGATTGCTAAAAGGAATGTGTGCTTTCATAGAAAATGAATCAAGTCAAAGTTTCTCTTAAGATTCATACAGCTTAACATAATCTTTGGGGTAGGACTCATTAATAAGAAATGGAATAGCACGCTGCAGATAATACTCGCATTGAACTGTATTGCTGTGATATCTGACTGTGACTAAACAAGAAAAGATTGCAAAGCATTATTCATCACAGAGCGAGACTGTAAGCAAATCCATAGGGGATCCATGAAAACCTTATTAAATCATGCAATAAAACTTCAAATTAACCACTTAGCCTCTTCATTTGTGTTGATTATTCAAGAAATCAAAAGCTTCAGCTAATGTTGCTTTGGGCTAGTCAATCAAGCAAGTAATTGTTCACTGTACACTGGCCAATATTATCATCCAAATGTGTACTAATAACATAATCAGAGCACGCTCTCATGCAGAACTACACCAAACACAGACTCAAAAGTGAAGTGGAGCCAAAAAATTCAAAATGCCTGCAGAAAACCATATAAAACTTATGACTTGTTACTTGAGCATGAGTGATTTTACCTATTACAGACATGCTGCTATCTATTGTTATCTACAATTGTCCAATATGCATCAATATGAAACCTTTTTTTGCAGAAAATGCTTGCACATGCTTGGGGTTTTATTTTATTTATTCTTTATTTAAATGATCAGCAATTGATGGATACTGAACATATAGTATTGATTTTTATTTAGTTATGTATTTATTCTTTATTTAAATGGTCGAAAAATTGACTGATACTAAACATATAGTTTTGATATTCATTTATTTAGTTTATTTATTCTTTATTTAAATGGTCAGCAATTGATGGATACTGAACATATAGTATTGATATTTATTTAGTTATGTATTTATTCTTTATTTAAATGGTCGAAAATTGACTGATACTAAACATATAGTTTTGATATTCATTTATTTAGTTTATTTATTTAAATGGTCAGAAAATTGACTGATACGGAACATTTTGTATTTATGTTTATTTAGTATTTATTTGTATTAATTCTTTATTTAAATGGTCAGTAATTGACTGATACTTAACATATAGTTTTCATATTTATTTATTTATTTATTTATCTATTCTTTATTTAAATGATCAGCAATTGATGGATACTGAACATATAGTATTGATATTTATTCAGTTATGTATTTATTCTTTATTTAAATGGTCGAAAAATTGACTGATACTAAACATATAGTTTTGATATTCATTTATTTAGTTTATTTATTTAAATGGTCAGACATTGACCGATACTGAACATTTTGTATTTATGTTTATTTAGTATTTTTTTTTATTTGTATTAATTCTTTATTTAAATGGTAAGTAATTGACTGATACTTAACATATAGTTTTCATATTTATTTATTTATTTATTCTTTATTTAAATGATCAGCAATTGACTGAAACTAAACATATGGTATTGATTATTTATTTATCTATTTATTTATTTATTTTTTAATTCTTTATTTAAATGGTCAGAAATTGACTATATGATACTGAACATATAGTGCCGACGTTTATTTAGTTATTCTTTATTTTCACAGTTTTTATTTCTCAAACTGGTTGACAGTGTAAAACATTGTATTTATAATGTATAATAATATGAAATACTCATACTAATATAAAGTTATTTGTTTAAGAAAGCAGTCTCCTGAGTACTTTGCATGAGTGTAAAATTGGTAAACAATCCATATATAGTTGAAGTGAATTTTCATTCCATCTCAGAAATTCATTATATCGGCCAAAATATTGGTAATTAGTGAATTTATTTTTCCTAAAATGGGCTCTAGTATTATAATAAGAACACAGTCTCATGCAGAATTACACCAACTTAAAAGTGAAGTGAAGGCATTATGCAAACATTCTGAATGCTTGCATAATACCGTGTCAAAAGTATGACTTTCTACAAATCAAATCAGCTTTATTTACCTTAGATTGAGTTTAAATGAGATAAAGCAGAAGTAGCAAAGTAAACAATCCTGGCGTGTATAATCTTCTAATGCGGAGATGCTACAGCATAAATCCCTCACAGGCTCAGACTTACAATTTATGCCTCTGTTTACCTCTGATTTTGCAATTAAGCGGCATATAAAACAAATTAAAAAAGCGTGCATCTTCTTTATATAAAACACATGCATAAATAAATTACTACAATGGATAAACAACTCAAGGGGCTACAGTGCACATGTGCCGAGACTGCAAAGTAGTTTCTACTTTGTCTCGCTGCACTGTAAAAAATGTGTGTAGATTTTACGGTGAAAAACTGCTAAACCGTGACAGTAAAAGACCGTAAAATGATAAATGAGTTAATTCAGTTTCAGTAACAATTAAACATCGAAAATGTATATAACAGCCAAAACAGTATTTTTTACAGTTTTGTTTTTTGAAACATACATTGCTCCACTGTAAAATACACTGTACATGCAAAAAACATAAAAAAAAACACATAAAAAACACAAAAAAATACAAAAACACACACAAAAATAAAAAAAACACCCATTAAAACACACAAAAAATACACATAAAACACATGAAAAACACGAAAAATTACAAAAAACACACAAAAAAATCCCAAAAACATTTTAGGGTGAAAAACTGCTAAACCATGACAGTAAAAGACGTAAAATGATAAATGAGTTAATTCAGTTTCAGCAACAATTAAACATCGTAAATGTATATAACAGCCAAAACAGTATTTTTTACAGTTTTGTTTTTTGAAACATACATTGCTCCACTGTAAAATACACTGTAATATGTATTTAATGTAATATATATATTTTATATTTTTTCTCACTGTTAAATGTACTAAACACCATATCTCTAACAGAAATATACTGTAATATTTAAAGGTAAAATCTTTAATTTATGCGGCATTTATAAAGTATTTCTTGTCGATTATATGGCAAAACAGTGTTTCTTTTGATGGAAAAACCTTTTATTTATACAGTAAAAAATATTTAATTAAATCACAATCTTGAATGTGAAATCGACAGTGCTAATATCTTTTTACTGTAACATTTATAAAAGTTGCACCGTATTTATTACAGTAAAGTTCTGGCAACCAAAGCTGCCAGTTTTTGCCAATTTTTGGATACTAAACATATAGTTTTGATATTCATTTATTTAATTTATTTACTTAAACGGTCAGACATTGACTGATACTGAACTTTTTGTATTTATGTGTATTTATTAATTTATTTTATTTGTATTAATTCTTTATTTAAATGGTCAGTAATTGACTGATACTTAACATATAGTTTTCATATTCATTTATTTATTTATTTATTTATTCTTTATTTAAATGATCAGCAATTGATGGATACTGAACATATAGTATTGATATTTATTTAGTTATGTATTTATTCTTTATTTAAATGGTCGAAAAATTGACTGATACTAAACATATAGTTTTGATATTAATTTATTTATTTTATTTATTTAAATGGTCAGACATTGACTGATACTGAACATTTTGTATTTATGTTTATTTATTTAGTTATTTATTTTATTTGTATTCATTCTTTATTTAAATGGTCAGTAATTGACTGACGCTTAACATATAGTTTTCATATTTATTTATTTATTCTTTATTTAAATGATCAGCAATTGATGGATACTGAACACATAGTATTGATATTTATTTAGTTATGTATTTATTCTTTATTTAAATGGTCGAAAAATTGACTGACACTAAACATATAGTTTTGATATTCATTTATTTAGTTTATTTATTGAAACGGTCAGACATTGAAAGATACTGACCTTTTTGTATATATGTTTATTTATTAATTTATTTTATTTGTATTAATTCTTTATTTAAATGGTCAGTAATTGACTGATACTTAACATATAGTTTTCATATTTATTTATTTATTTATTTATTCATTCTTTATTTAAATGATCAGCAATTGATGGATACTGAACACATAGTATTGATATTTATTTAGTTATGTATTTATTCTTTATTTAAATGGTTCGAAAAATTGACTGACACTAAACATATAGTTTTGATATTCATTTATTTAGTTTATTTATTTAAATGGTCAGACATTGACCGATACTGAACTTTTTGTATTTATGTTTATTTATTAATTTATTTTATTTGTATTAATTATTTATTTAAATGGTCAGTAATTGACTGATACTTAACGTATAGTTTTCATATTTATTTTTTTATTTTTTTATTCTTTATTTAAATGATCAGCAATTGATGGATACTGAACATATAGTATTGATATTTATTTAGTTATGTATTTATTCTTTTTTTAAATTCTTTTTTAATCATTTAAAAATATATTTTTTAATTATTTATTTAAATCGTCAGTGCATAAATGCATAAATAAATTACTACAATGGATAAACAACTCAAGGGGCTATACGGTGCACATGTGCCGAGACTGCAAAGATAGTTTCTTTCTTTCTTTGTCTCGCTGGAACACAAGTAAGAAGTTGCATAAGCACAGTGTGAGTTTAACTCTGTGTTCTTTGGCCGCCTTTTCTGTTAGTTATCTGTGTTTTATTAAGGTAATTAACTGTAATATGGGCTGTAGTGACTCTCTCCCTCTCTCTCTGCAGTGATTGCAGCAATGCTTGGGTGTTGAAGACGAGAGAATGTTTCTGGGTCACCAGCTGCCAACGTTTTCTGCAAACACAGCACTGCTAGACCTCACCAGCTGTTTTCTCTCACCATCTCTACCCCTTCGAACTTCCGCTCCTTCTCTCTCAGTGTGGTTTTTTATTTTTTTCATTCTCTTTCTCACTACATGTTTCTCTATGCTGTTTCCAGATGCTTGCCTGCGGCTAGAGGAAAATTAACTGTCTCCTCTCTTACTACGGCCCCGTACTTCTGTGTGTAATTTGTTTGCATATTAATAGAAGAGAGATAAGCGAGACTTTAAAACATTAGGGCATATTGATCATTAGTGACGGGGAGGGGGGCAAATGGAGGAGGCAGCAGTAGACAAATTTTTCGTTTGATTTTTTGGCTGTGGTGTTATAAGGATGAAGTGTTGATGGTGCAGCTCAGAGAAAGATGTGATTACAGTCTAACCTCCAATCTGTTTAATTACCACTCTATAACCTTGCAAATGAAGGAAAGATGGAAAGAGGGAGGGAGAAGAAAAAATTAGAAATCTGACCAAAAAAGATAAAAAGAGGACGAGGAAGAGAGAGCAAGAATGCAAATGGAACTGGGAAAAGAGTAATTGTACAAGAGTGATAATTCTAATCCTACAGCAGTTAAATATGCATAAATTGGATTTAATCCATGGGGCGGGAAATGCGTGCTGCCGCAGCGGTAGTAATTGTAAGTGTGTTTTAATATATGTCCCATATTATGTATGAGCCATTTAGACTGCACGATGCTGTTTGAAATGCTAATGCATCGCCATCTGTGTGTTTGTGTGTATATACATGTTTGCCTCCCTTTATGAAGGCCTTTATACTGGTCTCTGGTCTTAAACCAGTAGCTTTGTTACAAGAATCAACTTCCAAGGTTAAAAAATGAAGCAACACAGATGTTCCAAACGTGAGTCAATCCCCAGAGAATACTACTTTACAACAGAAATAAACATGTTTACATTTGTATATATATATAGTTTGAATTAAATTAAGGCTTAAATGTATGCATAATGCTGGAATGGCAGCTAGGTTTAGCAGTCAGTCTGGTTCTCTGCTGACCGACTGGATTGGCCAGCAGCATTATGAAACTAGAAAATTTCCTCTGGGGAAATTCTGAAAGGGCCACGGGGGCTACTGCCGGTGTGTGTACACTATGATGAGATTCTTCAGAGATTTCAAACTATGCCCTTTAACCTCAAAATGTGTGTCGTACGCCCAAACTATAACTCTGACAGCTTTACCAGAGGATTGTGAGGGAGAAGACAAATTTTCCTAAATTTCTATGTATAAATTATTTCTGTAGAGTGGAATTTGCGGCCTGGAGCGCAGTTTTCAAATTTATATTTTGACAGTTTTTTCTCTCCCTCTACACTCTGGCGATGACGTCACACACTGTGACACGAACATTCCGTGCAATACACACCCATTATAATCTCAGAATTTCTCCAAAAATGATCATGGTCATTGAACAGGGATTGATAAAAAACTATATGACCTATCGAAACGTGGATTAATACACCGATACACAAGACTTGTGTCTACTGTTTAAAGTTTAAATGGAGTCTCTAGGTGAAATTATGCCGGAGAAGTAGACGTTTGAAAATCTCCAATTATTGTTCTTTTTCGCTCATTTTTTGTCGGCCGTCCCATTCATTTCAATGCAAAATTTTGGGCAGTTTTTCGCGATTTACGTCGCGAAAAATTTGTATTCTGGAGTGAAAAGTAATAGTGAATGAATCAATGAATCAAACTTGCACGCTAAGAAAATAATGATAACCATGGCTCTCTTCCCCGCCAGTGTTTAATCCAATATCGCACCACACACCAGGTTTATGAAATGCCTTTGGTGGAGCGGACACTGTGCAGCATTTAAAATACAATTTGGGTTCTGAAAAATGTGGTTAACAAATTTGAAAGGCTTCTACAATACATGCAATATCTTTTCAGACACTGTTTAAGATTACATTTTGAGTCTTTTATTACTTTTAGACGAGTTGACTGGTCTAAATTTAAACTTCTGTTTAAATGTCAGGGAAATTAGTCATCAGGAACATCCCTAGTATGTAAATGTGGTGAATGTAGTATTTTTTGTCTCTTTCATCACCCTAAAATACAATACATGCATATTTTTAGCTCTACAAAAGGGCATCCAAAAAGAATTGTAAGTGCATCTCTGTCTTTACTCATGAATATGGATAACAGTGAGTAAAAGCAGGTGTGGAGGAAGACTAGCACAGCAACTCCTATTGTTGAGTAATTGTAATTTAAAAGTGCTGTCCATAGCAGATGAATGTGCTCCACCAGTTCTCGCAGGCCTGCACTCCCAATATAATCTGGATCAATATGTTCTGAGCTCCGAGCTAATCTCCTCATAGTCCGCACGTACAGAACTATTCAATCGTTGTGTTTTGGAGATAAAAGATCAAACAAAGTCAGTTACAGGGATTTAGACTCGGAGGTCACATGCACCCCCCCCCACACACACACACACACACACACATATCCACTGCAAAGTGCACACAATCTTAAAATTCAGCTAAACACTCTCACTAAAACTTCATCATATCTCTCCTAACATCGCTGATGTTTGTGTTAAATGTCTGACTGAAAAGGGAACTCTGATTCACTGCCTATGGGAATGCCCTAAGATTTTGGTATTTTGGGAAAATGTTGTTAAATGTTTCAAAAGATTCAAAATCACATTTCATGTTGAACTAAAGGACTAAAAAAAGACACAAAATGACCAAAAAAAGACACCAAAAGACACAAAATGACTAAAAAAAAGACACAAAATGACAAAAAAAGACACCAAAAGACACAAAATGACTAAAAAAAGACACAAAATGACCAAAAAAAGACACAAAATGACAAAAAAAGACACAAAATGACTAAAAAAAAGACACAAAATGACCAAAAAAAGACACAAAATGACCAAAAAAAGACACCAAAAGACACAAAAATGACTAAAAAAAGACAAAATGACCACAAAAAAGACACAAAATGACAAAAAAAGACACGAAAAGACTCAAAATGACTAACAAAAAGACACAAAATGACCAAAAAAAGACACAAAATGACTTACAAAGACATGAAAAGAATTCAAAAATGGACAAAATAGCCCAAGACTCCATAGAGTTAAGTTGTTAACCCATTTCTTGTTCCCTGAAAAAGGCCTACTTGTATAATTCTGAAATGTACATTATTTTCCAGTTTTGGTTAAGCTTACCTTTTTTTATTTACCTCTGGCAGTTCACCACTTACCTTTGTACCCTTTCAAGCTGTTCATTTGACTTGAACTGCTTGAATTTCAATAAAAAATGGAAAAATTGGGGTGTTCTAAAACTTTTGACCGGTAGTGTAAATGATAATGGCCTCAGTGACACACGGACAGGATGAAGCCACATGAAATAAAGTCAGATTCACACAGGGAAAGAGGAGATAGTAACACTTAAAGGCAACACCAGGGGGTCATTTGAAATTAAAAACAAGAGATCAATCACTTCAAGCTAATATTATCATTTCACACACGCGCTTTGAAGCGAGGCTGGTAGAAAATGTTAAGCGCTCTGACAGCAGCCAATATGCCCTTGAACACACTTCACACTATGACACAGTTCAGTGGCTCTACTGGGACCCGTTACAGCAGCAGCACCACCCAGCCACGCCTCAGCCTCTTCAATGAAGAACTGAAGAACTCTAGTCAATATCTTCTCAACCTCAATCACATCACAGCACTCTGATCCTTTGTGACCCTGAATATAGATATCTTCTTATAATACTCATCCTATATAGTGAGACTCTCAGCTGGGCTAAGAAAGGCTGTTCACTATGGCTACACTGCAAAAAAAGGAAAAGTTGGGTGAACTAAAAATTTCAAGGCAACAAACTTCGATAAAATTTTAAGTTGGACAATTAAACGAAATATTTAAATTTTTGTTTTTGAGTTTGCTCAACTCTGAATTTCTCTGGCACGATTGTAACGCCGCTATGAAATGTCAGCTAATGTTGCGAACACAATTTTGAGTTAGCATTGATACGCTAATGGCTACTCTTGTAGCTGTAACAAGCACCGCCGCTAGCATCAGTTAGCCGCTAGCATCAGTTAGCCGCTAGCTTTCGCTAATGACCGAATTTCCCAACAAAGAAATAAGAGTTAGCAGAACTATTGTCCCTTGTTGTGAACCCCAACTTAAAGATATAAGTAACAACAACTCACCAACTTGTTTTTGAGCAGACAACTGGCTTCCTTTGTTGTGCTAACTTACATTATTGCCCTAAATGTCAGTAATTTATATTTCCAAGTTTTACAAAATTAAATCACTGTTTTAGGCCAAAAAATACAAGTCAGCTTTTTTGCAGTGTACATCTGTGTCTTCATTAAATGGTTTAGAACAAAGTTTCTGTCTTCCTCACTCCCAGATTAACTAAAGGTGGTGTTTATTAAAATGCAATCCGTCATATAATTACCATTGTTCTCCACCAAATTAAACGATGGTACTTTGAAGAAGTGTGTTGTATGAACGCATTAAACTTCAATGTGAAAGAATCAGGACTGCACCAAACAGCTCAAAGCTTTTTATCGCAACATTGACATTCAAATTCTAAATCAATACGTGAATGCTACATATCTTTGGTTTTTGCACAAATTTCCATTCTGTTTAAACCAGGTATGTATGTACATAATTATGCAGCTAAAGATTTATGGCGTCATATTTGACGCGATCGATAACACATCTACACAATGTAAATTATTTTGTGTCACGTGCACAGACTTTAACCTTAAAATAACCTTTTTAATTTCCAGTGATGAAGCGGAGAGTTGTGGTTGTGAATGTCATGAAACAACCATTGTTGGATAATAATAATTGGATAATTGTTGGCTAATATGGTGGCCGTTGGATAGTTTCTGGTTCGTGTGATCCAAACATTGTTCAGTAAAACTCCAGAGCTCTGCAATGTACAAAAGTTAATATTGATTGAAAAAAAAGATTGATGTCATAACTTCCATAAATTACATTTCCACAACAACAAAAAATCTATCAATACTATAGGGAGTGAGTTAAGACGCCTTCCTAAAGATCACATTCAAGTGCTTTTCAAGGACTTTCTAGACTCGTCTCCCTCAAATTCAAGGACCCAACACGATTATGGAGACATCGATCGAGGTTAATTACTGTCACAACATGAGAGCAGGCTTTACAGAAACTCACAGAAAAACAATTTCAAAGAGAGATGGCTGCAGAAGACACATGCAAACAGCAAAATATATAAATTCACACACTTTCAATCACCCAGTGGCTATTTTTTTTCCTCAAATGAGCATGCTTTGAAGAATTTCAAGGACCTAACTGAACCATTTAAGTTATTACAAAAAAAAGACATGATATCATGTTTCTGCATTCGATTCACTTCAACAACAACAACAACTGTATACAAAGCATTAAAGAAAGTGGATTTAATGAAATAAAAAATACTTTAATCCAATGAATCACCGCATTCAAATTGAAGATTTGTCAAGGTGATGACATCATAAAATACATCATCAAACATAGATAGATAGATAGATAGATAGATAGATAGATAGATAGATAGATAGATACACTGTTAAAAATCTTTGTAGAAATAACAGTAAAACACTGTCAAATACATCAGAAATAGGGCGTAAAATAAAAAATTGTATATCACCATATTAGACACTTTTAATTAATCAAAATCAAATCAAAGAATAGCACAAAACTTTTACTTTTTTCTGCCATAAAGTGGAAGAAACACACAGTTTTGCTGTAAAAATATAACATTTTCATGCAAAATTTATGGAGAAATACCATGATGTGTGAATGAATGACACAATTACCCTAAAAATAACAGGATTATTCAGTCTAAATGACATTTTTTGCTGATATTTACATTTTAATTTAGAATAGAAAATCCACTCACTGTAATTTTTACGGTGAAGTTCTGGCAACCACAGCTGCCGGTATTTTACCGTAAATTAAACAGATTTTTTTTACAGTGTAGATAGATAGATAGATAGATAGATAGATAGATAGATAGATAGATAGATAGATAGATAGATAGATAGATAGATAGATAGATAGATAGATAGATAGATAGATAGATAGATAGATAGATAGATAGATAGATAGATAGATAGATAGATAGATAGATAGATAGATAGATAGATAGAAAGATAGACTGACTTTATTTATCCCAAGCTGGGAAATTACAGTGTAGCAGCAGCATTACACACATAGACAATGACAACACAATTAAATAGAAAGAACAACCTTCAAGCAATAAAATATAAAATACAATAAAAATACAATCAAATATAAAGTGTCTAAAGAAGGAGTAGAATAGAATTCCAGTGCAGAATAAATATGAATATACAGTATAAAAATGTTGGTGCTATGAAACAAATAAGGTGCAATGAACAGTGCATAACGACAGTATGTAATGAACATTCGAAGTTTCATTCCAAAAACCGAAATAGAAGCTTCAGATCTAAAAAAAAACAAAAAACGAAAATGAATATAGAATGCACTGGATGTCTCTAAGTGTCACTGTCATTGTGCAATGACATACATGGAGTACTTTTGCAAACCTATAATGGCAATGACAACCAGCGCTTTGCAAAAGAGTGAAGGCTTCACAGGAATAAACCAGCACCTTATGTAACAGCTTTTTGTACTGCGAAAGTAAAAAAGACAGTAGAAAAGGATCGTACAAATCAGTACACGCGATAACAGCACGAGGACAGGAAGAACTGACACGAGCACCGAGATGAAGAATAGGAAGGAACATAAAAGGGGTCCAACGTAACAGGAAGGAACGAGGGAAGGTTGGAATTAGGGAAAGACATGGAGGATGAACTGTCAAAACCACATAAGCTGTGTCACCATGAAATCCACACTTTCACCAGCTCACTTTACCGCTTAATCAAAGTCTAGCCTGAGTGATTACATGGCCCTTTTTTTTCATAAAAGTGCCACTATTTAAAAAAAGCTCCTAATACTGTGCTCTAGGAATCATTTCTAATTTATTCTTACCAGTCTTGCTCTGCCAGCCAAAGCTATTATAGGAAAGTCAGGATGATGTGCTGTCAGAAACCAGAGAAATAGATGTCATCCACAGCAATAAGCCTGTAATAACTACCGTCAAATTATTTTCAGGGCCTAAGTAACTTTTCTCTCATCTCCCCATTTGGCCCCTGGCTCGTCTTTTGCAGCTTGTAAAATGCTTATTATCATAATTGCATAACTGCCCATATAGTATTTGAGATGTTGAATTGAGGCAATATATGCCTCTTCTCATCATTAACATACAAGGAGATTAGCGAACTCTACTCATGCACAGAAATCATCCTCAAGTAGACATATTCGCTGTAATAGTTGTGACTAATGCAGCTTCATACATGTGGTGCTGCAGTGTCTGCATGCAGTGTGCAGCGAGCAGTTACACTGCAAAAAAAGAAAAGTTGGGTGAACTCAAAATTTCAAGGCAACAAACTTCAATAAAATTTCAAGTTGGACAATTAAACTAAATATTTTAAGTTTTGTTTTTGAGTTTGCTCAACTCTGAATTCAGATTTTTGTCAACCAAACACGATTGTAACGCCGCTTTGAAATGTCAGCTAATGTTGCAACCACAATTTTGAGTTAGCATTGATACGCTAATGACTACACTTGTAGCTGTAACAAGCAGCGCCGCTAGCGTCAGTTAGCAGCTAGCGTCAGTTAGCCGCTAGCGTCAGTTAGCCGCTAGCTTTCGCTAATGACGCTAATTGACTATGGAGTATTCATTCATATTTATTTAATATCCCAACAACTTTTAGTAAAATTTTCAAACTCTACAGTACCATATTTTCACTAAAATGTTCCACATGAAGGCCATACTATTGCAAATCATGCTTTTGATTTTGATGATTTAAAATGAAAGGTTATTTCCACACTGCAAAAAAAGAAAAGTTGGGTGAACTCAAAATTTCAAGGCAACAAACTTCGATAAAATTTTAAGTTGGACAATGAAACTAAATATTTTAAGTTTTGTTTTTGAGTTTGCTCAACTCTGAATTTCTCTGGCACGATTGTAACGCCGCTATGAATGTTAGCTAATGTTGTGACCACAATTTTGAGTTAGCATTGATACGCTAATGGCTACTCTTGTAGCTGTAACAAGCAGCGCCGCTAGCATCAGTTAGCCGCTAGCGTCAGTTAGCCGCTAGCATCAGTTAGCCGCTAGCTTTCCCTAATGACCGAATTTCACAACAAAGAAATAAGAGTTAGCAGAACTTATTTATTATTGCCCTAAATGTCAATCATTTATATTTCCAAGTTTTACCAACTCAAATCAATGTTTTAGGCCAAAAAATACAAGTTGGCTTTTTTGCAGTGTAATTACTCTGCTGCGACGAATTTGCTCTGCATTTGCATTCCCCTCTTTTCCTCAAGAGGACGATTTCAGGTGTGTTTCGTAAATGAGGGAATGAGTGAAAGAGGACGAGAGAGCAGGGAGGAGAGTGAGAGAGAGCACTTGGTTGTGTTTAGGGTGGCTCAGTGGAGTTAAAGTGACATTTTGGTGAGATGTGCACTTTCCAAAAGCCCTGTGGGGGTGCAAGGGGCATGCCCAGCCATGCCAGTCTCCTCTACGCAGTCACACTGTATCCTGACACTAAACACAACAGGCAGCCGGGCCAAGCGCCCAAACACATTATACTCTCCCCTATCTAACACTCAAATAAAATAAGAAAAACACACTCATTTTATCATACCTGACATTAACACAATACTCTGATAATCTAAAATGAAAATGTGCACACGTACAAATAAACAGTCATCTGCTGCACTGAGATAAATGAGACAAATGTGCCCCTTTATGCCCTCTGGTAGTCCATCTGGGCACTCAGGGGCTGTACCCAGTGCCTTTTATTTATTTATTTTTACATTCAAAGCTTTTATTACGGCTTTCATGAAGCTTTAAATATCTTAAATGTCATCATATGTTATGATGCTATCCTTTTTTTCAATAGAACCATACTATGATGAAATGGAAATATCATGATACACAATTATGTTGTCTAAACTGATAATAAAAAGCACATACTAAATCAAAAAATGAAAGGAAATGCTTAAATAGTCTTCATGATATGGCCATTTCCTCTATTTATTTATTCATTCATTCATTCATTAATTTATTTATGTATTTATTTATTTATCTAGAATCATACCAGAATCATAGTGATATATGCCATTATCCAGATATAAAATAACCTGTATCGGGAGAAAAGATTTTGGTCATATCATCCAAGCTTACAACTTCAGTAATTTACTATAATAGTGTTAGAACAGAATCGATTAATTGATTTTTTATTTTTATTTTGGCTAATAAATGTAATTCAGGGTGCTGTTTGATTGGTGCCTCTGATTTTTTTGTGGCAGGCAGGAGAGCTAATATTTTTTGACTGTGGTAAAAAATGTTTTTTAAAAGCCAAATGCCAACAAAATATGGATTGGAGCAGAATATATTAGATAGATAAAAACTTGTGAACTTTGGAAATTAAAACATCCATCTTTTTTTCAATAAACTTTAACTTTTGGACTTGACAAAGCTCGGAGTTATTGGAAATGTTTAGATCACAGGAGAGAATACTACACAGCCGCCACTGGAATTTAATTCTACAAAGAGTATAACACTTAAAATATTAGTGTAGCCTAATCCATATCTGCAACTGTGCAGAAATACTGGCTTTAAACTGAATCAATATTCTTTTTTTTTTGAAAGACAAGCTGCGCAGCATTTGAATGTTGATTTATGTCAGTGTCAGTGTTATGAAAAAGCATTTAAGTTTCAAACTATTCGGTACGACAAAGGCGCCATATGATGAAGACTTTAGGAGTTTCAATTCAATTAGACTTTCAATTTTAAGGTCATGATTAGACTCAATATTCAATTTAAATCTTTTTTTCAACACTGAAGGTTATGCAATTAATAGACTATGGAGTCTTCATTCATATTTATTTAATGTCCCAACAACTTTTAGTAAAATTTTCAAACTCTACAGTACCATATTTTCATCAGAATGTTCCACATGAAGGCCATACTATTGCAACTAATGCTTTTGATTTTGATGATTTAAAATGAAAGGTTATTTCCACACTGCAAAAAAAGAAAAGTTGGGTGAACTCAAAATTTCAAGGCAACAAGCTTTGATAAAATTTTAAGTTGGACAATTAAACTAAATATTTTAAGTTTTGTTTTTGAGTTTGCTCAACTCTGAATTTCTCTGGCACGATTGTAACGCCGCTATAAATGTCAGCTAATGTTGTGACCACAATTTTGAGTTAGCATTGATACGCTAATGGCTACTCTTGTAGCTGTAACAAGCATCAGTTAGCCGCTAGCATCATTTAGCCGCTAGCATCAGTTAGCCACTAGCTTTCGCTAATGACCAAATTTCCCAACAAAGAAATAAGAGTTATCAGAACTATTGTCCCTTGTTGTGAACCCCAACTTAAAGATATAAGTAACAACAACTCACCAACTTGTTTTTGAGCAGACAACTGGCTTCCTTTGTTGTGCTAACTTACATTATTGCCCTAAATGTCAGTAATTTATATTTCCAAGTTTTACCAAATTAAATCACTGTTTTAGGCCAAAAAATACAAGTTGGCTTTTTTGCAGTGCATCGATTTTTTTTAAATTGAAACGTGACACCATAAGGTTTTATGCTATAAGCACAGCCAGCTCCCGCGTTCTGCATATGACCCTATGGTCTGGCTAATGAATATAGGTAGAGACCAAGGTGACAGAGTATGAATAGCTACAAAGTGATGTGATTGAACAGGACAGTGGTTTTATGGAGGGATTGAGTGAGAGAATATTGTGTCTTTTGAACTTTGACACTCTGTTATAGAATCATCTTGGGTGGATTTAGAAGGGCTGAAAGGCTACAATGTGCTTTCATTTCCAATGATACACAGCGGGCTTCAGTATTGACTGAAAAACAACATCCCTAGGTGCAGAGAATACACAAAACACACATAGCAATCAGGCAGTCTGTTATCACAGGGCGCTAAGGGGGGACAGTACGAGCTGGGTCTTTCACACTCTGACAGAAACACTAATGCTAAAATGTCAGCACACTGTTGGGGGAGAAGACAAAAAGTGGAAGTGGAGAGAGGGACAAAGAAAGAAAGAGGAGGGGTAATATGCTAACCAAAAGTCACAACTCCTCTGAGCACAGGTTGGGGTTAATGTTGCAGCTGCGCTTCAGCACCCTGCCAACAGCAGTAGTAAACAAACTGCTCACACAGCTTCTGACCTAAAAATGTCAGAAATTAATACAGAATGAAAAACTTTTGTTTCCCTCTCAACAAATCCTGCTTTGTGGCTGCTACATTACAGTATTTTGCTACACAAGTGAATAAGGGAATGCAATATTTGACTTTAAATATCTTAAATATTCTATTCTACTCCTTAATACATACTCCTTCTTTAGACACTTTATATTTTACTGTATTTTTATTGTATTTTTATATTTTATTGCTTGAAGTATGCCTAGGTTTGTTCTTTTTATTTAATTGTCATTGTCTATGTGTGTAATGCTGCTGCTACACTGTAATTTCCCAGCTTGGGATAAATTAAGTCTATCTATCTATCTATCTATCTATCTATCTATCTATCTATCTATCTATCTATCTATCTATCTATCTATCTATCTATCTATCTATCTATCTATCTATCTATCTATCTATCTATCTATCTATCTATCTATCTATCTATCTATCTATCTATCTATCTATCTATCTATCTATCTATCCATCTATCTAATATCATCATATGTTATGATGCTATCCTAAAAAAAATACTAACTAAACGAATAATCCTTAAAATAAAGCTGGCTTGGTGATACTTCAATATTATAATTTATTGTCTCTCAATAGAACCATACTATGATGAAATTGAAATATCATGATACACAATTATGTTGGCTAAATTGATAATAAAAAGCACATACTAAATAAAAAAATGAAAGGAAATACTTGAATAGTCTTTATGATGTGGTTATTTCATATAGACTATTTATTTATTTATTTATCTAGAATCATATCATACCAGAATCATATCTTTCTCTCAACATATCCTGCTTTGTGGCTGCTACATACAGTATTTTGCTACACAAGTGAATAAGGGAATGCAATATTTAGCCAGATTCACCTCAGTGTACTCCATCAACAGATTAAGTTTCTAAATACATTGTGCCACAGGGGACACAAAGTACGAAGCATGTTTTAAGCTACTGTATGTCAATGTTCAAAGCTAATTTAATCAATTAGCTATGGTGACATTAGTGTTGGAAACTGTAGCATTAGTGTCAGTCAGTGGATGCCAATCAAAGCAAATTTGCATCGCTGCTGCTCGAGCTGCACTTTTAATGTCCGCACTGAACTTGAACGTACAGAGAAGGCATCCGGTGAACTGTTTCACACAACAAGGAGCAGCAAGGCAGGTTCATCCATCACAACAAGGGGATTTTTTTTTAATAACAGAAGCTACGGGACCTGGTCTGGAGCCAGGCGTATGTGGTGTGCTGTCAACAGGAGCTTTCATCAATGGCTAAAAAATAAAGCCTAGCTGATTGGAAGGTGGATACTGTGCAAGGGGGATTTGATCCAAATATGATATAGAGATTTGGGTTGGGCGCCCAATTGAGTTCATCACTTTTGATGCTGATTTTATTAAGCCAATTTAATGGTCTGCTTTTAAAGACAAAGCAAGAGCTGTTCCTCAGCAGGCAGTTGCTCAGTGGGCAACTGGAACAGGGCGTAACAGTGTGTAAAGACAGCATATTTTCATTTCTAACTCTGGAAATTAAGGGGTTTATTATTAGGACCAATGTAGCCAAACCCCTGATAAAAAAATGTCTGTAGATTTTACGGTGAAAAACTGCTAAACCATGACAGTAAAAGATCGTAAAATTATAAATTAGTTAATTTAGTTTCAGTAACAATGAAACACTGTAAATGTATATATCAGCCAAAAAAGTATCTTTTTAAATTAAACAAAGACAAAACATTACTCCACTGTATAATACACTGGCACCGTGTTTGTAACAAAAATATACTGTAATATATATACAAGCATCACTGTAATTTTTGCATTTATTTTTGTAAAAATACTTTTTCTCACTGTTAAATGTACTAAACACCATATCTCTAGCAAAAATATACTGATATTTAATAGTTATATCATTATCTTTAATTTATGCAGCATTTATAAAGTATTTTCTTGTCAATCATATGGCAGAACACTGTTTCTTTTGATGGAAAAATGTTTTATTTTTTATGGTAAAAAATGGAATAAAATGGCAATTTTAAACGTGAAATCAACAGTGTTAATATCATTTTACCGTAATGTTACAAAAAGTTGCACCATATTTATTACGGTAAAGTTCTGGCAACCACAGCTGCCAGTATTTTACCGTGAAAACAACAGTTTCTTTTTCCGACGGCCTGTAATAACAATCCAAAGTTAGGCTAGATTTGATCAAAGAAGATGTAGCATTGAAGCATTGCTGGGTCCAATTTCAAGAAGGACAAACATAGAGACTGGTTCACAAACTTACTGAAGTTACAGGTAAGCTGCTCTGCCTGCTTTGATAGTTTGATCCGGGTTACCCCGAGTTAACGGAGTTATCTGATATCAAACCCACTGATTTGACAAAGTCAAAGATATTCTTCATATTCTTCCTGTTTTCAGGACCTTCATGGATAAATTACAGTCACATTCTGTTCCACCCTGTGCGTGTGCTCCTCCAGATACTCTCCACATTTTCACATTTACACAGGTTAGGCCGGGCGGCCAAGCCATATAATGGCAGGAAAAACCCTGTTTAAAAGGACAGAGCACCAGAACAAGCTATACATTAACAAAAAGGAGGGCTTGAGTTCACACAGGTTTTGCCCTCTGCAGGCAGTGCACTAAAGCAACTTGTCTAGCTGCCTCTATACTCTGAGAAATTGCATGCATGTGCACAACCCATCAGAGTGAGCCCATTCATCCTTATAGGGCTCAGGGGCCCTTTCACCTCCTCAGTACGGAAAGCGTCGGGTTATGTTTTGCTGAATGAAGACTAGCCGACAGGTACTATATTTAGAGGTGCAGCTTAATTCTGCAATGCTTGATTTTTTTGGAGAACCCCAAATAGAGAGCCTAAGACAGTTCTTAATGGCATGCAATGGCATCCAAAAAAACCTGCGGCTACAAGGGCCAAGAACTGGCTCTCTGTTAAAAGAATGCTTTTTGGGGAAATAAGCTTATTTAATTTCTTGCCAAGTGTTATATAAGAGGAGCACTCTTATGTCTGTAAAGTAAATATAAAGCTTAGCTCATCACAAAGACCAGAAACAGGAGGAAACAGCAAGCCTGGCTCTGCATAAATGAAACAAAAATGAGCCCAACAGCACTTCTTAAGTTTAGTAATTAAGACATTTAATCTTATTTGTATAATCTGCGCAAAAAAAAAACTGTGTAAAGACCATTTGTTGGCTAGTCTGATATGAACATTAAAAAAGGCAAGCTGTGGTTCCCTGTTTGAAAATAAAATGCTATTGTGGGTGGCACAATTGCACACTATGTGGCTGCAGCTATGATGTAAATGCTTCCTGTCCTCCATCTTATTACTTCACAGCTGGCAAGACTGATATCCCATGACAGCATTGTGGTACAGAGAAATGATTTATGTATTTGCAGCACAGCTCAGGAAACTTCCTCACTACTGGTGAGCTCTGTCGCTGGCAAGTGCAGCTACAGGCACAATGCCCAGTCTGGTCCAGCCTCTCAAGGTTTGGCTCCTAAGATGGACAGAGTGATGGGTCTGGGATCGCCAGTGAATGTGGTGCAGATTATCAAAGATGAATGGCTGCAATCTCTGATTTCACACTGAGAAAGAAGCTGTTGATCCATCCCACTGCTGACTAGTTTAATCTCCAATCACAGAGTATTGATACTCTGATACCGAGCATCAAAGTATGTGTCAGCAATCTCTTTTTATCGTGTGGTGTTTTGACAGAGGTTCAGAAAGCCTGTCCTGACATGTTTTTTTTTTTTTTTGGGAGCTGGGAAGAAGAATTGTTTTCGGGGGAAAAAAGCACTGCTGCTTGCTTTGATCTTGGCAAAGAGCGTGTGATCTGTGTGCCATTTTGGAAAACAGCTTTCTGCTCATAAGAGGAAATATGGGTCCATCAAAATCTGCCAAAATATGGCCATCTTGCCCAAGAACATGAGGAACTCATTAGGCCAATGATGATTCAGCTTTAATAAAGCTTTCCTCCTTTCCAAACGGGGAAAAAAAAGAGAGCACCCCTTGTAATATAATCGGATTTTGGGATAAGGGCTCAAACAGCTGGATCAGGTATCTGTGACAATGGGTCGATCTATTGATTTCAATAATAAGTTTATACATTACTAAATATTTAACTCCTGTTTAGGTTTTTATCAATATGTATATGTTTAAAAGCTTTACAGTTGAACTGAAATTCCTGTTGATTTTGAAGTTGTTTTTTTACTAAGCTCCTGGTGCACAATTGTTTTATTTCAATAATATAAAACACTTAATTCAAAAGTTAGATCAGTGCATCTCTACCTTTTACAAGCACATAAAGACAAGAATCATCAGCAGACTTTTCAAAACAGACATTGTTTTACCCAGCCAAATCAAGTTTAAAGTATTTCTACAATATTGAAATTAATAGAAAATGGCTTGTCTTAAAAGGTATGAAAAACAAAATTCTGGCAATACTGTAAAGAATACATGATTTGATGAAAAACAGAGTTGTCAGACTATAACAATGCCAGCAAAGGAACTTTTTTTATGTCAAGAAGAAGAATTTCAATAACACCGGTCATGCTGTAACCACACAACTCAATAAAGAACCATACAGTATATAATCTACATGAAAGCTTCTATCGAACACTCGATGGCTGTGGCGTGTATGAATACTTGCAGGAGAACAGGCACGGAAAAAAAAAAATCAAACCCAATCACCTCTAGTGTTAACCACTCTACAAGGACGTTGCTGGGCTATGACCATCTTCTTAACTTTAATGGAAATAGTTCTATGGTTCAACAAGCACAATCAACTACAGAGTGCTAACAACCTTGCTGACCAAGAATGTTCAATTTGTGCTTCTTCCACTTGTTCTTTTCTTTATATACATGGAATGGAGCGCATATGTAGGCATACTGCTTACGCACACACACACACACACACGCTGGTCTAAGACTCCAGGGACCCGGAGCGCCCTTTCTCTCTCCCTCTTTTTCTAATCCTGGCAATTAGCGAGAAATAATTAATGATAAAAAATGAAAAAGTTGAGGGCAGAGAGCCTTGAAGATAGAGTTCTGCACCGTAAGCATTCAATTCCTCCTCTCAAGGTCCTCAAGGTCCACTGCTCTCTGGCTCTGATCCTCATACAGCTACTGGGGGAGGCTCGAACAAAGGCCTCTTTGATATCAGCCCCCACTCTATCACTCGATTTCACTCTCTCCTCCTCCGTTTTTTCTTTTCCTGTTTTCCTGTCTTTGCATACAACTCACTTAGTCCCATTTGTTTTTCTCTCCCGCTCTCTCTCTCTCTCTCTCTCCCTGGCTTATCCCTTCATTTCATCCTCCCAACACCAAGGTTGTGGCCTGCCTGCTAAGGGTCCGTCTGAATATACTTCGAAGGTTACACCAGACATCTGCTGCAACCCCCTCTAGAGTTAGGCTTTGTTTGATTGCCTCCCTGTGAAATTAATAAGAGTAACCATTAACAATCTGGCATAAATAGGAAGCCAGTAGATGTGTAGCTGTGAAGGGCTGCGCGATGCAGCTGAACCTTGATCATGCAGTGCAACGATTGGAGCAGCAAGTGGCGAGGGAAATGGGAGAGGTTGTGACCTTGTGAAGTCACTCCGGGGCCACATACGAGCATAATGTGGTCCTGTGATCAGAGAGAAACTGCAATGTCATCCCAGTCTGGGGAAGCAACTGTGATGTGATGTGATGTCTGTGCAGGTTTGTTTTTCTTTTAAATATGTACAAATGATTATAAACATCTAGATTTTCCCAAAGGAAATCAATATTCATGTTCATATGTAGTTCGGTGTGTGTGTGCATGCGTGTGTGTGTGTCGACATTCACTCTGAACAGACAGACAAACAGCTGAAAGTATGAGGGAGAGAGGGAGGGAGGGAGGGAGAGGAAAACACACTACTGAGCACTCCTGCCCCCTGGTGGCAGTTTGCAGCAGCACCTCTGATGGAGCGAGTACGGCTGGGACTGAGCTCCAGTGGAAGGGGGACTGCTGTGTGAATAGTCTAGGGGTTTCTGCTTATTGCACCACCTCTTCCTCCTGAAGGGTGGCTTTGATCTTTGCATGCATTTAAATTCCAAAGAGGCAGCAAATACCAAGGGGTGGTAAAGCTCATTCATTCATAAATGCAGCGAGCAGGATTTAGATCTTGAATTACAGTGAGAGCAGACATCATTTCATAATACTCTTCAAGCTAATTGTGTTTCACTGGGAAGATATTTCAAATGCTTGGTGTCAGACTTTGAATATTGCCTCCGTAGAGATTTTTTATCGCCGCTGGCACTGATAATTTAGCACAGATTTGAAGCATGCAGATACACCAGTCGAATAAGAAGCATATTAGATTTCTTCTCTTGTGCTGTTTTGTGAGACACATCTGTTTGCTTACAAACTTTGTAACAGAGAGGCTGGAAAATGATTATTAAAGTATTAGAAATGCACAAAGAAAGGCTTTATGAAGCTAAGACTGTAGAAAGGTGTTTAATCTGGTGGATCTGAGTTACCACAGTGACAGCAGTTTGTGATTTTGGCCAGCAGATGGCATCAGCTGTTAGTGCAGTGTGTTGTGGTGCAGTGCTACCACCCCGATGTTGCCCGTCCCCTAGGTCAGTGTCTGGAGAGAGGCAACAAATGCATTTTGGCAATCTGCTTATGGACCAAAGAGAAATTCATGCACTTTTGCACCTTTTCATTCGATTCATTCAGTCTCCATCCATCTCTGCTTGATATTTCAATCCCTTCAGTTGCTAAACCTCCCACACACTTACACTCACACACACACATGCATGCATGCATCCCTGTCAAAGTGTCTTCGACCTAACAGCACACCAGTTGCTAGTATGTGTGTGTGAGAGAGAGAAAGAAAGAGAAAGCGAGAGATCATTAATACACATGCTAAGGAGCATGGTAAAACTTGTCTGGGGAATCAATAGAAACATCAGAAGAAGGAAGAGGGAGATTAGATATTGACTGAGGTAATGGGGTGAGGTGAGAAAAAATTGCATTTGGCTAACTGGTGTTTTCATCTAGCAGTACTAATGTGGCCAGGGTAAATGGAGGGAGCATTTTTGCTCTGAACTGTAAAATGTACAGACAGTATTATCGTGAGAATTATGGGATGGATTTATAAAAGTTTAACACTGCCACCAATAATTAAATGCTATCACTTTTAAAAGGGCACAACTCAACACTTCTGGGGGATATAAACTTAATTGTGCAAGTTCATTTGCTGTGATGGGACTACAAAGACATGAACTGTTTGTTTTTTTCATGCCAATATGCCCTTCTTTGCTCAGAAGCACAAGTGTTTATATCTCGTCTTGAGGCTGGGCTAAAAAATAACAAATGCCTGCTGCCCCGAGGACAGTAGAGAGCTACACCAAAACAGTAAACACAAAGAGCTTGCTATCCAATCAACAAATAGCTGAAAAGAAACCAAAAATCATATTTTTTCCCTTGAAGCATCTCTGCCTTTAGGCCACTCCTGACATCTGACTCACAAACAAGTGAAGTCACAGGAACATATCCAATACATCATCTCTTGTCATCTAGTTGACAACCACAATGCTAAAACTTGCCAGGAATCAGCACTTGAGAGGTAAAAATTTTGCCAATTCTTATCTCAAATAGACAAGATGAGGCACTCCAGAGACAAAAGAGTCAGCAATAAAGACAGTAAGTTGCCCCATCCAATCTATATTTTGTAACTCTTGCATTATAAGGTACTTTTGGGTTTCCCAATGCAATAAATGCATACAAACTCTGTGTTTTCATTGCACAAGTTGAATAATATCCCAAAAGCAATGGTAATACCATATAAATGCAATGATACCTGCATGGTATTGCACCATGGAAGTTAGGCATAAAAACTGAAAACTGCTCCCCAAAGCTACAGCAAGGATAACAATAGTACGATAGCTTATATTTCAGCTCATGGAATAAAAATGCCATTGGCCTATCGGGTCACATAAATGCAGTATTATCTCAAACATCCTCAAACACAAAAAAACGTCTCTGACAGTCTCAACAAACAATCCATTTCATAATATCAGAAAGGTATAATTTATAATTGCTGGAATAGGGAATTTTGTTCCTTAATATTTGAAATTGCTGCCATCACAATAACAAAAATAAACAGTGAAAAAGTTATCAACTTACCTGAAAATGCCACTTGTGCCAGGGCTGGTCCTCCATCAGCGTTTAGCAGAGTGTTGGTACTGGGTAACCCAGGTTGCATGTCTGTTTTCGGCTACAGTCATCATGCAGGAGCCGTCCATTTCCACCTTGGAAAAGTGTATATTTGATATAAGTCATCACCTAAATAAATAAATAAAGTAAATGAAACAACGGCATTGTAGTCGCATAACATTCAGGTCGGCCTTGCATTACTACAATGTGACGCTTTAAAAAAAAAGTGCTGAAAACTGCAACCATTTAGAGCAAAAAAACCATTGTTGGCAAAAAAAAAGAGTAAAAATGTCGGAATGGAGCCACAAACCCTATTTCTAGTCTTACAATGAAGATAAAACGCCATACTTAGTCCAAATCACCCTACCAACATTACTAATAGGTCATAATGAGCATTTATTAATATGGTTTTGTCAGAATGCAATGAGGGCCCAAGTGCAAATTTGTAATTGAAAGCTGGCCTAGCTAGGCAAAACTCAAAAGTTGACTTGAAGTGTGAAGAATTTAGAGTTTAAGGCACCGGGGTGTGAGCTTTTGCAAGCAATGATGCACATTTTAGTTGATTAATAATGCGGTAGGCTATATAAACTACACTTTTTTTTTACAGTTGAAGAATTGGGCCTACAACAATGATAAATGACAATTAAAACGTAAAAGAAATAACCGTTTCATTACGTTTAATTTTTTTTTTGTTACAATAGAGAGAGAGAGAGGAGCAGGAGTTCTGGGGGGGGGGGGGGTAATGCCATCGATGCTAATTAAGTCTTTAGATAATGAGTTTCGGAGGTGTTCGGGTCCCAGCACAATCACTTCCGTTTTTTCCGAGTTTAACATTAGGAAGTTGTGGACCATCCAGGTTTTTATGTCTTTAAGGCATGCATTAAGTCTGGCTAGCTGATCAGTTTCACCTGGCTTGATTGATATATATAACTGAGTGTCATCAGCATAACAATGAAAGTTAATTGAATGTTTTCTAATTATATTACCTAGAGGGAGCATATAAAGGGTGAATAAAATTGGTCCAAGCACAGAACCCTGTGGAACACCGTGGTTAACATCAGTCAGTGCACACGGAGGATTCATTGTTCACATGAACAAACTGGAAACGGTCTAATAAGTACGATTTAAACCAGCCCAGTGCCGTTCCTCTAATGCCAATTACATGTTCCAGTCTCTGTAATAGGATACGATGGTCAACTGTATCAAATGCAGCACTCAGATCTAGTAAGACAAGGACTGAGACATGTCCATTATCAGAAGAAATTAAAAGGTCATTTGTAATTTTTACCAATGCTGTTTCTGTGCTATGATGAGTTCTAAATCCTGATTGGAAGTCCTCATATACACTGTTGTGTTGAAGAAAATCACAAGGCTGATTTGCGACTGCTTTCTCCAGGATCTTAGAGAGGAAGGGGAGGTTAGATATTGGTCTATAGTTTGCTAAAACGCCAGGATCTAAATGAACCTTTTTGAGAAGATAATATGTATTCATGTAAACATATAATCAGCATGCAGCTGCTGTGATGCTGTAGGCCTATGTAACTTTACCCCAAGTTTATGTTGATGGATAAGTAGTCAGTCAGTCAGTAGTAAGTAGGCAGAATTATCAGTTTTATCTTTATTGTTATATTCACCCTGATATTTATTGGAATCAAAAACCAACATGTTGAAACTGGACAACTGGCCAAGGTAGACACACATCCTGGGTTATAATCCTCTTTGATTTAAAAAAATAAAAATAAAAAAAAGGTTTTAGTAGAAAAACTGGTCACTTTCTTGGCCATGACGTGTTTAAGGCCAAGGACAGGCAGGTCTCTGTTTAAGCTCAAGATGAACCATGCCATCTGTGACAATTCTGGAGCCAGAGAAAAAAGATCCAAAGGCAAACCAGGATGGCCAGATCTGCAGGGTGATGTCTGAAGTTATGCAGTTTGATCCAGGCATCATCTGTGATTTCATCAGCAGAAATGTGGCGGGCCAAGCCGAGTACAAGCCTGCAGGCTCCACAGGTTCTCTACCCAGCTTATGCTTATGATGCAATCACGCTGGTGCCTCCCCGTTGCATATAAATTCATGCACACCACCATATAGAAGGAAATGACCATGCCCTGGGACAGGGATTCCCAAAGTGTGGTGCGTGGACCCCTGGGGGTGCATGAGCTGCTGCTAGGGGTGCGCGAGATGAAAAATTTAATGGCGGTCTGATAATGACACAATTACATTTTTTTCTGCCACACATTAAAGACGTGTTATTGATTAATTAATAAATACAGGCTGTTCAATTTTTATGTTATTTTTTGTTCATTTTTGCATCTATTTTGGTCATTTTTGCATCTATTTTTTGGTTGTTTGGTAATTTTTACATGTATTTGTGGTCAATTTGTGTCTATTTTGATAATTTTGTGTCATCTTTGGTCATTTTTGCATCTATTTTTGGTTGTTTTTGATCTTATAATGAAGCTTAGAAGAAGTTATCTTCTTGTTCTAGTATCATTTTTCCAGCCTGTGTTATGATGACGGGGTTGTGTTCACTCCACGCTCATTTAAATTTGCTGCAATTTTTGTTCAACACAGCTCAAAACCTGAGCAACAGTTCTTGGGTGTTTCAGGAGACGGCACCATGGTCGATGGGGCAGAAGGATTTACACAGAGAAAAGTTAAAAATATTGTTAAAAGTGTAACATTGCCACCACTTCTGATACTTTCTCAAGGGGAACGCTAAAAGTTATGGCAGCCAGAAAGTAATCTTTGAGTCTGGTTTAGTCTCGGTAGAATAATACAAGATGAAATAATGAAACATAGACATTGGCCGTGCAGAAAAAAGTGCACATAACTACATTGATTTGTGGACTACCATTTTGAAGCTCCGAGTTTGGCATTTTGGCCTTTGCCATCTTGATTTTTTGGAGGCAGAAGTGACCATATTCGGATGGGAGAGAACCCGGGGACTCAATGCATATACCACGGTGCAAAGTCACTAACAAAGTTAGTTTTCATAATTTGAGGTGAACCAAAAGCAACTTCACAAATGTTTAAATGTACATGGCGCTATGGATATGCATCGCTATGCCTGTAGCCTGATTGACCGGTCGCCATGGTAGCAATTTGTCATTCACATGGTAGCCACACCATAATGCAAACCCTACTTTATCTAATTTATTCTAAATAGGACCATAACTTACAAAATCAATATAATGATGCATTAAATAAGAATTAAAACTAATGATTTGGACCATAAACCCATTAGGAAAATGTTTACAGAGGCAATAAGTAAAGTAAGAAGTAGGGTAATTTTCTCATAGACTTCTATACAAGTCCTAAACACACGCTGCCAGATGGTGATGATGAAGCATTTTGTGATTTTGTGATTTTGTGATATTGCGACTTCTTTTTGCAGCCAGTGGAGTCGCCCCCTGCTGGCCATTAGAAAGAATGCGGGTCCAAGGCTTTTACTCATTGTCTTCAGTGGCTAAGTCCATTTCTTTTACATTCTATGACATTTCCCCATTAATTATCTGTTTGTTGGAAACCAAAAATACCACGTATTAATTCCCACTCTTCCTCATACAGCTAGAGGCATATCTGAAAGGAATAGCACCTAATTTCTCAGAGAAATTTAAAGCTAAAATATGTATTATAAAAACACACCCAAGGTATCTTCAAAACCAAAATAATTGTGTCCTATTTGGACCTATTAATTATTTTTATTTTATTTATCATTATTATTCAATTTATTTCATTTACCAAAACATTTTGAGTATATTGTTGCACACTGTAAAAAATAATCTGTTTAATTTACGGAAAAATACCGGCAGCTGTGGTTGCCAGAACCTCACCGTAAAAATTACAGTGAGTGGGTTTTCTATTCTAAATTTAAAAATAAATATCAGCAAAAAATGTCATTTAGACTGAATAATCCTGTTATTTTTTAGGGTTATTGTGTCATTCATTCACACATCATGGTATTTCTCCATATATTTTGCATGAAAATGTTCTATTTTTAAAGCAAAACTGTGTGTTTCTTCCAGTTTATGACAGTAAAAGTAAAAGTTTTGTGCTATTCTTTGATTTACGGTAATTAAAAGTGTATATACAATTTTTCATTTTACGCCCTATTTCTGATGTATTTGACAGTGTTTTACTGTGATTTCTACAAACATTTTTTAGGAGGTCTCAAATAATAATTTAATCAAATGATATTCAGAATATGAAAAGTGAACAATCACACACACACACACACACACACACACACACTATTGTTTGTGGGTGGCAGAATTACTTGTTTAGGGAAATCACCTTGGCAACAATTGGCAGTTTGCCATTGCAGTCCACTATCGTCTCGCGATGCTGATGCTGAGTTTTCTCCTTTCTTTTCTTTTTTTATTCTTCTTCCTTTCTTTAAGGCCACAGCGTGAATGCAGCATCACCACTCATGTGCCGCTGCGCGTGCCTCCGGCCGGGTGTCACGAGGCTGCAGCGCGTGCATGTGAACACGTGGCTGTTTGTGAGCGGTTGTGCATGGTGGGGGGGCGCATTGGAAACGGGTTGGGGTGGGGGGGTGTGGGGGGTGCACGCTGCCCCGTATGTCACTTGATCTCGAGCATCACAGCAGATAGATAAAGCTAAAGCGATTAAATGGGAGGAGGGCTTTGCGTCACTGGAAAGGTGGCTGCCCTGGATATGTGAATGGATTAAGAAGACACTACATGGATGAGTGCATGAATGAAAGAACAATGAATGAATGCCATAGAAGTCTTTTTTTTTTTACTCTTTACCAGTGGTGGGAGAAGTATTCAGATCTCTTACTTAAGTAAAAGTACTAATACCACACTGTGAAATTACTCCACTACAAGTAAAAGTCAAGGGGTCGCGAGATGATTTCTGGGGGTCTTTTTGGTCATTTTGTGTCTTTTTTTAGTCATTTTGTATCTTTTTTTTGTCATTTTGTGTCTTTTTTTTGGTCAATTTGTGTCTTTTTTGATCATTTTGTTTCTTTTTTTGGTATTTTTTTTTCTTTTTTGGGGTTATTTTGTTTCTTTTTTTGGTCATTTTGTGTCTTTTTTGGTCAATTTGTGTCTTTTTTGTCATTTTGTGTCATTTTTTTACTCTTTACCAGTGGTGGGAGAAGTATTAAGTAAAAGTACTAATACCAAACTGTGAAATTACTCCACTACAAGTAAAAGTCAAGGGGTCCACAGATGATTTCTGGGGGTCGCCAAATCATTTTGGAAGTCAGCTCTGTCTCCACTGTGTTAAAGTGTTCATGTGTTCATGTGTTTTAGTCTTTTTGGTCTTTTTGTGTCTTTTTTTAATCATTTTGTATCTTTTTTTTGTCATTTTGTGTCTTTTTTTTGGTCAATTTGTGTCTTTTTTGGTCATTTTGTTTCTTTTTTTGTTTTTGTTTTTTCTTTTTTGGGGTTATTTTGTTTCTTTTTTTTTGTCATTTTGTGTCTTTTTTGGTCAATTTGTGTCTTTTTTGTCATTTTGTGTCATTTTTTTACTCTTTACCAGTGGTGGGAGAAGTATTCAGATCTCCTACTTAAGTAAAAGTACTAATACCACACTGTGAAATTACTCCACTACAAGTAAAAGTCCTGCATTCAAAACTTACTGAAGCAAAAGTACAAAAGTATCAGCATCAAAATGTACTGAAAGTATCAAAAGTAAAAGTACACGTTATGCAGAATGGACCCACTCAGAGTGTTTTATATATATCAAGTATATTATTGGATTAATATTATGATGTATTTATGTAAGCAGCACAAGTAATCAAATGTAATTTGATCAAGTTAGGGATCATTTGAACTATTTAATATACTGTTACAAGGTTTAATTAAAAAACAACAAGTCAAATGACTTTAAATGTATTTTTTTTATGTTAAATCTCGACCTGTAAAGTAACTAAAGCTGTCAGCTAAATGTAGTGGAGTAAAAAGTACAATATTTGCCTCTAAAATGTAGTGGCGTAGAAGTATAAAGTTACATAAAATGGAAATACTCAAGTAAAGTACAAGTAAGTCAAAATTGTACTTAAGTAGAGTACTTGAGTAAATGTACTTTGTTACTTTCCGCCACTGCTCTTTACTGCCCACCCCACTTTCTTAAAGTTATTTAATACATTGCAGAAAGTAGTCTCAAACTGTTTGCTTTGTCATAATCATCAGCTTGAGACGTTCAAACTGACATGTTATACATTTATCTCACAATTTTACATCTTAGTAAGAGTAGTGTATAATATTTCAAGGAAGACAAACAATGAAAAATCAATGTGTTTTTTTTCTGAAAGCATAATGTTGATTCATACTGGGGATATTTGTATTATCATGACCATTGATTTTAGACCATAGTGTCATTATTTATTCACCTTTATTGCCCACACGTCATAGGCTGTATGTCAAATTTAAGATTTTAAAAGTCGGAGAAGGTATTCAGATCCTTTACTTAAGTAAAAGAAAAATACTAACACCACACTGTGAAAATATGCCACTACAAATAAAAGGCCTGTATTCAAAAAACAGTGTTTTACTACATGTGATGTTCCTGGATTCACATTACTGCTGCATTAATATATGTGTTACATTTGACTGCTGTAGATGTTTAAGGTTGTGAAAATTTCAACTTTTACTCAGAAGGAAAGAAAAAACCTAATCTGTCAGTTTATCGGAAACAGTCAAATTGAAAATCTTTAAATTTGGAGATATTTGGTTTTCATTGGACAGGAAGAGAATGAAAGATTGTAATCTGAAAAAGCAGTCAAAAAATGTCAAATATTAAAAAAATACAGTAAAAAATTGGGATGTTTGCCAAAATAATGCAAATGTATCCCTCAACAATTGTGGAAAGTTAACCAGATCCTGTATAAAAAATTTACCAGCATAATATTCAGCAGTATTAAATTATCTTTCTATTCTATTCTACTCCTTCTTTAGACACTTTATATTTTATTGTATTTTATATTTTATTGCTTGAAGTATGCCTAGGTTGTTCTTTTTATTTAATTGTGTTGTCATTGTCTCTGTGTGTAATGCTGCTGCTACACTGTAATTTCCCAGCTTGGGATAAATAAAGTCTATCTATCTATCTATCTATCTATCTATCTATCTATCTATCTATCTATCTATCTATCTATCTATCTATCTATCTATCTATCTATCTATCTATCTATCTATCTATCTATCTATCTATCTATCTATCTATCTATCTATCTATCTATCTATCTATCTATCTATCTATCTATCCAGTTTGAATTTAGGAGATAACATATTTCTGGGAATGACATTAGATAATGTTTTGTTTTGTTTTTAGTGAGAGTATGATGTGGAAATGAGCACTGCTTATTGATTACTTTAAAAGTAAGATATATTTACTTCTTTTTTATATAGTGTCACAGACACTACAGCTGACTACAAAACAATTATTCAAGGCTCGATGATCAATGATTTAAGGTAGGTTTGCTTGATTTTCCAACCTGTCTATGTATGCATGCAAAATGGGTGAAATGGGAATGACATCTTATGAAAACTTATGTGCAATGGTTCGTATGATATCTTACAAAATATGGCTGTTCTATTTAAGCTTGTGTAAAGGTTGCTTCTTTCAAAAATGTTTTTAATGTTATAAATGGGGCTACTTAGTCCGGTTTAGACAGAAATACTTGGTTACATTTTTAAAAAAACAAAAACAGGGTGTTTTTTTAAAAAAAGGTACTTCCGTAACATAACTATTGGATGCATGAGTGATATATGTGGCAAATGTTTTAGTCTTTTTGGTCATTTTGTGTCTTTTTTTTGCTATTTTGTATCTTTTTTTTTGTCATTTTGTGTCTTTTCTGGTCATTTTGTGTCTTTTTTGGTCATTTTGTTTCTTTTTTTAGTATTTTTTTTTTCTTTTTTGGGGTTATTTTGTTTCTTTTTTTGGTCATTTTGTGTCTTTTTTGTCATTTTGTGTCTTTTCTGGTCATTTTGTGTCTTTTTGGTCATTTTGTTTACTTTTTTTGGTCATTTTGTTTCTTTTTTGGGTGATCTGAACTGTGCGTGTGAGATTGTGTTCAGTGAGTGGGGGTCGCGGACAACATGCATGTTAAATTGGGGGTTGCGACTCAAAAAGGTTGAGAACTACTGCCCTAAGCGACCTTTCTTGGTCTTTATACTTATTTACTGTTTTTCTCCCATCCCTTCAGAATTACTACAGCCACTAGAGGTCACCATCAAACAACAAATACCAATATGGGTCATTATAATCTGCACCTGCTGGCTCACAGTTGAGTGGGTTATGTGCAAATTCCAGTCCATTGCTTTTATAGGTAGAAAATATATACATTTGTACTTGCACATTCTTATAATATTTTGTGTTGCATTAAATCCACACACTAACCTAGCAGTAGTATTAGGGGAGGAAGAGGGGTTTTATGGGGCCCATCATTTTATATCCGCCCCTGGGCCCCCGAGCAAATTAATCCGGCCATGAATTCACCAAAAAATTTTCAAATATTTTGAGAAGCTTCTCTGTTACAAGTCCATATTATAAAGGTTGATAAATGTCACAAAAAAATATGATAATTTATTTTATAAAATCACAAATGCATGTCAATGACATATAATGCAGTACAGAAATATAATTTTTTTAGTGCACCTTATAACAGCCCTTTAGTACAATATGATGTAAATATATAGATCCAGTACTCCTTAGGAGAATATGAGATACAGTATAATAACCTTAATGTACTACACTGTAAAAAAATAATCTGTTTAATTTACGGAAAAATACCGGCAGCTGTGGTTGCCAGAACCTCACCATAAAAATTACAGTGAGTGGGTTTTCTATTCTAAATTTAAATGTAAATATCAGCAAAAAATGTAATTTAGACTGAATAATCCTGTTATTTTTTAGGGTTATTGTGTCATTCATTCACACATCATGATATTTCTCTATAAATTTTGCATGAAAATGTTATATTTTTACAGCAAAACTGTGTGTTTCTTCCAGTTTATGACAGTAAAAGTAAAAGTTTTGTGCTATTCTTTGATTTACGGTAATTAAAAGTGTCTAATACGGTGATATACAATTTTTCATTTTACGCCCTATTTCTGATGTATTTGACAGTGTTTTACTGTTATTTCTACAAACATTTTTTACAGTGTATAATGTCCCAAAACTCACACAAAACTCAAGAAAATATACTATTTAAACAGTATATGGATGTTAAAGGAACCAATGCAAGATATAGTTAACATCACAGTGCTGAGAGAATGAGAATGTATCTTTTCTATTTACTATTTATTGAGATGAGGTGATAAGAATGTATCTTGTTATTTACTATTTATTATGCTTTTTTTAATGAGTCCAGTACCTGAGTGCATTGAATTTCGTTGTATTTCTGTGCAATGACAAATAAAAATCTAAATCTAAATCTAAATCTAAATCTAAAAATAATAATTTACTATTTGATAGATTTTAAATACTTTGAAAATATGGCAAAGGGATATTTCCTTGTGGTTGGAGTGAATGTGTTGAGATGGAGCTCAGTAAGCAGTAAAGGGAAACCAAAGAGAAAGGGGTGTGTGTGTGTGTGTGTGTGTCAGGAGGGGGGGCGAGGGGGGTTCAGAAGATTATGGATTGATAGAAAGAAATAGTCGCCAAAAACAGCCCCCAACTACCCCCTACCCCAACCCCCTCCCCCCAGCCTGGGGTTTGAATTAATGTGTTTCTATTTTTGGCTCTCCCGTGTTTCCAGGGGAAACCTAATGACGCAATGACGTCAATGCAGGTCACCAGCAAGAAGCAGACTGGAGGAATTGAGTGGCTTCCATTAGAGGTTTTGCAGCATTTTCCAGAGAGGAGGGAGGAGGACAAAATGGATTAAGATTAAGAAATGCACAGAAATAAAATAAATATAGAGCGAAATGAATGGGAGGCAATGCGACTGACGTCTGGGAAGAGAGAGGATGGAGGGAGGGTGAGAGGGTGGAGGTGGAGGGGTGTGAGGAGAGGTGGAGGGGGGGGGGGGCCCTACTGCTGCATATCAATGGGTGCCGTTCAAATTCCCAGGGATTATTGGAGGGAAAAAGGGGGGGAAGAGAAAAATGATGCACGCTTCCTCGGATCCGTGATGACTGGGTGAGCCCATTCTATTTTTATTATTTCCTCTTTTGCTTATTGTTGTTGAAGTGAGTAAAAACAACAACCTGCCATTCTGTTTTCGTGGTTATAGACAGTGTTGCCATATAGAGAGCCATTGAGAAATTCATCCCCGAGTTTTGACGGTGAAGCGTGAGTGGCCAGTGTTTTCTCCGGAGAGACGTGTTGATGTGTGATGATAGAGAGCGGCTGAAGAAGAAAAAAACAGATTCAACTAAAAGTGTCTTCGTGTTGACTTCCACGGAGTTGATTGCAATTCTTTATCATTAACCGCAGCGGTGGACGTGCTCCGTCTCCAGCCCCGTTATACCGAGCCAATACAAATTCTGCATCCATCGATATATATTCACCGCTGTGAGAGTGTGTGCGCTGAGGGGACATATACGTTTTAGTGCGATTATCACTATTTTAAAGAGAATCTTTGAAATGTTACAAAGGATTAGTTGCAGTAGCAGGGTCGACTAATTGCAATGCCAATCACTCCACATCTTACATCATGTTTGGATAGTAATAAACCAATCCGGTGAGTTTCATTGACATCGAGCTATCTACAGAAATGGAGCTGGTTGATCATCATTTGCCAAGGGGCTACTTTTCACTGCCGGGCTCTCAGTGTGTGTGTGTGTGTGTGTGTGTGTGTGTGGTGATGGGAGGGGGGGAGAGGGGGGAGGGGGGGGGGGGGGGGGGGGGGGGGCAGTCGTGCGCGTGGAACCTAGAAGAAGTACTTATTTTTTTAGCGTGGAATAACGAAGATTAGACCTTTCTACGCGTGCACGCGCGCACGTGCACACGCACATATTGCCCACTGGGCAGGCTTTTCAATGCGTTATGGCAACAAGTGCCAATTCATGCACGATCAATTCATCTTCAGGCTGCACACCCCATCGTGACGCCCCCCAAAAGAGAAAGATTTAATATCTGAGCTGTTTTTTATTGTTTTTGGTATTATTTTTCTGTCATCTTCCATCTATTTTTTGTTGTATTTTTTTTTTTTTTACACCAACTCCACTTTTCCCCTTCTTTTCCACAAACTGGGCTCCAGTGCAGGGCGTTTACCACGCAGCGAGGTGCTGGTTTCAGCACCACGGACAGCTCTCGGTGTGTTTCAGCACCACGGACAGCTCTCGGTGTGTTTCAGCACCACGGACAGCTCCCGGTGTGTTTCAGCACCATGGAGAGCGCTCCGCCTGCTTCCACCGTGTTTTAAAGGCCGACGGGCAGGTGCCATGCTCGTCTTGGTCACGCTTTGCTGTAAAGGTGGATCTAACCTCAGCAACTTCTACGGGCCTGCAGAACTAACACTGCGAAAATGAGCTAATTGGAGCCTTCTCAGATATTCATTAGGTAAATAAATAATCACATCAGTGTGCACTAAACTAAAGCTGAATATGGGACAATGTAGGACACATTTAGAGAAAGAGCAGTAGGGGATGTGACACTTTTTTTCCTCCCCACATATGACGCATGTGGTGAGGTAAGTGTGGCAGATGCCTACGTGTGCAGATGGTCCAGTATGCTGGTCCCTATCCGCCCTGGGCTTGACGTAACACCCATTTACACGCATAGGTCCCATCGTCCAGATGTGGTCGTGTGCTGTGCACGCCTCCTCCTGCTCACAAAAGCCCCCTTTTTTTTAAAAACCCTCTTTTTTTATGAACTTGTTCTTTACTGGAGCATGAAATTTCATGATGTAGGCCTGCGCATTGAATGGATTTACACTCGCAGTTTAGTGTTTGATGCAGGACTATCCCCCCTTTTTTTTTCTAGATTTGAATTCAGCTGGATCCTCAATTCACATGTTAATTTCTAGATGTATATTTTTTGAGATATGATTTATGAAGAAGAGAAAAAATATATAATTGCAATGTCAACTCTTAAATATATGTGTTATAATCATGAATGGTGCAGATTGGGACAAAAAGATTGCATGTGTAATGTGATTTTCTGGAATATTCCTCGATTCTCACACTACCTCCTCACACTGCAATGCATCTCAGCAGCAATTTAATTATAAATTAGTTGCATGCACTGAAATAATTAACTTTAACAACACAATGCATCTATACGTTTCTGAAAACTGTTAATCATTGATCAAACATGAGTTCATTGACGTGATGAATTCAATTGATTTTGTTAATTGTTGCAGATTATTTTACAATATTTGCCCCTAAATTAAGAGACAGTTGTAAAAAGATTAAGTTATGTCAGTGTAAGCTATATGACTTAACATGAACGTATTGTAAAATGTCATAACAGTGACTAAATACTCTCCGAAAATGTAGTAAAACAGCTTATTATTGTATTTTATCTAAAAAAAGTAGTCTGATTTAGGGCCTTAGCAGTGTACACTTTGAGGTTGCAGGTACTTTTTGTTCTGATAAGGGTGTGGCATGGAGAGAATCTACCTGTATTCATACAGTAAGGTGTACATGAAGTACCTGTGGTACCTGAATGTTTAAAACCTACTGTGAGATATTTTGAGTGGAACTAAGAGATAATCAGCACGTAGAAGCTTTGTTTTTGTTGATTTCTCAAAAGATTTAGATCTGGTTAAGTAAAAAACTCATTGAATCCTTCATCTTTTCATTCTGACTGTATCTGCTGGATGTCCTGATGTCACATTTGTGGTTGATTTATTTGCCTTAAGCAACCTTTTATGTAGATTTGTGATTTTAGCATCACACTGTAAAAAATATTTGTAGAACTTACAGTAAAACACTGTCATATTGCATGAGAAATAGGGCGTAAAATAAAAAATTGCATATCACCGTAACAGACACTTTAAATTTTCGTAAATCAAGGAATAGTACAAAACTTTGCAGTTTTACTGTAAAAATATAAAACAATTCATGTAAAATGAATGGAGACATACCATAATGTCACAAGGACACAATTACCCTAAAAACAACAGGAATATTCAGTCTAAATTACAGTTTTTGATCGTATTTACATTTAAATTTACAGTAGAAAACCCACTCACTTTTTTTTTACGGTAAAATTCTGGCAACCACAGCTGCCGGTATTTTACCATAAATCAAACAAAACATTTTTTTACAGTGCATCTTAGAGCTCTGACACGGTAGAAGCTGAGGAAGTCAAGACAAATCTGCACTGAAGGTCTAAGATTTATTGCTGCTGTGGCTTTCTGAATGGAACTTTCTGCTTGAGATATAGTTGGAAACAATAGTTTGAGTTAATTGCCCAAAGGAAATTAAAAAACAAGCAGCTGGAATTGTAAAGATAGTAGCATATTGCCTTTGTTAAATCTCAGAATCCACATTTTTGTCCGGATTTATTCTGCATAACATAAGTTCTTCTTGGACTCATTTTGAATGGTTGCATGTCCAAGTTGTGGAAGAAAGACTAGAAGATGAAAGTTCAAGAATTCTAGATCAGTAAGAGGCTTCAAGATAAGGAGCCTGCATGATCAGAAGGAACATGGCAGCTTTTTTAAATAGGGGAGAAGAGTTTGACAAGCATGTTTCAGTTTAGTCACGTTGATTTTCTGGTTGCAGATGGAGACAAGCTTTAATAACATGTATGACAAAGAGAGATATTGACATAAAGGAAAGCAAAAAAATATTTTTGTCATAAAATGCAATTTAATCCGTGCAGATGGTGGGTTTCACTGACAAAACGTGCATGAACAAGTTTGATCTCTAAGTGTAGATCTGAAGTGTGATCTCGTGGAGAAACTGAACGGTTTATACAAAGAAACCCACATTAACAACTTTAATGTGTTTTATGTCATTTTAAATCTACATAATGGGATTTACTGGCAGTTGGAAACATAACAAATCCTTGTTTTCTTCAATAGGACTCAGAATGCAGGTCTCTGAAGACATTTACCTGTTAAAAATGCAAAGAAGTGCACACTTTAAATGTTCAGTTATTCACTGACACCAATCTAAACCTCCTAAATGTAGTTTCATGTTGGTAAAGAGCTAAAGAGTGTTCTGGTTCTTCACCATGCTGTTAGATCTCATTAAGAGCTGCTGTTTAGGTGAAATTATGACCAAAATATCTCGCTAATAAAAACCCTGATCAGCTGTATGACCCTTCATAAACATTAATTTGTTAGTTAGTTAGTAAGACTCAATCACAGCATTCAGTTTCAACTAATTATTATTTTCATTATCTATTAATCAATCAAACGTTTCATCTATAAAATGTCCAAAAATAGTGAAAATGTCCATCCCAGATTCTCAAAATCCAAGGTGACATCTTTAAATTTGCTTTGTCAGTCCAAAACATAGACAAATTCAGTTTAATATGATATACAACATAGAAATCTCCATACTTGAGAGGGTGAAAACAGCATTTTCTGACATTTTTGCATAAAAAATTAACAATTAAACAAACATTAGAATAGCTGGCGACTATTTTTCTCAATCAATCAGTCGACTAACTCTTGTATTTCTAGTGTTCAGACTGCAGGCAGGAAGCTCCTGTCAACACACTCAAAGTCAACATTATGATATTATCCAGCCTAAAGATGCATTTTAAGACAATACATTAATTCACTCAGTGTCCAACTCTGCTGAAGAATCCATGCATTAACTTCTTCATCATTGTCTCTAGCATGTCTTTGAATTAAAGCTCATAAAAGGAAAACAAAAGGATCCTTCCCGTTTTAACTCTTGGATCTATTTCAGACATTTTATTTTCACGTCTTGGAACCTCGAGACTGAAGAACATTAAATTGTTTGGCTCCTGGAATTTATTTTTATTAATTTGCAGTTTTCCTGATGCAGCAGTGTTGACAGCATCTGTACTTTGTGTCACATGTCGTGTCGTTCTACAGTCTCCCTCGGACATCCAGCATTAACAGGCTGGCACCTCCAATCTATAAAATTTGTCATATTCTATTATGCATTCTAAAGATATTTAAAAAATCCTGCTTTTGGTTTTTGTAGCTACACTTCTGAAGAGAACAGAAAGATGTTTTGCCTATAATCTCTGTGGATGATTGATCAATCACAGTTCAACATTTTTGAAGAATTTACACAAAAGTGAGCAAATTTTGGAGCTCACACTATAAAAAGTTACATTAAACACACCTGTTTTATAGATTCCTCGCATGCACCACATCTGCTCATGACTCTTTTTCTTTCTACAGATGCGGAAGGAGATCGCCACAAGATCATGAAGTCAATTTTTCTGTCCTTTGTGGGTCTTTTTGCGGTCTGGGCTTGCTGTTCCTAAGGCAGTAGCCAGGAAGCCCTTACCCCAAAAAGTATCTGCACTGGATTCTGGCATCTGAAGCGACCGGGCGTCGCCTTTCTCTCTCTCTCTCCCTGACAGAGCAGTGAGTATATGTGATGTGTGGGTGAGGTCACCACTCATTTGCGGCATAAAAAAACCGATCATTTAAGCAATTAAGTCAGTCACAATCAGAGTTAGGTGTGGCTTTTGATTAGTTGTGAATGTGATTTGTGAATAGGAAGGACGTGAGAGGCTTCAGACAGGATGTGGCAGAACAAATGTCTTAATCAGAGCAGGAAACCTGAGAAAAATCAGATTGTAAAGAGTCTTATTACAGCATGAAATAGAGAGCATCTTTACACACCCTGAACTCAGATCGAAGAGCGTAACATTATACTTCCTAAAGTTAAATCTAATATCAGAATTACATTCAGGAAAACACCTGTAGTCGACACTTTTGCCAGTTTTACCACACAAGACAGAACAGATGCATTCTCCACTTTGCACAGACAAAAGGTGACTTCTATGATTTACTGTAAATATGCTAAACATACCTTTTTTTGCAGAACAATCCAGGTAAAAGGCTTTATTAATTTCCCATATTGCATATCAGTAATAACTATAATAACTTAGGAGCAGGTGCAGACAAAGAAACACAAAAAAGGCAGAAGTGGATTTTGGAAACGAGGTTTAATTGCTCAAAAATGTCAATGAGATTCTTCTTAAATAGGCCGTGTTTTTCATGCATTTACATTTTCAGTGCATTGTGAAAAAAGCTGCTGTCACAGATGCTTTTAACACCTCACAGGATGCACTTTATATCATGTTATATATGTTTTATTAGAAAACTACAGGGTTATCAATGGAGTGCATCCACAGGCCAGGCGTTTATAGAATTACCTCTAGAAGCAACATAAAAAGGGAGTTCACAGTGAAGAAACGAGCTGAGGGAAGATGAACGTGCAGCTCTGAGCCTCTGACGCATGTGTTACGTAAACGTGATTATTTCTCCAAACCCGTGAGCTTCACAATGTGGTTTTATGTACGTCAAAACCTGAGGCGCTCCGTGTGCGCTGACAAGACACTAACAATGACTTCAGCACTCACAGTGTTTATATGAATGTGCTGTACATACAGTTATGATTAGCTGAGATTAGGCAGATCATCTCTTTCTATCCTTTTATTCACACTTCTCTTTCTTTTTTTCTGATTCTATATTATTACCTGTTCTCCTCCATTCACAATCAAGATTCTCTTTAAAGCAGCTGCTGCCATCTACATGTTCATTATTATAAATATTATGGGCTGAAATGTTATGACCTGTTAAATAAAGATGAAATAAAATTAAGATTAAATATTGTTCTGTCTCGTTGTCTGTCTAATTATTTATAACTGATATATAAACTTTTCTTTGAAATTGATTGCAGTTATTTTAGTGCTTTTATTTAAGACGCATTTTAAATATTACAGTGAAAAAACTGTAAATAATAATAATAATAATAAATAAATAAATAAAATAATAATTTCTCATTTTCTTTTAAAGAACTGCTTCACAGGAATTCTCTACCACATGAAAATTTGAAAATATTTTAGTACTTTTATTTAAGACACATTTTAAATATTGGTAAATACTGAATTAACAGCATCAGTGAAAAAATTGTAAAAATAATAAAAATAATAAATAAATAAATAAAATAATAATTGCTAATTTTCTTTTTAAGAACTGCTTCACAGGAATTCTCTACCACATGAAAATTTGAAAATATTTTAGTACTTACACCTACTAAATATTTTTCAAAACTGAATTACATGAATGCAAACTTGAAAAATGAAATATATCAATAAATTGTATTATGTATGTCTAAAAAGGAGAATAATACCATATTCGCTTTTTATACCTACTTATGTTTATTTAAATCATTTTTTCCTATACATTATATCTACTTATATTATGTTTATATCTTGTTTTTTTTGTCGTGTGATTTTTATTTATTTTTTAATTTTAAAACACACAAAACCTCTGCCTGTCAAATCAAATAGGCAACATGAATAACTTCATTAATATTATTTTAATAATTATGTAATACCTTTTAAAAAAAGACACATACTAAATATTGTTAAATACTAAATTACATGAATATAAATATTTAAAATAAAATACAGCAGTGTATAGTATTCTTCTAAAAGAAGACTAAAATCATATATTTTCAAGCTTTTAGTTTAAAAGTGTGTTTGGTTAACAAGAAATACTTTTATTTTTTCAATCAGTATTGTTATTATTCCCTTTTTTAAGACTAATAATAATACATTATCTTATTCACATTTTTATTGTAATACCTGCTTATGTTTTTTATATATCTTATGTGATTTAATAAATATGTTATATGTTATATCTTACATGTTTACATTTTACGTTTTTTTCACGTTATATTTTAACCTTTTTTGTGCATTTTATTTTAAAGCTTTTTTTAATCTCTGCCTGTCAAATCAAATATGCGATATAAACCGAATTAAATTATTTTCGTCCTTTGTTTTTAAATACACGTACAAAATATTGTAAAATACTAAACTACATGAATACAAAGAAAAAATAGAATTAATAAAATACAAGCAATTAGTAGTTTTCTAAAAGCAGATTAAAAACAATTATTTTCAACCTTTTGCTTTGAAAGTGTGTGAAAAATTATTTTATTTTTTAATCAGTTTTGTCAAAATTCCCTTTTTTTTAATAACATTCTTATCATATTTGCTTTTTTTGTAATACCTGCTTATATTTTGTATACATGTTTTATGATTTTATATATATTATATTTTCTTATATTATATGTTTATATATTGTGTTTTTGTCATGAATGATTTTTAGATTTTTTATTTTAAAGCACACAGAATCTCTGCCTGTCAAACCAAATATGCGATATAAACTGAATTAAATTATTTTAGTGCTTTGTTTTTAAATACACGTACAAAATATTGCTTTTTTGTAATACCTACTTATATTTTGTATACATGTTTTATGATTTTATATATATTATTTTTTCTTATATTATATGTTTATATATTGTGTTTTTGACATGAATGATTTTTACAATTTTTATTTTTTATTTTAAAGCACACAGAATCTCTACAATATAAATAAATAATAATAATAATAATTTTCGGACATGTTGCGTTCACATTACAGCATTTGTTTTGACGATTGCTATTTTTTTTTGTCTTTTTTGTTTTGATTATTCTCATTGGATGTATTTGTTTTTGTGTTTACTTTTTTGTGTTACTCGCATATGTTCGAAATAAAAGCTGAACTGAACTAAACAAGATGATTAAAACAAAACAAAAAAATACTAACACACAAACACACTACAGCTGACTGAAGCAAAACATTCTTATCTTATATTTTGTATACATGTTTTATGATTTTATATATATTAGATTTTCTTATATTATATGTTTATATATTGTGTTTTTGTCATGAATGATTTTTAAAATTTTTATTTTTTATTTTAAAGCACATAGAATCTCTACAATATAAATAAACAAGATGATTAAAACAAAAAAACATATACTAACACACAAAGACACGACAGCTGACTGAAGCAAATCCACACAAAAATAAAAACACACTGATTATTTATGTTATTTATGTTCTAAAAGTGAAACTGCTACACTGTAAAAAAAAAGATAAACAATAGCTACTCAAAAAAATTGAGGCAACAGATTGCACACAATATTATTTATTAAATCTAACTACGTTACAAGTTGAGTTAAAAACAACTTAACAGGAACGGACTAATTAATTTGTGTTGGATTCATTCAAAATTCTCTTGATTTAGAATTACATACACATAAAGATTATATTTAATGTGATCAAAATAAGTAGATTCTATCTAAAACATTTTTATATTAAAGTTACTTCAACAACTGCCTCAAAATCAAGGATGCATTTATATTTAATACATTTTATCAAATATATTAAGTAAAATGAAATGACTACAGAATAATTGGTAACACTTTACAATAACCATCATTTATAGATGGTAAATAGACCATTTATAAATGGTAAACAGATAGTTTATTAAAGTTTAATCATCATTTATAAACCGTATATAGGCCATTTGGTTGGTAAATAGAAAATGTATTAATGTTGAACTATAATTTATAAATGCCAAATAGATGGTATATTAATGTAAGTTGATAGGAACTTTATCATTAACAAACAATGACATTATAATTATTAGTTTATTAATAGTTTTGCACTCATTATACCATTTTAACACCAATGTTAAGTATGTAAATTAGTTAAAAATGATTCAAACACCTTTAAGAAATTGTTTGAAAATATTTAACCCTTCTGTCGTGCTTCCGGGTCAAATTGACCCAATCTGTTTTGACTATTCCTTCTTTCCTCCCTCCTCCTGCCTTCCTCTCTTCTTTCCTCCTTACTTCCTTCTTTCCTCCCTCCTCTATCCTCCGTCCTTCTTTCCTTCCCTCGCCCCTCCTTTCTTTCTTTCGTTCCTTTCCTTTCCTCGCTCCTTCCCTTCTTTTCTTTCCTCCTTCCGCCATCTCCTTTCCTTTCTCTCTTCTTTCCTTCCTCCTGATTTCCTCTCCTTTCCTCCTTCCTTCCTTCTTTCATCCCTCGCCCCCCCTTTCCTTCCCTCCCTCCTTTCTTTCTCTTTCTTTCTTTCCTTCCTCCTTCCTTCCTTTCTGCCCTCTTTCCTTCCTGCCTCCCTCCTTTTCTCCCTCCTTCCTTCTTTATTTTTTCCTTCCTTTCTTCTCCTCCTCCCCTTTCTTTCCTCCATCCTCCTTCCTTTCTCTCTCCTTTCCATTCTTTCTCCTTTTCCTCCTCTCTTCTTTCCTTCCTCCATCCTTCTTTCTTTCCTTCCTTCTTTCCTCCCTCCTCCTGCCTTCCTCTCTTCTTTCCTCCTTACTTCCTTCTTTCCTCCCTCCTCTATCCTCCGTACTTCTTTCCTTCCCTCGCCCCTCCTTTCTTTCTTTCCTTCCTTTCCTTTCCTCGCTCCTTCCCTTCTTTTCTTTCCTCCTTCCGCCATCTCCTTTCCTTTCTCTCTTCTTTCCTTCCTCCTGATTTCCTCTCCTTTCCTCCTTCCTTCCTTCTTTCATCCCTCGCCCCCCCTTTCCTTCCCTCCCTTCTGTCTGTCTGTCTGTCTGTCTGTCTGTCTGTCTTTCTTTCCTTCCTCCTTCCTTCCTTTCTGCCCTCTTTCCTTCCTGCCTCCCTCCTTTTCTCCCTCCTTCCTTCTTTATTTTTTCCTTCCTTTCTTCTCCTCCTCCCCTTTCTTTCCTCCATCCTCCTTCCTTTCTCTCTCCTTTCCATTCTTTCTCCTTTTCCTCCTCTCTTCTTTCCTTCCTCCATCCTTCTTTCTTTCCTTCCTTCTTTCCTCCATCCTTTTTTACTTCCCTTTGCGTCCTTCCCTCTTCTTCCTTCCTTGACCCGAGGACAACAGGAGATTAAATATGTATAGCACTTTGTAAATGGTTAATAACTGGTTTATAAACCATCTATAAACATCACTTAGATGGTTATTGTAAAGTGTTACCGAATCATTTATTACAGTGTAATCCCTCAGTGAGTCTTCCTGCCTTGTGGGTGGCCTCGCTATCACACAGACTAACACAGTGACATGTTTTCCGGTAGACCGGCCTCCGCATCCATTAATTGACCTAACAAATCTGTGAGTGACCTTCAGATGGGAGCCAGAGATTCCCAGTTAAAGCAGCCGCGGCACACAAATAGTGTGTCACACATCGCCCTGGGAAATAGGGCAGCGGCTCATCCGTGTCATCAGAGAGGGACACACACTTTTACTGCTCTCACACTTGTAATGGAGTAAATTAAATTGGTAACCACCAAGGTTATTATAGTTAACGAAAACTAACAAAATAACGGAAACTAGAATTGAAAAAACATTTTCGTTAACTGAAATAAAAATAAAAACTAGAGTTTTTAAAAAAACGATAACTAACTGAAACTGTATTTTGTGGTTACAAAACTAACTAAAACTAACTGAAATTATAGTGAAAATGTCCTTCGTTTTCGTTTTTGTCAACTTTTTTCATTCATAATTCAGTGTTTCTATTTGAACATGTAACACATGGTGAATATGTTTACTGAGACTGGGATGTTTACACTAGAACCAAAATTCAAAACACCCAGAACTGTAAGAATGAATAACCTTATTGGGGCTGAGATGATAAACCAAAGGAAATAAAGGCAAAATTTATTATGACCACTTTGAATCTGGCACCCAACACATAGCCCATTACAAAAAAACTAAAACTAACACTAAAACTAATAAAAACTAAACTAAAACTAAGCATTTTCCAAAAATAGAAACTAAACTAAAACTAGAAAACTCACTCTAAAAACTAACTAAAACTAACTGAATTTGAAAACAAAAATTCACAACGAAATTAGACCTAAAACTAATGAAAAATCCAAAACTATTATAACCTTGGTAACCACCAGGCCAAAGACAGTCGAAAAATATTTTTTTGGGTGGGGGGGTAAAGAGGGGGGTCATTACTGGCCACAGTGGCGGTTCTACACAGGGGCCTCCAGGGGCCACTGCCCCTGTGAAGAAGCCTTTGGCCCCTGCTGTGGCCCCTGTGTCTAATTAATAATAAAATGATCAATTTATAACAACGAACAATGGAACAATTCTAACCTTTTTTTTGTTCAAACAATATCTCATTGTACACAAAAGGAACCCAGAATGTTACATTGTATAATAGTTTAACTCTCTGGAGTCTTAAAGGGATATTTTGAATCCTTTTCATGTCTTTACATGTCTTTGTAAGTCATTTTGTGTCTTTTTTGTGTCTTTTTTTTGGTAATTTTGTGTCTGTTGTTGTGTCTTTTTTATTTATTTTGTGTCTTTTTTGTCATTGGTGTCATTTATGTGTCTTTTTTGTGTCTGTTTTAGTTGTTTTGTGTCTTTTTATGGTCATTTTGTGTCTTTTTTGTCATTTTTATGTCTTCTGTGGGGTTTTTTTGGGTTAATCTGTCTTCTCATTTTGTGTCTTTTTTGGTCATTTTGTGTCTTTTTTGTCATTGGTGTCATTTATGTGTCTTTTTTGTGTCTGTCTTCTCATTTTGTGTCTTTTTATGGTCATTTTGTGTCTTTTTTGTGTCTTTTTTTTGGTAATTTTGTGTCTGTTGTTGTGTCTTTTTTATTTATTTTGTGTCTTTTTTGTCATTGGTGTCATTTATGTGTCTTTTTTGTGTCTGTTTTAGTTATTTTGTGTCTTTTTATGGTCATTTTGTGTCTTTTTTGTGTCTTTTTTGGTAATTTTGTGTCTGTTGTTGTGTCTTTTTTATTTATTTTGTGTCTTTTTTGTCATTGGTGTCATTTATGTGTCTTTTTTGTGTCTGTTTTAGTTATTTTGTGTCTTTTTATGGTCAATTTGTGTCTTTTTTGTGTCTTTTTTTTGGCAATTCTGTGTCTGTTGTTGTGTCTTTTTTATTTATTTTGTGTCTTTTTTGTCATTGGTGTTATTTATGTGTCTTTTTCTGTTTAGTTATTTTGTGTCTTTTTATGGTAATTTTGTGTCTTTTTTGTGTCTTTTTTTTGGTAATTTTGTGTCTGTTGTTGTGTCTTTTATATTTATTTTGTGTCTTTTTTATTTATTTTGTGTCTTTTTTGTCATTGGTGTCATTTATGTGTCTTTTTTGTGTCTGTTTTAGTTATTTTGTGTCTTTTTATGGTCATTTTGTGTCTTTTTATGGTCATTTTGTGTCTTTTTTGTCATTTTTATGTCTTCTGTGGGTTTTTTTTTGGTTAATCTGTCTTATCATTTTGTGTCTTTTTTGGTCATTTTGTGTCTTTTTCAAAACATTCAAAGATTTTGAATACTTAAATATTATCTTTGCCATTTTTTAATGTGCTAATGTGCCCCTCTGATTAAACACTGGCCCCTCCTTGGCCCCCAGAGAACCACCACTGATTACTGGACAAGATCTATCTCAATAACATGTTCTTTTATACAAATTTAAATGTTTGGAGAGAAGAAATAATACATTTGGGGTATGGGTTTGAATTTCCCTTTGTTGTTAAGAATCATCCAAGAGGGCAGGTGAGTTTAAACACACTACGAATGAAAAAGAAAATAATCAAACCAAGCTGTTCAATAAGAACAGCTTGGTTTGTATATATATATATATATATATAACTCAACTCAACTTTATTTGTAAAGCACTTTAAAACAACCACAGCCGCAACAAAGTGCTGTACATAAACAAACAGAACAAGAGACAATAAAATAAATAAAACAGGAATAAACACTAAAATAAATAGATTCATTGCTTTTTAAAAAACAATTTAAAAAACAATAAATAAAAGCAAACCATAAAACACTAAAAACAAGAGCAGAGTCTCATGCGTGGTTAAAAGCCAAGGAATAAAAATAGGTTTTAAGATTACTTTTATTGAAAATATATATATATATATATATATATATATATATATTCAATAAGATCCCGTAGCATAAAAAATAAAGAAAAGGAGAATCGTTTAACCCTCTTCTTATGTTGCGCATCAAATCGACCCATTTCAAAGTCTAAAAATCTAAAAAACAATAGTTAGAAGTAATATTTCATAAAAATAAAAAAGTAAAATTAAAATAAAAAATCAATGTCATGTAAAATCATTGTATTTTATGAAAAAAACGAACGTAACAGGAAAAGGTAAACAGATATGAAAAGTTGAAAAGGTGGCAAAACAAAACAAAAACACAGCATCAAAATTCTGCTTCAAATACTCCCAGTTTTCCTGAAGCTTTCTAGCATTTTGACGAGTCGTCTGGATTTTTTAAAAGGTTAAAGGGAGTACAGAGAAATACATTCAAACAAACCAGCAAAACAGGAAAAAAAACTTGCTGATTTGAACTCAAGGAAATGAATAAGAAAGGAAGAATGTCCTACGGTGTGAGACACAAAGCTGAGAGGATCTCTGGGTGAGTAAAGCTCTCCAGAGGACGTTTTGAGAACTGCAACCAAGAGCTCAGTGAGCAGCTCAAACCAGACTCTTCCAGTCATAGTCTAGACGGAACTGTCCAAAAAGTGAAAGTGAGGAGCATTTATGGGTACAAGTCGGGAACTGGCCTACTTTACTTATCTCAAGGGTGCTGAGTCCAAAAAAAAAGGTTCCCAAGCGAAATTTTGAGTTTTTGACCTTCTCATTTGCATATCAAAATGGCCAAATTGCCCATCTTTCTCAGTCATTGGACCATTTCCCCTTAGTTTTTTTGTAAGTAGGCAATCAAAGTTAAGGAAATTAAGTTACATATATATATATATATATATATATATATATATATATATATATATATCATATATATATATATATGAACAGCTTGAAAGGGTCCAAAGGTAAGTGGTGAACTGCCAGAGGTAAATAAAAAAAGGTAAGGTTAACAAAAACTGAAAAATAATGTACATTTCAGAATTATACAAGTAGGCCTTTTTCAGGGAACAAGAAATGGGTTAACAACTTAACTCTATGGAGTCTTGGGCTATTTTGTCCATTTTTTAATTCTTTTCATGTCTTTGTAAGTCATTTTGTGTCTTTTGTTAGTCATTTTGTGTCTTTTTTTGGTCATTTTGTGTCTTTTTTTAGTCCTTTAGTCCAGCATAAAATGTGATTTTGAATCTTTTTTTTACTTTCAAAACACTATCATGCTCAATAAAGAATTTTAAATGTTGCAAATGTGCATTAATTTCAGAGTACACTGAGACATTAAACTGCATCATTTTCAATTAAATTCTGGAAAAGTTGGTGTGTTCTAAAACTTTTGACCAGTAGTGTATAGATACATAAAAAAGACACTGAGCCTCCACTATATCCTTGCTCTGACCCTAGACTATAGATCCAGAAACTTAATTTCCTCATCATTGATTGCCTACTTACAAAAAAACTAAGGGGAAATGGTCCAACGACTGTGCAAGATGGGCAATTTGGTGGCCATTTGATATACAAATGAGAAGGTCAAAAACTCAAAATTTCGCTTGGGAACCATTTTTTTTGGACTCAGCACCCTTGAAATAAGTAAAGTAGGCCGGTTCCTGACTTGTACCCATAAATGCTCCTCACTTCTTATAGAAGGCCTTTATTCTGAAATCCGTCTAGACTATAAAGTTCTCACCAAACACAGCTGGGTCCAGCAGGTTTCTGGAGTTAGATCATGTTATTCGTACCGGTAGTCTCCTCCCCATGACGTCCTCAACAACAAAGTTACGGTAAAAAGTGTTCGGCGTGAATAATTCAATGCCTCATTTGGTGTAACTAAATATGCCGTGTGAGGACAAGTTTGCTATTCTTGGCTTTGGGCCTTTTAAAAAATCTGGTCTGTGTCTTGGTGTTTTTTTTGCCAAGTGCTGCAAAGTATTTTGTTTCAACTCAATGATGTGATTAAATTTAATTGCCAAAAGCCGACTCATAAAAGGGATTTGAAGTGACTGGAGAGGACTCCATAATAAAGCTTATTCCAGTAATTCATGCTGCTGCTGGTCGGTAACAATGTTTTCATTCAAGGCCGCAGGGGATGACAAAAAGAAAAGGAATCTAGCACTGGACGTCCAAGAGTTACCACTTGTTTATATCCAAATTATGGTTAAAGCATCATCACAAGTGGTGCAGTCATCATGTGATCTGATCACTTCTCTCTAGTTCTTCATGGTAATGTAAACAGTGAAAAACCAGAAGATTATAGAGCGGGAAAGTGGTCATATTAAAAGTATTTTTCCATTGAAGCATAGACTGTATAAAATAAATATAAAAGTTTCTGGGTCTGACGAGTGAAGCTAATGCACCTGCCTTAAACCTGCATTCTCTCTAATGACCAGCAGGGGGCGACAACAAGAAGTTACAAAAAAAAAGTTTGATTATTCAGAAGTTTATGATAAAAAGACTCTACTTCTCACTTGATTTATCACCTCAGTAAACATTTTCCTCATCAGTTTTTGGTCTCATTTGCTAGTTTCAGATGTTCTTCAATGTAGCATGATGTTCACTTAGCTAGTTATGGTCCCATTTATAGTAAAATACACATTAAAGAAGCTTTAGGGTGTGGTTACCTTGTGACATGAACTTGTTTTTGGTTTACCTCGAATTATGGGAGCTAAATTTGTTAGTAGTGACTTCACAACATGAGCAGGAGCCAGTCAGGTTACTGGGAGAGGTGAGTGTGCATACACTGTAATAAATTATTCTGTAGTCATTTAATTTTACTTAATATATTTGATAAAATGTATAAAATATAAAGGCGTCCTTGATTTTGAGGCAGTTGTTTAAGTGATTTTAATATAAAAATGTTTGAGATAGAATCTACTTATTTTGATCACATTAAATATAAACTTTATGTGTATATAATTCTAGATCAAGATAATTTTGAATGAATTCAACACAATAGAATTAGTCCGTTTTTAATTGACAGGCACTTCCTGTTAAGTTGTTATTAACTCAACTTGTAACGTAGTTAGATTTAATTAATAATATTGCGTATAATCTGTTGCCTCAATTTTATTGAGTAGCTATTGTTTATCTTTTTTATGTAGCACCCTCAAGTTCCAAGTCCGCCCCTCCCTCTCGGTCACTTCAGGCTGGAAAAACAAACAAGATGGTGACAACCAAACACGAGGGCCTCAAAAAGGTAGTCCACAACCCAATAACTGACGTCATGTTGGCCACGTGCACTTTATCAATTCCAAAATCAGTCTATACATTTAAGCAATAAAAGTGTTGCACAAGAGTCCACAGTTAAGCAGGTGGCTATGGTCATTTCAGCCCAGACAAAAATGAAATAAAATAAAACTTTTCTTCTTTTAGAAAACAACGGCTTTATTTTCCCGACATGCTCAGCTGAAAATCGTAAATTCCTGTAAAAATATCATTTTGACCGTTGGAATGCCCGAGCAATCATGATAGTACCATGAAATATTGTACATATATAGATGTTCATTGTCCCCAGAGGATTGTTGTGATGGAACCACAGGGGAATCTTGGGTTCATTTGTGGACTAAAATGAAAAAGCATTCTGAGTCAACTCACAAAATGTCATTTCAAGAGAGTGATGACACCTTAGGTGGTCTACTATAAGGAGCAGTACTCCTTATCTCCTTCCTCTTTCTCCACTGCTGGTTGAAGCAGCAACACCTCCATCCAGGAGGACTTAAGCTCCAGGGGCTTAGAGAAGCATTCAGCAAGGACTTTAAGTACAAGGGATTTGAGCTGTAATTAATGATTTTGTTTATATGTTTGTTTTAAGTATACACTGTAAGACTTTGCTGTAAATTTACAGTCAAATTCAGTAACTTCCTGTATTATGATTGTACAGTATATTGCTGTGAAAACAATGCATTGTGGGGGTTTTAACAATGGCTCAGTAAACTAATCTGGTGAGCCACCATGCACAACACCAGGGCCTCTCTGATAACTGTTGAATACTGAATGTGTGCTTCTCCTACTGTAACATAAAGATCATAAAGATCATAAAGAAGGTCTATCCATCCAGCCGGCCGACTCATAGACCAACATTTCTATTCACTGAGTCACGCCGCTTGTGTGACTATAAGTTTTAAGATATTTTGAGTTTGCAATATTCCAAGGAAGTTCCCGACTTTACCATCAAACAGATAATTCTGTGACATCTGACCCTGCAGGAGTTCTAAGAACAGTCCTGTTCATTCCTAACTCATGTGTATTAAACCACAACTATTTCCTATGCAGACGAGTCATAGTCAGCCTACACTCTTTGTTCCCTATAGTAAAACAGTGGAGCTCTGAAAAATGTTTTCACCAGAAGGGGGGTCATTCGCCAAAAAAAGGAAAAAAAATAAAGCTTGTTGGCCCGGTGCCACGTTGGCTTACTGGAACTGACGAAAGCCAGGATTCCAATAAGTTGCTCCTCCTCCCGAGTTCCTATTTGTCAATCATCTAGTTCAGAAACAAAGTATTTCCATCTGTGCCACGTCGATCCTTGGACATAAAGAACGAAGTGTTTGTGTGCAGCGGGCGGAACTGGATCGGCAAAACAGTTTGTTTTGGCATCTTACATTTTATGATTCTCTCTTTCTCAGCAAAATCTGTTGATGTTAATTAAAGTTCTGGGAATCTGGGTGTCAATTAGTGCTGAGGTTAACAGGCGAGACACAACGGGGGAGGGGGGGGGGGGGGGCAGTTTAGTGGAAGAGTTCATGGTTCAATGACTGATAAATATTGTTCATCCACTAACCTGTCTGCAGACTTCAAACAGTGAGGTTGGCTTATTTGTACACCAACTTTAATCAAACCCTTTTTAATCTGGAGGACTATACACTGTAAAAAATTACAGTAAAACACTGTCAAATTGCATCAGAAATAGGTCGTAAAATTGAACATTGTATATCACCGTAATAGATACTTTTAATTACTGTAAATCAAAGAATAGCATAAAACTTTAAATTCTACTGTCATAAACTGTAGAAAACACACAGTTGTGCTGTAAAATTAACCCTAACCCTAACCCATTATCCTGAAAGTAATGGGATTATTCAGTTTACGTTTATTTATCATTATTTTATCACTTATTGTAAGTCGCTTTGGAAAAAAGCATCTGCTAAATGACATGTAATGTAATGTAAATAACATTTTTTTTGCTGATATTTACATTTACATATGCTCACTGTATTTCTTACAGTTACAGATTTTTTTTTACAGTGTAGATTAAGATCTAAGATTAAGATCTGTCTGTCTGTCTGTCTGTCTGTCTGTCTGTCTGTCTGTCTGTCTGTCTGTCTGTCTATCTATCTGTCTATCTATCTATCTACTACGAAGGGCTACTTGTTTGATACAAACTTATGTCTTTGAACACAAAGTGTTTCCAATTATTATCATAGCTTCTTTCAAGAAAAGGCTTTTTTGCTCTTCATCAAAAAGTTTGCAGCTCTAAATGAAGCTTCAGTTGCTTTTTTTTTTTTTTTTTTTTACTTACTGTGGACTGTGCCGCTTTGCCACAGTTTAATTAATATTATTTATTTATTTATTTTAGTTGTTGTATTATTATTAATATTATTTATTTAGTTGCATTATTATTATTATTTATTGAGTTGAATTATGACAATAATATTTATTTATTTCGTTGTATTATTTATTTATTTTAGTTGTATTATTATTATTATTATTTATTTAGTTGCATTATTATTATTATTTATTTAGTTGTATTATGACAATTATATTTATTTATTGAGTTGTATTATTTATTTATTTTATTATTATTATTATTATTATCATTTCTTACCTTCTTCATGTGTTTGTACATTTTTTTTAATGGTGCAGTAGATTAGGATTATTTTTGGAATGGGATTGTTTGTAAAAAAAATGCACAAACAGTATTTTAAATTGCATTTTTTAAAACCTAAAACAATTAAAATAAATAGGCCGAAATAAGGTTATTTAGTTTTATGATTATTTATTTGGTTGTATTATGACAATTATATTTATCTATTTAGTTGTATTATTTATTTATTCTATTATTATTATTATCATTTCTTACCTTCTTCATGTGTTTGTAAATTTTTTTTTAATGGTGCAGTAGATTGGGATTATTTTTGGAATGGGATTGTTTGTAAAAAAAAAAAAATGCACAAATAGTATTTTAAATTGCATTTTTTAAAACCTAAAATAATTAAAATAAATATAAGTATTTTTCAAAAAGTAAAAGAACTCATTATGCAGAATAACTCATTTCAGAAGAACATTTACTACTGCACTGGTAAAGGCTTTTATTACTTTATATAAACCGGGTAGTCATCAAAAAGTTTGCAGCTCTAAATGAAGCTTCAGTTGCTTTTTTTTAAACTTTTTCACCAGACTTCTGAAAAAAGACTGAAAAAGTTCACGTTGTGCTGCTTTGCCAAAGTTGAGACATACACACTTTTCTTTAACTGTGGTAAAAAAAAGAACTCTTCCTCTCAATCATTGTGAAAAAGTTAATTTTTCTTTCGCTTTTCTGACATGTTTTTCTTTATTTTGGGGGGTAAAAACTCTAGCTCTTCTCAGCAGAGTAAGAAGTAACTTTGACCCCAAACAAAGTCAGAGTTCATACATTGAACATTTTTATTTTGAAAATCTTATACTCAATATTGTCATTTTCAAATCTACATCAAGTGTTATTGATTTAAAAAGGACAGCAGCACAATTAAATAAAAAATTATAGACAGACCTTAATTGTAAATAGTGCTATTTACATTTTTAATACAGGAGAGGCAAAAATAAGCCTTGGGGCTTCAGCCTATTCCTTTTTCGGTTGCTGTCTGATGGATTCTTGTGTAAAAAACATGATTTTATTTTGTTGTCTTTGTTTTGTTTGTTTTTGTTGTTGTTGTTTTTGGTTGTTTTTTGTAACCGAAATAAAGCATTCATTCATTCAAAAAAATAAGCAAATAAAGCTATGGTCAGTAGGTAAATTATACTCAAAAATATAAAAATACTCAAAATACTTGGTAAGCTTCATGTTTTTTGCAGTGTAAGGGTACTTAGGTACATAGTTTTTGTCGTATTTAGTTCTTTTGTAATGTCCGTTATTCTTTTCTCATATAAATATTATTTTTTCAGAAAAAGACTGCCCTATTTTATTCATTTCAAGATTTTTTTTATTTAAAAGGTGCACTTTATGGAGCTTTGATTTTATAAAAAGCTACTCCTGTTGTTATACAGTATTTATGGTCTCTTAAATAAACAGTAATTAATTTCTCAATATTAGAAATAGTATATTTAGTGTAATTATAAACAGTACAAAATGTTTGCAAGAATTATATTGCAAGAAAAGAATGAGGGTTGCCACACAAACAACAAATTAGCATAGCAGGGATTCCCTCAATAAAAACAAGGAGGATATGTGCTCTAAAAGTTAATGACTGGTTAATGGTGACTGGTTTCCTTTCTGACTGGAGGTTTCCACATACGTAACGTGTTTTGGAATTCCCAAAAGGCATCCAAACCATGAGCGTTTCTTTGTTCTCTCAGCGTGTCGTCAGCTGGAAAACATGACCGGTGGATCGATTCAACAACCTGTTTTTGTGTTGCTAATGTTTGCCGTGAAGCATTTTTAACACATTTATGTAACTAAAGCAGAGCTGCCCCTTTAAAACAGTCAAACAGAACATTAATAGGTTCTCTCCAGGTATTTCCCAAATTAGAAAATAAACACAACAGAACCTACTTTGACTCACCATGGGTCTTGATTAATCACATTAAAAAAAAAACATTTTTTCAGCTACTTCAGAACATTTCTTTCTTTGAGGTTACCCACTTAAAAAGATTATCTCCAATTTTTAATCTGTTAATTAGATTACTTTTGAATCATCTGACCAAAGAAAAAAAAGGTTTACGTTAAAAAGCTACCAGAGGCTGGAGCCTCAACTTTAACTCCATTTGGCAACCAGTTACAGATTAGGAACTCAGACATTTAATTTTCTATGTGTATGTATTATAAAACACCCCCCGACCTCATATCATTTCTCTAGTTTTTGTTATTCACATTCCTTTATTGCATTACTTATTTTATTTTATTTGTATTATGATTAATTATTTATTTTATTTGTATGATTATTACTATTCTTATATTATCATCATCATTATTTATGTAGTTGTATTATTATTATTGCTTTATTTATTTAGTTGTATTATTATTATTATTATAATGGAATGGGATTGCTTGTAAAAAATGTACAAACAGTATTTTAAATTGTGTTTTTGAAAACCTAAAAATTAAATTTAAATACAACAGCCTAAATAAATATTTTTCCAAAAGTAAAAAGTATTAAATATAGTTTAATTTATACATTATATTTATTCATTGATTTATATTTTGTTTGAATCTGTAAAGTGACAAAAGTCATCACAAAAGTTTCATATCTGCCTCTCAGTTGTAGCACAGTAAAAGTATAAAGGGGCATACAATGAAAAAGTTTAAATACAGGTTTCTCAATATTGTACAAAAGTGAATCTGAGTCCTTAGTTAGATGTTTTAGCATCAACACACAAAGGTCAGCGCATTAAGTGCATTAATACCAACCAACCTACACATCCATGCAGTGGTTCGTGGTGTTTTTCATGCCATGAGACAGACATAAAGTGGGCCTCTTTTTTCTGAAGACAAAGACGAAGAGGGACATTCCTGCAACATTCAGTAAAATGGAAAATATATTCCACACATACAGTAATTACAACTCGAACAAAAACACCTCCGGAAACCACCACAGTTTATGAACCCTGTGTTTGTGCCGTTATTATGCTTCTATTTTTAACTTCTTGTTGCTGCTGAAGCCTTTAACAACACTAATAAAAAAAAAACAGATAGGAAACGTCACATGAACCACGTTCCAGCAAAGACAGTTAATTCTTCTTTCCAGATCTTAAAAATAAGATCAATGCTTTTTAAAGATGCGTAAAGAAAAAATCCACGGTGGAAACAAGATGATGACTCACTGCCTTTATTCTATGTTACAAGATAGCAAAAGCATAATCAATGCATTTTACCTGTGCATGAAATATCATTCATGCACGTATTTCACAACTCTTTTCTTCTCTACCTGTTTTTTAATGCGTGCACATGGGTATTAGTGGGTTTGCACAGCATGATGCTACAGTCTACCCACACATGTTGCCGTACACTTAAGTTAAGACTGAATTGTAAGATCAAAAACAGAGCCGACACGCATGCATCAAGTGAAATCATCTTAAAGGAAAACAGAACTCACATCACAGGATGTACAACAGGGTGGTTCAAGTGTCTCAGTGACTCAGAATGAGGTGATCTATGTTTTTTTTTGTTGTTTTTGGGCACTTGGTTTGATTTTTGTTCGTAATCAGAGCGTGTTTGATGAGTTGACCTATAAGGGTCATGCTCAGGTTGGAGACGGGAGGAGGGAGAGAGGAGGGGAATGGACCCAGACTATTTAAATGGAGAGAAACCTGCAGAGAGGCATGTGTCATCTCTCTGTCATTCAGCGTTGCAGGAGCAGAAAAAACTGGAAAAACTCAGGTAAGATTGCCTGTTTATGTTTCCGTTAAGTAGACAATTATACTGTAAAAAATGTATGTAGATTTTTACAGTTTTGTTTTTTGAAACATACATTGCTCCACTGTAAAGTACACTGTAATATGTATTTAATGTAAACGGTGCAACTTTTTTTAATGTTACGGTAAAAAGATATTAGCACTGTTGATTTCACATTTAAGATTGTGATTTCATTTAATTTTTTTTACTGTATAAATAAAAGGTTTTTCCATCAAAAGAAACACTGTTTTGCCATATAATCGACAAGAAATACTTTATAAATGCTGCATAAATGAAAGATTTTAACTTTAAATATTACAGTATATTTCTGTTAGAGATATGGTGTTTAGTACATTTAACAGTGAGAAAAATATAAAGTATATATATTACATTAAATACATATTACAGTGTATACTAGTTATATTCTAATTCTATTAAACTTAAAATATTTTTTAAAAATGAGGAAAAAAATACCTTGACTGAATGTATTTTAGATGCATACATATCACCAAGCCAATCACTACACACTGTAAAAAATAATCTGTTTAATTTACGGTAAAATACCGGCAGCTGTGGTTGCCAGAACTTCACCGTAAAAATTACAGTGAGTGGATTTTCTATTCTAAATTTAAATGTAAATATCAGCAAAAACTGTAATTTAGTCTGAATAATCCTGTTATTTTTTAGGGTAATTGTGTCATTCATTCACACATCATGGTATTTCTCCATACATTTTGCATGAAAATGTTATATTTTACAGCAAAACTGTGTGTTTCTTCCAGTTTATGACAGAAAAAAGTAAAAGTTTTGTGCCATTCTTTGATTTATGGTAATTAAAAGTGTCTAATACGGTGATATACAATTTTTCATTTTATGCCCTATTTCTGATGTATTTGACAGTGTTTTACTGTTATTTCTACAAACCTTTTTTACAGTGCATGCTGAAATGTAAAGAAATATATTAACACAACCTGCTTCTTCTATTATGATGAATATTCAGAAACTTTTTAATGTCTATTTTGGCATTGTTCTTACACCAAAAATCGTGGCACTGATCATATCTTTAGACTTCTAGACATTATTATGGGAAACACAAGATAAAATACAGCATCATGGGAATGAACAACCCAAGAAAAGAAGGCAAAATATTTTTTTATAATATATTTTATAATGACAAAATGTTTTTTTTTTTTTATGTAGACTTCAAAAAAGTATTTTGTGTTTTTTCTCAAGAATTTTGTGCAAGATATGAAAGTACTTTCTAATTAATAATAAACTATCAAGACACTTGATAGAGAAAAAGAGAAAAAAAATGCATTAATTTGATTTTTTGTCACTTTGTCGTGTATATAACTTTATGCTTTTATTTTGTTGATTTTTTAGGATGCACGTCTTTCTTGCCTTTCTCTATGTCTCTCTTGCGGCAGCTCCTGGATGCTGGAGTCTTCCAACGAGGGAAGAATCCATCAAAAATACTAGACACAGCATCATAAACATAGCACAGATAACCCTGGTGCACATCAAGAAGCTAAAGACAACGGTATGCTTATTGGAATGTAATCGGTGTATTTTGAGAAGAGTGTTGGATATTCGTATGATTATTACTGTTCAATGCAACATGCAGGTTTACTCAAATACTGTACCGTGGAATGTATTTGAGTATTTCCACATATGTAACTTTATACTTCTGCTTCACTACATTTTAGGGGCAAATATTGGACTTTTTGCTCCACCAGCTTTAGTTACTTTTCAGGTCAAGATTTAACATGAAAAACATGATTAATTTAAAATGATCATGCATGTTTATCAATTAAACCGTTATGAATAATAATAATAATAATAATAATACATTTTTGAATATATAAAACAATCTGAGTGGGGTGATTCTGCAAAACAAGTACTTTTAGTCAATTTTGATGCCGATACTTTTGCACTTTTACATTTTGAATGCAGGACTTTAACTTGTAGTTGAGTCATTCTGCAGTGAGGTATTAGTACTTTTACTTAAGTAAGGGATCAGAGTACTTTGAGTATTTCCACATATGTAACTTTATACTTCTGCTTCACTACATTTTAGGGGCAAATATTGTACTTTTTGCTCCACTACTTTTAGCTTTAGTTACTTTTCAGGTCAAGATTTAACATGAAAAACATGATTCATTTAAAGTGATCATGCATGTTTATAAATTAAACCATTATAAATAATAATAATAATAGTCCAGTGATAGATTTTTGAATATATAAAACAATCTGAGTGGGGTGATTCTGCAAAACAAATACTTTTAGTCAATTTTGATGCTGATACTTTTGCACTTTTAAGTTGTGAATGCAGGACTTTTACTTCTAACTGAGTCATTCTGCAGTGGGGTATTAGTACTTTTACTTAAGTGAGGGATCAGAGTACACTACCGGTCAAAAGTTTTAAATTTTTCAATTTTTTATTGTAATTCAAGCAGTTCAAGTCAAATGAACAGCTTGAAAGGGTACAAAGGTAAGTGGTGAACTGCCAGAGGTAAATAAAAAAAGGTAAGCTTAACCAAAAGTGAAAAATAATGTACATTTCAGAATTATACAAGTAGGCCTTTTTCAGGGAACAAGAAATGGGTTAACAACTTAACTCTATGGAGTCTTGGGCTATTTTGTCCATTTTTGAATTCTTTTCATGTCTTTGTTAGTCATTTTGTGTCTTTTGGTGTCTTTTTGTCATTTTGTGTCTTTTTTTGGTCATTTTGTGTCTTTTTTTAGTCATTTTGTGTCTTTTGGTGTCTTTTTTTGTCATTTTGTGTCTTTTTTTGGTCATTTTGTGTCTTTTTTTAGTCCTTTAGTCCAACATAAAATGTGATTTTGAATCTTTTTTTTTACTTTCAAAACACTATCATGCTCAATAAAGAATTTTAAATGTTGCAAATGTGCATTAATTTCAGAGTACACTGAGACATTAAACTGCATCATTTTCAATTAAATTCTGGAAAAGTTGGTGTGTTCTAAAACTTTTGACCAGTAGTGTACTTTCTCCCTTCACTGCTGTTCTGTTCTTTCTTCCCATAGCTGCCGGTGGCTCAACAGACAGAACCCGGAACTCCTCCCATTGAAGGACTAACCGGTATCAGCCGTGACCTTGGACTTTTGGATAATGAGCTGCAGAACCCTTTCACAGAACTGCTCAGCCAGATCCAGGCTGATGTCTCCAGCTTGGAGGGAATGGTTCGATTCCTGGCCGGGACCATGGACTGTCCCATCCAGCCCAAACCCCGAGCAGAGACCGGGGACAACGTCTTCCCCGACAGCCACCATCACCTGACGGTGGCGAAGCTGCAGAGCTACCTGGAGAAGTTTATTCTACACAAGGACAAACTCAAGGTCTGCTGAGAAATCTAAACTTCTATCACACGCATGCAAAGCCTTGCCATAATGCACATATACGTACAGGCGTACTTGCACATTTAGCTCAATAATTAAATCTATTTTTGCACATATTTCTATATATATATTTCTGCAAGAATGCTGTTTCCGTGGTTGCTAAACATTTTGCATGCAATGCAAGTAGCTGCATATTTTAATACAGATTTAATAAGATTTTACAGAAATTAAAGATATGAAATGTAAACAAAGAATGCACTTGCATTTTGTACGATCTGGAGAATTATTTATGTGATTTGAGTTGCATATGAATTGTTTTAATATTGAAAAATGTCACTGCATGGTTTACAATTTGATGCGTGCTTGGTTTGGGTGATGTAATGTAAGATATTTTAAGGATAAGTATGACAACTGATGAATGTATAATGTTATTGGTATTTGATTTGAAGTGCACTGTTTATTGTCATATTTTATTGAGGAGAAACATTAAGCTTATGGTCCAGGGAATAAAGACTTTCTTTTTTTTAAGCTAAAATGTAATTTTGTTATATTAAAAACTAGCAATAAAGATTTTACTCATATCTGTCGCCTTTATTATTATTTTTTAAAAGCTGATTTTGTTTTTAATAAAGTCCGGGCAAATTGTTAAAATGATCACATTGTACATTATTTGTAAAACAAATAACATTTAAGTCTGGTCAACCTTCTACTGCTGAAAAAAAAAAAACACCTTTAAATGTAAAAAATATTTTTTGATTAACTTCATTTCAGCCTTTTCAGTTTAGTAAAATAAATTAAACAATCAGGGAGTATTCCAAAATTATAAATGATAAAACTTAAATATGTGCAAGAGATGCTAAATAAAGTGTGCTATCTTTATATATATATATATATATATATATATATATTGTATTTTTATGATGTATTCAACCGCAGCGTTTCTAAAGTCAATGCACTGGGAGATAATAAATTAGTATAAAGTATTATTTTTTTATCTATTTTATTTAATTACTCATTACACATTTTGAAAAAAAAGTCCTGAGCTATGTTTTGTTAGGTTTTTTATCCAGAGTTGAATAAATTAAACAAGTAAAATAAATCAAACAATCAGGGAGTATTCCAAAATTATAAATGATAAAACTTAAATATGTGTAAGAGATGCTAAATAAAGTGTGCCATATTTATATATATATATATATACATATATATATATATATATATATATATATATTGCATTTTAATGATGTATTCAACCACAAAGTTTCTCAAGTCAATGCACTCCAAAATGGGAGATAATAAATTAGTATAATGTATTATTTTTTATTTATTTATCTATTTTATTTGATACCTCATTACACATTTTGAAGAAAAAAAATCCTGAGCTATGTTTTGTTAGGTTTTTTATCCGGAGTTGAATTGAATTAACTTTTTTCCATTAATTCTTCAGGGAGCAAAAGATAAAAACGTTCTGTGGAAGTCAACGATTCGTCAGCACAGACATTCTGGCAAAAGACAAGAATGTGCCGATAAAGGTTGAACTCTGAATCACATAAAAACACACTAACTAACAGCTTTGTGACGCACACACACACACACACACACACACACACAGCTGTTAAGTATTATTATACAGTACAGTGAACAGCTCATCGCTCACGAGAGAGATGAGTGGGGGGAATTTTTTACTTTCATACATGCTTTAAACAAAGACAGGTGAGGATTGAAATTAGATATACAAGATAATTCCGGGCTAATATTTATTACACATTAAAATGGAGGGGAACTCTAATTCACTAAATTATTAATGCAACAATAATCAAACACATGCACATACCCATGACCAAATAATATTTTTTATAATAATAATGATTATAATAACTTTCTTGTTTTGTGTCCTGCCCAGTCGCCCGGGGGAAATGAAATAACCCTTCTAATATTGCTCAATGACCTTTCACCTTTCTTCTGCTAAATGAGCTAAAAACCCCACAGTTAGAAGTAATTGCTCTTTCTTTTTTTCCTGTACGGTAAAAGGTTTTTACCTCATCTAAACAGAGAGAAAGTTTTAGATGCTGCACATATTGTAAATCTCTTTCAGGTATGAAAACTGACTGTTCAAAAGTAACACGGTGCATTTTTATGGCATAAAATCATCAAGACTTCAAAGCAAATCAAGTTCTTTGAATTTGCTGTACAATATAATTAATATCTAGAACTGCTTAGGGAGATACTGTTCACACAGGGATAAAATAAACATTAAATGTACATTATAAAGTATTTTTCTCGAGGCATAAACGTGAAAAATTTGATCAAAACATCTTACAAAAACAATACAAATTAAAGAAGTGCTTATTAACATGACTGAAAATCTGTTTTCCTGATGAGAAAACATTATGCTACATATAATAAATACATAAACTTGATTCCTGTTCCTCTAGTTTGTGTATAAAATATGGCTCTCGACTTTCTTATTAATTTCTTCTTCTTTTTTTTTTATAAAAGTGAACGTGCTGTTTGTAAAGTCAACAAAATTCTCACAAAAACTGTATTTTAGAGTTGAGGATGCAGGGTTTTGTCACACTGGTTTTGAAGAAAATACTTTTAAAAAGCTGGAAAGGAAGCCCACATATACCACGTAGCCATGGAAAAAGCTGATAATTTATCCATAGATGTCTGAAAATGTCAGAAGGACTGCAGGATTAAAGAATATACTAGAGCGAGTGTGTTTCTATAACATTTGTTAGTGTATTTATGATTTATATATGGATAAAAAAATGTAATAATAAATTCATAAGGAATACTATCCATGCTAAAAAAAAAGAAATGTTCTCCAAGAGGGAAATTCTACTGGGATGAGTTAATTGATGATGTTGACTGGAAGAAAGCATGGTTACTGCCCCTTAAATTTAGCATCTCTATTTAGCATATTAAAGAAATACATTTTAACATTTTACACAAAACCTACCCTTGCAATGCAATGTTATGTAAGTTTATGGATATGGATGGTAAATCTGCTCATGCATTTTGTGAATGTAATGTTGTGCAGGATTTTTGGATGGACTTGAGAGATCATTTATCTAACTTTCTTAGTGTCTCATACCTATTCACCAAAAAATATGTTCTTTGTTATTTTACTCAGTGTAACAAATCTCTTGAATTTGTAACCAATTTCTTAATTCTCGTAAGTTCTTTATACACAAACACATATTTCTGAAAGCTAAGCCAAAGTTTAAGTCTCTCAGAATTGTAAGACAAAAAAATGAACCATTTCTTCAATATTATGACAGCCTGATGAATGTATGACCTTAATTTCTAATAACTATGTTTTTTTTTATTAATTATCAATGAATGCACAGACTTTATGTACTTCATACTCTCTGTGTGACCAATGTATGTACCTCTTTTTCTTTTCTTTTTAAATTATTTTTATTTTTTACTAATATTTCTCCTGATTAGTTCTGTTTCGTGACATTTGTTTCTTGTAATCCCTTTTTGTCTGACGTCATGATTGTAATGTTCCTTAATTGTCAATAAAGATTTGAGCTAACAGTAACTTGAGCTAACAGCAACTGTCATTTAAGCTAACATGCTAAACACAGCAGGCCTCTTTAGCTACTTCATGCTAGCAGGCCGCACCACACCGCTCACCTCTAACATCACCATTTGTTTCACAGATAAATCGACATTTTAACTTTCATCATGACTTCAGATTTAATTAGCAATAAAAAAAGTGCAATACATGAGTTTGGTCAGCAGATGTCGCCATTTATAAATACCAAACGCTCCAAAAGACTGAACAATTTCCAACAAACGTTGAGTCATTGTGCTTCCATGGTGATTCAGAACGCCCCGTCTCCTAGCAACAACATTAACACTCACCTTTTTAACCCGAGGAAGAAGCTGCACTGGCGGCCATGTTTTCACTATCCACCATCTCATATCCAGGTCAGTTTGTTGACACACACACACACACACACACACACACACACACACACACACACATTTGCATACCCATCTTCCTCTCATGGGCCCTTTCTGCCCCTAGCTGCCCCACATCATGCCTGTTCAAAACTGAACTGAAAATGAGTCATAATTACCAAAATAAAAGGCCCCATTGTAATTAATGATTTGTTTTATATGTGTGTTTTAAGTATACACTGTAAGACTTTGCTGTAAATTTACAGTCAAATTCTAACAGTAACTTCCTGTATTATGATTGTACAGTATATTGCTCATAGACTGTATATAAATAAAACAATGAAAACAATGCATTGTGGGAGTTATCATGATTGCTCAGGCATTCCAACGGTCAAAATTATATTTTTACAGGAATTTACGGTTTTCAGCTGAGCATGTCGGAAAAATATAGCCGTTATTTTCTAAAAGAAGAAAAGTTTTATTTTATTTCATTTTTGTCTGGGCTGAATGATCACAATGTGTTGTTTTTCCAGTAATGCTAATATAGAGTTTTTAATGGATTAGTTGTAACATAATTTAGAGTTAAACATTTAAACGTCACGCTATTTTTTTTCTTCGTTACAAGACAGTTTGTCAGTAAACGGACCTGTATTTCTATAAAACAGTAGAGGTACTGTACATTTTACAGTAACTTTCTGGCGAAACTGCTGCCAGTAATTTACTGTAATTTTGTAGTAAAACGTTTTACAGTGTATTTATGTGATAATTGTGTTACATCATTCCAAGTTGTAGACAGTCAAGTCTTATATGCAAATAACTTTACTAACCTTTGATTTGCTCACACACATAATACACTTTATAAATTAGCTGTAACAAAGACAGTTTTGTATCAGCTCACAAAAAGCCAGGCCTAGTCATCCTTTCACCACATGACTTTATGACCGACCCACACACACACACACACACACACACACACACACACACACACTTGCATACCCATTTCTGCCCCTAGCTGCCCCACATCATGCCTGTTCAAAACTGAACTGAAAATGAGTCATAATTACCAAAATAAAAGGCCCCATAGTTAACCGCACAAACACACAAAATCCTAATCATGCTCTACTATATAAAGCTGATGTTTGCAGTTTCAATACATTAATGCCCTTTTTGCATACAAAACATTAAAAACAGATAAATATGAGCAACAATGCAATCAGATCTCTGGTATTAAGGTGCAACAACAGTTCATTAAAGAGTACGTCCTGTGCAAGGCAAGCATCACATGACAAAGGCTCCACATTGATAATTAAATATTGCATATCACATTAAATGTTGTTAAAATCCAGTCAAACGATTGATTTTTTTTTTTAACCCTCTGAACCTCAAGCCATTTTAGGGCGTTTTTTTTGTGTGTGCTCTTTTTACACTTTACTCACTGTATTTCACTGCAATACCTGTCCTGCAACTGTGAATATTATATATTCAGTGAATATTTGTCACTGGACTGTGTGTCACAGTTGTGCTGAGGAGTGCAGAAGTTACTGTTTTTAACAGGATCTCAGTTATTCCAAACAGTTTATATTTGGCAACGTTTTTTAATGAGATATGAAGAATAAGGTGATTTTTTTTTTACAGAAATAACAATTTTAAGCTTCATTTTGATTACTTTTGCGATCAGAAACTTTCATAACCTATGATGTGTTCAAGGCCTGTCAGAATGTTCAAATTCCTACGATAATGGCTGTTTTTACAGTTTCTTTTTTACGATAAGCGGTGTATTTTTGGCATTTTTAAAAAATGAAACATGTGAAAAAGAAACCCCATCTTTTTGAAAAATGCTGGAGTGACTTTAAAACATATCTGGAGTTAACTAGTTGACCAAGCCAATATCATGACCTTTGACCCTGAATGTTATTTACTGTGCTTTCAACTTTGAACTTTCTTTATATTTTTTATGGTTTTAATTTATTTTTCTATTATTTACTTCTGTATTGAATTTATCTATCATCTACTTTACTATTACTGTTATTGTTATTGTATTACTGTTATTTTGTGTGGGCAGTACATTTTACATTTTATTTTACTGATTCTTATCCCATTTTTAATTTAGTTTATCTTATTGCATCTTACTGTTCTATTGTTTACTACATCTCTTTGCATTGTGTTATGTATTTATTGTTTGTGCAGCACTTTGGAAACCTTGTGTTTGCTAAAATTGTGCTATATAAATAAAGGGGATTGGATTGGATTGGATTTTTATTGTTATTATTATTTTATCTATTTATTTTTCATTATTATTATTATTATTATGAGGGATTAAGGCAAGAGTTGGCCTTTGGGGCCTGATTTGGGAGGGGGGTGGGTTTGGATGGAATTTGAAGTTCTACTGCTGTTACTGATGCTGTAAACTGTATGAAAAAATGTTAATAAATAAATTGTAAAAAATAAAAAAAAACTGCTTCCTGCTGGTGGAATGGTTTTGGTTCAGAGGGTTAAAAGTTAAATTACTACATTAATCATGCTACAGCTACAAGTAGTCTAGACGGATTTCAGAATAAAGGCCTTCTATAAGAAGTGAGGAGCATTTATGGGTACAAGTCAGGAACCGGCCTACCTTACATATCTCAAGGGTGCTGAGTCCAAAAAAAATGGTTCCCAAGCGAAATTTTGAGTTTTTGACCTTCTAATTTGTATCAAATGGCCACCAAATGCCCATCTTGCACAGTCATTGGACCATTTCCCCTTAGTTTTTTTGTAAGTAGGCAATCAAGATGAGGAAATTAAGTTTCTGGATCTATAGTCTAGAGTCAGAGCAAGGATATAGTGGAGGCTCAGTGTCTTTTTTATGTACGTATATATATGCAAAATACCAACTGGAACATTTAAAAGTGATATTGATTGAATATTTATGTCGGCCTTAAAAAAACGACACAAATAATGCTTAATTTCACCTTAAAAGTTGGTATTTTGCATATATATATATATATATATATATATATATACATAAAAAAAGCCACTGAGCCTCCACTATATCCTTGCTCTGACCCTAGACTATAGATCCAGAAACTTAATTTCCTCATCTTTTATTGCCTACTTACAAAAAACTTGGGGGAAATGGTCCAACGACCAACAGCCGCCATTTTGATATGCAAATGAGAAGGTCAAAAAACTCAAAATTTTGCTTGGGAACCATTTTTTTTTTGGGATTCAGCACCCTTGAAATAAGTAAAGTAGGCCGGTTCCTGACTTGTACCCATAAATGCTCCTCACTTTAACTTTTTGGACAATTCCGTCTAGACTAAAGATAAAATGATTGGAATAGATTGTCTTTGAAGCCATAAAGTACTTTAAGTCAAACTAAACTTCACAGTTTTGCTATGCGGGTGGAAACAGGCAGCGAGGTCAAGAACTTCTCCAGCGTGGAGAGGTATTCTTCTGGGTGGCACCGCATGTGTGCCGCATGTTTGGACACCTTCCACTTCCTGCTCTGCACAGCCACGCCCCTTTTCCTCCAGAGGTCCATTAACCGTTCGAGCTCCACCCAGTTGCACAGAGCGTCGTCTTCACTGAAGAAGAAGAGAGCCGGAGCATCGATCGGGTTGTTGCGGAAAACCTGGATGCTGCTGTTGTAGAAGTCTGCCGTGTGGGATTTGAAGAGCCAGAAGTAAAACATGGCTGCGTTTTTCACAAATCTCTCCAAACGGGGCAACAGAGTCTTGCCGAGGCCTGAATAACAATAAGAAAAAAAAAAGGGAAATAATCCAAAATGTTATAGTTTCACTTTAACACTTTATATTAAGGTCCTTGTAATAACCATTAATTAACAAGTAAAAAGGCCCTTGTAAGTCCTTACAAGATGCTTATATATGATATGATACATTGTTATGTCAGGCACTTTATTACTTATTTAAGTTTGGTGAAAGTTAGGTTTGCGCTTTATTCATTATTAATAGGGAACTTTGTTTACTTTTGTTTTATATTTTTATTGTTATTTTTTATTGTTGCTATTCTCATCCTTCGGGGTCGCGAGATGATTTCTGGGGGTCGCTAAATCATTTTGGAAGTCAGCTCTGTCTCCACTGTGTTAAAGTGTTCATGTGTTAATGTGTTTTAGTCTTTTTTGTCATTTTTGGTCAATTTGTGTCTTTTTTGGTCATTTTGTGTCATTTTTTTGGTCATTTTGTGTCTTTTTTGGGTCATTTTGTGTCTTTTTTGGGTCATTTTGTGTCTTTTTTTTATCATTTTGTAGTCAATTTTGACTATACAACTATGACAAAGTTGGTGTGTTCTAAAACTTTTGACCAGTAGTGTATATATATATATATATATATATACACTACTGGTCAAAAGTTTTAGAACACACCAACTTTTCCAGAATTTTATTGAAAATGATGCAGTTTAATGTCTCAGTGTACTCTGAAATTAATGCACATTTGCAACATTTAAAATTCTTTATTGAGCATGATAGTGTTTTGAAAGTAAAAAAAAAAGATTCAAAATCACATTTTATGTTGGACTAAAGGACTAAAAAAAGACACAAAATGACAAAAAAAGACACCAAAAGACACAAAATGACTTACAAAGACATGAAAAGAACTCAAAAATGGACAAAATAGCCCAAGACTCCATAGAGTTAAGTTGTTAACCCATTTCTTGTTCCCTGAAAAAGGCCTACTTGTATAATTCTGAAATGTACATTATTTTTCAGTTTTGGTTAAGCTTACCTTTTTTTATTTACCTCTGGCAGTTCACCACTTACCTTTGGACCCTTTCAAGCTGTTCATTTGACTTGAACTGCTTGAATTTCAATAAAAAACTGGAAAAATTGGGGTGTTCTAAAACTTTTGACCGGTAGTGTATGTTGTAAGGGCAGCTTCAGTATGTATTATAAGTAAAAGGAAAAAAAGAGATCTTGAGATAGTTTTGTCTAGAAATAAATTGATGAACGTATGAATTGCTTGCAGACAGACACGGTTATAAACAAGCTGCCACGAGTATTTCCTGGACTCCTGACAAACTGGAACAGTGGGTTAGCTGCCTGGTGAAATATTTAACAAGGTACAAAAGTAACCTGAGCTGAACACACTCACTCACCTATGGCCATGTGCTCCAGAGAGCCAACCACCAGGCTGTCATAGACGTGTCCTACCACTCTCTGAGCCAGCCCGGCGTGTTTTTCCTGTTCCTGGGAGATGTGGGTGAGTGTCTGGGTGAACGTATAGCCGCCGATGGAGGAGGCGTGCACCAGCACCGCCCTCCCCGAGAACTGAGGCTCCTCCAGAACCTCCAGGACCTCCAGGCCGTAGTCCCGCCCCCAGCGAGGCCACAGGAAGTGCATCACGCTGCTCTGGACCAGCAGGACGTCCATGCCCCGGGCCATGTAGAGGTCTCTGTACTTGGCCACCGACCACGGCTGGGCACCGAGCCACGAGAAGAAAAGAAGAAGGGGACGGGACGCAGACTGGTTTTGGGAGGAAGGAGGTGAATCTGAGAGCATTGGACAGGAGGAGGGGTCTAAAGAGGAGGAGGTGCTGAGAGGAGCAGAGGCCTGAGAGTCTTTGGCAGAATATAAAGTCTCTTCTGCTGCTCCGGTCATTGGAGCGTAATAATAAGTGATCCCACTCCGGATCCGCCTGGTTGTGAACCGTCCTTCACTGACTCGTGTCACGGGTGGATCACTCCGGAAGAGACTGGAACACATAAAAAAAGGCAGATTTAGACAGTGTGTTTTAGAGCAGCTGTTCTCAACCCTGGGGTCGGGACCCCAATTGGGTCACGAGATGATTTCTGGGGGTCGCCAAATCATTTTGGAAGTCAGCTCTGTCTCCACTGTGTTAAAGTGTTCATGTGTTTTAGTCTTTTTGGTCACTTAATGTCTTTTTTTGGTCATTGTGTGTCTTTTTAGGTCTTTTTGTGTCTTTTTTTTAGCATTTTGTGGTAAATTTGTGTCTTTTTTGGTCATTTTGTTTCCTTTTTTTGGTAATTTTGTGTCTTTTTTTAGTCATTTTGTGTCTTTTTTGGGTAATTTTGTTTCTTTTTTTGGTAATTTTGTGTCTTTTTTGGTACTTTTTTGTCATTTTGTGTCTTTTTTGCTCATTTTGTGTCTTTTTTGCTCATTTTGTGTCTTTTTTGCTCATTTTGTTTTTCTTTTTGATCATTTTGTGGTCAATTTGTGTCTCATTTTGTTTCCTTTTTTAGTCATTTTGTTTCTTTTTTAGTCATTTTGTGTCTTTTTTTGGTAATTTTGGTTATGTTAAATTGGGGGTCGCGACTCAAAAAGGTTGAGAATGGCTGTTTTAGAGAAACTGTGTACATGTTATGGCTTTGAAGTCATATTATACAGGAATAAGGATTAAAACAGTTACAGATTCATGATGGTTAGTAGTATTACTGTTTCATATTTAATCATCATTAAAACCGTGTTCGATTGTGTTTAATGATAATAATACATTTGCTTTTAGGGTTAGTTGTGGGCTTTTTACCTTGTTGGTAAAATGAACTGCAGCCTTTAGGCTTTTTTCTGTTGTTTGCTAGTAGACAGAGTGAGGCAGCTTCTGTAAATACAAAGTGAATGGAGAGCGATAGATGGTTTTCCCCTCCTGTGGGCTTAAAATCCCCCTGCAGTCACTTTTACTTCCTGTTTAATGTTCTATGTTCTCAAACAGAGAATGAGGCTGTGGTTAATACCTCATCCATTACTTTTGTAACCAGAGTTGCAGTTTAGTTTTGAAAACTGTGAATATGATAACCTGAAACCTAGAAATAAATAATAAATAAATAAATAAAAATTAGAAATATATTTTTATGGTTAGTCCTTCTGAAAAATGTACATAAGCTCTACTTCAAACATAACTATGACAGAATTAATATAGTAATTACCTTTTATATAGAGCTGAAAATAAACTATGACATAGTTTGCATTGTCTTTTTATGATTCAGTAACTATACGTTGAGATTTTTTAAAATTTTATTTTATTGATTATGATATTCAGGGATTGAAAAAAAGGGCCCACAAACAATATTATTATTATTATTATTATTATTATTATTATATATTTATTTTGGAATGATACTGAATCATAAAGAAACAATACTAACTTAGCAATACCATATCAACAGAGCTTAAAATGAACTATGACAATGATGTCCTAACCATACTTAGGGATTTTTTTTTTTAAAGTTTACTGATTATTATATTCACGGATTGAAAAAAAACAATATTATTACTATTATTATTAAAATTATTATTATTATTAATTTAACTCTATTTTATAAATCACTTCACATTTATTTATTATAGTAATAACCTATAATACGGAGCGTAAAATTAACTATAACACAGTTTGTATTGTTTTTATATGATTCGGTGACCATAATTTTGGATTTTTATTTATCTATTATTATAATATTCAGTGATTGAGAAGACGGTCCACAAACAATTTAATTATTATAATTCATTTAACTAAAATAAATAATAATAAATAAATAAATAAATAAATAATAATAATAATAATAATAATAATTTAAAAAAATAATAATAATAAATTGTAAAAAACCAATATTATTATTATTATTAAAATTATTATTATTAATTTAACTCTATTTTATAAATCACTTCACATTTATTTATTATAGTAATAACCTCTAATACGGAGCGTAAAATGAACTATTACACAGTTTGTATTGTTTTTATATGATTCAGTGACCATACTTTTGGATTTTTATTTATCTATTATTATAATATTCAGTGATTGAGAAGACGGTACACAAACAATATAATTATTATCATTAATTTAACTAAATAAAAAAAATAAAAATAATAAAAATAATAATAATAATAATAATAATAATAATAATAATTTTACATACGTATATTTTCTATTTTACAAATGCACATTTCTTGCTATACCACTCATTAATTTAACTAAATAAAAAAATAAAAAAATAATAATAATAATAATAATAATAATAATAATAATAATAATAATATTTTTACATAGGTATATTTTCTATTTTACAAATGCACATTTCTTGCTATAAGTATACCCAGACCATGGGTGACACTTGCTGTAGAGTTGGAGGCTGGGGGAGGGTGGGGGTGACGCATTCCTCCCACATGATAGGCTGCATCAGTGGGTTTAGGGGGATTAAAGCTCCCAGGAATGAAGCCGGACTGTGAAACGGTTCACTTTGATCAATGCAACCATCGACTGGAACAATCCGGAGTCAAACCTCTTCCTCATTCTAATAGATAGATATCCATTAAACTGGATTACCGGGTTTCCGGAAGATGGAGCGCAGCATCAGTCTACCATTTTTATTTTAAATTCATTCAAGTTCCGCAAATAAACTCACACGCAAACAAACAACATCACAGCAACATGTCATTGTGTTACCCGGTGGAGAGCGCCAGGTTTCCCATCCTCTCAGGCTACAGTGTGCCGGGGAAGGCTGCTCCTCCTGGGGGAAGACTTCGGCCGGGGGTCGGTCCGATCTGCAGCCGGTCACCGGCTCCGGCTCATCAACGTCAGCAGCGCAGCAGCTTCTTCTTCGGCTGCCGGAACGAAATGTTGCGTTACCGCCACCAACTGGTATCTGGTGCACCTGGATTGATAAAAAAAAAAAATATATATATATATAAATATAAATATAAATAAAAATAAATAAATACATTTAAATCAAATTGTGCCACTTTTTATTTTATTTTAATAATAACAGTCATGGAATTAGGCAAAGATCTGCTATTTTTATTTTATTTTTATTAGTAGTAATACTATTTAATTAAAAAAAAACCAATGTAATAATTATAATCGAATTACCAACAGGTATCTTGTGGACCGGGACTAATAAAAATAAAAATATAAAAATAAAAATAAATAAATAAATACATTTAAATCAAATTGTGCCACTTTTTATTTTATTTTGATAATAACATTCATGGAATTAGGCAAAGATCTGCTATTTTTATTTTAATTTTATTAGTAGTAATACTATTTAATTTAAAAAAACAATGTAATAATTATAATAGAATAACCAACTGGTATCTTGTGCACCGGGACTGATAAAAATAAAAATAAAAATAAATAAATACATTTAAATCAAATTGTGCCACTTTTTCTTTTCTTTTAATAATTACATTCATGGAATTAGGCAAAGATCTGCTATTTTTATTTTATTTTTATTATTAGTAATACTATTTAATTTTAAAAAACAATGTAATAATTATAATAGAATTACCAACTGGTATCTTGTGGACCGGGACTGATAAAAATAAATAAATAAAAATGACATTAAAATAAATAAATACATTTAAATCAAAGTGTGCCACTTTTTATTTTATTTTAATAATAACATTCATGGAATTAGGCAAAGATCTGGTATTTTTATTTTATTTTTATTATTAGTAATACTATTTAATTAAAAAAAAACAATGTAATAATGATACTAGAATTACCAACTGGTATCTTGTGGACCGGGACTGATAAAAATAAAAATATAAAAATAAAAATAAAAATAAATATAAATAAATACATTTAAATCAAATTGTGCCACTTTTTCTTTTATTTTAATAATAACATTCATGGAATTAGGCAAAGATCTGGTATTTTTATTTTATTTTTATTATTAGTAATACTATTTAATTTTAAAAAGAATGTAATAATTATAATAGAATGAATATCTATTTATTCAATTGTAATAAATAAAAAATAAAAATAAATAAATACATTTAAATCAAAGTGTGCCACTTTTTCTTTCATTTTAATAATAAAATTCATGGAATTAGGCAAAGATCTGCTATTGTTATTTTATTTTTATTATTAGTAATACTATTTAATTTAAAAAAGAATGTAATAATTATAATAGAATTAATATTTACACACACACACACACACACACACACACACACACACACACACACAAATTCTTCACACACATTCTTCATATCTGGCTTACTTATACTACAGATGAATAGGGTAAAAATGTAAATAATAGCTAGATATCATCATGAAACTTTCCCAGTTGATTAGTTAAATGAAGACAATTTATTTGTATTTTATTTTCGTGTTTGTTTGTTTTTTTGCATAAAAAGTTTATTGAAATTGTATAATTTAAATATATCAAATTGACAAACTGCAGTTAAATAAATGCCTAAATGTGTATTTTGGATTTTTTTTTTCCAACAAGTCTGAAAGAAGACATGTTATGGTTTCAAAATAGCCCAAAATTTAAAAAACTGACTTGTAATATATCACGTTTTGCCTTTGCTGTATCCCCACTAATCAATGTGACTCTTTTTTGTGGCTTAATTTGCTAAATTACCTGCTTATTAATGCACTGTGAGTCCAATCTGCATAAAAACACTCCTTTGAATTCTGCCTCATGTCTGCTGTAATTGCATCAAAATTATTTATATTTCAAATTGCAAGTTTACCTAATATTTCTAATGAAAGCCTTCTGCAAAGGTTGTTAAACAGTGTGACTGAGGCTATTTTTGAGATTGCAGCTGAAACATAGCTTATCTCTGGATCTGTTATTTATAGATCAAAGGAATTCTTGGCCAGAACAAACATTTGCCGTGACGATAACGTAATAAAAGTCACATTGAACTGCTACTTGATCTAAATCGGGAAACATTAGAAGGTCATGAAGAGTATTTCTTCTGACCTACTAATCAAATAAGTGCAATACATCTCAGCGCCACAAGATGGAGCCAGAGACTCTCACAGGCAGAAGAACACTCCATTACTTCAGCATGTGGAGCACTTTGATGGATGTGTATAATTAAACTTGTATAATTTATATTGATTACTGTGTAAAAGTGTTAGATATGTAATTTCTATGGATTTCTGAGTGTTTGAATTGACTTTCGGTTTGAATTAGCCCCCCGGAGAAGATAAAGTCACTTTGCAAAATGTTAATACATTCCAGAAATTTACTTTACTAATTATCGTCTTCACAACCTTTTGTTCAGCTGCTCACTTCCCTCAAATTATGCATTTTTGCATAATTGCGTGTGGTGACCCTGCAAACCATTTCCAGAAAATTAAATCCTTTCAGATCTCGCCATCATGCACTGTAAAAAATGTTTGTAGAAATTACAGTAAAACACTGTCAAATTATATCAGAAATAGGGCGTGAAATTAAAAATGTAATATCACCGTAGTAGACACTTTTAATTACTGTAAATCAAAGAATAGCACAAAACTTTTACTTTTTTCTGTCATAAACTTTAGAAAACACAGTTTTGCTGTAAAAAATATTAGATTTTTCATTTAAAATGAATGGAGAAATACCATAACGTCACAAGGACATAACTACCCTAAAAATAATAGCAGACCAAAGGACCTAACAAAGGACCTAAAATGACCAAAAGAGTCACAAAACGACCAAAAAAAGAGACAGAAAAGGACCAAAAGAGACACAAAACCATCAAAAAAGACACAAAATGACCAAAAGAGACACAAAACTATCTAAAAAGACACAAAATGACCAAAAAAAAGACAGAAAACGACCAAAAGAGACATGAAATTATCAAAAAAAGACACAAAATGACCAAAAAAATACGTCAAATTATCAAATGAGACACAAAATTACCAAAAAGAGACACAATAGGGATAAAATGGCAAGTGATTTTTCAGTCTAAATGACAGATTTAGCTGATATTTACATTTAAATTTACAGTAGAAAACCCACTCACTGTATTTTTTACGGTAAAGTTCTGGCAACCACAGCTGCCGGTATTTTACCGTAAATTAAACAGAATATTTTTTACAGTGTGACATGTCATTCACATTCACCTCTGTGGTGTCTAATGGAGATAAACAAACATTTATTTATTTATTCTTTATTGTTCCAGCTTAGTTCTATCGCTTGTGCAGATTTGTCTTATTGTAAAGCACATATTTTCATTACTGAAAAGTGCTTTATGAAAAAGGTTTATTGCATGTTTATACATTAAGTTGCATGGTTTTCTTCTCTTACTATTTATCTCAAACTTGCTGACCGCAAAATCTGATGTTTATACTCGTTTTAGATCATTTCAACCATGAAATTCCATCTTAGCTGCTAGAAACATCCTCATGTGTCACGTTGTCTACATTTAGAAAGCTCAGTGGGAACGAGACCGTGGTGGAAAAAGTACTCAGAGCTCTTATTACAGTAAAAGTACTAATACCACACTGTGAAAGTACTTTACTTCCTAGTAAAAGTGCAAAAGTCTCAACATCAAAATGTACTTAAAGTATCAAAAGTAAAAGTACTAGTTTTTCAGAATGACTCCACTCAGATTGTCAGATCATGAAATATAATTATTTATGCATTTATGTAAGCAGTATTTTACTGTGGTCAATAGGGCTCATTTAAACTACTTAATATACTTTTATGTGATTTAATTTATAAACATGCGTAATCATTTTAAACTGATCATATTCTTTCATGTTAAATCTCAACCTGAAAAGTAACTAAAGCTGGCAGCTAAATATACTGTACTGGAGTAAAACGTACAATATTTGTCCCTAAAACGTAGTGAAGTATAAAGTTACATATAATGGGAATACTCACATAAAGTACAAGTACCTCAAAATTGTACTTAAGTGCAGTAGTTGAGTAAATGTACTGACCACTGGAACAAGAAATATCTCCTCCACCTTTTAATTTCCCTTAACCCTATAAAGCCAAGTGTATCATATTAGATACAGTAATTTTTGAGACCTCTACATCATCAAAAACCTGATGTATACATGTGTTGAAGATAAACAAATTGAGCAACAAATTGCACAAAAATATCAGATGTAGCAAAAATGATATGCAGGTTCCACGAGTGGATCAGTTATTGCTGCATTAAAAAACTTAATATCAGCAGATGTATGATGTTGTGTTATATGGAAAAAATATGTATTTTGCATGTATGAGGAAAAAGGAAAAGTCAAAGTCTTAATAGGTTAAAAATGTTAGGTTTTATATGTTTTTGTTAGTTCAAGAAAAACAATCTGTGAGCAACAAATTGCACAAAAAGACCTGATGTATCAAATATGATACAAATTAGAATTCATATATGCAATTTATTTATTTTTTAAAATTCGTCAGCAGGTTAATAAGCACTCGGTTTTTTAAAAAAAATAATTTTCTGGCAATTATTTCATGGTTCAGGCTTTATAGGGTTAAGAAGCTTTAAGATTCATTACACTGAGTGAAGTATTCATGTCTTTTGTACCCAAAAGTTCAGCGTATTGCATTTAGTTTTATTACAAACTTTGGAGTCTCCACTTGAATTTAAAATAAAATGATGAGCTAATGTTTGGCTCCAAAGAACAAGTTAACAGATTGATGTTATTTGTAGTATCAAATGACCAAAAAGTCTAAATTACTTAAAAAAGACACAAAAAAGACAGACAAAATGACTTAAAAAGACACAAAATGACCAAAAAAGGACACAAAATGACAGAAAAAAACTAAATTACTTAAAAAAGACACAAAAAAGACACAAAATTACTAAAAAAAGAGACACAAAATGACCAAAAAACACACAAAATAACCCAAAAAACACAAAATTACTTAAAAAAGACACAAAATGACAGAAAAAAAACTAAATTACTTAAAAAAGACACAAAATGACAAAAAAAAAAGACACAACATGACAGAAAAAAAACTAAATTACTTACTAACCCTAACCCCCCACAAAATTACTAAAAAAAGACACAGAATGACCAAAAAAACCTGCGTGGTTCCCTTGGTCTGTGATATTTCCCCCATAACTTTCTTTTATGGATAACTGGCTCTGGGTTCTTATGGGTTAAGCTTGCATGTTATATTTTTTTTTAACGTGGCTTTAAAACCACAAAATTGTCTTTCCTGACATCACCGTCACTTGGTCTCCGTGCAGCTTTCTGTTAATGCGAGCTGCGGTTGTCATGACAGTGTTTTGTGTAGGTGACCGTAAAATGACAGTTGTGATCGAGTCTTTCCATTCTTTCACATTCAGGCAGTTTTAGTCATCACATTCACTCACTTTCTCTTTTTTTTCTCCCTTCATGGATCTATTTTCCGCAGTCATTTTCACCTTCCTTCACCAACACACACACACACACGCACGCACGCACGCACGCGCATGCACACACACACACTGGTTTTCAAGTATCATGGGGACTCCAGTTTTATTCATCTCTTTTGGGGTCCACCCTTTCTAGAGGTTGTAGAGAAATGAAAAAAATTGAGTAAACTTGCCATCGCTTAGTTAGCCTATACACGCCTTCAAACCTTTGAAATGATGAAGTGATGTTTTAATCAGGCTTTATGGGGACATCCGGAAAACCAGTAAACATGCTTTCCGCTAGCATCAGTTAGCCGCTAACTTTCGCAAATGAGTTAGCAGAATATTGTCTCTTGTTTTGAACCCCAACTTAAAGATATAAGTAACAACAACTCACCAACTTGTTTTTGAGCAGACAACTGGCTTCCTTTGTTGTGCTAACTTACATTATTGCCCTAAATGTCAGTAATTTATATTTCCAAGTTTTACCAAATTAAATGACTGTTTTAGGCCAAAAAATACAAGTTGGCTTTTTTGCAGTGAATAACCTCAACCAAACACTTCTGAAAGCTGCTGATCAGACCTGCACAACGTTTAGGAGGAATTTCGGACCATTCTTGCTTTCAGAACAGCTTCAGCTCAGATATGTGGATAGGATGTCTGGTGTGAAGTCATTCCACAGCATCTCTATTGGATTGAGGTCTGGGCTCTGACTGGGCCACTCCAAAAAGTCAGATTTACATTTTTGAAATCTTTCTGGAGTAGATTCACTTTGATGTTTAAGATTATTGTCATGCTGCATCACCCAACATCTACTGATCTCCAGCTGGCAGACAGCCACTCTGGCATTAACCTGGAGGATTCCTTGATAAAAGTGGGAATACATTTTCCCCTTAATGATAGTAAGTGGTCCAGGCCCTGAGGCAGCAAAACAGCCCCAAATCATGATGCTCCCTCCATCATACTTCACTTTTTACACCATACCTAGTGCTGCATGTTTCATCTGTCCACACTGCAAGAAAAGAAAAGTTGGGTGAACTCAAAATTTCAAGGCAACAAACTTCGATAACATTTTAAGCTGGACAATTAAACTAAATATTTCAAGTTTTGTTTTTGAGTTTGCTCAACTCTGAATTCAGATTTTTGTCAAACTTATAACTAAGTACTAACTTATAATTTTACATTGTAATAACTTTTAATCCTCACTTCTGCTAACTTCTGCAATGTGCTGAATTGGCACGATTGTAATGGCACTATGAAATGTCAGCTAATGTTGCGACCACAATTTTGAGTTAGCATTGATACGCTAATGGCTACTCTTGTAGTTGTAACAAGCAGCGCCGCTAGCGTCAGTTAGCCGCTAGCATCAGTTAGCCTCTAGCATCAGTTAGCCGCTGGCATCAGTTAGCCGCTAGCATCAGTTAGCCGCTAGCTTTCGCTAATGACCGAATTTCACAACAAAGAAATAAGAGTTATCAGAACTATTGTCCCTTGTTGTGCTAACTTACATTATTGCCCTAAATGTCAAACATTTATATTTCCAAGTTTTACCAACTTAAATCACTGTTTTAGGCCAAAAAATACAAGTTGGCTTTTTTGCAGTGCACAAAACATTTCCCCAGTAGTGTTGTGGAGTGTCAAGGTGCTCTTTGGCAAACTTCAGGCATGCCTGAAAGTCTTTGAGATTACATTACATTACATTTCATTAAGTTTGCTAATTCCTGACTCCAATTAGCTCTTAATGGAGTCATTAGCCAAAGGGTTCACTTACTTTTTCCACCATCACTTTGAATGTTTAATGGATGTGTTCAATAAAGACATAAAATATTATAATTGTTTGTGTGGTATTAGGTTAAACACGTTGTGTTTGTTTATACTTTAGGACTTAGATGCAAATCAGATGACGGTTAATGACAAATTAATGCAAAAAACGAAGTCATTTAAAAGGGTTCACATACTTTTTCTTGCCACTGTATATTAGTCCAGCTTTTATTTAAACGCTTCGGCCACTGTTTTTATTTTGTGTGCAAACTTGTGTGTGTGTGCAACAACAAAAAAAAGCCGGAGACTTTCTTTGCCTGGCTCAGCACGATCACTTTCAGGCTCAGTCAGGCAGAAAAATGTTTAAGTCCCACAAAAACACCAGCCTGGCCCCTGAGGCCATGTGCCTGTTACCCTCAGCACTCTCTACTCTTCATCCCTCATCCTCGTCTGACGTCAACCTCTTAAACAACCCCCCTCATCCCCGCTGACTCTCTATACATCCAGCTCTCTCTCTCTGGAAAATAAAGCCTCCACACTGCAAAAAAAGCCAACTTGTATTTTTTGGCCTAAAACAGTGATTTAAGTTGGTAAAACTTGGAAATATAAATTATTGACATTTAGGGCAATAATGTAAGTTAGCACAACAAAGGAAGCCAGTTGTCTGCTCAAAAACAAGTTGGTGAGTTGTTGTTACTTATATCTTTAAGTTGGGGTTCACAACAAGGGACAATAGTTCTGATAACTCTTATTTCTTTGTCATTAGCGAAAGCTAGCGGCTAACTGATGCTAGCGGCGCTGCTAGTTACAGCTATGAGAGTAGCCATTAGCGTATCAGTGCTAACTCAAAATTGTGGTCACAACATTAGCTGACATTTCATAGCAGCATTACAATCGGTACGATTCAGCACATTGCAGAAGTTAGCAGAAGTAAGGATTACATTTTTTTATAACATTACATTACATTACATTACATTACATGTCATTTAGCAGACGCTTTTGTCCAAAGCGACTTACAATAAGTGCATTCAACACCTATAACCTATAATGTAAAATTATAAGTTAGTACAACTTACAGTTGAGTTGACAAAAATCTGAATTCAGAGTTGAGCAAATTCAAAAACAAAACTTAAAATATTTAGTTTAATTGTCCAACTTAAAATTTTATCGAAGTTTGTTGCCTTGAAATTTTGTGTTCACTCAACTTTTCTTTTTTTGCAGTGCATCTCTCTCTTCTGACCCCCCTGTAAAGCTCCAAGGCCCCCCACCCATCGTCCCCTCTCAGTACCTCGGACCACCCCCATATTGCTGCCGCACGAACCCCCGGCCTTTCCTTTTTGCATTGTTTCAGCGTGGCCCCTATTGTCGAGCAAAGAGAGAAAGTTGGGAGAAGAAAAAGAGGGGAGGAGGGGAGAATGTGCCCTCTCTGTTCTCCGGGTGGGAGGGGTCCACCCACATCAGGGTGTGGAAATTCCGTTACAGCTTCCTGCTTTTTCTCCCAGTTTTCCCTTTTACTCGTCTCACTCATCTCTGTTAGATTTCCTCCTCACATCATGTGCCTTCCTCACTCTTCACGCATGAGATGAAATCACAACAACCATGTTTGAAGCGCCAAAACACACACACACACACACACACACACACACACACACAGGACAGACATTAGTATTGAGTTTTTAGGAGCAGGTAGCAGCAATGCAAACTGACACTAATTCATCATAGCAAAACTATTTAAAATACAGGTGTTGGTGCTTTTGTTAAAATGCAAACTACAGTGTTAGGAATGGAGATTATGACCAGAACCATCGACAGGAAACATGCGGAAATTTGCAGTTTTATGGTAACTTATGCTTGGGAAGGCATAACAAATCATAACAAACCAAGAGCAAAACAGTCTGGAGCTGCTCTTCTATGGAAAACTGTTAAACTAAAACCTTCAGATGATTATTAGCTTTTTCTTGAAAAACACACAATTACTTTGTTGATGTAAAAGTATTGATTCGAATTGCTTTAAATTGAAATGATATCATATATATTTTTCCAAACAGACGAAGCAGTTTTAAAGTTACAATGTTGAACATTTTTGTTTCAGTCTCTTTGGTGGTACCTCTGGGGATAAAAAGTCATTTCAGGCATGTTATTTGACCTCACTTTCACTTGTTTTTGATGTTTCATCATCTTTAGTCCTCGCTCCTTTCTTTATTTGTTCGCCCCGAGGAAACATTTCACTCCTAGCGCTAGAAGAGACTGTGAAAAAACTGTCTCACACACAAGTAGGCTCAATCACTACTATGTTTTTGTTTTTTTTAAAACATTTGTTTATTGATTTTTCAGTGACATAACAAAATCAAGAGATGACATTACGAGAGTCAAAACAGTATCAAGTGTAACAAGTAAAAAATAATAAATAAAAATAATCCATAAAATAAAATGAAATCAGATAAGGAATAACTAATAACTAATAGTAAGAAGAAATTACTACTATGTTACCTCGATTCTGCGATAGATAGTGATTTAACAGATATATATTGAAAAAAAACCTTTTAGGTTATTGCCTTAAGGCTGACACAACCCTAGGCATGTTTATCTACCATTTCTTTATCTCTCCATCCGTCTCCATCCATCTTCCACCCTTCTCAATGTGAGGTCTGTGATTTGCATTCATAACATGCTTAGAGGATGTTGTAGCTTATGTGTGACACCTGTCGTCTGAGGGAGGAGCTTTTTTTTATCCCATCAATCTTCCTCATTGGTATGGAAACCACGTTAAATCCCCAGAAGGTTCACGGAGCTGATGAATTCAACATACAGTCACTGATTACAGATGGCAAGCCCACATCCCACTGGACCCACCTGCACCAAAATACCATTACAAACCTCGAGCTGGCATTTTGTGTTTCAAACATAGACTGTATATAAATAATGGACGTAGTCACCGTGATGTCACCCATTGGTTTGTGGCCCGTTGGAAGCCTTGAGTTCAGCGTTATACTCGTCGCCATCTTGCGTCGCCATCTTGTTTGTGATACAGGAAGCAGACCATATTTGGACTGTGGAGGAGGAGAGGGATCTGATCACTGACTACAGCCTCTCTACACCTCAACCTGACTGAGAGAAGCTGCTGCTAATTCATGTTAGCATTAGCTGGAGCATTAACTGGGATGTTAGTTTTAGCTAGCAAAAAAACAAAAACAAAATGTATCTTTCTGACCTCAGAAAACTGAGCAGCGACTCCTTGGAGTGTCTGTTAGTCCAACCAAACACTGAACAAGACATTTTTACTGAACAAAACGTTCAAATAAATAAATAAAGTCATTAAGTGAAAATACAGTGAAAGGGTCAAAGTTATGAGACCAAATCGTTAAACGTCCTCTTTTCTATCTATATAACGTTATATATAACTTTATTGACACGTTTCCATGGATACGCATTGCTCTGCTTCTCTCCTGGTGACGGCTCGCCTTGTTAGTGACCTGTCAATCAAAGGTAGCCCCGCCCCAAATCATACGATTCTTTATCTTCTATTTTCTTCTAAATGGGGCCATTATTAGAACTATTGACATCAAATTGTCTTGAAGAAGATTTTTTACTAGTGATTGAGACCATAGTGTTGTCCTGAAAATTTTTTCTGAGGTAATAAATCAAGTGAGAAGTTTTCAAAATTTGCACTGAAATGAATGGGCAGATTTTTTTTGCAGCCAAACTTAGCGCCCCCTGTTGGAATTTTCGGTGGATTGCAGGCTTTATGCACTTCCTGGTTGGCCTCTATGCTCAGACATGGAGATTGCCGCCTGCTAAGGACACAACAGTTTGTAATAACTAATGTGATGTCACCCCCTTGGTTTATGGAGTACCGTTTTGAAGCCTCAAGTATGGCATTTTGGCCGTTGCCATCTTGGTTTGTTGGAGCCAGAAGTGACCAAAATTAGACGACAGGGTGAAACTAAGTCCACAGCTAGATTTTTTTTGTCAGGAAGGTGCTAAAATGAACAGGAAACTCCTCAAAATATCTTTTAGTACAACTGAAAGTGAACATTTGTATGTGATTTTTCTCTAAATTTGACCATATTTTACTAAATTAATATCATGCTGTATCCAAGAAGACTTGAAACTAGAACGTGAGAGCATAAACATTAGGAAAATGGGTAACACTTTATATTAAGGTCCTTGTAATAACCATTAATTAACAAGTAATAAGGCCCTTGTAAGTCCTTACAAGATGCTTATTAACATTATTGTGTGTTTATAAGCTTATATAAGTGTTAATAATGGCATTACAAACACCCATGACCCACCCATTATGTCTTTGCCATGCCTTTATTAATCTTATTTTGTTTGCTTATTGATATTAAAACATACTTTATTGCTCATCTATTATAAGTTAACTATGCTTTTTGCAACTACCGGATCTAAAGCGAGAACAATGCCTTATTACTTGTTAATTAATGGTTATTAAGGACCTTATTATAAAGCGTTACCGGAAAATGTTTACTTGTAGGATCATTTAAAAAAAGTTCTATTATAGTCTGACTTTTTTTTGCAACCAGCAGAGTCGCCCCCTGCTGGCCATTAGATAGAATGCAGTTTAAAAGCACTTTTCACTTTTCAGACCCAGCGTTCTCCCCTTGACAAAAACAACCTGCCACTGCCAAATTTGTGTGAAAAAAATGTGGCACGTTAAGCTTCAATGCATCTTTAAATTGAGCTGTCATAGTCACAACTGCTTCAAAAGACGTATATACTTTATCATCACACGAAGTCTACAGTGATAGCAAAGTGATGATGGCAGATTATTTTTCCCGGAGGCCTTTTTTTTCTGCACCTCTCATAGAAAATGCAGATGATTCGTCCACCAAGGTCATCTCTGATCCTCATCTACCGCCCTAATCAGCCGTATCAAATGCTGCCTGAGAACACATTCATAAATAGACACACACACACACACACACACACACTTCGCCGAGCTTAAAGTACACATCCCAGCAGGATTGAGAGTTGAAACACACACGGATGCTGTGTTGCTTGTTAAAGACTTACAAAGTGTGTATTGGATTTCTCCTCCAGTCAGATTGACTTCATGGATTTTTTTTTTTTTTTTTTACAAAGGTTGCATTTACACCAAGACTGCTGCCTTCCATATATTAACGACATGCCTCAGTTTGTTTTTACTTCAGTGAACTAGCATTATGTTAAACATAATTGACAAATATCTATAGATTTTACATATCGGAGCAGAAAAGGATGCGACTAATCTGCAGATGGGCACAAAATATCAAAGGTGTTCTTTCTTCTCGACCTTTTTAGTGTTATTATAGTGTTTTATTGTACTTTTTCTCACAACCTGAACGTGTTGTAGTTTTTCTTTCTTTCTCTTCTGCACATTTTTGCATATAATTTGCACTCTTTTTGCACATTACTCACTTAATTTGCACTAGTCAAGTCAAGTCAAGTCAAAGTTTATTTATAGAGCACATTTAAAAACAACCTCAGTTGACCAAAGTGCTGTACAGTTATTAAAATAGAATACATCATACACAAATAGGTATAAATAAAAAAAAACAATAAAAAAACAATAAAATACTAAAAACAGTAAAATAAAATAGAATAAAATAGTAATAAAAGCTCAATCCAAAACAGAGTTAGAGATAAAAAAAGACAAATAAACGGGTAAAAAAAAAGTAAAAAAGAAAGCCAAGGATTCTTGCCTAGCTGGGACTGAACGCTATATACTAAGTTGTATATAGTATATTGTATATTGTTAAATGTCTTTTTCTTAGATTGTTATTCTTTATCTTTATCTTAAATTTTGTGTGAAATTTGTGTGGTCGGCTGTAACAAAGAAATTTCCCCGCTGTGGGATTAATAAAGTCAATCTAATCTAATCTAATCTAAAATATCAAAGATGTTCTTTCTTTAAGGAAATTTAGAGTCAAAAAACCCTTTTAACCCTTTTCAGCAAAAAGTTTTTGGGAGATTTGGGGTCTTGACCTTTCTGCCACTATAAAAAGATGGTGAAAAGGCTCAGGGCAGGGTCCATATTGATGGCAGAGCCAATAAACTATTGATAGAGTCCATTGTTTTGTTTTTTTGTTTTTTTGGGGTTTTTTTTTCAATACAAAGAAACTTTCTTTGACCTCCACAATCTGCCATTGTCCGGCACTTTCCGTGTGCTGGAGCCAGCCGACTGTACAAGGAGAAGACATCAGTGTGGAGTCACACACACACACACACACACACACACACACACACACACACACACACACACACACACACACACACACACACACACACATTCTTGTACTTCTATCTTTGTGAGGACCCTCATTGTAATAGTGAATTCCTTAACAAGGTTATAATAGTTTTGGATTTTTCATTAGTTTTAGTTTTAATTTCGTAGTGAATTTTTGTTTTCGAATTCAGCTAGTTTTAGTTTAATATTTCTTTTTTGAAATGCCTTAGTTTTAGTTTAGTTTTAATTAGTTGTAGTGTTTTGTAATGGGGTATTTGTTGGGTGGGAGATTAAAAGAGGTCACAGTAAATTTTGCCTTTATTTCCTTTGTCTGAACCATCTTCATTATGTATGAAAAAAATAGAAAAAGACAAAAACGAAGGACATTTTCACTATAATTTTAGTTAGTTTTGTAACCACACAATACAGTTTCAGTTAATTATCATTATCATGTAACCTTTAACCCTTAAAACAAAGTCTGAAATCTCAAAAAAGCCTTTAAAGAAGTGAGGACCGGCCGAAATGTCCTCACTTTGCAAAAATGTCCTCACTCTGTTGGATAAAAACGTGTTCCGGTCCTCACTATGTAGGAAGTACAAGAACACACACACACACACACACACACGCACACACACACACACACACACTGAATTCTTAGAACTCTCTGGAGGACAGCAATCTGCTTCACAGTGTCCTCAAGACGCCAACCAGACCTGAGAAAGCACAAGAAGTCCCTTTAACACACTGAAGTCCACAGCCATTAGTCACACTGATAACACAGGAATATGTGTAAAAGTGCATGATACGGTGCACAGAGGTGATCTTAAATTAGAAGTGGAAGTGTTTTCGGTAGTACAGCACGATACTTCGATGAGGGGGAAAGTGCAGCAGGGGAAAAGGCAGCTGAATGATATAAAAAAAAGAGAAAAGTAGGAAACCCTCACATTTGAGAAACCAGAATCAAGCTCAGATGATTCATCGATTATCAGAAAAATATAGAAGGAATCAACCTGGTCTCACAGGAATCGTGAAATAGCAACAAAATGAGGAAACAAAATGACCAAAAAAGACACAAATTGACCAAAAAAAGACACAAAATGACTAGAAAAGACACAAAATGACCAAAAAAGACACAAAATGACCCAAACTAAATTACCAAAAAGACAAAAAATGACTAAAAAAGACACAAAATTACCAAAAAAAGGAAACAAAATTACCAAAAAAGACACAAAATTACCAAAAAAAGGAAACAAAATTACCAAAAAAGACACAAATTGACCACAAAATGATCAAAAAACACACAAAATGACAAAAAAAAAAGACATTAAGTGACCAAAAACACTAAAACACTTTAACACAGTGGAATAGCCACAGATTTGCTCAACTCAAAATCCGTGGAATAGCCACGGAATCACTCAAATTTCCGTGAAACTGACACGGATTTCGCTACAATGCAAGTTAATGACAGTCATATCCCGTGGCTATTCCAACATACAAAGTGATTATGTACATTCACTGAGTGAATATTAGATAAAGATCAACCAAGTTTGGTGGTGTTTAATATTAACTTGCATGCCCTCAGTTATGTCTTATATTTGTATTACTGCACAGGCAAATTAAAAATTAAAGAAATTAAAAAAACAAAAACCAAGACCACTATGAGGATATGAATAAATAAAGACTGAGCTGAGGACTAAAGATCTTTAATCAGAACACACACAGACGTCTGTTGTTAAAGCTGTCCTCGGGCACAGTTTAAAGATCAGCTCCCAAATTCATAACTTCACATAAGCTGAAGTATTTCACTGTGTCCTGAGATCAGAATGGTAGTTATTTTCACCTTTCATGGCTCTCTGTGTTGTTGAGAGAAGCCTGCAGGCTGCAGGGAAACATATTACAAAAATTATTAGAATTCTTCTATGGTATGACATCAGGCTTTAAAAAACATTGTGCAATATCTACTGTCTCTAAAAAATAGAGTTATTTGTTTTATATGTAAGTATCTTTATTTATTTTATTGTTGTTTGCACTTAAAAAAAACATACAATCGTTAGGAAATAACAGTACAAGAAACAGTAAAAGAAAATGCAGGAAGGATCAAAAAGCCCAAAGGGCCCTCCCAAAAAAGACACAAAATGACCAAAAAAAGACACAAAATGACCAGAAAAGACACAAAATGACCAAAAAAATACACAAAATGACCAAAAAAGACACAAAATGACCAGAAAATACACAAAATGACCCAAAAAAAAGACACAAAATTACTAAAAAAAGACACAAAATGTCCAAAAAAAGGAAAAAAGTGACCAAAAAAGACACAAATTGACCACAAAATGATCAAAAAAAGACACAAAATGACCAAAAAAAGACATTAAGTGACCAAAAAGGCTAAAATACATGAACCCTTTAACACAGTGGAGACAGAGCTGACTTCCAAAATGATTTGGCGACCCCCAGAAATCATTAGTGTCGCTCCCTCTTAAACCTATAAGTAACTATACTTAAATTACATAGCTAGATGAAAATAATAAAAAATACAAACAAAATTTAAACAAAACAAATACAAAGGTGTAGAACATCTAGATTTTTTTTTTAGCTTGGTCTTAAACATATTTAAAGAGGAACATGATTCTGTTAGATGAAACCATTAAAAAAATCTCCATTGCATTTTAGTATGCACTGTAAAAAATAATCTGTTTAATTTACGGAAAAATACCGGCAGCTCTGGTTGCCAGAACTTCACCGCAAAAATTACAGTGAGTGGATTTTTTATTCTAAATTTAAATGTAAATATCAGCAAAAACTGTAATTTAATCTTCAATCCTGTTATTTTGTGTCATTCATTCACACATCATGGTATTTCTCCATACATTTTGCAAGAAAATGTTATATTTTTACAGCAAAACTGTGTGTTTCTTCCAGTTTATGACAGAAAAAAGTAAAAGTTTTGTACCATTCTTTGATTTACAGTAATTAAAAGTGTCTAATACGGTGATATACAATTTTTCATTTTATGCCCTATTTCTGATGTATTTGACAGTGTATTACTATTATTTCTACAAACATTTTTTACAGTGTGGGAGAATATTCTGTCAGTCTCTTCTACATTACATTATTAGCATCTTGACTAGTTTTCAAGGTCAAAATAATAGAGTATGTTTAGATATTGAGGAGATAAATCTTCAGACGATGCATCCAATCTGAACCCAATCATTCTATATAAAAACATGACAACACATACATGGACTTCAAAGTAGAAAAAGCAGCCATGCAGCATGAAACCTAGTCTTTTATCTCACTGGCTGGGTGAAAGTAAATGTGGTAAGAATAGCAAGGAGAGTCAAGGTCAGATATGTTATTAAGGCGGTGTTGCCTGTGCCAGCGTTACTGAGGGGGGGAGGGGGGCTTCATCACAGGCAGGACCGCTCAGGAAATTATGTTTCCTTGGGCTGATTGTTTCTATATTTAGGAAATTCCTCGGGATCGTATAGAGGCAAAGATGACGGCAATGTTGTGCCAAAGTTGGTGCGAAACAATAACTGTCTCAATCGATTGCTGAGATAAGTCGGTGGCGTCCTGTCTGAGGCGAACTGTGTCAAAGGTGAGTCTCTTCAGCCTCGTTTTAAACTGCAGCAGGTCGGACATGGCGTGAGTCGTTCTGTGCTTCACAAGGCTGGGATGGAAACTAATAAAACAGATGCTTTAAAGGAGAACTTGGGTCTTATTTTGTAGTTTTGGCAGGCCAGTGTTCCAAGGAGTTAAATTAACCCTTCTAATGCACAACATGGGTCAAAAATGACTCATTTATCCAAATTTGATTTAAAATTAAATGACCTAATACTATAATAATAGTAATTTGTTTCAAATAGTTACTTTCCACACTCATATATTTAATATATTTAACATGTTTATGTATCATTTTGTCACACATACAGTGTGTCTGGTAGGTATTCACAGCGCTTCACTTTTTCCACATTTTTTTTATGTTTCAGCCTTACTCCAAAATTGATTAAATTAGTTTTTCCTTGAAATTATACACACAATATCCCCATAATGAAATTTTTGACCCACGTTGTGCATGAGAAGCGTAGTGATACAAAAAGGGTTTTTATTCAAAAAGTAAGAAATGAAAACATAAAATTAGGATGTATGATGATTAAAAACAAGTTGATTGAGGAAAACCTGGAATACTGAATGATGAAATTAATTTATTGCAAAGATATAGAAAATTAAAAACTCAGTCGGATCACTTTAGACCCATGTTGTGCATCAAAGGGTTAAAGGAGAACTTGGGTCTTATTTTGTAGTTTTGGCAGGCCAGTGTTCCAAGGAGTTACGCTCATATTGGACAGTTCTGTACCTCATTATTAATGCCCAATGCCAGCTTATGTAGCCAGCACAGGAAGTCATTGTGCCAGATGTGTAGGGCTGTGGAAAAGGTCTGCAGAGCATGGTGGTGGATGGGGGGGTAGCAAACCTGCAATGAACTTTTGCATTTATATGAACCGTATGATCGTTCTCCAATCTTAAGGGAAACTAAACCCATTTACAACTCATACATTCAACTCAACATTAAGGGGTAGGACTCAATACGTTTTTTTACTTCTTCCTACTCCCTTTCAAGCTTGCAGAAAGTGTCTGTTTTCTAAATTTTCTTTTTTGTTTTGTTTTTTATTTATTCTAGCTTTTGTATCAGCATCTACGGAGTTAAATTGTGGAATAAGTTAAGTGTGGAAGTACAGAAAAGCCAAAACATAAGACAGTTTAAAAACAAATATAAAGACATCATCTTTACAAAGTACAGAAATTTAGAAAAGCCTCTGTAACATGAACATATGTAGACTGTAGTTTTGTAATATACATGGTAATTGTATTTATGTTTATAATATTTATATATATATAGTAATTTACAGTATACATGTATAGGTATTTACAATGTAATATAAATTGTTTATAGTATATATATATATATATATATATATATATATATATATATATATATATATTTATAAGGGTGGTCTAATACTCTAATACTTTTTCCATGACTGAACGCTCTCTTCAAAGCAACCAGACCTCATTGACAAAAACAGTAATTTTACCTTATAAAACATGGCTGTTGCTTGTATAGCGATGCCTCAGTTGTTTAGTTTCTGTGTGTGATTGTGTGACGTTGGTGAATGCAAACTAACCCTTAAAACACCAAAGTCATAGAATAACACAAACTAAACTATTTGGCAGCCCTTTTTGTTTTATTTTCTCAACAGTCATCTGTATGTGCATTATTCAGATTTTTTATGTACATTGACAGTTTGAAATCAGGGCAGCTCTGTAATAAGATAAGTCTCCCTGTGGTTACTCCGACTAAAAACTCAAGAGGTTGGTCATGCTGGCTGTCAGAAACAGTCGAGCTGTTGGAGCTGCGGTCAGCACGGTTTACCTTGATTACACGTCTCCAACCAGCGAGGAGGCTCTCAGGAAGTGACATGATAATTACAGTTCAGTGTGTCCGAGAAGACACATACAACTATTGATTTACATGAACGTATGTAAAACGATATTGAGTATGTTATGCATATAGTATGTGATTTTGGATGCAGCAAAACATTATGTGAGCCAATAAAATCCAGTTGATTGCCCGTGGAGCAGCTCCAGACCATGTAGTTGATGACATCACAAGTTTGAGACCTTAATTCAGGGGTCCCCAAACTTTTTCGGTGGGGCCACATCAGCTTTTCTTTCTGTGATGGGGGGCCGGGGTCAGTCTATAACAGGAAATGATACGGGCCAAAGTGACCACTAGTGTTATTGTGTCAATATAACGATCATTTGTTGGCCTTGGCACCACCTGTTGGTGTAATAAAAAGTAATAAAAAGTCTTCACATGTTTATTTGAAGTACCACAGATATTCCTTTTATTTTGTAGAAAATAAAAACACAAGCTGATGCCGGTTAACAATGAGGTGATGTGATTTTGCAACAGGTACAGGTGAAAATAGATTCTGCATTCAGAATCTATTTTCCGTTTGCTTGCCTTGCCCGCGAAAACTTGGCGATTGCGGCTTGGCATCACGTAGATCGGAATATACCCGTTAAGGGTTAGGACTAGATACGTTTTTTACTTCTTCCTAACCTCTTTCGAGCTTGCAGAAAGTGTCTGTTTCTTTTCAGTTTTTTTGCTTTTTTTATTTTTTTCATCTATTAATATTTAAACTTGTTTTTTTTTATTGCCTGCATGTTCGAAATAAAGACAATCAATCAATAAATCAATCAATACCATTGTGTGAGGGGGTGAAAATTAGCTACTACTGTAAATAATTCACAACTAAGGTCAATTTTAATTAGAACGCCTACCTTAATCATTACATGTGGATATTTTATAAATAAATACATAATAATGCAATTTAAATAAATAAATAAATAAAGATCTAAGTCTTCAGTCTAAATATAGCGCTTGAAAAACAGCTGTCTTCAGATCTTTACCAGCGTGCAGCTTGTGAACATGTGCACATGCAGATGTGCAAAAAAGCTGCACATGTAATAATATTCAGCATGTGTGTTTGTCCGACTGTCTGATCTCCGCTAATGAACAATTTGCTCGGTGAGGTGTGACCACGGGCATTGTGACGGGAGCCACAGAGTGGACTACTGATGCAGTGAGCGAGAGAGATAGAGACAGAGAGGCGGAGAGAGAGAGAGCGAGGATAGGGAGAGAGAGAGTGGGAGGGAGGGAGACTGGAACTCAATTCCACTCAGACAAACCTCCACTGGCTCAGAGAGACGGTCCCTCCTGCAGCACACACACTCTCACACTCTGCTGGCTGTGGATTCTCCATCTTATTCCATACATCTGAAGGTAAGGACGTGTTTTCATCTGCAGCTCTAGCTCTCTCTCTCTCTCTCTCTCTCTTTTTCTCTCTGCATGTGTGGTAATCAGCTGTTCTGCATGTACTGTAGAAATAGAGACTCCAATATGCATGCTGTTACACGCTGACAAACACACTCTAGCTGCAGCTATAGGTAAACACACACACACATAGACACACACACATATACACTCACACGTTGTATTTCCTTAAACACCTTTAAGAGGGCTTGTGGTTGATCTGGGTGCACTGATGCTAATTAAAATCAGGATAAATGTCCTCATAGGGAGTCATTTTTAGTGCTTGGTTGTATTTATTTTTGGACTGTCATCTGGATAAATCTTATTTTTAAAGAGCAACATCTGTGATTTTCATGAATATCTGGCTTGGATTATGCAATCATATCCATGCCTACTCTCCATTTTTCCATAAGGATACACAGGATATATGCATGCATGTGTGTGTGTGTTTGTTTTGGTGCTTGCATTTGCTCTTGCAATGCAAGCATGGATTGTGTGTGTGTGTGTGTGTGTGTGTGTGTGTGGCCATTTGCATGTGAGTGCAGCACACTCCAACAAGCGGAACAGCGGAGTCCAAAAGGTGCTCAAATCCCCGGGATTAGCAAGACGTCTTTGGCTTCAGCTGTCACCATGGCAAAGGCAGCCGGTGGAACGCTTGTGTTTGAGAGCGTTTCTTTGTAAATGTGCAGGTTCGTCGTATTCATCAGCTCTAAGGCTAACATAAGCATTAGCCCGGTACAATTAATGTCATTCTCAAGCATGGGGAATATGTTTCATGAGTGGGCAAAGTGGGGGGTTTAAAGAGGTGGAGCATAAGAGGCATGAAAGAGCCCAAAGACCAAACCGGGAAAAAGGAAAAATTGAGTAGACTAGGAACTTTTTATAGAGAAATGAAAGTGTAAAAAGATATTAACGGTGCTGCGAATGTAGTGGGAGGACTTCTGCATGTGGAAATTGGATTTGTAAAATGCCATGTGAAAGAATCACCGGAGGAAACCCCACAGATTAGAACAGCAAGGCATTAATCTTGTTTGTAAATAGCATGACTCAGGATGTTGTTTGGTTGTAAATCCTGCAGGACAGACGTAACCTGTTGGAGTCCTGCCTGGGATGCTCGTTTATCCAGAGGTTTGTCTGTTCTCGCTCTCATTATGGTCAATAATAGTCAGGGACTATTGACCAGAGCTTGTTGCACCAATTCTAGACAGCGGTGTGTATCTATGTGTTGGCATGCACTTAAGTGAAATCTCCATTTTCCATTTTCATTTCCAAAAGTTTGACATTTGAGCAGCAAATAGCTAGATAGATAGACTTTATTTATCCCAAGCTGGGAAATTACAGTGTAGCAGCAGCATTACACACAGAGACAATAACAACACAATTAAATAAAAAGAACAACCTAGGCATACTTCAAGCAATAAAATATAAAAATACAATAAAATACAATAAAAAATAAAGTATAACTAGAGCTAAATAAATTAGCTAGCCTTAGCATAAAGACTGGAAACAGCTAACCTGCCTCCGTCCAAATGTAACAAAATCCACCTTCCAGCACATTTAAAGCTCATTAATTAATAAAAATGTTGTGTTTTCTTTAGAGCTGAAGTGCAAGAAATATAAATTAAAGTCTGTTACATTAAAGCCCTTGCCGAACAAGTTCACACAGCGCTGATGAAGCCTGCTGTCACCAGAGAACGAATGATTCGCAGTAGACCAGAGCTTTGGTGTTTGGCATTCTAGAGAGGAAAAAACAATAAACTCTGCATTCACAGGAAAGGTCAAAGTAAGTAAAAAGCGCTCCTAGTGCTCCTCCAATGTTTGTGTAATTACTCTTACTGCCACAAGGGGGAGACAAACATTCTGCACTGCAGCTTTAAACTGCACAAAAGTTAAAAGTTTAAAAACAAGTGGCAGTATTACAGGGGGATTATGCATTGGATTATTTTTGGCTAGAAGCAGTAACTTCCCAAGGTGTCAAAAACAGACAACAGGCTAGTGGTTTCCAACTGTTTCCAGTCTTTATGCTAAGCTAAGCTAAGCTAACCGGCTTCTGGCTATAGTTTTACAAAACACATCTAGGAGTAGTAAGAATCTCTCAGCAAGAAAGTTAATAAATGTATTTCCCAAAAAGAACTTTTAAGTTAATATGTACTGAAATTGACAACATATGTCGATCTTTGTTTCAAGGCAACAAACTGGGCAGTAGCAACGCAACTGCACACAGTATGCAAACATAGCATGAAAACGTGATGGTAAAGCAATTGATTCATTTTAAATTACAGTATTGATATGGCTTGTAATATCTAATCAATGCGTATTGATGTAAAAACTGTAATTTTGTTCGTAACGATGAAATGAACCAACCGTAAAATGAATCCTGGACCATGGAGGAAAATAAATAAGGTCTAAAACAGTAGGAAGTTAAACATTAATCATCCTATATTCAGTTTTTTTAATTTACTGTCACAAGAATTCGACCATAACGACGACTACATAGATTGATAGATGGATAGTCAGACACCGGGTCGCTACGTTAAGCTCTCTAACACTTTATAAAGCCCTTCAAATGTGCTGCTTTATGCAGAATAAATCCCTGCTGGCTTAAAGCGGCCAGTCAGATTGAATCTGTGCAGTATTGACTTCCCCGGCGTAGCGTCAAAGTCAGGAGAGGACAACAGGAAAAAGCCATATGTTGACTCCTTAGATGGGAGATCGGGCCCTGTGGTGTTAAAAGAGCTGCAACGGGACCCAGCAGCATGTGGGAGGATATAAATACGAGCGCACCTACATATAACCATGGAAATAATACTAGAGTGAGAAGTAGTGCTTGTAAATATGCACGCCCCCACACAGCAGATTCAGAAAACTGTCTTCCACAACAGTAGCCATTTGCAGGGAGGTAAATTACTCCATTATCCTGGACTGTGTCATTGATCTACAGGCCTCCCCGCGCTTATTGCAAGTTTGTTAAATAGTAATGACATGGGCCACAGTCAATTCGTCTCCATTTGTGACTCCCCTCAGTGTAGAGCTTCTCCACTTCAATCAGTCAGGAGCAGCACTCTAATTCAGTCTCTACACTTCTCCTTCACCTTCTTGCATTCAAGCTCTCATCGTCTGTTTACAGATCACAAAGGGGCTTGTAATGCTGCAACGCTGCTGTCAGATTCATTTAGAATACAGTATTTTTTTTTTCCATAGAGGAAATGCAGGTTGAGTCCTGATTGAGGTCAAGATGGCTGGGTAAAGTAGGTCTGGGCGATATATCCATATAAAAAACATATCCATATATTTTTTAATGTGATATGGAATTAGACCATATCGCATATATCGATACAGGCCAAAAGTTTGGACACACCTTCTCATTCAATGCGTTTTTCTTTATTTTCATGACTATTTACATTGTAGATTCTTACTGAAGGCATCAAAACTATGAATGAACACATATGGAATTATGTACTTAAAAAAAGTGTGAAATAACTGAAAACATGTCTTGTATTTTAGATTCCTCGAAGTAAAATATCGGTATATATATATCATGTATCAATATTCAGCCTGAATACACTACTGGTCAAAAGTCTTAGAACACAACAACTTTTCCAGAATTTAACTGAAAATTATGCAGTTTAATGTCTCAGTGTACTCTGAAATTAATGCACATTTGCAACATTTAAAATTCTTTATTGAGCATGATAGTGTTTTGAAAGTAAAAAAAAGATTCAAAATCACATTTTATGTTGGACTAAAGGACTAAAAAAAGACACAAAATGACCAAAAAAAGACACAAAATGACTAAAAAAGACACAAAATGACCACAAAAAGACACAAAATGACTAAAAAAGACACAAAATGACCAAAAAAAGACACAAAATGACTTACAAAGACATGAAAAGAATTCAAAAATGGACAAAATAGCCCAAGACTCCATAGAGTTAAGTTGTTAACCCATTTCTTGTTCCCTGAAAAAGGCCTACTTGTATAATTCTGAAATGTACATTATTTTTTTATTTACCTCTGGCAGTTCACCACTTACCTTTGTACCCTTTCAAGCTGTTCATTTGACTTGAACTGCTTGAATTTCAATAAAAAACTGGAAAAATTGGGGTGTTCTAAAACTTTTGACCGGTAGTGTATATATATATCATGTATCGATATTCAGCCTGAATATATCAGGATATGCCTTTTGGTGCATATTGCCCAGCCCTAGCTGGGAGAAGTGAGAGTGGGGGCTCCTGGTAAACACAAGGCAGACTAAATTGAAAGACAGGAGCCTGTTGACAGAGTTAATAAAGGAGACTCTGGCAACAAACTAAAATGAGCATTAGGGAGGCTGCAGCTGAGTTTACTCTGCTGAACCAAGAATGCCACGACTGAATGTCAATACGGTGTTTTGTCTCTCCTCCTCTCTCCTCTATTGCCCTTGTCTTCTGCTCTCTGCCCTCCTCTTCTGCCTCCTCCTCTCTGCTCCATTGAGCACACTACAGTGGCAGGCCCCGTCTTTGTCAGGAGCAGTGAGACAAAACGCCAGCAAAATAATAGAGGGGACTTGTAAATTCCCCACAGACACTTTTTATAGTTCCTTTCCACTTGCTCTGTTGCCTGTCAAAGCAGACAATGCCTCCACTAACAGCCATGTGTTTGATGTGGTGACGAGTGGTGACAAGGAAGTTAAAGGCCCCAACTGGAATCAGAGCAAAACACAAGCTGCGCTGTGGTTTTTGATTCATTAGTGGCGACCACTGTGGATAATTTGTTAGCTTGATTTTTTTTAATGAATAGTGTAATTGATTGATGTCTTTTCTTGAACACTATCTCTGAATTACTTGCCTTTAAGTCTTAAAGCTGCTAATTTCAACACTTTCAAATGACTATGTGTACGTTAAAGTAGATGCTCTTAGTGACAATACCATAATCAATTATCTCCCAACCTTGCAGCTCTACACTGCAAAAAAAAAGAAAAGTTGGGTGAACTCAAAATTTCAAGGCAACAAACTTCGATAGAATCTTATGTTGGACAATTAAAGTAAATATTTTAAGTTTTGTTTTTGAGTTTGCTCAACTCTGAATTTCTCTGGCACGATTGTAACGCCGCTATGAAATGTGAGCTAATGTTGTGACCACAATTTTGAGTTAGCATTGATACGCTAATGGCTACTCTTGTAGCTGTAACAAGCAGCGTCGCTAGCATCAGTTAGCCGCTAGCATCAGTTAGCCGCTAGCTTCAGTTAGCCGCTAGCTTTCGCTAATGACCGAATGTCACAACAAAGAAATAAGAGTTATCAGAACTATTGTCCCTTGTTTTGAACCCCAACTTAAAGATATAAGTAACAACAACTCACCAACTTGTTTTTGAGCAGACAACTGGCTTCCTTTGTTGTGCTAACTTACATTATTGCCCTAAATGTCAGTAATTTATATTTCCAAGTTTTACCAAATTAAATCACTGTTTTAGGCTAAAAAATACAAGTTGGCTTTTTTGCAGTGTATGGAGTATTTTAGTGTCTTCTAGCTTTGTTTTTTGGCTCACAACTTTTAAGATTCACTCTGATAAACCCACTGAGCACTACCTACCCAGAACCAAACTGCAGACAGACAAATTTAATGACAAGCTAGTAAGGAAACATGAAGAATTGGCTGCAAAAAGTCAGAAACATACTTTTCTGGAGGAAAACTGGTGGAAACTAGAAAACAACTGCCATCTATTATGTTTCAAATCAAAGAAAGTATAAATGTAAAAGTCCTGTTCTTGCCTCAGTAATTGGAAAGAATGGGGATGTGTTCACTTAATTCTGCCAATAACTGCTCCTGTGGCATAGCTGCAAAATATAAGGATTTCATATCTTGAAAAATCTTTTTGATTCCACAATCATTCACTTAAAAAACATGCCAGAGGATAAACTGTGAAGTGTTTTGCACTCTACACGAGTTTCCTTTTACCACGCTAGGTGATCCTGAGCCAGAGTGATACTGAAGTGAAATGTGAGATTGTTAGCCAAAATGAATTATAAATACACCCACAATCTAAATAATTCATCAGTTATGCATCAAATCAACGGCAATAGACGATTATGTGCCCCGAGCTTCACAGCTAATTAAAATGTTTTCTAAAAATAATAACACATCTCTTCTGATGCAGTATTTAAAAGTTTATAGTGTTTCAAAGTAGCTGGAACAGAAGTCTTGAAGAAGTGTGCATGTGTGTGTGTGTGTGTGTGTGTGTGTACACTGCAAAAAAAGAAAAGTTGGGTGAACTCAAAATTTCAAGGCAACAAACTTCGATAACATTTTAAGTTGGACAATTAAACTAAATATTTTAAGTTTTGTTTTTGAGTTTGCTCAACTCTGAATTCAGAAATGTTGTCAAACTTATAACTAAGTACTAACTTATAATTTCACATTGTAATAACTTTTAATCCTTACTTCTGCTAACTTCTGCAATGTAACGATTGTAACGCCGCTATGAAATGTCAGCTAATGTTGCGACCACAATTTTGAGTTAGCATTGATACGCTAATGGCTACTCTTGTAGCTGTAACAAGCAGCGCCGCTACCATCAGTTAGCCGCTAGCATCAGTTAGCCACTACACGGCAAAAAAAGAAAAGTTGGGTGAACTCAAAATTTCAAGGCAACAAACTTCGATAACATTTTAAGTTGGACAATTAAACTAAATATTTTAAGTTTTGTTTTTGAGTTTGCTCAACTCTGAATTCAGATTTTTTAACTTGTAACTGTAACGCCGTGTCAGCTAATGTTGCGACCACAGTTAGCATTGATACGCTAATGGCTACTCTTGTAGCTGTAACAAGCAGCGCCGCTAGCATCAGTTAGCCGCTAGCATCAGTTAGCCGCTAGCTTTCGCTAATGACCGAATTTCCCAACAAAGAAATAAGAGTTATCAGAACTATTGTCCCTTGTTGTGAACCCCAACTTAAAGATATAAGTAACAACAACTCACCAACTTGTTTTTGATCAGACAACTGGCTTCCTTTGTTGTGCTAACTTACATTATTGCCCTAAATGTCAGTAATTTATATTTCCAAGTTTTACCAACTTAAATCACTGTTTTAGGCCAAAAAACACAAGTTGGCTTTTTTGCAGTGTGGAACAGAAGTCTTGAAGAAGTGTGCATGTGTGTGTGTGTGTGTACCTACTACAGAACAGTGCACGTGGGCGAGCAAGTACACAATTGCGCTCACATGCAGAGTCGGAACCGAATTCATCTACAATCACGCAAGAAATGTGACCGTGTGTGGGCTGCTTGGTGCAGGCTGCAGCTCACAGGCATCTAAAAACAACCTCACCTCATTGGAAGCTGATTTTCATGCTGTTCTGTCAAGATGCTAAAACGAGGGAGTGTGTGGGAAGCTCCATGTTTGACCCCCCACCAGTAGTCAGTCTTCATATCTCCACATCTCACTGTGTATATAAACTCCCTCCAGGTGGGAACAGCAAAGTCCCTGTCTATGACTCTCATAGTAGCTCTGATTGATGTTGTGCACAAAAGAGAAGAGCGAGAACTTAAAAGAGAGAAGAGAAAAGACAAACTGACGTGGATTCGGGAAAAAATGAGTTGTAAATAAACTTGTCAGAGAGGAAATCTGAATCTGTGGAAGACAATTTGGGTGAAAAGAAAAATCCTGTAAGTCATTATAATGAGAAGCGTTAACACAAGTCATTATTTTTCAGAACCTTTCTTGTTATTTTGAGATACTGTGTCATTATTTTGAGAATGTTTCTTGTTGTTTTTTGAGATACTAAGACATTGTTTTGGGAAAGTTTCTTGTTTTTTTTTTTAGATAATGGCATTATTTTGAGAGAAATTGTATTATTTTTGAGATACTTAATAGTAAAATTAATATTAATACATTTATATTTTAATTTTTAACTCATTATTTTAAGAGTTTCTCATTATTTTGAGAATGTTTCTTGGTTTTTTTGAGATACTAAGACATTGTTTTGGGAAAGTTTCTTGTTTTTTTTGAGATAATGGCATTATTTTGAGAAAAAATGTATTATTTTTGAGATACTTAATCATAATTTTGAAAAAGTTTGAATTATTATGAGAAAGAAACTAATTATTTTAAATAGTAATATTAATATTAATACATTTATATTTTAATTATTAAGTCAATATTTTGAGATAAGTCATTATTTTGAAAAGGTTTTAATTATTTTGAAAAAGAAACTCATTATTTTAAATATTAATAATAATATATTTATATTTCAATTAAGTAATTATTTTAGAAGTTTCTCTTTATTTTTGACTTAATTAGTCGATATTTTGAGATAATAAGTCATTATTTTGAGAAAGTTTCTCATTATTTTGAGATATAACTCATTTTGAGAACATTTCTCATTATTCTGAAATACTAAGTCATTATTTTTGAGAAAGTTTCTCATAATTTTTGGGATACTAAGTGATTTCAGTTGGTAAAACTTGGAAATATAAATTATTGACATTTAGGGCAATAATGTAAGTTAGCACAACAAAGGAAGCCAGTTGTCTGCTCAAAAACAAGTTGGTGAGTTGTTGTTACTTATATCTTTAAGTTGGGGTTCACAACAAGGGACAATAGTTCTGATAACTCTTATTTCTTTGTTGGGAAATGCGGGAAAGTGGTGAAATTCGGTCATTAGCGAAAGCTAGCAGCTAACTGATGCTAGCGGCTAGCTGATGCTAGCGGCTAGCTGATGCTAGCAGCTAACTGATGCTAGCGGCTAACTGATGCTAGCGGCGCTGCTTGTTACAGCTACAAGAGTAGCCATTAGCGTATCAATGCTAACTCAAAATCGTGGTCACAACATTAGCTGACATTTCATAGCGGCGTTACAATCGTGCCAGAGAAATTCAGAGTTGAGCAAACTCAAAAACAAAACTTAAAATATTTAGTTTAATTGTCCAACTTAAAATTTTATCGAAGTTTGTTGCCTTGAAATTTTGAGTTCACCCAACTTTTCTTTTTTTGCAGTGGAGCCATCATTTTAAGACAGGTTCTCATCATGACTCACATGGACTTTTTGTCATCACAAGGTTAAATTTTCATCTATTCTTTTTTCTTTTACTGGCAGAAATAGTCTTCTATAGTGAAACATTAAAGAAAAGCCTTAAGATGAAACTCACACAGAGAATGAGAGCGATGAGAGATCTTCACTGTGATAGCAGATTTCTGTGAATATTGATGTTTTTCTTTTTCTCTCCCACACAAACAGATCTTTCTCCCTCCACTTTAAAGAACAAATAAATCTGAGATTGAAAGAGAGCAAGGCCAGAGCTGGGGGGGAGTTAAGTACAGCTAAAGCATACAGGTTGTTGTTCTCACAGGGGAAATTCCTCTGGTGCTCCAGTCTTTTCACTGAGGCAACAGGCTAGTGACTTTGAACCACTTGGTGCTCAACAAAGGAAAAGAGGTCCCTCTATTCTTACGTTGGCAACCCGGACCCTAATACTTCACTAACCTCCCCCAACTCTATTCACACACACGTTATTTCTTTACCACTCCTGGCTGAATAGATTACATATGGATGGAAGTTCTTTAAGTTCTCTAATTGGTCAACCACACTGTAAGAAATGTCTGCAGATTTTACGGTGAAAAACTGCTAACCATGACAGCAAAATGCAAGATGCAAGACCGTACACTGTAAAAAAAAATCTGTTTAATTTACGGTAAAATACCGGCAGCTTTGGTTGCCAGAACTTCACTGTAAAAAATACAGTGAGCGTATGTAAATGTAAATATCAGCAAAAACTGTAATTTATACTGAATAATCCCATTACTTTTAGGATAATTGTGTCATCATGGTATTTCTCCATTAATTTTACATCAATTTTTTATATTTTTACACCAAAACTGTGTGTTTTCTACAGTTTATGGCAGTTGAATTTAAAGATTTATGATATTCTTTGATATACAGTAATTAAAAGTATTCACTACGGTGATGTACAATGTTTAATTTGACAACCTATTTCTGATGCAATTTGACAGTGTTTTACTGTAATTTCTACAAAGGTTTTTTACAGTGTAAAATAATAAATGGGTTAATTCAGTTTTGGTTAAAATGAAATACCATAAATGTATAAATCACCCAAAACAGTATATTTTTTTACATTTAAAAAAAAAAAAAACATTACTCCACTGTAAAATTCACTGGCACCGTGTTTGTGACAAAAATATACTGTAATATATATATACAAGCCATCATTTTTGCATTTATTTTTTGTAAAAATATTTTTTCTCACTGTTAAATGTACTAAACACCATATCTCTAACAGTAATATATTGTAATATTTAATGGTAAAATCTTTAATTCGTGCGGCATTTAAAAAGTATTTTCTTGTCAATTATATGGCAGATGGAAAAACTTTTTTATTTTTTACAGTAAAATATGGACTAAAATGGCAATCTTAAATGTGAAATCAACAGTGCTAATATCATTTTACCGTAATATTAAAAAATATATTATTTTAAGAGTTTCTCATTATTTTGAGAATGTTTCTTGTTTTTTGAGATACTAAGACATTGTTTTGGGGAAAGTTTCTTGGTTTTTTTGAGATAATGGCATTATTTTGAGAAAAAATTTATTATTTTTTTAATCCTAATTTTGAAAAAGTTTGAATTATTATGAGAAAGAAACAAATTATTTTAAAAATTAATATTAATACATTTATATTTTAATTATTAAGTCATTATTTTAAGAGCTTCTCATTATTTTGAGCTAATAAGTAATTATTTGAAATAATTAGTCAACATTTTTGAGATAAGTCATTATTTTGAAAAGGTTTGAATTATTTTGAAAAAGAAACTAATTCTTTTAAAAAGTCATATTAATATTAATACAGTTATATTTTAATTATTAAGTCATTATTTTAAGAGTTTCTCATTATTTTGAGCTAATAAGTAATTATTTGAAATAATTAGTCAACATTTTTGAGATAAGTCATTATTTTGAAAAGGTTTGAATTATTTTGAAAAAGAAACTAATTCTTTTAAAAAGTCATATTAATATTAATACATTTATATTTTAATTATTAAGTCATATTTTAAGAGCTTCTCATTATTTTGAGCTAATAAGTAATTATTTGAAATAATTAGTCAATATTTTGCAAAGGTTTGAATTATTTTGAAAAAGAAACGAATTATTTTAAATATTAATAATAATATTATATTTATATTTCAATGAAGTCATTATTTTAGGAGTTTCTACCGTATTTATTACGGTAAAGTTCTGGCAACCACAGCTGCCGTTTTTTTACCGTAAAAACAACAGATGTTTTTTTTACAGTGCAGCTGCCCAACCACGGCGACACAGCATGCATGCACGACATAAATACTGACCGCCACATCTAACAGGACACCACTAATTGTTGGGTGTCCATAATACTTAGCTCTTGTTGTGATTTGTGGCGGTTGACATATTTTTCTAGCCTGCTAACTTGAGCAGTCGCTTGTAATGGGTGGCATAGTTTCTATACTTGATTTACTTCACGGTCTGGAAAAACTGCTGAAAAGCAGGTCACACTCAGAGAAAACCAACCAATGCTCGGCCTTCCAGAAATGTTCTACGAAAAAAGAAAAAAAAGGAACAGATGCAGATTCTATCAAGTATTCGTCAAGTCAAATTTAGCTGAACCGTGAGTGGGTGAAAAGTGTGTCACTGTGTCCTGTGTGTTCTTGTCTTTTAGGCCATTTCTTGCCGGACAGCCAGCCAGCCAAACCCGCCTCAGGGAGCAGGAGAATGGAGAACAACATGTGACGGATCCGTGCGCCACCGTCGACAGCATGCTTTGCCTCCTCCGGACCTTGGCTTTCTTCTTCTGGTGTTTTTTGCTACTTCACAGGCAGGCTGCGGCTGACGAAGAAGCCGTTCCGTTCCAGGGAACGACTCCACCAAGAGAAAATCCACCTGAAAACAAACAAAGCTCTTTCCCTTGGTGGAAGCCGTCTCTGCCAAACAGCCTTTCCCTCCCCTCACTGTCGTCGTTTAGAATCCCCTTTTATGGGAGTTTGGGTGGTAACAGTGAGGCTGCTGCGTTGACGACGATTGCCAAAGGGCTGATAGAACCGACCCAAGACCTGCAAGACAGCTTGGGTTCAGGGGACGAGAGCAATTCTGAAGCCTTTGATTCATCCACCACTTTGACTCAAGGGCTCCTCAGCAGCGTGGCAAACATAAGAACAGAATCAGAATCAGATTCTCCACACAGCAGCATAGCAAGCAATGACAATGACGCTCTTGTTTCAGACTCTCCCACTAGCAGAAACACTCTGTTCACCAACAGTCCCACCAGCACAAGCACTCCTGAACAAAATGCAACACATACCCTCCCACCGAGCATGGCTGCCACCACACAACACCTCCCAGAGGAGCTCACGGATAAAGACGAGGCTGGAGGTTTTACAGAAACGATCTCTTTGACGATAGCGCCAGAGACGACGGTCCCCACTGCTTTGACGTGGGCAGCAGCCCAAACCACAACACCAACCACAGGAGTTGTGGAGGCCACACTGACCAGCAGGCTCCCTCTGGGGCCTGGTACTCCTCTTACAGAAACCACGTTTGTCAGAAAACCACAACACTCCACTGGGAGTGTACCCACGATGACGGAAACTCACCCCACTCAGAGTGAGGCTGCTCTGGGCTCCTCCGAGGCGGGAGGAACCACCACCGCCATGGAAACTGTCGATGAAAAACTAGTGCCGGGATCCATGGAGAGCACAACTCAGAGCCAAAGGGTTAACGTCCCAATAGCAGGAGGTAAGCAAAGTGAAATCAATCAATAACGGCTGGATTGACTCTATAGATGTGATCAATCACGTGCAGGCAGGTCTTAAGTGTTCAATAGCCGGCTGTCAAAAGGCGTCAGACAGCTCGGCTGGATCGATGACATTTCTGACACGGTGTGCAGTCAAAAGGTCTGATATTAGCATAAATCCAGATCTTGTTGAAAACCTGTCAACACTCATTAAGGGGAGACACAACAGGAGAATATTTTAACTAACAGATATCACCATTAAACTCCCCCAGTTGACCATTAAGACAATTTTTTTTGTATTACAAGTTTTCTGAAATTCAAATGAGGTGTTACCTTATTAAATATGTGCTAATTAGCATTAAAAGCCAGGCACAAAATGTCTTGTTTCATTTTGTTAACATGACAGTCAAATGTTTGTGTCTCTTTTTATAAATAAAAGAGAATAAATCAGAAAATACTGTCAACAGCAGTTGAAAAATAATCAATTTTCGCCACGTTTTGAATTAATAAAATGTTCAATAAATCAGGATTCCAATAATATATGAACTAATCTCTCTGTAAATACATAAAGTATATAGATAGGATTTGATATGTAAAGTTTGGTGTATGTAAGAAAAAAAATACTAAAAAAAATAATTTTGAGAAAACAGACATTTTAGGATATTTATTGTAAAATTTCGAAAGACAACAATAACACTAAACAAATAGATATGTCCATGAAACTTCCTGTTCACTACTTAAATTAAGACAATTATTTATTATTACATGTTTTCTAAAATGTAACATTTAAATATGCAAATGATTAATTATCTAATTCCAACTTTTGGTAAATTTAGGAGAAATCTACAGAAGCAAATAGACAAAGTTTAGTAAAATAAACACCTAAATGTCTATTTTGGATGTTCCCTTTTCCACTAGTCAAAAAAAAAAGAAGTTGTTGTTATGAAGGCATAAGATATTTAGAGATCGCTGTTAAGGTATAGTTAAGATTGTTTAATGTAAAATGGTATTATTTGTGGTGGTTTTAATGTCTCTTTAATGTCTCATAACACATTAGAGCAACATGACAGCTTTCAGAAATGGGAGTTGTTCCACAAAACCAAATCAAATCAAATCCATCTCCATCTTTATTGTATTTCCAATGCTTACTTCCCACAGACTTTGAACTATTCAATGAATAGTTCCATGATTCAGAGGAGATGGAACGGAGAATAAAGCATCAAAGTCTGTTGTGCAATCTGTTGCGGGGAGTTAAAAAGCTTTTTTTGACTGATGTGTTGTTGTTGACTACGTTGATTTTGCATTTTGAAATCGCTGCCAGTGAGTAATTCAAACCACCCAGTTTAAAAAAAAACCCAACTTAACTATCCATTTAACAGTCTATAATGAGTTTTAAAGCAGCAATCCCACTCCACCATTGCATAAGCCATTAGCTCAGTGAAAGGAAGGAAAGAGTGTTTGATTGAACGCTGCTCGATAAGAGGTTTCGTTCTCCACAGAGCATGAAAATGGAAAGACGATAAGCTGAAACAGCTTCTGGTAGCCACTAGGTTTCAAGGGAGACTTTCATTTTTTCATTTTTCATTTTATTAATTCTTCTTTTCGAACCGAAAAAAAATAAACAACATAAACTGCAACAGCGTAGGCTGCATATACATATTCATACACATACTCACATAGACACCATTAAACAGATACAGATACATAAACATATAAACAATTACACACAAACAGTATATAAAGCCCTATACATATACATGCATCTGCCCCGTTTAAGTAATAAGATAGAAATAAGAACCAGTTAACTTAATATTCAATATGCATTTCCTTACACTGTAAAAAATGTTTGTAGAAATAACAGTAAAAATCTGTCAAATACATCAGAAATAGGGCGAAAAATTAAAAATTGTACATCACCGTATTAGACACTTTTAATTACCGTAAATCAAAGAATAGCACAAAACTTTTACTTTTTTCTGTCATAAATTGGAAGAAACACACAGTTTTGCTGTAAAATATAACATTTTCATGCAAAATGTATGGAGAAATACCATGATGTGTGAATGAATGACACAATTACCCTAAAAATAACAGGATTGAAGATTAAATTACAGTTTTTGCTGATATTTACATTTAAATTTAGAATAGAAAATCCACTCACTGTAATTTTTACAGTTCTGGCAACCAGAGCTGCCGGTATTTTTCCGTAAATTAAACAAGTATTTTTTTTACAGTGTATATCATTTTGGTTAAAAAAAGGGAGTAGGCTGAAGTATAAAATACTTAATACATAAATCCCCTGCCTTAATTTAAACATTTTTTGAATGCAAACAGGAATTGACATGTTTACCACTCGAAACATAATTTCTAATGTTTTTGAATATACAATGTCCAATGTATCCAACTTCATTTATTATCCTGATAGCTCTTTTCTGCAGTTTAATTATTGGATCTAGGTTTGTTTTATATGCATTTTCCCAAATTTCAACACAGTATGTCATATAAGGCAACACGAGTGAAAATTACAGCAACTTTGACACGACATTGAGGCAATACCTCCTTTTTTCGAGGCCCTTCCCCCAACAGTCTGGTGTCTGTATGGTTAATGAGGTCCTCCTGCAGGTACAGACGCATTCATCACATGGGGTCAAAGGTCGGGCCACAAAATGATGAGTCGATTATTCTTAGACGGGAATGTTCAGTGGCCATCTGATAAAGCCGTGAATGTTTGCTGGATGTGTACGCACAGTTATTCATGTCTGCAATATGTAAGACATAATGATATTCTGCGGGTGCATATCGATTAGTTTCTATCATTTACATAATGCTGGCAGCCCACCAAAGGGCCATTAATATCAGTAGAAATAAAAATAAATAATTAGAAAAACTGAAAATATATGATTCCATGGGTTAATTACACAAACCATTATGCAAAACAACCATAAACCAATTCAATAATAAAAAAAAATGAACAACTTATTACAATTTTTGGAATAAAATATACATTTTTAAAAATATCCTTACCATAATAATGCCTAAATGTTTTGGTCAGACATGTTCATATTTATTAATTCAAGATATTCCCTACACAGTTGGAACATTTTTTTAAATTATAGCTATTATTATCATTACAATTAAGCATTTATTGTATTTAAGATAATGTACTATACATTCCACTTCATGCTTCATTTTATTCTGTTTACTTGTTTATTTTTCTCTTTTTCTTTTTCTTTATTATAATAATAATAATAATAATAATAATAATAAAAATAACAATAATAATAACACTAATAAAAATAAAAAGTGTTGTGTGTGTGCAAAATTAATTGAAATTTGAAAAATCGATTGAAAAATCAATTTTTGAATATATATATTATTTGTATACAATATTTGTAAATAGAAAAATAATTTAAAAAAGATCACTACACCTGTGTCATAAAATATATGCACATGTTTAAATGTTAGTGCTTGCAGATTTCTCTCAAATAATCTTGTCTTTCCGTTACGTTAAAAAAAGTTTTAGCTTATTTCTAGACTTGATTTCCGGCAGGAGTTTCTGAGCACTTTAAAAACAAAAAAGCATGAGAATAACTCCAGAAAAAAATACTAAATGGCCATGAAAAGAGATAGTTTTGTCAACTGCTGTTCCCAAAGTCTAAAATTGACTCACTAAGCCCTCGGACACGTACAGACAGCAATGTGGATATATTACACAATATAAAAAACACATTAACAGTTAATCAATAGTGGCATAAAGACGTTTCTTGCATTGCTGTAATTCAACTCTTGCAGGTCGTATATCTACCACACTGTTTGTACTGAAAACAGTGATGTTGTGTTTTGTCTCCGGCGCCGTGTTGTGTCTGCTCTTGTCGTGTGGCGGCATACAGAAAAGGTGGAGGGGGGGTTGGCCGGCCGGGTGGGCGGGGAGGGTTACTGTGACCGTACACGTATCAGTATTCAGAGCGCACACTCAGCGAAACCACCTCTCCAGTGGGACCGTCCGCTCGCCGCTCGCTGTTCATGGATGCTGAACATGCTTCTTGCCATTTAGTCTGCACCTCCCTCCCTCCCTCCCTCCCTGCTCCCCTCCTCCTTTGGCAATCTTTCCTACAAACACAAATCCCTGTCACTTTTTTTCCTCTCATGGACAGACATGTCAGCCACAGCTGCTCTGAAGGGTGAAAAAATGTCCTGACAGGGATCAGAGAAGCTTCTAGTCATCCATGGAGGGATGAAAACCAATAAAAGATGGTGCCCCCTGCACCCTATGGTGTGGTGTTGCCGTGTTTAAACAATCACACCTCGCCAAAGGACACAGGAGGAGACTAATATGAAAATGAAAGCACGGCACCCCTGCATTATCATACATTATCCCAATAGGAGCATCCTATCTGTGTGCTGTAATGCATTTATAAGCTGCACTGCACTGTAAAAAATGTTTGTAGAAATGACAGTAAAACACTGTCAAATTACATTAGAAATAGTGTGTAAAATTGAAAATTTTATATCACCGTAGTAGACACTTTTAATTACCGTAAATCAAAGAATAGCACAAAACTTTATCTTTAACTGTCATAAACTGGAAGAAACACACAGTTTTGCTGTAAAAATATAACATTTTCATGTAAAATTAATGGAGAAATACCATGATGTGTGAATGAATGACACAATTACCCTAAAAATAATGGGAATATTCAGTCTAGATGACAGTTTTTGCTGATATTTACATTTAAATTTATAGTAGAAATTACAGAAAAACTGTCAAATTATCTCAGAAATAGGGCGTAAAATTTAAAATTATATACCACCATAGTGAGACACTTAATTACCGTAAATAAAACAATAGTAACTTTTACTGTCATAAACTGTAGGAAACACAAAGTTTTGCTGTAAAAATATAACATTTTCATATAAAATTAGTGGAGAAATACAATGATGTCAAAGTTACACAATTATCCTAAAAAATAACAGGTTTATTCAGTCTAAATTACAGATATTTACATTTAAATTTACAGTAGAAAACCCACTCACTGTCATTTTTACGGTGAAGTTCTGGCAACCACAGCTGCCGGTATTTTACCGTCAATTAAACAGATTCATTTTTACAGTGTGGGTGAATCACTTCCCTACTGGAGGTGTGGAACATCTTCACTGCACAGAAAAAACGAGCAGGTTTTCATTGATCGAGCGACCGTTTGGCACGTGGCGTTGCCCTTGAGGAGACTGTCAAGTTTAAAAAAAACGACACTGCTCTGCATCTGTGTCAAACCCTCTACTGAGGGACACTCCAACATCCGATAGCAAGGGCAATTATGAGGAGCGAGAACGGGAAAAAAAGGAGGAAAAAGAACTGCAGGCTGAGGCTGATGAGACGTGGGTGTTATATGGAGGCTTTTTTTAAGCATCTCAGATAGCCACTGCTGTAAATTTTCTTCCACAAAGCTTTTCCTTTATCCTGCTCCTTCTTCTCTCCCCTCCTCCCACCTTTTCCATTACTGTATGCTCTACTAATAGGCACTAGACCCTTAACACACTCCATTAATACCTGCAAGGATATATTGTCCCTGTGATGCACAGCTAAAGCGCCACTATTGACAGATTTATTGATTAACGTAATGTATTTACACACAGATCATGTGACATGAATATACAATGCACCTATATAGAATTTAAATGGGAAAAATGGTTTTAAAGGGGACATAATCTGCTCATTTTCAGGCTCAAACTGCACTGTACGACTTTAATTTACAGTCAAATTCTAACAGTAACTTCCTGTATTATGATTGTACAGTATATTGCTGTGAAAGCAATGCATTGTGGGAGTTATCATGATTGCTCAGGTGTTTCATGGGTCAAAATTATATTTTTACAGGAATTTACGGTTTTCAGCTGAGCATGTCGGGAAAATAAAGCCGTTATTTTCTAAAAGAAGAAAAGTTTTATTTCATTTCATTTTTGTCTGGGCTGAAATAATCACAATGTGTTGTTTTTCCAGTAATACTAATATAGAGTTTTCATGGATTAGTTGTAACATAATTTAGAGTTAAACATTTAAATGTCACGCTATTTTTTTTCTTCGTTACAAGACAGTTTGTCAGTAAACGGACCTGTATTTCTATAAAACAGTAGAGGTACTGTACATTTTACAGTAACTTACTGGCGAAACTGCTGCCAGTAATTTACTGTAATTTTACAGTAAAAAGTTTTACAGTGTAACACATTTACATGTGTTTATATTCAAAATACACATTATTCTTCTCATACTATACCTATATTCAGTCTTTGTCTGAAACGCTCCAATCTAGCTGTTTTCCATGGTTTTCTTGATAATAACCAAAATCTTTATCAAGAAAATCATGGAAAATGGCTAAATATCAGCCCTTAAATTAATCTCTTATGAGCTATTTTTGTTGTTATTATTACTCTTGTCCAAACTAATGTACCTTTAGTTGTACCAGGCAATGAAATTAACAAGAAATTGAAGAAAACAAGGGTGGTCGAATATTTTTTTCCATGACTGTATATAGAATTTAAATGGAAAAAAAGGTTATAAATGGGACATCTTCTGCTCATTTTCAGGCTCAAACTAACACATTTGCATGTGTGCATATTAAAAATACACATTATTCTTCTCATACTGTCTGTCTGCTTATACCTATATTCAGTCTTTGTCTGAAACGCTCCTTTTTGGCCAACAAGATCTCTGACCTAAACGACGAGAATTGGTAATTTGTCAATACAACCCATAATGGCTGTTATATGAGCGTACATACGGTTCGTTCTTGTGAGAAAAAAGGCTGCAGTTTGGTTGAATTTAGGCTACAAAATTACTGATCTAGGTTTAGGGGGAAAAAAACACCTTATAAGACAGTTTAAATAGTGAAAAAAATGTATGTAAATGCCGGAAGTGAAGTAGAAAAACGTGATGCTCAAAACATTAGGCACGGATGTTCAGTGATGTTTAAATCACATTGTCTACCCGTTCTCCTGGGTGAAAATCTGGGATCTGTCCAACCCATCCACCCACCCCGAATGCAACTTCCGTCATTCATAATTACTACAACTGCTAGAGGGTGGGGGAGGACAGTATACAACCTAAATATAGGGGTTTTTTGCTGCCTGTACGAACAACCTAAGGGGTTTTTCTTTCAGGGAGACTAGTCTCATTTTAGCACCTGTCCTGACCTGGCTCATTCTGGAAAAAGTCCAGTCTGCTCAGACTGATTGCAAGAAAAATATGACACACTTTTGCAAAGGTAGTTCTCAGAATGGGGGGCAGTATATTCTAATAAGCCTGGGAGCCAAATCCGAATGTCTTTTTTGTAATATATTCCTTTTAATGCAAATCGAAAACTGTGATGACTCTAACTTTGTATTAATCCTCTCATAATGACTCCTTTAGCTAGACAGAGTCCTTGAGTTTGCAAACACTGGACGGATTAGGCCCGTTTGTTTTAGGGATTTGACCAACAGCTGTGCAATTATAGAACATTCTGGATTATTTCTCACCTTTACTCAGACTGATTTCAAAGTAAGAGAGTGTAATGGAGAATGAAAACGCCACGAATCCCTTAGTAACTATCTTAAAACGGAGTCAAATTAGCAGCAACGTGATGCAATTTTGTGCAAGTACACTTGAGATGAGCTATCTCGGTTATAATATCCCATTTTTATGCATCTGATTATGCACGTCCGACTCTGCGCTGCTCTGCTATCCATTCCTTCTCCGTCTTATCGTTCTGAGCTCGCCGTGTTTGTTATGAACCCATGTATTGTTTCACAAACTCACTCGGGGCTCCCGTAGATAAAGCAGAGTGTAATGGAGTGCAACATCGTCTTTTGTTTACTATTTCTGGAAGCTGAAGATAATGAGGAGGCTGTGAAACACTACACTCTGTGAATAACTACCACGCCAAAATGGCCATCATTGCCTCAAAAAATGGTGCCCCGTGTGGGTGCTGCTTCAAATCCAATTTGGAACATCTGTAAGATGAAACCTAAATTACACAAATATCCAATCACAGCCTGAGGGGAGGAAGACTCAGCTGAGAAACAGTGTTTACTTTGAAGTCATGAGGGCTAAAATAAATGATGTGTGTACTAATTAGATAAACAGTAAAATGACAATTCAGCATATGTGTATTGTTGCGCTCTTAAATAAGTAAAATCTCTTTTATCTCTTTTTGGTTTTATTTTTGCTCAGTCAGCAGAGGCTCTGTAAATAGAAGGTCATCAGTAATGATGCTTGTGATGAGTTCCACTGTTTGTAGAGAGTGAGTGAGTGAGTCAGTAAGTGCACATGTTCACTGTCCTCAGATCTGATTTGTTGCAATCTCGTTAGATGTTGTGATTTAATCAGCAGGCACTCCAGGGTGTCTGCTGCAGTGATCTGGCTGTGGTGTGCTCTGCTTCCTTGCAATTCACTTGACACGCTCAACAACAACAGCTTTAAACTGTACAAACTAACTTCAGCTAGAAAAGTGCAATCAGTTGAGTGCAAATCACCGCCTGAGAATCTCCTGCATCGATCCAAACTCCAATCAGAAAACAAGCCATTTAAAAGCTTGCTTGCTGTCCTGCAGGCAGACCTGACAAAGCATGAATTTAGATTTTTGGTAACACTTTACAATAACCAACTAAATGATGTTCATGTTTTAGCTAAGTAGCTTGCTAAGCTAGCTACTTCAAGAACTTCAAGAAGTTAGCTAAGTAGCTAGCTTAGCAAGTTACTTAGCTAACTTCTTGGCTAAAAGGCTTGCTAAGCTAGCTACTTAGCTAACTTCTTGGCTAAGTAGCTTGCTAAGCTAACTACTGAGCTAATGCCTTGGCTAGTTAGCTTAGCAAGCTACTTAGCCAAGTAGTGACCTAATAATACAAAAACGTTTTTCTTCTTAAAGTATGAGAGGCAAAATGGAAATAATGATATGTTGTTGTCAAAAACAAGATATTTAAAGAATACTTGGAATATTCAATCATAAAATAAGTTGATATCAAAAGATAGAGCAGAGAAACACACAGCAGCATTAAATAACATGGGAAATGAATGAGACTTGACACGCTCAACAAACAACAGCTTTAAACTGTACAAACTAACTTCAACTAGAAAAGTGCAATCAGTTGAGTGCAAATCACCGCCTGAGAATCTCCTGCATCGATCCAAACTCCAATCAGAAAACAAGCGATTTAAAAGTTTGCTTGCTGTCCTGCAGGCAGACCTGACAAAGCATGCATTTAGATTTTTTACACATCGGCATCATGATGTAGTTATATCGGCATCCAATTGATTGATTGTCACTACAGCCCTGAATCCTCCTGAACTCCACTCAGAAAACAAGTATTTAAAAAGTTGTTTACTTGTAATTGCAGCATTGTTTACACTGGGATGTGCTGCACGGGTAAATTAATATGAATAAACACAAATGTGAAACTGCAGTGACACTTTGGCTAATCTAAAAACAAGCCTTACTTAGTCTGTTGCAGGCCTATCGCCGGAAATGCCGTTGCTAAGTAACTAAAGCAGCTGTTGATGTCTTGAGGAGTGAGGAGGAAGTGATGATATAAAACATTTAATTAAGAAAATTATGAATCACTACAACCATGGGAGGTCATTGAGCATAATATATTAAATGTGAAAAACAAATATAAGGCTGGTTGGTCACTCACTACCTATTTTATGCTTGGAAAAACTTGCAAATTTCAGAATTTTACAGTTAAAACATTAGCGTACACTGAAACTGTTATCAATTTTGTTTTACGTGGGCCTTATTTTAGGTGACTAAAATGTGTTTTTTTGCTGCTGCCCCCATCCACAGCAGTACACTGCTTAGTTTCAGTGGTGGTTCTTCTGCCTGCTTCTCCAAATTAGGGGCATGCAGACCACCATCTACAGTATAAAATACACTCACTATGGATAAATACTTCATACAACCACACACCAGAAATCCTGAACTTTCCCTTTAAAATCTCAAGTTCTGCAAACGAATGACACACAAAGCAAAAGATGTGATGCACCAATTGCTACATTTTAATATATGTTGCTCAAAGTACACTGATTTACAGTTTAATTAAGATCCGTGGTGTGTCCATGTGTCAGTATTTGTTTCTCATCACTCTCCCTCTGCTTTGGCTCAGACATGTCCAGCTGTGTGGGGGTCCACAGTGCAATAAAGCACATTTTGCTTCAGAGACTTTTAAAAAAGTTACGATTAACTCGGGTGCTTTGAGCCTGACCTAGATTATACAGCGCGATAGTAAGCTCGCCTTGCCCCGTAGCTGTTTCTTTTTCTAACTCATTATTCCTCCCACTAGCCTGATGCCTGTGTCTTTTTATTAATATTAATTCAGAAGTTTTAAAGGAGCGGCGTACCTGCTATCCCTAGCTTCATCACAGAGTCAGCTCATCAGTTTCTCCCCACAGAATACTGTCACAAATCTCATCTGGTCCATCATTCATTTATAACTGCTGCTATGTTGCAAAACACACAAATGTTGTGCAGAGGGCTGATAGTCTAGACGGATTTCAGAATAAAGGCCTCCTATAAGAAGTGAGGAGCATTTATGGGTACAAGTCAGGAACCGGCCTACCTTACATATCTCAAGGGTGCTGAGTCCAAAAAAAATGGTTCCCAAGCGAAATTTTGAGTTTTTGACCTTCTAATTTGTATCAAATGGCCACCAAATTGCCCATCTTGCACAGTCATTGTACCATTTCCCCTTAGTTTTTTTGTAAGTAGGCAATCAAAGATGAGGAAATTACGTTTCTAGATCTATAGTCTAGAGTCAGAGCAAGGATATAGTGGAGGCTCAGTGTCTTTTTCATGTATATATATATATGCAAAATACCAACTGGAACATATAAAAGTGACATTGATTGAATATTTATGTCGGCCTTAAAAAAATGACACAAATAATGCTTGATTTCACCTTAAAAGTTGGTATTTTGCATATATATATATATATATATATACATACACATACATAAAAAAGACACTGAGCCTCCACTATATTCTTGCTCTGACCCTAGACTATAGATCCAGAAACTTAATTTCCTCATCTTTGATTGCCTACTTACAAAAAATCTTGGGGAAAATGGTCCAACGACCAACGGCCGCCATTTTGATATGCAAATGAGAAGGTCAAAAACAAAAAAATTCGCTTGGGAACCTTTTTTTTTTGGATTCAGCACCCTTGAAATAAGTAAAGTGAACACATATTTTACGAGGGAAAAGAGAGATGTGGCTCTGTCATGTGCTCATTACTTCCTCCCTGTGTCTTGCTTTCTTTATGAAATGGGTCTGGGGGTTTGTGATGAACCGGGACGTACACACACTCACAAACATGCACACACACACACATGAGGATGTCAGTGTAATTAGACTACAGAGGGCCAGACTACTGGGCTATGGATGACTGGCTACAACTAAGTGGGCGAGGGGCCGATCCATTTGACATAACTGGGTTAAGAAATATCATCCTCCCATGTTCAGCAGTCAGAAGTCTCACAAGACATGCTGAGAGCAGAGAACACAGAGGGTTAAACTTCTCCTGGCCGGTTCCAGATTTGCTAATCTGTTTTTTTTTGGAGCTACGATGTTCTTTAAATTGATCGCTTCGAGATCACTCAGAGGTTAAATTGCATGTGTCTTTCCCAGAGCGGCCGGGCAACGAGGAGGAGGATCAGGAGGCGGAGGAAGGTGTGGTTCCCTCAGCTGACTCCAGGTTGGCAGATATTTCAACACCATTCGCTAAGCTGCTGCTAACAACATCACCACCACAGAGCACAGGTGAGCAAACAAATCCCTTCACATGTAAACAGTTCAAAATCCCAGCCGTTTTAAGCACGTGTTTGTGATCGGTGGACTACCGAAAAGACTGCTTTTTTTTATTAAGAACCTCTTTTTCTTTAAGGGAGCCCTGGCCAGGGTATATTTTGGTGGAACTATCTTTTGATGCAGATTAATTAATACACAGTTGGTGCTCTAGCTAGTGGCAACAAATTGCTGCATTCTCAAAATAAATTACGAGCAGCCATGCTCATAGAGATGAATCGATATATCAATGGACAAATTCTGTGATTCATTGATGTGTTTTGAATAGTTTTTGGGCAACAATAGAGATCTATGGTGCAGATATAGCAATAAGCTAAATAAGCCTTTTGCTGCAGAGACAATACATGTTAGAAGAATCAATACATTGTTCTTTTCCTAGGAATTATTGACAATTAACCGAAAAGACTGCTTTTTTTTTTAATTTAACCTTTATTTAACCAGGGAATATCCCATTGAGATTAAGAACTTCTTTTTCTTTAAGGGAGCCCTGGCCAAGAGGCAGCAAACACTAAATACAGTTACATATTTACATAACATACAGACCTTAACCCATAAGAACCCAGACCCAGTAATCCAGGAGTCTTTCCACCAAATGTCCAGGATATGTACAGATAGTATTAGTGAACAGAGAAGGATCTGGAATTACCTCCATCACATTCTGGATGCAGCGATTGGTGGGAGGAGCCAGACGGCTGTGAACGAGACCTGGGAGATCTAGTGATGGAGGAGAACTTTGTGGAAGGAGTAGCTGATGAAAATGTGTGGCGTGAAAACTTCTGCATGCCCAAAGATGCTCTTATGGCTTTAAGTGATGCCGCCTGGCTGCATACAATCACATTTCACACACTTTAGCGTCACCGTATGCAGCAGATTTCCTCCCGAAAACGCTCGTCTAAACGAGGAATAAAAAGTGAAGACGAGACGCCACTTTTGCGTCTTCTGTTCAGACCGTCCTCGTGTAAACGTAGCTTTAGCAGCAGCATTCATGCACAAAAGATCTCCTCTAAAAGACTGCAGGCTGTTTGTTTCCTGAGCCATCCTGTAGCTGTTTCACTATCTGTCAGTCTGTCAGACAACTGGAAGGAACAACGAGCCTGTTTCCTTTCCCTGGAGCTGATAATTGCCTCCAATGGGAGGAGGAAACTGCACAATCAAGCTGTGATTCCGGAGAACTTCTGAGAACAGAAGAGATAGGGAACAATACTGCTCAATAAACAAATATGTCTCTCAGACAAATAATCATTGATCTGGCGACAATAAAAAAACGCTGCTTTTAAAAAAACTGAAGACGCACACAAGTATTGATTTAGTGCTGTAAAAGAAGAATAAAGAATTACTCTAAAATCTATTCACTAAGGCTGGGTGTTAAATTGCTTTTATAATAGTGGTTAGAGATTACACATACAAAAACATAAGGTGCAAAAACTGTAGATGAAATAACAGATGAAATCAAGGCTGGCAAGTTAATTTCCATCTGCCTGTTTCTATGCAACAAATCCTGTGAAAAGATTACCACAGAATTTTACCGTCTCTCAATACTTTAAACAAGCCAACTGTATCTATGCTCTCTGACTCTCAGCTTTAAACTCATTATATTTTACTGATGATGTAAATCTTTAGAAATTGCTTACAAAAATGTAGTTTCATTTTTACATGCTGTTCAGTTTTTTCCTAAAAAGCTTGGCACTGTAGTTTTTTTTTGCAAATGCCACTAAAACAGGAATAAACAGGGTATATTTTGGGGGAACTATTTTTTGATGCAGATTAATTGATACACAGTTGGTGCTCTAGCTAAAATGATCAAAAAAGACACAAAATGACAAAAAAAGACACAAAATGACGAGAAAAGACACAAAATGATGAGAAAAGACACAAAATGACCAAAAAAAGGAAACAAAATGAGCAAAAAAGACACAAAATGACACAAAAAAGAAACAAAATGACCAAAAAAAAGACACAAAATGACCCAAAAGAGACACATATATATATATATATGCAAAATACCAACTTTTAAGGTGAAATTAAGCATTATTTGTGTCATTTTTTAAGGCCGACATAAATATTCAATCAATATCACTTTTAAATGTTCCAGTTGGTATTTTGCATATATATATATATATATATATATACATAAAAAGACACTGAGCCTCCACTATATCCTTGCTCTGACTCTAGACTATAGATCCAGAAACTTAATTTCCTCATCTTTGATTGCCTACTTACAAAAAAACTAAGGGGAAATGGTCCAATGACTGTGCAAGATGGGCAATTTGGTGACCATTTGATACAAATTAGAAGGTCAAAAACTCAAAATTTCGCTTGGGAACCATTTTTTAAAAACCCATAAATGCTCCTCACTTCTTATAGAAGGCCTTTATTCTGAAATCCGTCTAGACTAAGAAGGGGGTGCGCGGCTAAAAAAGTTAGGGAACCGCTGGTCTGTGATATCAGTCTATTAAATATATTGGTACATCATCATTAACTTGACTTCTGTTAGAATAAAAGATTCACTTTCCACCCGGTTTACAGCAGCAGCTGTAACCCACATTACCTCGCCCAGAATAGCAGATGTTGTCAAGTGATTTTCAAAAATAGACCTGTCAAATGTGCCACTCTCTGGTGACGGGGTGCTACAGGGCTTTCTACCTCGGTGTGTCACGAATGAGTGAGTGAGTGAAACAATAAAGTTGGTGGTCTGCCTGTCTGCCATTCGAATGTGTCCTGCCTAGAGGAAAAATCTGTTGTCAATAATATTCAGCTGCACATAAACAAATGCACACTTATCATCCACGCTCCCCCATTCGCTTTAATGGACCCACAGCAGGTGCTTTCACATTAAGTGGGAAGTCTCTGAAAGCAGATAAAACCCTCAGCTTCAGATTTCCCAACAAACACAACTGGCTCCTCCTCAGTATGCATGATCCTGCTTCTCCATGAGCTCGCTCTAAATTGCTTTTTCTGAGGTGAGCCAAATTGAAAATGAAGGCAATCAGATGAAAACTACATGGAGCTCTCGGTTTCATGATGCTGAATCAACACGCAGCCAATTAAAAATGAGTGTGCGGGGTTGTTGCCCATTTAACATCAGACGAATCAGTCACCTTTATTACCTCGGCTGGCCTGCAGACTGAGGTGCCTTAGGTGAGATGTTGCAAGATTTACTAGCCAAACCCAAAGAAATTAAGACATAAATAAAGCCCCTGTGCACTAATGGTGTTTCTACTGAGAGCTTAATGAAACCACCGCTCACAAGGAATGATCTCTGGAGCAAGTCCTGTAATGCATTGAATGTAGTTCTCAACCTTTTTGAGTAGCCACCCCCAATTTAACATGCATGTTGTCCGCGACCCCCGCTCACTGAACACAATCTCACACGCACAGTTCAGATCATACAAAAAAGAAACAAAATGACCAAAAAAAAGACACAAAATGGCAAAAAAAAAGACACAAAATGACCAAAAAAGGAAACAAAATGACCAAAAAAAGACCCCAAATGACTTAAAAAAGACACAAAATGACAAAAAAAGACACAAAATGACTAAAAAAAGACACAAAATGACTAAAAAAGGACACAAAATGACAAAAAAAGACACAAAATGACTAAAAAAACACACAAAATGACCAAAAAAGGAAACAAAATGACAGAAAAAGACACAAAATGACAAAAAAAGACACAAAATGACAAAAAAAGGACACAAAATGACAAAAAAAGGACAAAATGACAAAAAAAGACACAAAATGACAAAAAAGGAAACAAAATGACAAAAAAGACACAAAATGACAAAAAAAAGACACAAAATGACAAAAAAAGACACAAAATGACCAAAAAAGGAAACAAAATGACCAAAAAAAGACCCCAAATGACTTAAAAAAGACACAAAATGACAAAAAAAAGACACAAAATGACAAAAAAGGACACAAAATGACAAAAAAGGACACAAAATGACAAAAAAAGGACAAAATGACAAAAAAAAAGACACAAAATGACAAAAAAAAACAAAATGACAAAAAATGTTGTGTTCAAAATGATTTGGCGACCCCCAGAAATCATCTCCTGACCCCAATTGGGGTCCCGACCCCAAGGTTGAGAATAGCTGTTGTAATGTGGGTTTGCTGATTTTCAGAAAATTAGTGTTCATTTATCTTTCAGACTGTGTGCTATTTGTCTTTTTTTAAATAATTAAGTGAATCGTCTTAAGACAGATGTTAAATTATTTTAATTTATACTGATTCTAACATCAAAAATTCACAGTAATTGTCACTTATTAGCTGCAGGCTGTGAAAGATGAGCTAAGCATAGAGAAAATCTCAAAAAGTCAAAATTTTAAGCCATGCCATTGAATTCTTGCATGCTAGAGATGGTAATATAGCAGTCATTGGCTTGATTTGTCCTCCACTTTGGTCCAGACCGAATATTTCTACAACTATTGCATGAATTGACACAACATTTTTGTACAGTCGTTCATGTTTCCCAGTGTATGAATCATATGATATTTCTCCTAGCGCTATCAGGACAAAATAATCTGTCCAATATATTAGTTTAAGACCAAATACCTGCAATTTGATGACATTTATTGTCACATCTACTTTACATTGTTTGCTTATTTGCAAATGTTAGCATGCTAACATTAAACTAATACGGTGAACATGGTAAACTAGCTGCTTAGCATCACTCTGCTAGCATTACCACTGTAATCTTGCCATGCTACCGTAAGCATTTAGCCTAAGTATTGTGCCTCAAACCAATATTCACTTTCTTGTTGCTTTCGTCTACCAACTCCGTGTGTTCAGCTAGCTGCTAAATGTGTGTCAGCTGTTTTTTGCTGAGCAGGTTGTGTAGCTAGTGGAACATGAATTTAAAAGATGCCATTGTTTCTTACTGGCCACATGCTCCTAAAAATAGGAGACATTACTTATTTTCACCTTGTGCAAGTCTTGCATAATTAGCTAAATGCAGTGATGGCACTTGTCAAGATTGTTTCATTTTAGTGTTAGACACGCAATAAACCTGCAGTGTTATAAAACAAGTATGGCACCTGAACTTAGCTAGCTACTCTCTGGGGAGCTAACCATTGCAACAATCTCTAAATACAGAATCTCACTTTCTGTGTAACGTAAGGTCTTAATTTTAGTTTTAGGTGTCAATGATCTACTTCTTCGTTCTCTCTGAAGACAAATTGGATGCTATAGCGACTCACTGACGACTGAGGAGACTGAACGGTTCGGGGCTAGCTGGTTAGCATGCTAATTTCAGTAGATAGCTACTGTATCTCTGCAACACAATACATAGATGTCTTTGGCGTAATGTTAAAACTGTGTCTGTCACTTCCTCACATTCTCTTGGAAATATGAGTCCATTTTTTAGAATGCATATCTTGCAAACAGCACCTTTAAATGAGCATAATTTACGAAAAATGGCTGTTCAGTTTGTGTCCAGCGGCACTTTGCTTTTCAGGCTGTGTCTGTCTACTTTTGATGCGTCTACTATCCCGAGCATGGGAGCCTTGTTCCCCCAGGAATGTGTCAGATGACCGAGCAGTATGCAGTGGAACGTAACGCTCTGATCCATCCTCGTACTGTAGCCACCACATACCAGGCCGCCCCGGCTCAGATGTGATATTTATCGACGTGAGCGAGGCAACAAAACATGGCACGAATTCAATAACCGTCACGTTTTCCACTCTGGATGCCTGACTGGTCCAGATCATCACCAGCGCCCTGGAAAGTAAACAAATGGACCGACGAGTCACTGCAGCCGGTCCCACCTCCTTTATCTGAGGCCCACACACTCGAAACGCCTGCAGCTGTGTGTTTGTTTTACACTGCAGCCACATTTCCCACACCACTAATGTCTGTTTTGATAGGATGACAGTGCCAGTGCAGCCATAGTACAGTGCAGGTTTATCATCACGCTGACATATTTAATGCCCTCGATTAAAGCTGTGTCACAACTTTCAGCTAGATTAAATATAGCTGCTACTCCTCCTCCTACAGCTGTGTGTAAGATATAAAAAATCTTTCCTGCCACATGCCATCACACTGTACAATAACAAAGTCTGGTTCATTACATACCGTCGTTATGCACTTTATGTGTTCTGTATGCACACTGTTCATTGCACCTTATTTGTTTCATAGCACCTACTACCTAATTCTCCTCCTTAAAACATACTCCTTCTTTAGACACTTTATTTTTACATTACATTTTATTGTATTTTTATATTTTATTGCTTGAAATATGCCTAGGTTGTTCTTTTTATTTAATTGTGTTGTTATTGTCTCTGTGTGTAACGCTGCTGTTACACTGTAATTTCCCAGCTTGGGATAAATAAAGTATATCTATCTATCTATCTATCTATCAGTTATATCGCTTTCAGGCATTCTGTGCTGATTCAGTATGGACTGGTCCCATTGTTATGTGTCGTGCTGCAATAATGATTATTGTAATTATTGTATTGATTATCAGCCACGCCACTGGCAATGTTGGCCATTGGGTCGGCCCAACACTTTGCTCCAGAGTGAAATATCTCAAATACTACTGTATGAATAACTATTAAATTTGTCACAGACATTCATTGTTGGTTCATATATATTGTTGTTCATATATATATATATATATATATATATATATATTTAGTCAGGCGGCTTAGAACTAGATTTAAGAAGAAAGGGGACACGCCGGACAAAAGCACAACATTTTTTCCACATGCTCTCCATCACTATAGGTTTCAATTTTTGGTAGGAGCCACTTCATCAAGATTGTGGATTGGAGATGGCAGCCATATAAAGTCTATGAGAACCAGTATAACTTCCAAGCCACTTAGAAGGTCAATCTTGGTGTCAAAATCTACATTTTCTGGGTCAAGAAATCATTTAAAGCTATTGAGAATATCACTGGATGACTCACTGTAAATAATTTGTTAATCTAGATCTGACATGAGATGAAAGCTTTCCCTTGATTTTATTTTGCAGTGTACATGGCAGCTAATCCTCACTCTGCCATGAATATAGACTCCAAACATTTTCAGCTCAGGATTCCCTGCTGCAGCACTTGCAGACCTACCAGTCTGGGTGACAATGAACATATCTATTTGATCAAATAATCGTGATAGTGATATTCTCAATAGCTTTAAATGATTCTTTGACCCAGAAAATGTAGATTTTGACACCAAGATTGACCTTCTGAATGGCTTGGAAGATGTATTGGTTCTCATAGACTTTATATGGGTGCCATCTCGGATCGGCCATCTTGATGAAGTGGCTCCTACCAAAAATTGAAACCTATGGTGACAGAGAGCATGTGGAAAAAATTTGGTGCTTTAAAAGTTAAAACAAAGACAAAACATTCCTCCACTGTATAATACACTGGCACCGTGTTTGTAACAAAAATATACTGTAATATATATACAAGCATCACTAATTTTTGCATTTATTTTTGTAAAAATACTTTTTCTCACTGTTAAATGTACTAAACACCATATCTCTAGCAAAAATATACTGATATTTAACAGTAATATCTTTATCTTTAATTTATGCAGCATTTATAAAGTATTTTCTTGTCAATCACATGGCAGAACACCGTTTCTTTTGACGGAAAAATGTTTTATTTTTTATGGTAAAAAATGGAATAAAATGGCAATTTTTTTAAACGTGAAATCAACAGTGTTAATTTCATTTTACCGTAATGTTACAAAAAGTTGCACCATATTTATTACGGTAAAGTTCTGGCAACCACAGCTGCCAGTATTTTACCGTGAAAACAACAGTTTCTTTTGTACAGTGTATAATTTTACTTTAAAAAAAGAAAGTTAATGGCCTCGCAGAGTTTTCATTCTAAGACACCTCAGGAAGCTGCTGTTTATAATTTAGTCACTCTCTCCTGGCGTATTTAACATCAATATGGAACAGGATGTTTAGTCCAGTTGCTAAATGGACTTAATGGCTGTACTGCTTGTACTTTCCTGGCAGAACAGCCGCAGTGTGTGAATGCACCGACTGATGTTCACACATCTGCCTCCTTCTCTTCCCTGCCAGTATAATGTGGTGCAACACTGAAGGATCATTATGAGAGTGAGGCACCAGGGAGCCATCTCAACAGCATTTCACTTTCTTAATATTACTATTCACCCGGGTTTAATTAAACAACAGTCAGTCAATCAGTGCGAAAACAAAGCCCCTCAAAAACTCATCCATCTTTGTTTTTTTTACTCGTGTTGAGGACGTGATTAAGCTCCAAAAGACAGCTCAGTATGTCTGAAATAAATCTGCTGTGTCGTGCTTCAGTAAAAAGATTCCCCAGCATCTGGCAGCGCAGTCATATTTCCTCTCGCTTGACGTTTTCATCACAACCTGGGACAGTGATTCAGCTCTGGGGTCAGGAGACGAATGAGGAAAAATGATAAAGACTTTTGTGTCTACACTGAAAAAAGTATAACCTTGCTCAAACTAAAAAAAATCTTGTCCAGATATCACACACTGTAAAAAAGGTTTGTAGAAATAACAGTAAAACTCTGTCAAATACATCAGAAATAGGGCATAAAATGAAAAATTGTATATCACCGTATTAGACACTTTTAATTACCATAAATCAAAGAATGGTACAAAACTTTTACTTTTTTCTTTCATAAACTGGAAGAAACACACAGTTTTGCTGTAAAATATAACATTTTCAAAAACCTTAATTCTTTACCTTGATCCAAATTATTTTCTTAACATTTTAGTTATTGAACCAAACTAATACATTTAAATTGAACCAACCTAATATATTCACTTTTAACTGAATTAATGTTTGCATTGACACCAGTAAATTTATTTACATATACGATATTATTCACATTTTATTTGACGTAACTCATTTTTGTTTCCCACCTTATAAACTATAAATTCCCACCTATAAAATCTTTAACATATGAACTATATGCAACATATAGAAAAAAAAAACTTGAGAGAAATCAAAAACTTTGTTTTGGGTCCTTAAGACGTATATTTAGTTCAGTATGAATCAAACTTGATGTCTCTAAATGCAAAAAGAATGAGTTTTACAATCAAATCAATAATTTTATCCTCTTTTAAATGGCAGTTATTAGTTTGAATGAACAACTGCATGTTACACTTTTTTCAGTGTACAACAGGCAGACAGCCAGGCAGTGCTGAAGCTAAAAGCACCTGTGAAAATCTTTTGCCACTCTTTGGGATTCGCTCCAATGTGAGCAAATGTAGGCACAGATTGTACAAGAAACACAATAACATTAATCCAAGTAAAAGGGCTTCAGGCTGTTTGCATCCCGGCGTAGTGACAGTAATGTTAGAATGCTTAAAGCAGAAACAGACTGTAGAGCTGCAGACCGACACATGTTCAGCATAATGGAAGCAGCAGCTGACATGCACTTGATCTATACCAGTAGTTCTCAACCTTTTTGAGTCCCGACCCCCAATTTAACATGCATGTTGTCCGTGACCCCTACTCACTGAACAGAATCTCACATGCACAGTTCAGATCACCCAAAAAAGAAACAAAATTACCAAAAAAAGGAAACAAAATGACCAAAAAAGACTCAAAATGACTATAAAAGACACAAAATGACCAAGAAGACACTAAATGACCAAAAAAGACTCAAAATGACCAAAAAAAGACACAAAATGACACAAAAAAGAAAAAAAATGACCAAAAAAGACACAAAATGACTAAAAAAAGACACAAAATGACCAAAAAAAGGAAACAAAATGACCAAAAAAGACTCAAAATGACAACAAAATGATCAAAAAAGACACAAAATGACCAGAAAAGACAAAATGACCAAGAAGACACTAAATGACCAGAAAAAGACACAAAATTACCAAAAAAAGGAAACAAAATGACCAAAAAAAGACTCAAAATGACAACAAAATGACCAAAAAAGACACAAAATGACCAAGAAGACACTAAATGACCAAAAAAGACACAAAATGACTAAAAAAAATACACAAAATTACCAAAAAAAGGAAACAAAATTACCCAAAAAGACACAAATTGACCAGAAAAGACACAAAATGACCAAAAAAAGACTCAAAATGACCAAAAAAAGACACAAAATGACACAAAAAAGAAAAAAAATTACCAAAAAAGACACAAAGACAAAAAAAAGACACAAAATTACCAAAAAAAGGAAACAAAATTACCAAAAAAGACACAAATTGACCAGAAAATGATCAAAAAAAGACATAAAATGTCATTTTTCTAAATGACCAAAAACAGACTCAAAATGACCAAAAAAAGACACAAAATGACACAAAAAAGAAAAAAAAAATGACCAAAAAAAGACACAAAATGACTAAAAAAAGACACAAAATGACCAAAAAAAGGAAACAAAATGACCAAAAAAGACACAAAATGACACAAAAAATAAAAAAAATACCAAAAAAAACACAAAATGACTAAAAAAAGACACAAAATGACCAAAAAAAAGGAAACAAAATGACCAAAAAAGACACAAAATGACCAGAAAATGATCAAAAAAAGACACAAAATGACCAAAAAAAAAAAAAAAAAGACCAAAAAGACTAAAACACGAACACTTTAACACAGTGGAGACAGAGCTGAAATCATCTCGCGACCCCAAGTGGGGTCCCGACCCCAAGGTTGAGAATAGCTGATCTATACGATTGGGGGCAAAATGCAGCCGAAACAGAAAACATGATGCACGGGAAGAGACTTGTAAAAAATCAGGGCAGTCCACGAGAACAGAAAACTGTCCCAGTTTAAAAATAACAAACCCACCTATGGGAGTTTCCCCTTTTTGAAGGCGGGTGTTGAAGGGAAATCATAAACAAAAGAGTGAATTAGGGGACCAGGACAGGGTGGGATGGGAAACACAAGAATAAAACCCATAAAAAGTACATTAAAAGTCAGATGAAAAAGACTTGAAACAAAAATGCAAAACCACATCGATCCCGCTTTTAGTTTTATTTAGGAAATGAATTAGACATCTTCAATCTATATGCAAAGATTTGGAGGTTTTGCGGTGCTGATGTCTGCACATTTAGGTTCTTAAACTGGCACATAACATTACCACACGGTGTAATGTATTCCCCAGGCAGCACTGGACACATTTAACCCATAAGAACCCAGAGCCAGTTATCCTTAAAGATGTGTTCTATAAGTGGACCACATAGAACACATTTCTGATGTTTTTAAAAAAAAAATACTGGCCCTAAATGTCAAAGATCTGTGATGTGACATATGTTACTTTGAGCGTTTATGGTATTTATGTTTATGATATTTCTTATTTTAACATAGAAAAAACAAGACATTTTCTGCTAACAGAGACACACATTTGCCTTTTTCTTTTCCATCTCCATAACATATATCAAATTTGTGACTTTAATTTGTTAAAGAAATCTGGTCAAAACAAGTTAAATGTAGCCCTACGTAGCTTTATACTATTGTTTTTTAAAATAATTTCAGTTAGATTAGCAAATTGTTTAACACTTCAAAAACGAAAAATGTCTTTCGCAACAGTACTCAATTTACACAAAAGTGTGAAAAAAGTGTGAATTTGTCATCTAGAACCAACAAATATTTATTCTTATTTCATGAACTGCCCAAGCAATCCATTTTCTATCATTTTGTATAATTTTACTTTAAAAAAAGAAAGTTAATGGCCTCGCAGAGTCCATTAACTTGGCCTCGCAGAGTCCATTAACTGGGACAGTTTTCTGTTCTCGTGGACTTTAATTTGTTAAAGAAATCTGGTCAAAACAAGTTAAATGTAATAAAGGACACCCTGTTAACGGATTAGAATTGTTAAATGGGTTTAAAAACTTAGCTTCGTAACAAAAAATAAGCTTTGTGAAATTAGCTACTTTTTCACATTTCTGTTTCCAGTCACAGCCACATTTAGGAGAAGTCACTTCCTGTTAAAGTCACATGACCACCACACCAGGGTGTTGAGTATGTGTTGCTTAGGGCAGTAGTTCTCAACCTTTTTGAGTCGCGACCCCCAATTTAACATGCATGTTGTCCGCGACCCCCGCTCAACCAAAAAAATAAACAAAATGACCAAAAAAGACACAGAATTACCAAAAAAAATGACACTAAATTACTAAAAAAGACACAAAATTATTTTAAAAAAGACACAAAATTACCAAAAAAAGACACAGAATTACCAAAAAAGAGACAAAAGACACAAAATGTCAAAAAAAAGACACAAATTGACCACAAAATTATCAAAAAAAGGCACATAAAGACCAAAAAGGACACAAAATGACCAAAAAAAGACACAAAATGACCAAAAGAGACACAAAATGACTAAAAAACCCCCACAAAATGACCAAAAAAAGACATTAAATAACCAAAGAAGGCAGAGCTGACTTCCAAAATGATTTGGCGACCCCCAGAATTCATCTCGCGACCCCAATTGGGGTCCCGACCCCAAGGTTGAGAATGGCTGGCTTAGGGACTTAATAAGTAAAGGTGAAGCATAAAGCTGAATATGGGATTATAGAAGATTTAAAGTGTTTTTAAGGTTTGTTACACGGGTGTCACCATAGGTTCTTATGGGTTAAACCCCATTTTTTCACTATTTTATACAAGAGCTACGACAGTGCTTTTTGGCTGTATTTACCGACATTTTTACCCAAAAATATGTCTCTAACCTCACACAGAAATTACAGCAAAACACATTTGCGACGAAAACACTTCACTAAACCTGCCCGCTGTGTGATTTACTGTGCCGTCAGTTTATTAAGCTCATCTGTCCCCGTCTCTGTGGTCCATTACAGCACCTGGCTCTTTATGGCGGAGTGATTGTCTCTGATCTGCAGCAGAGTGACTGATGAGTGTGTGTCTGCAAATGACAGCGATGCAGTTGGAAGCTGCTTCTCTTCTGCTGCATTTGACTGCCATTATAAAACCGAGGGTTTCACTATTGCTCCCTTCGTGTGGTGTAAAGATAGCATGTGCATGGTGACGGTTATGTTTTATGGAAAAGAACAAGCTCCAGTGGCGGTTCTAGACCAGTTTTACTGTGGGGGCCAAGGAGGGGCCAGTGTTTAATTTAGAGGGGCACATTAGCACATGAAAAAATGGCAAAGATGATATTTAAGAATTCAAAATCTTTGAATGTCTGGAAAAAGACACAAAATGACCAAAAAAAGACACAAAATGAGAAGACAGAATAACCAAAAAAAAGACACAAAATGACCAAAAAAGACACAAAATAACTAAAAAAGACACAACAACAGATACAAATGACCAAAAAAAACACACAAAATGAGAAGACAGAATAACCAAAAAAAAAAACCCACAGAAGACATAAAAATGACAAAAAAAGACACAAAATGACAAAAAAAGACACAAAATTACCAAAAAAAAGACACAAAATGAGAAGACAGAATAACCACAAAAAAAAACCCACAGAAGACATAAAAATGACAAAAAAAGAAACAAAATGACAAAAAAAGACACAAAATAACTAAAACAGACACAAAAAAGACACATAAATGACACCAATGACCAAAAAAGACACAAAATGACAAAAAAAAGACACAAAATAACTAAAAAAGACACAACAACAGAAACAAATGACCAAAAAAGACACAAAATGACTTACAAAGACACGTAAAGACATGAAAAGGATTCAAAAATGGCCCTTTAAGACTCAATGGAGTTAAACTATTATACAATGTAACATTCTGGGTTCCTTTTGTGTACAATGAGGTATTTTTGAACAAAAAGAACCGCCACTGACAAGCTCTATGATGTGAAGCCCAGTGATGTGGAGACGAGGAGGCTGAAAAATGTTTGTCTTCTTGCCCATCTGTGAGGCATTATGCCGTGTGAAGTGACTTGTGCTGCGTCCCACTCAAGTCTTCCTCCAGTAATTGAGCTACGTAAACATGTACGGCGCAGATGAGTTTTGCAGGCGTCTCCCTCCGAATACACGCAAACACACACATACATGGTTACCCCGAAGCAAACCATTTCCTTTGCAGTGCTAAAACACGTCTAACACAATCATTATTAACTGCACTTGCATGGAAACTCCAGATGGCTTACGTAATGCAAGAGAAACTAGCTCTGTGGTTCTGAGTGGGCTGTTCTGTCACACACACACACACACACACACACACAGAGAGACACACACACCCTCTGATTTGGGCCCAGCACAGTTTGAAGTTGCCTTCTAACAAGCTTTTAAACAGGATTAGCACATTAGGACGCTTTCACCATCCTGGACCGGAGCCAATTTGTTCTTTGGCTCAGATAGTTTGAACGCTGATTAAATGCTTCTGTGTATTCTCATGAGTGGTCCATTAGTATGCTTTTAAGTGAATTAAAAGTAGATGTTTACAGCAGTTTCCTTTTCCAAGTTCAGGATTTTCTTGTTCTCTTACTTTCCAAATTATTCATTCAAATAGTAATCGTCTTCATGCTGCAAGCTATTTAACCCATTGAGGCCTAAAACTCCTGTAAAACCTCTGGGCGATTTTAAAATAAGCCCCTAAAACCTGAAGTTTTTCTGGAAATTCAACAGAAGTGTCAATGCTTTTACTAAATAATAGATTTTTCAGCCTCTGTAGCAGGTAGAAATGACATTCAAAAAGTATTTGAGAGCTTATACAAATACTACAAAACGACATATCCGCTTTCCAGGCTTCAATGGGTTAAAGCAAATCTGATTAAACTGAATATGTACTTTCTTTCCAACAGAAACTCCCCATATTCCCGTGTACACAGACGACTGGACGCCCATCCTGGCGGACAGCGACGCCACCTTCCTTCCAGACTGCAATAAAGAGCGAACCGGGATCTGCAACCTCTCCAACACCTGGGACTCCACGACTCCATCGGACGTCAGGCCAACAGAAAACACCACTGCCACCAACCAATCATCATTCGACCCCTTCCTGATCCCGGCTCCGCCCATGTTGGTGCCGCTGTACACCGACTGGAACAGTGCCATGGCCGCCTGGGGCCTGGCCTGGGAGGCTCATGTTTACGGCGCTGGGTGCGTCTTTGCGATGCTAACGCTAGCTTCTGCGCTCAACCTGCTCTGCTTGCCTCTACGGTGCCCATCTGGATGTGGCTACTTCGCCCTGGTTAGCCTGTTTCTGCTAGCTGCTGGTTGCACCAGGTCTTTCTCGCTGCTGTACGACGCTTACGGCCACCAGGACCGCCTCCCCTCTGCAGAGGCCTCATTGATACTCTACGAAGCACCCTTCCCCTGCTTGACCGCAGCATTCGGCCTGGTTTTCCTTCTCCTCTCGATGCGCTCAAGAATGCAGCTTTCCTACTCGGCTTTCCAGAGACCCTGTTTCCTGGCCTGCCTGGTCGTCCTGCACTTCGGTGCAGCATTCGGACCGGTGACGTTACTAAAGTTCTACCAGCAAAAGCCTCCCATTTGCCTCTTTCTTTCACTCATCTCCCGCGGAGCCTTCGTAGCACTGGCCACATTCCTATCTGCTGCCTATTTTGTGTTCTACATCTACGTGCGGGCAGATTCAAAACACATCTACCACCTTAATAACACGTCGCCAACACCTGCTGAGCGATACAACCGATGCCCCTTTGCGGAGAGCCGGGACTGGGACCGTGCAGCTGTAACCGTCTGTATTTCAGCCTTGTTTTGTTTAGCATGTGCAGGATTGCAGTTGTATGCAATGCTAAATGCTATGGGTCTTGCAGGTGGAGAGGAGGTCTTCCACCCGTGGCCTTGGTGGGCGTTTCAGTTTAGTTGCAGACTGTGTGAGCTCGGGGTTTGTCTCACCTTAGCCTTGGTGGTTGCACAACCAGTCTACTGCTCTGACCACCTCCCAGCTGCAGGGAGCTGCTGGACTGAGCTGTTGGCAACCAAGTCACCCATCTTGCCTGGGAGCTACCAGTGGACCCTGAGCCAGCAGGAGAAGCTCGCAATCGTTGATACCGTCGGGCTTGGAGAGACGGAGAGCCTTCCTCTTTACACTCTGATGGACGACAGGCTTGGTAGCAGTTTGAACGGCCTGGATCTCCTCTACCACAGCAACCGGGCCTTGGCATACCGAGACCTGGACTTGGATTTGGACTTACAGGGTTCAAGAAAACCTGAGGATGGAGGAGGAGGCGGCGAGCCCTCAGGTGGTTCCTCGTTTACCAGCGACTCCACGGCAGACTTGCGGCCACCTTCACCGATCAACCTGCGCCGCAGCATCGACGAGGCCCTCTTCAGTGATTCCCTCTTCCCCATGAGCCTCTTCAGCCCCTCCAGGCCTCTTCGCTGCAGCGATCTATCCATAAACAACCACTGCGGGCTGCCAAGCAACGGCCTGTGTGACCCTCTCTCAGCTGACCCCGGCCTTTATCGGACCTCTTCCTGCGTTGAGATGGCGTCCCAACTCCAACCCCAGCCCCCTGGCACCCAAACCCAAGGTGACACTATTGTAGGTGCACCTCCATCTCCCTCCCTGTCCTCTTCCTCCAGCTGTTCGTCCCCTGAACGTTGGAGGAACAGCTCTTCATCTTGTTCCCTCTACCGAGAATCTTTTGGAGGCTCCTCACTGGTGCTCTGCCCAAGCCCGGAAAGACACGCTCAGCAGGGTCTCCAGCAAGGCCATGTGGCATCCTCTGACCCACAGAGGCACTATCATACTCTGGGTGCAGCCTCACAAGAAAGCCTGGACCTGGACATGTCGTCTGAGGCGGACCGATCCGTGCAGGAGGAGTTCATCAGTGTTTGCAGACAAATCGATGCTTTGAGCATCTGCAGCGAAACTATTGATTTATAAAAAGGACAGTGTGGTCAAACAAGGGTGACACAGAGGACTTATTAAGAAGGATGTCCGGAAGGTGACTGTCAAGGTCTTTTACAGCCTGTTTGGGACAACATGGTCTCACAGAAATCCGTGAAATAGCCACGGATTTCCATTAACTCAAAATCCGTGGAATAGCCACGGAATCGCTCAAATTTCCGTGAAACTGACACGGATTTCGCTACAATGCAAGTTAATGACAGTCATATTTTTCTGGCGAGATCTTCACCACAAAGTGATTATGAACATTCACTGAGTGAATATTTAGAAAATAAAACATATATTTCTCGCTAGAAATGTGATCAAAATCCATTTTTATGCAGAAACAAAGTCAAAATATTGATTTTTTTTCACTAAAAATGAGAGAACTGTCCGCCATGTTTTTTGTTTTGACCGCCGGAACCTTGAAAGTCACGTGACTTGGAACAAACCAATAACCACGGGATATGACTGTCTTTAACTTGCATTGTAGCGAAATCCGTGTCAGTTTGACGGAAATTTGAGCGATTCCGTGGCTATTTCACAGATTTCTGTGAGACCAGGTTGGTTTGGGAATGCATGGTTGCTTTTAGAGTACTCCATAAGACCTTTGGCTGCCAAAAAAGTTTTTGGAGGTTTGATGAGCTTTCTTATGTGGTCTTATTGAATGTCTATGAGGGTCCAAGTGCCAAGAATGTCAAAAGCCAAAAGGTAATTTGTAACTTTTACATGTTTGATAAAGGCTGGTGGAGTTTGATATACAGTCAAAAGAATAGTAACATTTTACTGAGTGATTTGTACAAATGTTTTTATTGCATTCCAACATTCCAATAGATAGTACTGTGACTAAAATTAAGCACTTATTATAAAATACTACTGAAGGCATACGCTTTAAATTTAAGCAGAATATCGTTGTCATTAAATTTCATGTTGAAGAAAACTAAACTTTAAGCTCTCCATAACACTAAGACACATTATTTCTGTTCTGGTGCAGCAGTGCCCTCTACTGGTTAAAACACTATGTTACCTTGGACTGTACACACTGACAGCATCTTCTATGTCCGGCTTACTAATTTATTTATGTTTAAACATAACTTTGTTCAACACATTGTTTAATAAAGTTGGTTTTTATAACATTTGGCTTCTTTTACTTCAAAAAAAGGGGACACCAGTGTGACTTTGCATGCCATGTTCAATAAGACAGTAAGTCCATACACAGTTCAAATTATTTATTTTTACCATATTGAAAGCAAAGGTGTTTTATTGTAAACATGTTCTGAAGTGATATTCCTCAAAAACCCCTCATGGATTTATTGAATACTGAGTCTTTTTCCATCCATCTAAAAAAAGCAGCTGTTTATTGTTTTGGTTGGTGGTTGCAGAAGCTCCAACTTTATTCTGGCAACTGTAGCCATTTTGCTGAAATTATTATTTTTTTTAAAGTGCAAACCAAAAAAACAAACAAAACTTAATACCAAATGCATCCGTGCATTTTTGCTTTTTTAGATGGACCAACAGGACTCAGTACTTAACAAATAAAACAATTTAAAAACCTGAAATCTCTTTAGATGGTAAACTGAAAACAAGCAGCAGTCATTTCCAACTGGATATAGGTATATATTTCTCCATATATTTTCATGTACATTTTGCAATGTTGTCCAATTGCAAGGCTTGTGTTAGTCAAGTGAACCCTGGGCAGGGTAAAGCACATTAGTACGTTAGAGAAAGCAACTCAACTCTTACAATCTGGGACATTTTATTTAAAAAAAAAATACATCTGGCGAACAGGACATCCAGTATGAAAATGTTAGAAAAGCCTACTCCTACATAAGCTGAATGATAACGTTTCAAAGTAAGAAAAAGAGGCGAGAGGGTGTGTAGCATTACGCTTTTTCACTGAGCTGTCGTGCAGCCTTTATCGATCCCTGTTTCAAGGCATATCTCTGGTAAAAAAAGAGGAAACGAATAAATCAGAAAACTATCACAGAGAACCTATGCCCCACTGTGAGAACGCAGGAATGAACAACTGACAAGGTAACAAGCGACTTCTTGCGCCAAATTTGGTTTTGAAATTACAAAAAGAAAAGTGTCCGAGGAAGTGTAAAGACACTTGGCAGTATGTATGCAATTACAATAAAGCTGAATATAAATACAGCCATGTTTGGCTTAGTGAAAAAACAAACATGCATATCAAAAAACACTTCATGCTCAATTCCAAAGCCCCCAAAGACTATACAGATTTTAATATAAAGTTGGTTTTATCTAAAAGTATTCAAATTACGGGCAGAGAAATAGTCCTTCTCGTCATTCCGAACTATTTTTTTGATTGACTTGATACGTTTTAGGTGATTTTTTTTCTTTCAAAACATACCTGATCTTCAGTTTTTGGTCCCTTCCGTGCTTGACATATGAACACTATGCGCTGAGATGGGACGCTGATTATCTGTCAAGATGGACGTTGAAGGGAAAATGAGTGTCCATAGCAAAGTAGTAAAGACTGAGCAACCTGGTCTCACAGAAATCCGTGAAATAGCCACGGATTTCGCTTAACTCAAAACCCGTGGAATAGCCACGGAATCACTCAAATTTCCGTGAAACTGACACGGATTTCGCTACAATGCAAGTTAAAGACAGTTAATAAGTTTTCCTATTGGTTTGTTCCAAGTCACGTGACCTTTAAGGTTCCGGCGGTCAGAACAAAAAACATGGCCGACAGTTGACTCTCATTTTTAGTGAAAAAAAAATCAATATTTTGACTTAGTTTCTGCATAAAAATGGATTTTGATCACATTTCTAGCGAGAAATATATGTTTTATTTTCTAAATATTCACTCAGTGAATGTACATAATCACTTTGTGGTGAAGATCTCGCCAGAAAAATATGACTTGCATTGTAGCGAAATCCGTGTCAGTTTCGCGGAAATTTGAGCGATTCCGTGGCTATTCCACGGATTTTGAGTTCAGCGAAATCCGTGGCTATTTCACGGATTTCTGTGAGACCAGGTTGGGCTGAGGGGTCTGTCTGTCTAGAGGTTGCAGAGGGGACACTGGAGGATATCTCGTACCGCGGGATCCACAATACAGGAAGTAAACAATATGCGCTGAAATATAAACAGCTACTGCTCATTAAGTAGCTTTATATATATTTATATATATATACCTGTGATGACTTAACGTGAAAGAATGATACACCGACACACTGCACATATAGAGAGACAAGTTTTGTCCTGTTTTCTGCACATACTAGTGTGTTTAAGAGCTGGGATGTGAGAGGCTTCAATCAGGGAGCGTGCTGGTAAAAGTGGATCCCTAAAAGACGCTGATGATCCGCACCATGGTCGATTTAGATTCACTACTACTAAAGAGGACAAATAAACACAGTGCTCCTTCACTTTTTGTCCCAAAACACATTTTTAACTACATCACACAGTCATACAACCACTAACCTCTAATCCATCCATTTAATTTCGCACTTCATTCTCTCACTACTATCAACAAACACGCTAAATTGGGATCGGCTGCATACTCAAGATGTCATATATCATTCCCCAAAACCCTGATGCGCCGTTTCTTGAGTGCAAAATCCCAGGTGTTGAAGAGTCGAGGTGTCAGTTTGATGGTTCTCACTTCGCTACTACGCCTCTTTTTTTCCTCCCCCTTGCAGCCACGAGCCGGGATCAGAGAGAGAGAGAGAGAGAGTAGTGGTGGATATGACGGAGGAGAGGGCAGAGAGGGTGTAGTGGGTGGTACAGGTTTTTTTTTTTTTTTAAGCAGAGGTGGCGGTTTTTAACATTTGGTCACTGTTAGGTTGGGTTTGTCACGTGCACCGATGTTCTGCGCTCCATCCCCCCAGATCAGTAAAGCCTCTTCTCGTAACTGTGAAGGCAGAGAAAGATCGGGAAATAAATCAGTTTTGCTTTTCTGAATGCATTTGGTAGAAAAGTCACTATTTAGTCTAGACGGATTTCAGAATAAAGGCTTTCTATAAGAAGTGAGGAGCATTTATGGGTACAAGTCAGGAACCGGCCTACCTTACATATCTCAAGGGTGCTGAGTCCAAAAAAAATGGTTCCCAAGCGAAATTTTGAGTTTTTGACCTTCTAATTTGTATCAAATGGCCACCAAATTGCCCATCTTGCACAGTCATTGGACCATTTCCCCTTAGTTTTTTTTGTTAGTTGGCAATCAAAGATGAGGAAATTAAGTTTCTGGATCTATAGTCTAGAGTCAGAGCAAGGATATAGTGGAGGCTCAGTGTCTTTTTTATGTATTTATATGTATGCAAAATACCAACTGGAACATTTAAAAGTGATATTGATTGAATATTTATGTGGGCCTTAAAAAAATGACACAAATAATGCTTAATTTCACCTTAAAAGTTGGTATTTTGCATATATATATATATATGTATATATATATATACATAAATTTGGTATATAACTACATAATTTCCTCATCTTTGATTGCCTACTTACAAAAAAACTTGGGGAAATGGTCCAATGACCAACGGCCGCCATTTTGATATGCAAATGAGAAGGTCAATAACTCAAAATTTCGCTTGGGAACCATTTTTTTTTTGATTCAGCACCCTTGAAATAAGTAAAGTAGGCCAGTTCCTGACTTGTACCCATAAATGCTCCTCACTTTCACTTTTTGGACAGTTCCGTCTAGACTATATGGGACATGTGGGGACAGTCAGGAGGGAAACTAGCATTTGTCCTTTTCGATAAAGCTTTCTGCCACTCAGGTTTATAATGGCAACTAAAAAAATGCCAGTAATCTTTGCTGCATTGTCCCTTCTTTTGTGCAGCTAACGAGCTGCTTTATTTCCCCACTGCAGCGTTTGTTCATGCCAACAGCTAACAGGAAGAACAGTCGTATTGGAGCCAAGCTGTTTCTTAGCAATAATGAAATCATCTATAAGTCGAGAAAGAAACCACAGTTTAGAGTTCTGGCTCGTGCTTCTGGGACTGAAAATAATAAAAACCTGCTCTCACTGTAGAAACAGTTTTTTTAAAAGAAGGGTGAGGTTTTTTTTTGCAGCTGGGAACAAAAATAGAATACTGGATTGATAACAATAAGGTTTATTTGTGCATGAGGACCGTGTTAAGTTCTTCTGTCCATGTTTTATTGTCCCAGAATACAGTGTACTCTCTTCAATTCTCCAAATATATTGTGAAATGCAGCATTTTTGTGTGTTTATGCACTTACGAGTGGAGCCCATGAACGCCTCCCTCCACCTGTGCAGACATGGTCCTCTTTTCAAACTTTAGCTCTCCAGAGTACATCATGGAGCTGAGGAAGAAAGAAATAATAAGATACAATGCACATAAAAGTTAGTCTAATAAACAGTAACTAGGACTGCAAGCAGTACTGAACGGGCCCTCGTTCATATATATAAAATACTTCAATTTAACCCTCTATGGTACACATTATGATGCCAGTTAGGAAGAGAATGTTTGGAGGTTTTTTTTTGTTTTAAAATAGACTAAATAAACATAATCTGAAGAAATTTTATACATATTTTTTTAAGTTTCTGGGGTTTGTTGCCTGTTGCCATGTGTCAATTATAAAACTAAATTGCATGAAACTCTTTCTACACTCTGGTGATGACGTCACACACCGTGACACGAACATTCCGTGCAATACACACCCATTATAATCTCAGAATTTATCCAAAAATGATCATGGTCATTGAACAGGGATTGATAAAAAACTATATGACCTATCGAAACGTGGATTAATACACCGATACACAAGACTTGTGTCTACTGTTTAAAGTTTAAATAGAGTCTCTAGGTGAAATTATGCCGGAGAAGTAGACGTTTAAAAATCTCCAATGATTGTTCTTTTTCGCTCATTTTTTGTCGGCCCTCCCATTCGTTTCAATGCAAAATTTTGCGGGACGAAATTGCGTCCGGAAGAGGAAGAAGAAGAAATCCACAGTATAACAGTAGTGCAGCACTGGTCCCTACAGATATTGCTGTATGGGACCAGTGCTGGGGAGATTGCCCCGAGGCCCTAATTACCAGGCTACTCACCGGAGAACAGAGAGACTCTTGGCCCCGATGTCCTGGCAGCCGTGCTGGATACCAGCGATCAGGTAAGGAACAAACTTGTGGATGGATCCTTTATCCTGCACCGAGCCCGACACGCCCTGGGCCACCTTCACGTTGTCTCCCTCGCTGTGGAGAGACTTTCATCAGTGAGGCTCTAACGGAGTGGCAGCATTGGTAAGGCTGCTGTCTGAATCTGGCTTTTTACCACTTTTAGCTTCACACGTACCTAAAATATCTCTTCTGGCTGCTGGTGCTCTTCTCCATGGCGTCCAGGGATCCCATACCTCGGTACTTTTTCAGCCGCACGCCGTCTGAGAAAAAGTACTCTCCTGGAGCCTCGGTGGTTGCCGCTAGCAACGAGCCCATCATAACTGGAGCGGAGAGAGCCGAGAGTTATCTGTGTTAGTTTTTTTATTACTCAATCTAACATCATTGCAGCTTTGTTGCTATGAAGACTGAACATTATCAAGCTGAATGAAATATGACGGTGGTATATGCCCTTCTTTTTTTTTTAAATGTTACAACATCTTCACGTAATAGAAAGTGTTTAAGATCAGAAATGCAGACAACTGATGATTGGGATGACATCAATTATGAATTCTTTATGATGGAAAGAATTACTTTTTTAATGAGAAGTTTCTAAAAAGATGGGATTATTGGACTGAGAACATTAGTGTAACCAAGTACATTTATTCAAGGTACTTGCACTTCCATTTTATGTAACTTTATACTTCTACTCCGCTACATTTTGAGGCACATATTGTACTTTTTTTATTCACTACGTTTAGCTGACAGCTTTAGTTACTTGTCAGGTTGAGATTTAACATAAAAATATGATCTATTTCAAGTGATTAGACATTTGGAATATATAAAACAATCTGAGTGGGTCCATTCTGCACGAGTACTTTTACTTTTTATACTTAAAGTACATTTTGATGCTGATGCTTTTGTACTTTTACTTCAGTAAGTTTTGAATGCAGGACTTTTACTGTAGTGGAGTTATTTCAGTGTGGTATTACAAATTAGAAGGTCAAAAACTCAAAATTTCGCTTGGGAACCCATAAATGCTCCTCACTTTCACTTTTTGGACTATTCCGTCTAGACTAATAGGCAATAAGGCAGAAAGATGCAGCAGTAGTAGGAGAGTAAAGTTAGGCAGATATCACAATTTGGCCAAAAAATGACTTAGCCAATTATGCTATGAGGCTAACGACATGAATGTTGACTTTGATTATCTGGACCGTGATATAACAGAAATAATTCTCACCAGTCGACGCTCCCAGCGACAGAGCCTTCACCACGTGGCCGACGGTCTGGATCCCTCCGTCAGCGATGACGGGCACGCCGAAGCGCCGGGCGTACTCTGCTACCTTATAGACCGAGGTGCCCTGGGGCCGGCCGCACGCCATCACTAGGAGAAAACACACCTGATGTTACTGACAGCAAACAGAGCAGGTAAACAACAACAACAACAACAACAACAGGCAAGTCAGATCAAACCTCGGGACGAACAGTAATCAGTTTATAGCAGCTATTCTCAACCTTGGGGTCGGGACCCCAATTGGGGTCGCGAGATGATTTCTGGGGGTCGCCAAATCATTTTGGAAGTCAGCTCTGTCTCCACTGTGTTAAAGTGTTCATGTGTTTTAGTCTTTTTGGTCACTTAATGTCTTTTTTTGGTCATTGTGGGGTTTTTTGTGATTTTGTGTCTTTTTTTGGTCATTTTGTGTCTTTTTTTTAGTCATTTGTTTCTTTTTTGGTCCTTTTGTGTCTTTTTTTTATCATTTGTTTCTTTTTTGGTCATTTTGTTTCTGTTTTTTGGACATTTTGTGTCATTTTTTTGTCATTTTGTTTCTTTTTTGGTCATTTTGTTTCCTTTTTTGGTCCTTTTGTGTCTTTTTTTTATCATTTGTTTCTTTTTTGGTCATTTTGTTTCTGTTTTTTGGACATTTTGTGTCATTTTTTTGTCATTTTGTTTCTTTTTTGGTCATTTTGTGTCTTTTTTTGATCATTTTGTGGTCAATTTGTGTCTTTTTTGGTAATTTTGTTTCTGTTTTTTGGGTCATTTTGTGTCTTTTCTGCTCAATTTGTGTCTTTTTCGCTCATTTTGTGTCATTTTGTGTCTTTTTTTTGTCATTTTGTGTCTTTTCTGCTCAATTTGTGTCTTTTTTGCTCAATTTGTGTCTTTTTTGGTCATTTTGTTTCCTTTTTTTGGTCATTTTGTTTCTTTTTTGGGTGATCAGAACTGTACGTGTGAGATTGTGTTCAGTGAGCGGGACAACATGCATGTTAAATTGGGGGTCGCGACTCAAAAAGGTTGAGAACTACTGGTTTAGAGAATAAAAAGCAGCAACTGGTAACTCTAACGGAGTTATTCTGGTTCGTTGTGCTCTAACATGTCTCTCCTGTTCTTGTTGGCGAACGTGACCCAGTCTGAACACGGGAGGCCGGTCCCCATGGCAACCCATATTGGGGCCTTGGCAGATCACCATGACAACAAGGAGGGTCTCAGGGTATGTTTTACTGCTAGATGCTTCTCACTGTAGCCAGATGAAGAACAGGTACAGCATGATCTGAGTATTCCCAGTTCCCCCTTAGTGAATTATTGTAATTTCTTTTTTCTCCTTTCTTCAACGACAGGAGGAACAAGATGGCGGCTGATAAGGACGAGTGGTTCATGAGATACGGAGAGATGACCTGGAGATCTAGTTGAAGGATGAAACTGGTTGGACATGAAAACTGTGAAAAGTGGAAAAATCCATCATAAAGATGGAAGAGACTGGACTATAAAAAGTCAAATAAGTGGATTATTGTTTGCTGACACCAAGCTTTATGTTGTACTTTCATGAAGAAGAATAAATAAAACTTAAGGAAAAAAAAGGAAAAAAAGCCTTGCAAGTTTGTGTTTTTGCTTCTTTTTTCTTTTCTTACATAAATGGTGGTTCTTTTTGATTTAAAAAAATGATTATTATTTAATTGTATCACGATAGTGTATTCTTATTTTTTTCCAATTGCTGGGAATGTAAGGACACATTGTAAAAATAAAAAAATAAATATCAATGTTAAAAAAATAGATCCATGCCTCCCTATCCCAAATATTTTGTGTATTAACTGAGTGCTATAGATCAGCTATTCTCAACCTGGAGGTCGGGACCCCAATTGAGGTCGCAAAATGATTTCTGGGGGTCGCCAAATCATTTTGGAAGTCAGCTCTGTCTCCACTGTGTTAAAATGGTCATGTATTTTAGTCTTTGTTACCTTTTTTGGGACATTTTGTGTCTTTTTTTGGGTCATTTTGTGTCTTTTTTTGGGTCATTTTGTGTCTTTTTTTGGGTCATTTTGTGTCTTTTTTGGTCATTTTGTGTCTTTTTTGGGTCATTTTGTGTCTTTTTTTGGTCATTTTGTGTCTTTTTTGGTCATTTTGTGTCTTTTTTTGGTCATTTTGTTTCCTTTTTTTGGACATTTTGTGTCTTTTCTTAGTCATTTTGTGTCTTTTTTGGTCATTTTGTGTCTTTTTTTGGGTCATTTTGTGTCTTTTTTGGGTCATTTTGTGTCTTTTTTGGTCATTTTGTGTCTTTTTTTGGTCATTTTGTGTCTTTTTTGGTCATTTTGTGTCTTTTCTGGTCATTTTGTGTCTTTTCTGGTCATTTTGTGTCTTTTTTTTGGTCATTTTGTGTCTTTTCTGGTCATTTTGTGTCTTTTTTGGTCATTTTGTGTCTTTTTTTTGGTCATTTTGTGGTCAATTTTTGTCTTTTTTGGTCATTTTGTTTCTTTTTTGGGTGATCTTAACTGTGCGTGTGCTTTTCTAGTGCTCTGATCGTGAGAAAAAAAGTGAGTTTTATATGAAATGAAGCGTCAGTACCTTCCTGAGTGATGCAGATGGAGCCGCAGCCCATCCCGACTCTCAGAGCATCGACACCGGCATCGATCAGATTCTTGGCCTGAGCTGCTGTAACAACTGGAGGTGGAAAAGAAAAGAAGAAAAACATGTCACCAGTGTGTCCTACTTTGTTTTTTATAATGTGTAGTCCTTTGACCCACTCCACTGATGTGTACATATTAACTAAAACATCAAGTGCTTCTTTTTATCCCAAACAAACTCACCATTTCCTCCCACTACTTGCAACTCTTGATACTTCTGTTTTATATAATTTATCATGTTGATTTGATACACCGAGTTTCCCTGTGAAGAGTCCTGCAGGTGGAGAAACATTCAGGATGTTAGTACACTGGCGTTTGACTGAATTAACAGATAATACAGGCTAAGAAATGCATAGAATTTGCATATTATACAGACATATTTCACACAAAAATGGCATTCTTTACACATACTGAAGATTTAGTTGAACCTTATAACATTAGAGCTTAAGGTCAATTTCCAGATTTAGGTAATCATAAGTTATAGTATGTTGAGTCATGGACTTTCCAACATATCTGAGTCATGCTTTTATTTTATTTTTTGTCATTTTGTGTCTTTTTTGGTCATTTTGTTTCTTTTTTTTGGTCATTTTGTGTCTTTTTTGGTCATTTTGTGTCTTTTTATGTCATTTTGTGTCTTTTTTTGATCATTTTGTGGTCAATTTGTGTCTTTTTTGGTCATTTTGTTTCTGTTTTTTGGACATTGTGTCTTTTTTTGTCATTTTGTGTCTTTTGTTGCTAATTTTGTTTCTTTTTTGGGTCATTTTGTCAACCTTATAACATTAGAGCTTAAAGTCAATTTCCAGATTTAGGTAAACATAAGTTATAGTATGTTGATTCGTGGACTTTCCAACATATCTGAGTCATGCTTTTATTACTTTACATTGTCATGGTTACCACTCTTTAGGAAATAAAGGGGGAAAAGAATACATTTTCGCCTGACAAAACCAAATAAAAAGTTGTCTGCATAATGTTAGTCAGTGAGCTAGAAGGCCAATCTTAGAAAAGGTTTAATTCAAGTGTGTTTTGCCTTACATCTGGTGTTAACAGGTAGATAGATTGACACTTTGAAGTGTCATAGCGTGCTGCTAATTCTACCAACAATCAGCTTTTAATCAAAACTTTAATAAAATCACAATTTTCCAGCACAATATAGATTATTTCCATGTTACTGAAGTTTTCAGGTTTCTCATGATGTGTGGAAACCCTGAGAAGGATCAGTTGTAATGATTTGTTGTGCTACTGGTCTTACACAACACCACTTCCTCTTTATCAGTGGAACATATTCAAAAACAGATGTGGGTATTATTAGCAACATCTGCTCAAACAATGACCTGACACATATTTATGCAAGACCAGTGGTGGTTCTACACAGGGGCCTCCAGGGGCCACTGTAATGATAAAATGATCAGTTCATTCAACAATGAACAATGGAACAATTCTAACCTTTTTTTTGTTCAAACAATATCTCATTGTACACAAAAGGAACCCAGAATGTTAAATTGTATAATAGTTTAACTCTGTGGAGTCTTATTGGGCTATTTTGTCCATTTTTGAATACTTTTCATGTCTTTTTTGGTCATTTGTGTCTTTTTTAGTTATTTAGTGTCTTTTTTTGTCATTTTGTGTCTTTATCATTGGTGTCATTTATGTGTCCTTTTTTGTGTCTGTTTTAGTTATTTTGTGTCTTTTTTGGTCATTTTTTGTCTTTTTTTTGGTAATTTTGTGTCTGTTGTTGTATCTTTTTTAGTTATTTTGTGTCTTTTTTGTCATTTTGTGTCTTTTTTATCATTGGTGTCATTTATGTGTCCTTTTTTGTGTCTGTTTTAGTTATTTTGTGTCTTTTTTTTGGGTCATTTTTATGTTTTCTGTGGGGTTTTTTTTGGGTTATTTGTCTTCTCAGTTTGTGTCTTTTTCCAGACATTCAAAGATTTTGAATGCTTAAATATCATCTTTGCCATTTTTTCATGTGCTAATGTGCCCCTCTGATTAAACACTGGCCCCTCCTTGGCCCCCACAGTAAAACTGGTCTAGAACCACCAGAAACACCCACCAGCACAACAACATCCACCCCAGCCTGCACCAGCAGGTCCAGTCTGTATTTGTCGTCCTCTCTGGTGCCGATGGCGGCGCCGCACAGCAGCTGTTTGCGGGAGTCTTTAGAGGCCAGCGGGTAGTCCCGGTTCTTCTTCAGATCCGTCCTGGCAATAATGGCCACCAGCTCGTCGTTATTATTTACAATGGGAAGCTTGCCTGGTGGTGGAGAAAGAAAAAAGTCAGGTTATTAAATTGCAGAGCGTCCAAATTCAGAAAAAAGCTGCTGTTACATGTGAGCTTTAATTCACCTTTTTTACTGCGCTGCAGAATATCATTGGCTTCTTTCAGCGTCACGCCAGCTGGAGCAACCACCAACTCATCCCTCTTCGTCATGGCCTGGGAGAAGAAATAATCATAATAATATAATTAAGTTAAAAAAATATATATAAAAAAAAAAATCAAGCGTTTTTTTAACCTCTTTGTGGGCTCAGTTTTAAGCTATAACATTAAAAAAGGACAGCCATTTCCAAATGTGTCCCTTGATCTTTTACCTTAGAACAGCTATTCTCAACCTTGGGGTCGGGACCCCAATTGGGGTCGTGAGATGATTTCTGGGGGTCGCCAAATCATTTTGGAAGTCAGCTCTGTCTCCACTGTGTTAAAGTGTTCATGTGTTTTAGTCTTTGTGGTCATTTTTGGTCAATTTGTGTCTTTTTTGGGTCATTTTGTGTCTTTTTTTTTTATCACTTTGTGGTCAATTTGTGCCTTTTTGGTCATTTTGTGTGTTTTTTGGGTCATTTTGTGTCTTTTTTGGTCATTTTGTGTCTTTTTGGGGTCATTTTGTGTCTTTTTTTGGTCATTCTGTGTCTTTTTTGGTCATTTTGTGTCTTTTTTTGGTCATTTTGTGTCTTTTTTGGTCATTTTGTGTCTTTTTTTGGTCATTTTGTTTCTTTTTTGTGTCATTTTGTGTCTTTTTTGGGTAATTTTGTGTCTTTTTTGGTCATTTTGAGTCTTTTTTGATAATTTTGTTTCCTTTTTTTAGTCATTTTGTTTCTTTTTTGGGTGATCTGAACTGTGCGTGTGAGATTGTGTTCAGTGAGTGGGGGTCGCGGACAACATGCATGTTAAATTGGGGGTCGCGACTCAAAAAGGTTGAGAACTACTGCCTTAGAATATCCCACTTAATGCTAATCCCATACATGTTTGGCCAAAAACCAAATAGTAATTTTCGCTTACTGCCTTCTGGGGCCCCTAAACTGTTTCATAATGGCATAAACTGGTTTAACTGGAAAGCTGAGACTCTTGTGGATTCCATGAACCCATTTTTGACCTGCTATCTCCCCCTAAAAATCCACTGTCCCCTACCCCCAATTATATATAAAAGGGGACAGAATGGGGTTAAACACATGATGGATAACCAGGTTCTTAGAAGAAACATAAAACCTCACCTCCTCCAGAGGTTTTCCGTGGTCTTTCTCAGACAGGAAGTCGATATCTCTGGAGGTGACGATGCCCACCAGCTTGCTGCCCATCTTCCCCGTCTCTGTGACTGGAATACCGGAGAAGCCGTGTCGTACTTTGGCCTCAAACACGTCTCCGACCGTGTGACGCGGACTCATCACGACTGGGTCTGTGATGAAACCCTGCTCAAACCTCTGGGGGGGGAAAAGAGAAAGCAAACTTCATTATTATCTTGATTATTTTCCCTATACTTGAGCAAAGCAGCAAAAGTAGCAAAAGCAGCGCAAAAAACACCACGCGAAAGACACACAACCATGAATAAACATTAATAAGCAAAAACACACACACACACAAAAACCAGTGACAAACAAAAAAACACACACAAAAAAACATTGAAAAACACACAGGTGGAAGACAATTACCAGTGCCTATATAGAGACAAGATACAACATGAGAAAGGTCAAGGGTCATTTCATTTGAGGTTAAGGTTAGTACTTTAAGTGTCTTTATACATATATTTGTACAGACATGCGAGTGTGTAATGGTGATGACAAACTACTACAACAACTACTTAAACCAAACACGACTAGTGACCATTGACTTCACTTCAAAATGCGGAGACAGTTTTGATCTCATAGTTTACCTTGACCTTGCGGACCTCGTTAGCTTGAAATTCTGGTGTGCAGTTGTGGTGGATGATGCCAATGCCTCCCATTAGCTGCCAAATTAAGAAAAAAAAGATTAATTTCAGAATTTAAATAACCCTCTGAACACCAAAACCTGCTTATTTTCACCTTTCTGACAGTCTTTGTACAGATCATATTTAACAAAAGCTTCGGCCAGTAATAGTGGAAAAAGCAAAGTTTAAAATAGTGATATGTTTATCAAAACTACTATATTCTAGTTGTCTCGTTTAAAAATCTTGCAAAAAACATTAACTTCTGTGCACATCAGCGCAAATGGGAAACCACCCTGTAAAAAAACAAAATCTGTGTTTTCTACTTTTCTAGTGTTATTAGTCGTTGATTTTTCTTTTTTAAATCACTGAATGAATGAATTGTGGGATGTTTGTACATAATACCAATATGAGAGATTTCTTATAAATCAGCTGGACTTAAAGGGGAAACATGGTTAGATTATCAATAACAGAACCGATAAAATGATAGATAGAATGACTTCCATATTCCATATCTCAGCTGAGAATATTCGGCTAAAATTCAGTGAAACTTTAACTAAACTACAAGCTGTTTACACAGAGCTGAGAGGAGAGGACAAGAGAGAAAAAAACATAAATAAAAATAATAATTATATAATAAATAAAACATAAATAGTTCAACACTTGTTTGTGAATAAAAAGGAGCAAAAAACATCCTGAAACTGCTTCAATTCAGAGGATTCAGCACTAAATAAAAGCGGTGCCTTTACTTGATATTTCAACAGTTTGTGTCTTACCGCCATTTTTTTTTTTGTCTTTTTTTGTGTCTTACCGCCATAGCGATGGCCATAGCCGACTCTGTGACCGTGTCCATGGGGGACGAGATGAGAGGGGTCTTCAATGTGATCTTCCTGGTCAGTGCTGAGGTCAGATCCTAAAAGAAAAAATGAAAAAGAAAAGGGGAATGCTCATTTTAATGTCTTCACAATGTGGAGTTTCTGTCTGTCCTTTCCCACATTAACCACCAGGGGGCAGCCTAAACCTGGCAGATTGCAAATACTGTAAAACTTTCATTAAATCTGTTTTCATTGCACTAAAGGGACATGGAAGCCAGTGATAAGCAGACATTTTTTTTTAAGTTTTAAAGTGGAACAAACTAGCTGTAGATGTGAGGTCAGCTCCTTTAAATCAGGACTAAAAACATTATAGTTTACTGCAGCGTACTCTTAACTTTAACACGTATCTGCTCTACTCTACTGCCCTTACTTTTAACTACACAATGTTTCACTTGTGCTTTTTATTATTTTATCTCTTTTTATCCTGCTGTATCTTATTTTATCCTATTTATATTTTTATTTCTATTTCCCTGTTTTAATTGACTGTTTTTACTGTTTTCAATTATGTCTTGCTGTTTTTTTTTTTAAAATACTTTATTGCAAGGCTTCTTACTTTCACAAACATAATGAGTCATTTTGATTTCTTTACAATATTGTACCTTGCATTTTTTTTTCCCCCCCTTCTTTTCAAGGTATATATTCACAAAGTAAATAACAAAAACATAGGGTAAACAGGCAAACATATATACAAGGCATACTGGTATTCCCCAAATGAGGATCTCTAAGAAAAGAAATAAACAAACTAATGACACAAAACAAAAGAAAATACAAAAAAACAAAAAAAAGGGTAATAATATAATGAAAAAATAAGCGGTGGATGTCTTGCTGTTTTTAATGTGTATGTAAAGCACTTTGAATCACCTTGTGTTGAATTGTGCTATACAAATAAACTGGCCTTGCCTAAAAAATTGATGTTCATTAGAAGAGCCCCTTTAAAGGTAAAGTCATAAATGTAGCTTTTAACATGGCATACAAACATAAGGTGGATGCTCATTTTAACGTCTTCACAATGTGGAGTTTCTGTCTGTCATTTCCCACATTAACCACCAGGGGGCAGCCTAAACTTGGCAGATTGCAAATACTGTAAAACTGTGTCTTTAAATCTGTTTTCATTGCACTAAAAGGGACATGGAAGCCAGTGATAAGCAGACTATTTTTTTAAGAATTGATTTTTTAAAGAAAAAAAGTAAAAAATGTAGCTTTTAACATGGCATAAAGTGCTGATCTGAGGTAAGAGATGTCTGAGGGACAGAAACCTGACACTGTCTGGAAACATGGAAATGAGCCACACCACTACATCTCCAAAAGTCAACTTTTACATCGGACTGATTCCCACAGCAGCTTGCACCAGCTTTTTTTTTGTTATCTATGTGGAAATAAAGACATTCCTAGCACCTGGGAAACCAGCAAATGAGCTGCATGCTGTCCAAGCTCCCACTGCTTATCTGCAGCAGACCTAAACTACGGAGGCTTTTCTCAGAGGTTCACGGTCACGGCAGCAGAAATCACCTAACACCACCTCTCCATTTACAGAGCACAACTACACTAACCTGCTAAATTCATCTGAGAGTTAAGAAAACATGTTGAGAACATCACGAGCCTGAAGAATTTCCCACAACAGCTCCACGTGGACATGTGGCCCCTCAAAAACTAGAAAATACACTACTGGTCTAAAGTTTTTCAGAATTTAATTGAAAATTATGCAGTTTAATGTCTCAGTGTACTCTGAAATTAATGCACATTTGCAACATTTAAAATTCTTTATTGAGCATGATAGTGTTATGAAAGTAAAAAAAAGATTCAAAATCACATTTTATGTTGGACTAAAGCAGCTGTTCTCAACCTTGGGGTCGGGACCCCAATTGGGGTCGCGAGATGATTTCTGGGGGTCGCCAAATCATTTTGGAAGTCAGCTCTGTCTCCACTGTGTTAAAGTGTTCATGTGTTAATGTGTTTTTGGTTATTTTGTGTGTTTTTTCTGGTAATTTTGTGTCTTTTTTGGTAATTTTGTGTCTTTTTTGGTAATTTTGTGTCTTTTTTGATCATTTTGTTGTCAATTTGTGACTTTTTGGTAATTTTGTCCTTTTTTGGTCATTTTGTATCTTTTTTTGGTCATTTTGTGTCTTTTTTGATCATTTTGTGACTTTTTTGGTAATTTTGTGTCTTTTTCTAGTCATTTTGAGTCTTTTTTGATCATTTTGTTTCCTTTTTTTGGGAAATCTGAACTGTGCATGATTCTGTTCAGTGAGCGGGGGTCGTGGACAACATGCATGTTAAATTGTGGGTCGCGAATCAAAAAGGTTGAGAACTACTGGGCTAAAGGACAAAAAAAAAGATACAAAATGACCAAAAAAGACCAAAAATGACCAAAAAAAGAAACAAAATAACCCAAAAAACGAGAAACAATTACCAAAAAAAGACACAAAATGACCACAACATGACAAAAACAAGACACAAAATGACCAACAAAAGACATTAAGTGACCAAAAAGACTAAAACACATTAACACATGAACACTTTAACACAGTGGAGACAGAGCTGACTTCCAAAATGATTTGGCGACCCCCAGAAATCATCTCGCGACCCCAATTGGGGTCCCGACCCCAAGGTTGAGAACAGAACAGCTGGTGTATATTACAAAATTTCAGGCCCATCGACTGAGTTGCTGTAAACAAGTTGTGACTTCCAAATGTGGAAGCATTTGTGTTATTCAGGCTTGAATGGACTCACTATCCGGTGGAAAACTGGAGCGAGACAAAGAGCGTGTTGAGCCTCGCAGCCCTCCATGACAACATGGAGACAGATCTCTGTAACGCTGAAGGAAGCCGGGAGAGATTAGAGATATCAATTAAATTAAAATCTGCTGAGATGGACGCGGCAGACGAGAGGGATTTCATGTAAAGCCCTGAGATTAACTCTCCGTCATCTGCTGAGGGAGGAGGAGCAGCAGAGCAGACACTAATGTAAACACCGGGGCGAGGAGCCGCCAGCCGGTGACCACGGCGGCAGAAATAGACGAGAAGTGATGCAGACGCTTTTAAAATGTGCAAAAAAACAGGGCTATTTTTGTTGGAGCTGCCGTTATAAAAGGAGGCTGACGTCTGGAGTAGTGAGGTTTGTTTAACATGATGAATAAATAAAAAGTCTCCACTGTAATAAGGCTGGAGGTTCAGGAAGAGACTGGAGAATGGGCTGTCTGTTTTCACTGCCACTTTATGGAGTGGAAGTGGAAGAAATGATTGGCCTTTCATTCAAAATACGAGAAGAAAAGCATGTCTGTTGTCATATTGTATGATGATGTCACGCTTAGGGATGGGTACTTTTATTAGGTACCGACCGAATTCCGTCGGTACTACCGAGTACCGATTCATGTAAAATCAAACGGTACCATGTTTCGGTACCTAAACGGCGTTTCCTTTAAAATGATCATTGATTTCAACCTGTTTCCATTTAACGTCTTTGATTAACAAGCGTGCTGACGATCGCACTATTTTTTTATTTACCTCCTCGTCTGGTCCTGTCTGCTCACCGCGGCCACTAGCCACTAGCTGCTGCCCTCTTCCGCCCCGGCACAGAGACGAACAGCCGGCTCTAGGTCTTCTAGCCGCCAGCTGCTATCTCTCCAATGTCTCTACCCGGGCTTGGCCTTCGTCTGCCTCCAGATTGGACCTTCCTTACTCCGTTTGCTCTCTCCATTCTTCTGTAGACTAGTCATTAGTAGCTAGCAGCTAGCTGCTGCATCTCCGGTCCTCCGCTAATACTCCGCTCTTCAACTCAGGAATATTACCTGCAACTTTACTCCAAACTGCCTCGCTGAAATTAAATCCCTCAGACTCCTGCGTCATCCCCGATATGTGCACAGAGCAGCCCGACTCAACTTTGTTTATTCCAACCATGCCACGCCCACAATACTGTCTGACCGGCGCTGCGCCGCACAGCTACGACGTCATCACAACAAATCACACGTAAACTTGCAACTTTTTTTTTCTCCTCTGTGCAACCTGAGAGCTCCTCTGCATTCTTTGATAACACTGCAACCTTCATGTTACAAAATGCACGTTCACTCAACAATAAAGCACTGCTCATCCTGGATTTTATATTTGTTTGATATGTTTTTTATAAAGTTTATATTTTGATAAATAAATATGTTGAATTGAAAAAAATAGATTTTATTATTTAAACAAATTAATATTTATTACCACATAAACAAACGCAAAGGTTCCGAAAATTGGTACCGTTGAGTACCGGTACCGATTCCCAGGTACCGGGTATCGGTACCGTATCGGTTCAAATGTGAAAGGTACCCATCCCTAGTCACGCTAAAAAAAACAAGTTCATCATATTCATCATCCTTATATTGAATAAAGTGATTTACTGGATTTAATGAGTTTCTCTTTTCTTCTAATTAAAATCAACTTTCTTTAAGGAATATGCAGTTATATAAATGGAAGTTATGGTGTTGTTAGACCGCCCAGTTAAAACAGGTTTTACTACAGAGAAAATTTTGTTTTTGAAAGGCTAAACACCAACAAGTATGGATTGAAGCAGAATATTTAGTAACTTAAAAACATGTGAATTTTGGAAACGATTACATCTTTTTTCGTCCAACAAATTTCAACTTCTGGACTTTACAACACTGAAACTCACACTAGTCGAAACCAATCCTACAGCCACAACTTTACTCTTATTCTTCCAATACTATAGTACTAATCATATTAGTGCCGACCAATCTTTATTTACAATTGTAGAGAACTAGCTGGTTTAAATCAGTGAATAAACATACAAAATAATAAAAGAAGGGTGTGCTAAGGGCATAATTTTCATACAACTTTTTGACAGATCTGCTTGTTTAATAAACAGATTTGTCAAACTGAGTTCCCCCCAAACAATCATGCAAAAACAAATGACCAAAAAAAGACACAAAATGACCAGAAAATACACAAATTGACCAAAAAAAGAAACAAAATAAGCCAAAAAATGAAAAACAAATGACCAAAAAAAGACACAAAATGACCAGAAAATACACAAATTGACCAAAAAAAGAAACAAAATAAGCCAAAAAATGAAAAACAAATACCAAAAAAAGACACAAAATGACCAGAAAATACACAAAATGACCAAAAAAACCCCCAAAATAACCCAAAAAACGAAAAACAATTACCAAAAAAAAAGACATAAAATGACTAAAAAAAAGACACAAAATGACAAAAAAAAAGACACAAAATGACCAGAAAATACACAAAATGACCAAAAAAACCCAAAATAACCCAAAAAACGAAAAATTACCAAAAAAAGACATAAAATGACTAAAAAAAAGACACAAAATGACAAAAAAAAAGACACAAAATGACCAAAAAAAGACACAAAATGACTAAAGGGCACAATGTTCATACAACTTTTTGATTATCTGCTCATTTAATAAACAGATTTGTCAAGCTGAGTTCCCCCCAAACAATCATGCAAAAGCACCACTTGTTGAATTTTTCTTGCCTACAAAATACCGAGGAAAGTCTCTTCATAGAAATCACAGGTACTCGCCTAAAGCTCCTGAAGAAACACCGACCTTTGACCCCTTTTGTAGAAATAAACGTGACCCTGACACTCAGGAGTACTCACCACTTCGTCCGAGGTAAAGTCGATGAAGCCGGGCAATATCAGGAAGTCACTGAAAGACATAAACAAAATCTAAAGTAAGCGGCTAATGCAACTTATTAGAGCTGTGAGGTTAAAAAAAAAAAAAAAAAACATCCATTAAATGACCAGCAGCTAAACAGTTCCTCATGTTCTAACCAGCATGAATAACGCAATATTGTATTCTGTCACTACACTACTGGTCAAAAGTTTTAGGACACACCAACTTTTTCAGAATTTAATTGAAAATGCAGTTTAATGTCTCAGTGTACTCTGAAATTAATGCACATTTGCAACATTTACAATTCTTTATTGAGCATGATAGTGTTTTGAAAGTAAAAGAAAAGATTCAAAATCACATTTTATGTTGGACTAAAGGACTAAAAAAAAGACACAACATGACAAAAAAGACACAAAATGACCAAAAATGACCAAAAAAAGACACAAAATGACTAAAAAAGACACCAAAAGACACAAAATGACCAAAAAAAAAGACACAAAAAGACACAAAATGACAAAAGACACCAAAAGACACAAAATGACCAAAAAAAAGACACAAAATGACCAAAAAAAGACACAAAAAGACACAAAATGACTAAAAAAAAAGACACAAAATGACAAAAAAAAGACACAAAATGACTAAAAAAGACACAAAATGACTAAAAAAGACACAAAATGACCAAAAAAAAGACACAAAAAGACACCAAAAGACACAAAATGACTAAAAAAAGACACAAAATGACAAAAAAAAGACACAAAATGACTAAAAAAAAAGACACAAAATGACCAAAAAAAAAGACACAAAATGACCAAAAAAAGACACAAAATGACTTACAAAGACATGAAAAGAATTAAAAAATGGACAAAATAGCCCAAGACTCCATAGAGTTAAGTTGTTAACCCATTTCTTGTTCCCTGAAAAAGGCCTACTTGTATAATTCTGAAATGTACATTATTTTTCAGTTTTGGTTAAGCTTACCTTTTTTTATTTACCTCTGGCAGTTCACCACTTACCTTTGGACCCTTTCAAGCTGTTCATTTGACTTGAACTGCTTGATTTTCAATAAAAAACTGGAAAAATTGGGGTGTTCTTAAACTTTTGACCGGTAGTGTATATTCTGCAAAATATCTCCAAGCAAAACAAAGAACTGAAACAGTTTTCCTACATTATGAGTAGCTCAGCGGGCGTTCAAACCAGACTAATATTGAACACTTATGTGTTTTAAAAAGGTAAATCGGGTAAATACAGATTAAACATAAACAGATTTAGAATGTCAAATAACTAGAATGAACCTTTGAATTGGATATTTGCTCGACATTTAACTTCTTTCTGCTAATTTCTTTCAATGCCACAGTTTAGAGTGTGTAACCTTTTGTCTCCTCATGGTTCCCAGAATATTGCTGAATAATAATAATAATAAAAGTGTCTGAGTGCAGCTGGGTGCATCCTGTACTTGGTATAAAATGCTACAGTTGATCTCACTCAGCTCTTGGAATGTGTAAAAACAATGATAGGGAGAATGAGATGAGTGGGAGTGAGAGAGAGCTAGAAGAGCTAGACACAGGAATGGTGTGTTTGTTTTCCAACCAGAGTCTGCATGTTATTTTGTGGTTTTTGCAGATGGGTGTAAAAAAAAAAATGGGCAGACGGAAAAAGACGGAGGAAGAAGGGAAGCTTTGTGTGCCTTAGTGTGGATGTTGGAGGGGAAAATACAGAGTGAAAACAGATAGAACAGGGGTGTCAAACTAAAATACACAATGGGCCAAAATGTAAAACTTGAATAAAATCGCGGGCCAACATTGAACAAATAAACCTTTTAATATATACCAAATAGGGGTGGGCAATATGGCCCTAAAATAATATCACGATATTTCAGGCTATTTTTGCGATAACGATATTCTTGACTATATTACAAAATACTTAAAAAGATATAGAAAATATGTTTTTTTTAAGTCTGTATGAATAAATAAAAGTCTCAAATGTAGTGTGAAGTGCAAATCTCAACAGTTGCCAAATTTAAAAAAAATGTATGAGAAAATAATAAAAAATAACCATTTAGGGGTACCGGGGGCATATTTTAATGACATTTTGTAAAGGAGAATAAAGGTTCTTGTAGGTTTTATTTAAGGCATCTTATTTTGACAGTCTTCTTGTAAGTTCTGTGGTGGATTCTGTTAACACACCGTGCTCTTATTTTGAAAGCTGAATGTGTTTAGCGACAGGGAGCTTTTTGTGATCAAAACAACTTTAACCACTACATCAAGAAGTAAGAACGTTGCCAATATCATGATATGCATTTTTTTTAACCATAAAAAAAAATATACCGATATTATTGTAAACGATACGATATGGCACACCCCTAACCGGCGGGTCAGCTTTTATAGTACAATAATAAGATAATAATTTGGTATTGCCTCGCGGGCCAAAGTAAAATTACACTGCGGGCCAAATTTGGCCCACGGGCCAGAGTTTGACACCCCTGTCTTAACCCATTGAAGCCTGGAAAGCGGATACGTCGTTTTGTAGTATTTGTATAAGCTCTCAAATACTTTTTGAATTTCATTTCTATCTGCTACAGAGGCTGAAAAATCTATTATTTAGTAGAAGCGTTGACACTTCTGTTGAATTTCCAGAAAAACTTCAGGTTTTAGGGGCTGATTTTAAAATCGCCCAGAGGTTTTACAGGCATTTTAGGTCTCAATGGGTTAAGGCAAAACTCAGACAAAAGATTTACAAAATTAACTGATAACTCACATTAAATCTAATTTGCCAGAGTTTGACACCCCTGAGATAGATGGTGATCAGGACAGATGAAGTCTAAATGAGAATGGGACACATCTGATTCCTCAAGTGTGGGTGGAAGAAAAAGGACGGTTTAAAATAGTCGCACAAGATGGGACACTGCAAGGGAGGAGCCCTGTTTGTTTGTTTCCACTCATTTTTAGAGGCTGAACTTCAGCGTGGGCAACGAGCAGGAAGTCCAGCACGCCACACATCTGCTCACATTTAGCAGCGACCACAAACCTCAGCAGCGACACACCTACTGACTCAGGGTCAGAGCTGCACCAAAGCCTCATGGTGTCGGATTTGAATTTGCAAGCAAACACTGGCTTGGTGATGCCTTATTATGGTTTCCATTTGTTAAATGTAGACAAATTAGTCTAGACGGATTTCACAATAAAGGCCTTCTATAAGAAGTGAGGAGCATTTATGGGTACAAGTCGGGAACCCGCCTACCTTACATATCTCAAGGGTGCTGAGTCCAAAAAAAATGGTTCCCAAGCGAAATTTTGAGTTTTTGACCTTCTAATTTGCATATCAAAATGGCGGCCGTTGGTCGTTGGACCATTTCCCCTTAGTTTTTTTGTAAGTAGGCAATCAAAGATGTGGAAATTAAGTTTCTGGATCTATAGTCTAGGGTCAGAGCAAGGATATAGTGGAGGCTCAGTGTCTTTTTTATGTATGTGTATATATATATATATATATATATATATATATATATATGCAAAATACCAACTGGAACATTTAAAAGTGATATTGATTGAATATTTATGTCGGCCTTAAAAAAAATGACACAAATTATGCTTAATTTCACCTTAAAAGTTGGTATTTTGCATATATATATATATATATATATATACACACACACACACACACATACATACATACATACATACATAAAAAAAAGACACTGAGCCTCCACTATATCCTTGCTCTGACCCTAGACTATAGATCCAGAAACTTAATTTCCTCATCTTTGATTGCCTACTTACAAAAAAACTAAGGGGAAATGGTCCAATGACCAATGGCCGCCATTTTGATATGCAAATGAGAAGGTCAAAAACCTCAAAATTTCACTTGGGAACCATTTTTTTTTGGGATTCAGCACCCTTGAAATAAGTAAAGTAGGCCAGTTCCCGACTTGTACCCATAAATGCTCCTCACTTTCACTTTTTGGACAATTCTGTCTAGACTAAATGTGTGATGCAAAGCAAGAGTGTTGTAAAGTAGATGTCATAACTGACTGATCTGCCTCTGTTTGTTCACATGCCAGTCCTGTCCTGGGTATAAAAGAGCTTCACCCCACCCAGAAAACATCAAAAGCAGCCGAGGGCTAGCTTTGTAGATGTAGCAGCATGTTTGACAGAATGAATCTCAATGAGCAGCATCTGTGTGTCTGACTGGTTCATGTGAATTTCTGGCCTCGAACAGAAAGCATTTTTGGCAAAACCATAATACCTATCATTGATCCGACTTTACTTTGAGCATCCTGAGTTCTTCCTGAACGTCTACATATGTTTTTTTTTTAAGAAAAATGAAAAAATAGCTTCGTTAGAGCGATCTAAAAAACGTATAAATTTCCCTTTTTTTTTTAAATCTTCCTTCGTTTTTAATATGGGAGCCAATGAGGCTGTTGGTGCGTGTTGGTGGCGCATCTGTGCGTCCTACGCCCAAACTATAACTCTGACAGCTTTACCAGAGGATTGTGAGGGAGAAGACAAATTTTCCTACGTTTCTATGTATAAATTATTTCTGTAGAGTGGAATTTGCGGCCTGGAGCGCAGTTTTCAAATTTATTTTTAGACAATGTTTTCTCTCCCTCTACACTCTGAGCGATGATGTCACACACTGTGACACGAACATTCCGTGCAATACACACTGTCAAGTGCAGTCTTATGCCAACCCTACGCCAGAGGTTATAAACTGTGGTTAACGAGCTATTCTGATTTATTAGGAGTTGGTTTTGAGGTTGCCAAGTAACATTCCCATCAGGCTTTGAAGGCGGAGGCATTTTTATAGATGGGTGATATCCGATACGAGCCACAAGCCCAAACTATAACGTAGATGCTTCACTAAACTTTGGGTGAGCTGCCGTAGAGAGAAGTGAGCAGCATGTGTCACCTGAACAGGTAGTGCTATAATGAGGTATTGTTGTGCGTAATGTCTTTCTTCCTTTAACCCATTGAAGCCTGGAAAGCTGATACGTCATTTTGTAGTATTTGTATAAGCTCTCAAATACTTACTGAATTTAATTTCTATCTGCTCCAGAGGCTGAAAAATCTATTATTTAGTAGAAGCGTTGACACATCTGTTGAATTTCCAAAAAAACTTCAGGTTTTAGGGGGTTATTTTAAAATCGGCCAGAGGTTTTACAGGCGTTTCAGGCCTCAATGGGTTAGTGGAGTAGTTGTTTCATATTTCGAGCAAGACGTGTTAAGATGGCCAAGTTTAGCTAAATGGATTCTGAAAAAAATTGTTTTAACATCTTAGTTATTGAAGGTAAAAAGACGGTATCAGACCTGAAACCATACTCAACTGGTCTAAAGCTATTGCTGTGGTCCAAGGGTTACTTTGAATTTAATTAACATTTCATATGATTCTCTTTTTATCCTGGAATCTGTGTATATTACCAGTCTCTCTATATTTCTGTTTGGGCTAAATTCATGTCTGTTTTCGCCGTGTGGCTTTGTACTGGTGTATCGTTGTTTTCATTTTTGATGTTGTGGTTATCCTTTGTATGTTATTTGTGTGTACATTATGTCTAATTTGTAAATATGTTTCTGAGTCTTTGTTGTCTAGAATTGTGTTTTAGTGTTTTGTTTTCATATTGTGGCTCCTAATAAGTAATCCACTGTTCTTTTCTTTGTTTATTCGTTAATAAAAAAATAAAATAAATAAAAAAGTAAAAAGACGGTATCTGCAGATACTTAATGTTGCCGCATCAGTGGTAAAAGTGGTATCATGTCGTCCATAATCTAGACATGCTGAAGTTCAAACAGAGCATCAGAATGGGAAAGAAAGGTGATTTAAGTGACTTTGAACGTGGCGCAGTTGTTGGTCTGAGTATTTCACGAACTCTGGGATTTTAACGAAAAACCATCTCTAGGGTTTACAGAGAAGGTCAGGAAAAGAAAATAAATATCCAGTGAACCAAAATGTCTTGTAGATGCCAGAGGTCAGAGGAGAATGGCCAGACTGGTTGGAGATGACAGAAAGTTACAACCAAAGTATCCAGAAACCATCTCACAACGCACAACATCTTAAAGCAGATGAGCTGCAGAAGTCCACACTGACATTTTATTAGGTGAAACCTTCTCGCTTATGAAGTGGCCGGTGAGTGTATAGTCCAGGGATGGGCAACTGGAGGCCCGGGGGCCACATATGGCCCGCAGCCTCACTTGAAGTGGCCCTCAGTACAACTATCTTAAAAGTGCAGTGTGAAAATGCACAAAATTACTTCTTGCAATTAATCTTGGTCTGCTGTTCTTGCACTGTGTCCTTGCACAATTGTGGCCCCCTCCAAAAAAAGTTGTTTTTTTTTGGTTCAAACCTTTTGTATTTCTATTTATACTGTTATATATGCATTTGAGCATGAAATAAGTTAAGTTACTGCACTATAAACATATTTAAAATTGCAGTTTCATCATATCTGGTTAAGTGCACGCTCCTATATGTGGCCATGTGGTGGTGTTGATGAAAAATTGTGGCCCCCTGCAGCATTTAAGTTGCCCATCCCTGGTATAGTCTGTAGCTTAATTATATGATATAGTTGAAGTAGTCTTGACTTGTTTAAATGGCAATGGTCCAGTACCTAACCAACACCCTGAGGCTTGCGTGAGAAAAAGGCCCTTGATTACAGTGTTACTTTATAAATGTTTCTATATGTATAAACCAGTAGTTCTCAACCTTTTTGAGTCGCGACCCCCAATTTAAACATGCATGTTGTCCGTGACCCCCGCTCACTGAACAGAATCTCACAGATCACCCAAAAAAGAAACAAAATGACCAAAAAAAGAAACAAAATGACCAAAAAAAGACACAAAATGAGCAAAAAAAGACACAAAATGACCAAAAAAAAGGAAACAAAATGAGCAAAAAAAGACACAAAATGACCAAAAAAAGGAAATAAAATGATCAAAAAAAGACACAAAATGACAAAAAACAGACATGAAATGACCAAAAAGACTAAAACACATTAACACATGAACACTTTAACACAGTGGAGACAGAGCTGACTTCCAAAATGATTTGGCGACCCCCAGAAATCATCTCGCGACCCCAAGGTTGAGAATAGCTGGTATAAAGTACAGCTCATCATAATGTGAAGCTAACAGCTGAGAACTCTCGGCATTCACCCATCTCAGTCTATAATCACTGGCAAACCTGCACTTTCTAAGACGTTTCATAATTGTTGACAGAAAAATGGGTCTCAGAAGTCGCTCCGATTAGAAGAATGTGGTTACGGTCACGCCCAGGACGTGATTTCTGCACCTATTGAAGGTCACAATACTGCAGGAAGCTGTGCTGTTTCTATCTGCCCGTATCTCAAATTCTCTGGGTGGTTTACTTCCTTTTCCTCCAACTAATAAACAAACATAAAAACGAAACTAAAGACTAATTAGCAATATCCTTTACTCTATTATTAGATCCTGTAGCTGTGATGGGAATGTTAGGAGTGCAGGGAAAGTGATGAGAAATAATAGATCTGCTTCAAAGAAATCTGTTGAAACGCTTCCTCTACTTCTATATTAATCATTTGGACTATAAAATAACAGGAAATAGTCTTCAAATGTGAGGTTTTGACAGTCCCAAAAAAACCCAAATATATTCAGTTTAATATGATATACACTACCGGTCAAAAGTTTTAGAACACCCCAATTTTTCCAGTTTTTTATTGAAATTCAAGCAGTTCAAGTCAAATGAACAGCTTGAAAGGGTACAAAGGTAAGTGGTGGACTGCCAGAGGTAAATAAAAAAAGGTAAGCTTAACCAAAACTGGAAAATAATGTACATTTCAGAATTATACAAGAATACAAGAAATGGGTTAACAACTTAACTCTATGGAGTCTTGGGCTATTTTGTCCATTTTTGAATTCTTTTCATGTCTTTGTAAGTCATTTTGTGTCTTTTTTTGGTCATTTTGTGTCTTTTTTTAGTCATTTTGTGTCTTTTGGTGTCTTTTTATGGTCATTTTGTGTCTTTTTTTAGACATTTTGTGTCTTTTGGTGTCTTTTTTGGTAATTTTGTGTCTTTTTTTTGTCATTTTGTGTCTTTTTTTTGGTCATTTTGTGTCTTTTTTTGGTCATTTTGTGTCTTTTTTTAGTCCTTTAGTCCAACATAAAATGTGATTTTGAATCTTTTTTTTACTTTCAAAACACTATCATGCTCAATAAAGAATTTTAAATGTTGCAAATGTGCATTAAATTCAGAGTACACTGAGACATTAAACTGCATCATTTTCAATTAAATTCTGGAAAAGTTGGTGTGTTCTAAAAACTTTTGACCAGTAGTGTAAATCAGAGAAATATTCAGATTTGAGAGGCATTTTCTATTATTTTTGCATTATTTTGCTAATTTATGAGTTTACTAATCATTGCAGCTGTGGACGTGAGTAATAAATGGGTGAGACGGAGGACTAGTGGCTTAAAAAGAACCATGCAGACCCTTTTTATCCTAAATCCAACCCTGATTCCTCCTGCAGTCCACATGATGTCAATTCAAGCCGTCATGTGCAAACCTTCCTTTGGTCGTGCTGCACTTCATTACAGTACGGAGGGTTGTTCAATCACACGCGGACACACTCAAACACCATTACGTTTTCTATTTGATTAGCTTTTGTGAAACAGAAAGAGCGTGATTAGAGCAAAGAATTGGTGGAATTTCAGCTGATAAACCCTTCCAGCTAACTTTAATTACTCACATCTAAAAGCAGTTTTGTTGTGCAGACGATAATGCAGTACAGGGAACTATCTACCGTATATATCATTAACTAATGGTCTTTCAGGAAACGCTGACAGGGCATCTTAAGCATTGATTGTAGTGGTTGTTAGGACCTGAGGTAAACATTTTCTAGAGTTGAAGCACTGTGATGGATTTAGAACATTTTCAGAGGAGAAATGGCTGCTCAGTGTCAAACAACCACTACAACAGTAGTTCTCAACCTTTTTGAGTCGCGACCCCCAATTTAACATCCATGTTGTCCGCGACCCCCGCTCACTGAACAGATTCTTACATGCACAGTTCAAATCACCCAAAAAAGAAACAAAATGACCAAAAAAAGGACACAAATTGACCAGAAAAAAACACAAAATGACCCCAAAAAGAAACAGAATTATCCAAAAAGACACAAAATGACAAAAAAAGGAAACAAAATGACCAAAAAAGACACAAATTGACCACAAAATGATCAAAAAAAAAGACACAATGACAAAAAAAGGAAACAAAATGACCAAAAAAGATTGACCAAAAAAAGACACAAAATGACCCCAAAAAGAAACAGAATTATCCTAAAAGACACAAAATGACAAAAAAAGGAAACAAAATGGCCAAAAAAGACACAAATTGACCACAAAATGACAAAAAAAAGACACAAAATGACAAAAAAAGACACAAAATTACCCCAAAAAGAAACAAAATTACCAAAAAAGACACAAAATGACAAAAAAAGGAAACAAAATGACAAAAAAAAGACACAAATTGACCACAAAATGATCAAAAAAAGACACAAATTGACAAAAAAAAGACACAAAATGACCAAAAAAAGACACAAAATAAGTAAAAAAAAAAACACAAAATGACCAAAAATATGACCCCAAGGTTGAGAACAGCTGCACTACAGGGTTACACAATGCTTTGATTCTTGTTATTTTATGATTAAGGAAATATGAAAGGGTGATTACAAGAAAGAAAATCATTTAAACAACAATGCATGATGAGTTCAAATACAAAGCATGTCTCGTTTATCACCAGAATGCTTGCACAGAGCTGAGTGAGGTAAAGTCAGAGAAATTAGTACGCAATTAGTAGTTTTTTGTCAAGCAAAGAGTTTAGAAGAAAAAAAAAGGGCATGAGCTGTTCTGTGTGTGTTGCATTCACAGAACAGGTCATGCACTTTGATGGTTAGTCAAAGTTAATAATGCAGTTAAGTCAACTGGAAGCAAATTTGATCCCCATGACCAAGATCAGGTTGAGCATTCCAACAAGCCCTCCGTTTATCTTCTGCTATTTATTCATTCATGCACCTTCATGACACCAGATTGAGATTAAGGCATGGTTGGTTTCAGTCAAAGTAAAGTTGCTTTGGAGGGATTTGTCATTTGCTTCCCTCCTTCTGAATTAATTACTTGGAGAGACAAAAGGATTTATTTTTTTTAAACAGCACAGTTTCAAAACAGTTTGAAGATGACTGTTTTACTCACTTGTAAGTCAACCCATCTCCTTTAGAGCATAGCTCTTCAGCCGTATGACCATCGGAGACAACGCACTGTTGGTCAGATCTGCTGGTTCAAAATGTGTTGGCCATTACAATGCACAGCTGCGTACACTTCACCCACCCATTGCGCGCAGGTGAGGTTTTTAAAAAAAAATCAGGAGACCTTACTTTGAATGAATTTCATTTACTTTACTGAGATTTTTTACGGCAAAATAAAATCAAAGTTTGTGATGCAGGGGGAGCTTACTTGTACGTGAGGCCGTCTCCGATGGAGAAGAGCTGCTGAGCCGAGAGTCCGTCTTCAGGGACGTAGCCGGTACCGCCGCTGATTAGGTAATCCGCCATGCTGCAAGAAGACAAGAAGAGGAAACTTCAATTAGGGGTAGGGATGGGTACCGTTCACATTTGAACCGATACGGTACCGATACCCGGTACCTGGGAATCGGTATCGGTACTCAACGGTACCAATTTTCGGTACTTTTGCGTTTGAAAATATAAACTTTAAAAAATATATCAAAACAATATAAAATCCAGGATGAGCAGTGCTTTATTGTTGAGTGAACGTGCATTTTGTAACATGAAGGTTGGAGTGTTATCAAAGAATGCAGAGGAGCTCTCAGGTGGCAAGTGCACGGAGAAAAAAAAAAAAAAAAGGTTTTAAGTGCACGTGTGATTTGTTGTGATGACGTCGTAGCTGTGCGGTGCAGCACCGGTCAGACAGTACTGTGGTCATAGCATGGTTGGAATAAATAAAGTTGAGTCGGGCTGCTCTGTGAACATATCGAGGATGACGCAGGAGTCTGAGGGATTTAATTTCAGCGAGGCAGTTTGGAGTAAAGTGGCAGGTAATATTCCTGAGTTGAAGATCGGAGTTTTAGCGGAGGACCAGAGATGCAGCAGCTAGCTGCTAGCTGTTAATGACTGATCTACAGAAGAATGGAGAAAGCAAACGGAGTAAGGAAGGTCCAATCTGGAGGCAGACTAAGGCCAAGCCCGGGTAGAGACGTTGGACAGATAGTAGCTGGCGGCTAGCAGGCCGAGAGCCGGCTGTTCGTCTCTGCGCCGGGGCGGAAGAGGGCAGCAGCTAGTGGCTAGTGACCGCGGTGAGCAGACAGGACCAGACCAGGAGGTAAATAAAAAAATAGTGCGATCGTCAGCACGCTTGTTAATCAAGACGTCAAATGAAAACAGGTTGAAATCAATGATCAGTTTAAAGGTAACGCCGTTTAGGTACCGAAAAATGGTACCGTTTGATTTTACTTGAATCGGTACTCGGTAGTACCGACGGAATTCGGTCGGTACCTATAAAAGTACCGAATTCGGTACCCATCCCTAATTAGGGGTGTGCCATATCGTATCGTTCACGATTATACCGGTATATTATTTTTTATGGGTAAAAAAATGCATATCATGATATTGGCAACATTCCGTTAGCTAACAATTAAAGTTGTGCTAATCACAAAAAGCTACTTCCTGTTGCTAAACAATGCATTTTTCAAAATGAGAGCCACACCATAGAATTTACAAAAAGGCTGTCAAAATAAGATGCCTTAAAATAAACATACGTGAAACTTTATTCTCCTTTACAATATTTCATTAAAATATGCAATGATAAGATCAGTGAACATGATGGAATAGTGGCATTAGAATGTGTGAGAGGCACCAAATTTGGGCTTTTATGAAAAAAATGTGAGGTTATGTGAGGTGTTTGCTCACATTTAGCTCTCAAAGTGGACGAGATTGATCACACTGTACTATAAAATGTGCAAAATGTTCTCTCACCGGACTCCCTAGATGGTTATTTTTTTATTATTTGCTAATACTCAAGAGTCGGGAGTCATTTTTTTGTATTTTGCAACTGTTGAGGTTTGCAATTTACTCTACATTTAGATTTATGATTGATTTTTATTTTGTTGTACGATTTTTATGTATTTCTACAGACAAAAAAATATTTTTTTATGTATTTTTCTGTATGTTCTAATATCGTCAAGAATATTGTTATCGCAAAAAAATACCCTGAAATATCGTGATAATCTTTTAGGGCCATATCGCCCAGCCCTAACTTCAAACAAATGAGTAGCACAAGATTCATAGAAAGATGTGCATCTGGAGATAGTAAGAGGATGCTCTGCAAGAACACTAGACATCCACTTTGCAGGCAGGGCTTTAGTGACCTTCTCACAGGAAGACGTAACCATAGCAACATCAACATCCCCCCCAGCCAGCCAGCCAGCCAGCCAGCCAGCCAGCCAGCCAGCCAGCAGGTCAGTGCATCTGCTTGCAACAACAAGCCATTATTAATCTGGTAATAGCATGTAGCTATGATGTGCACATTTAATCATTAAATACAGATATTGTTATGACTTCTGCATAGACATCATGGGAGCTAGCCTACCGTTTATTAATAATAAAGCACACAAAGTACTACAAACATATTCGTCTCTGTAGTTATTCTACTGTGATTCAGTGCTGAGCGAAATTTTGTCTCTATATCTGAATTATTGATAGCGTTGCTATTTTTAAAACATAAATAGTTTGCATGTGCAACTTAAATGCTGCAGGGGGCCACAATTTTTCATGTTCACTACCACAGGGCCACATATAGGAGCATGCACTTAACCAGATATGATGAAACTGCAGTTTTAAATATGTTTACAGTGCAGTAACTTAACATATTTCATGCTCAAATGCATGTAGAACAGTATGAATAGGAATACAAAAGGTTTGAAGCTAATACATTTGTACATTTAGTCATTTAGCAGACGCTTTTATCCAAAGCGACTTACAGGAAGAATAAAAAACAATATATTATATTATTACATACGCTATTAATAGTGCAATAAGAGCTATTAGTGCATCAATAAGTGCTAGTGATAATTCTTTGAGGAGTAGAATTATGGTGTGGTGCTAGGAGAGAAGATGCTCTCTGAAGAGCTGGGTCTTCAGGAGTTTTTTTTTTTTAAAGGTAGAATAAAATAAAAAAATAACCACTTTAGATTTTTTTAGAATAAAAAATAACCACAATTTTTCATGTGCACTACCACAGGGCCACATATAGGAGCGTGCACTTAACCAGATTTGATGAAACTGCAATTTTAAATATGTTTACAGTGCAGTAACTTAACATATTTCATGCTCAAATGCATGTTTAACAGTATAAATAGGAATACAAAAGGTTTGAAGCAAATAAAACATAACTTTTTTTTCAGTGCATGAACAGCAGACCAAGATTAATTGCAAGAAGTAATTTTGTGCATTTTCACACTGCACTTTTAAAGATTTCATGCTCAGATGCATGTAGTTGTACTGACTGAGGACCACTTCAAGTGAAGGTGCGGGCCGTATGTGGGCCCGCGGGCCTCCTGTTGCCCACCCCTGGCATAAGGCAAATGACAACAGTGCAGTAGTCCCCACATGACCGCGTGATGCAAAATATGGCCGGGTGACCCACTAATATTTAAGCCTCCATAGCTAGAATAGCACTAAATTACCAATATTACGCACATTTTACGCAGGAAGAAAAACACGATATCGTTAAAACTAGACGTCTCGACTCGATCGGTGACGTCTAGTTACTGGCCTGGTGACCTACATTACGTTATCAGTAGCTTGCAAACACTAGCTGCACACACGGCACACCCGTACAGCTGTTTACATACAATTCACTACTCCACACGGATCTTTGTGGAGACAATAAAGCGACATCATAACATCATGGCTGATAATAATCCGTGTTGCAAGATATCCATGCTACTGTCCATCCATTTACCTCAACAGTCCTTATCTGGATCACTGGGTTTTGGAAAGCGACACATCGATAAACAACATTAACAGTCAATAAATGCCATTTTTAGAAGCTCTACATTTTTTATTTACAGTTCTAGTAACCAGCCATTATTGTCTAGTAAACCGGATGTTATGCATTTTTAGAGATTATGTGGGAATAACCGGTATTCCTACAATAAAGGTGGGCATTTTACCACAATATGTAATGTTTTTGTGTGTTTAATGCATGCCGAATTGAAGAGTAATCCCCTTTATATCTTGCAGGATATTAAATATTTTACTACACCATGTAAATACATGTTAAAAAACAGAGGCAATAATGTTTTGGCAGAGTTTTGAAGCGAGTTTGGTCGTGAGTCAGGACGTGTTCATGCAGGCTGATGTGGCATTTTTCACGCAAATGACTCAGAAATAGTCCTTTTAAAGTTAAATTAAACAAGCATCTTTATAACAGTTAATACTACATACACATGTGTGAACAAAACCACTAATCTAGTTGACATTTAGCCTGATGTAATATTGCCAAAAATGTTGGAGAAACCGGTTACTACAAACAACCAGGTGGCAATACAGCTTAACCAAACAAACATTAAGTAGCTTTAATAAAAAATTAACAGGAATAGTCACACACCATGTAAATCATTACTCCATATCTAGCATTACCCCATTTTACCTCATTTATGTAACCCATGCCTTCATAACATTAAGTTACACCACATATTTGATGTCACCACAACCTTTTTTTAACCCTCTGGAGTCCATCCATTTACTGAAAATACACGTTTTATTTACAGTAATAAACTTTATTTATGTGTGATATGTAGACAAGCTGAGAAAGCCAGTTAAAAGAGCAATCATAGGAGCTTTCACAGTGTCACATTTATCTTTCTAGATCATTTTTAAATTGTTACTTCATGCTCAAATGCATGCATCTCTTGCTACAATGAAAACTATTACTATTTTTTAATTTGCATGCAAATAGACTGTTTTGTAGTCATATTATATTTTACATTTTTACATTTACATTTATATTTTACATTTTTCAGCTGTTTTTGTGTGTATAAATGGTTAAAAAAAAGTGTACTTCATGCTCAAATGCATGTATCTCTTTCTACAATGAAAACTATTACTTTTTTTTTAATTTACATGCAAATATACTGTTTTGAAGTCATATTATATTTTACATTTTTACATTTACATTTATATTTTTCAGCTGTTTTTGTGTATAAATGGTTAAAAAAAAGTGTACTTCATGCTCAAATGCATGCATCTCTTGCTACAATGAAAACTATTACTATTTTTTAATTTACATGCAAATAGACTGTTTTGTAGTCATATTATATTTTACATTTTTACATTTACATTTATATTTTACATTTTTCTGCTGTTTTTGTGTGTATAAGTGGTTAAAAAAAAGTGTACATTTCCATAGACACGTGTCTTTTGTTTGTATTTTGGGTTCCTGCAAGCTTTATACTTTAATTAAAATAAAATGGAAAAATCAGACTGATAGCCACGTTTGTGTGGAGAAAAAGGAGCCATGCATGTGATGTAAGGACAGACTGAAAGATGCTAAACAGAGACAGAAATGAATACAAAAATCTCCTGGACTTCAGAGGTTTAAACGTGTTCCAGTCCCTAATAAACAAGTGGTGAAGCATTAAACCATTAGGGCTGCTAAAACTGTCCCACTCGGTCCAGATGCGTTAAAATAACCCACTAATGAACTTTTGGCAGAGCAGACACGAGCTGACAACGTTACATTTCACTTGCAGACATGTGGGAGCAGCCGTTAGCATTTAGCATTAGCATCTTGGTCATTTAGGCTTGACATTAAGGGGGAAAAAAGCTCCCGATGCTTAAAAAGCAAGCTCTTCTACCATGAGGAAGCAAACACCACGTGGGTTAGACTACTTCTTAGCAAAATGCACACTCTCAACATGTCTTTTTTCCTTTTTTTTTTTTGCTAACCTTTTTGGAGCTGATGCCCACGTTGACCGAAGGAAGAGAAGCAGCAACTTTCCAGCTGCGAAGCTACAGACGTCAGGCTTAAAAAAACAGAAATAATCGATGCAAGACCAATCGATTCCTTCTAGCTCGAAGAAAAAGCTGGTCCGGTTCTGGTGGTTCGTGGATCCAAGATGTAAAAAGTGTTACTGGTTGGGAGTAAAGTGAATGAGAAGTGGTTGCCTGTCGATGCAGACAGTGTTGGTGTTATGTACTAGCAGCAGCGTCACATCCCCTCTCCTCCTCCTCACAGAGGCGTGTTAACCCTGTGCAGCCTGCAGCCTGCTGCTGCTGGCTGCAGCCGGTAACGAAAGGGTTAAGGCCAAGGGTCTCAAACTCAAATTACATGGGGGCCGCTGGAGGCAGTATCAAAATGACCAAAAAAAGACACAAAATTACTAAAAAAAAGACACAAATGACCAAAAAAGACACAAAATGACCAGCCAAAGGACACAAAATGACTGAAAAAACCACTAAATTACTTTAAAAAGACATAGAATTACCAGAAAATACACAAAATTATTTTAAAAAGACACAAAACTATTAGAAAAAGACACAAAATTACCAAAAAAAGACACAAAATTACTAAAAAAAAGACACAAAATGACCAGCCAAAGGACACAAAATGACTGAAAAAAACACTAAATTACTTAAAAAAGACATAGAATGACCAGAAAATACACAAAATTATTTTAAAAAGACACAAAACTATTAGAAAAAGACACAAAATTACCAAAAAAAGACACAAAATTACTAAAAAAAGACACAAAATGACCAGCCAAAGGACACAAAATGACTGAAAAAAACACTAAATTACTTAAAAAAGACATAGAATGACCAAAAAATACACAAAATTATTTTAAAAAGACACAAAACTATTAGAAAAAGACACAAAATGACCAAAAAAAGACACAAAATTACTAAAAAAAGACAAAATGACCAGCCAAAGGACACAAAATGACTGAAAAAAACACTAAATTACTTAAAAAAGACATAGAATGACCAAAAAATACACAAAATTATTTTAAAAAGACACAAAACTATTAGAAAAAGACACAAAATTACTAAAAAAAAGACACAAATGACCAAAAAAGACACAAAATGACCAGCCAAAGGACACAAAATGACTGAAAAAAACACTAAATTACTTAAAAAAGACATAGAATGACCAGAAAATACACAAAATTATTTTAAAAAGACACAAAACTATTAGAAAAAGACACAAAATTACCAAAAAAAGACACAAAATTAAAAAAAAAGGACACATAATTACCATAAAAATACACAAAATTACAAAAAAAAGGACACAAAATTACTGAAAAAACACTAAATTACTTTAAAAAAGACACATAATTACCATAAAAATACACAAAATTACTAAAAAAAAGACACAAATGACCAAAAAAGACACAAAATGACCAGCCAAAGGACACAAAATGACTGAAAAAAACACTAAATTACTTAAAAAAGACATAGAATGACCAGAAAATACACAAAATTATTTTAAAAAGACACAAAACTATTAGAAAAAGACACAAAATTACTAAAAAAAAGACACAAATGACCAAAAAAGACACAAAATGACCAGCCAAAGGACACAAAATGACTGAAAAAAACACTAAATTACTTAAAAAAGACATAGAATGACCAGAAAATACACAAAATTATTTTAAAAAGACACAAAACTATTAGAAAAAGACACAAAATTACCAAAAAAAGACACAAAATGACCAGCCAAAGGACACAAAATGACTGAAAAAAACACTAAATTACTTAAAAAAGACATAGAATGACCAGAAAATACACAAAATTATTTTAAAAAGACACAAAACTATTAGAAAAAGACACAAAATTACCAAAAAAAGACACAAAATTAAAAAAAGGACACTAAATTACTGAAAAAACACTAAATTACTTTAAAAAAGACACATAATTACCATAAAAATACACAAAATTACTAAAAAAAGGACACAAAATTACTGAAAAAACACTAAATTACTTTAAAAAAGACACATAATTACCATAAAAATACACAAAATTACCAAAAAAAGACACAAAATTATTTAAAAAAAGACACAAAATTATTTAAAAAAGACACAAAATTATATTACATAACATTTCCACTTTAGCAGCTGCCTTTCTTTTTGTTAACGTTGTCATAGAAACAACTGAAACAAAGCTCCAGCTTGCGCAATAAAGGGACCTTCCACACACAACACGGTAAAGTGCCATTTATATAAAACTCACATTAAACTTTCATATCAAGGTGGGGGCCACAAAATATCGTCATGAGGGCCGCAATTGGCCCGCGGGCCGCGAGTTTGAGACCCATGGTTAAGGCTGATTCACGTTTAAGTTGTGTCTTCAAAATGCTGCCAGACTGGTTTTGTCAGAGCTGCAAGTACATTTCAATGCATTCAAATGTGCAGTGGTGGGAAGTACATTTACTCAAGTACTGTACTTCAGTACAATTTTGAGGTACTTGTACTTTACTTGAGTATTTCCATTTTATGTAACTTTATACTATTCCACTACATTTAGAAGCAAATATTGTACTTTTTACTCCACTACATTTAGCTGACAGCTTTAGTTAGCCTACTTTACAGATTCAACATGGAAAAATACCATATATTTAATATGATTACACATTTATAAAACATAACAGTGTATTAAGTAGTTAACAAGGGTTAAGGCTGATTCACGTTTAGGTTGTGTCTTCAAAATGCTGCCAGACTGGTTTTGTCAGAGCTGCAAGTATATTTCAATGCATTCAAATGTGCACCAACTTTCATAGAGGTGGAAACTTATGCACATTTACTAGGGTGTAGTTTTGAGTTAGGCTACTTTCCTTGATTCATCCCATAGTGCCTCTTTATCCTTTCACTACAAATAGTCACCCTGTTAAAATAAACTCATTTTTTCAGGTTTTGCAGCAAACACAAAAAACTTCACCAAACGTGTAACACATGACATTTATTGATCATTTCACTCAAAAAGGATGTAACAAACGATGGCTATTCTGCCCTACAAAGCAAAAAGGCAGTAATTGCATTTTTGGTCAAAAAATGAGTTATTATCATTTTCATGACTTTCAAGGCATCCTTTGTTATGTGACAAAAACATCTTATCTCAAATGTGTGTCGTTTTGGAGAAAAATGGTAGTTTGTACAGTAACTAAACAGCTGGATTACAGGATAACTTTAAAGTCATTTTTCTCAGTTCTGCACTCTGCGTAGTTACTGCCTTTTTGCTTTGTAGGGCAGTATTGGCATAGTAATAACACTGTGTGTAAATTATGTAACTTAAGAGAAATGAATGACTTAGGCTTTTTTTTAACATGCCTTTGTGACTTAAGCAAGATATGGTAACACTTTATTTTGAAGGTTTGAAGGTGCTTTTTTTAGATTACCATCCCTATTTCCATGTTATAAAATACCATCTGTTGTTATAGATCAACTTGCCAACAGAAACACTGAAGTGCAGCAATATGTAAATTCTGCTTAAATGTTAAAGAAAAACTATTAAGTCAATATTATAATATAAGCCATAACACAACACTGACAGAGGCCAAAGACAGAGAGGACTTTTACCACAGTCTCTTTATAATACACTTTCACTTGAGTAGCATTTTGAATGCAGGACTTATACTTGCAATTGAGTACTTTAACATTGTGTTCTTACTATTTTTACTTAATTAAAGGCTATGAGAACTTCATTTGCCATTGTGCTTTTGCAGTTTCAGTTTTTCTTTCACTTTGCAATAGACAATCATGTGGCTAAGCAGTAGCTCTCATCAAATGCATGTGGTTTGCCTTCCCAAAATCCAAAACTTCCATGCCTTAATTTTCCTTTGCTAAATTGAAGCAGCAGTGTCTGCATTCTGGTCACATGCAAATCATCTTAACAGGATTAAATGCACCGAAAAGTCACAGCCAGTCACGCTTTATTCACATGTTCAGAGAAGTCACAGGAACACAAAATCCTGATGTGGATCAAATGACTCTTCCTGTTCCGTTTATCACTCTAATACCTTGTATATATACACTACCGGTCAAAAGTTTTAGAACACACCAATTTTTCCAGTTTTTTATTGAAATTCAAGCAGTTCAAGTCAAATGAACAGCTTGAAAGGGTCCAAAGGTAAGTGGTGAACTGCCAGAGGTAAAGAAAAAAAGGTAAGCTTAACCAAAACTGGAAAATAATGTACATTTCAGAATTATACAAGTAGGCCTTTTTCAGGGAACAAGAAATGGGTTAACAACTTAACTCTATGGAGTCTTGGGCTATTTTGTCCATTTTTGAATTCTTTTCATGTCTTTGTAAGTCATTTTGTGTCTTTTTTTTGTCATTTTGTGTCTTTTTTAAGTCATTTTGTGTCTTTTGGTGTCTTTTTTAGTCATTTTGTGTCTTTTTTGGTCATTTTGTGTCTTTTTTTAGTCCTTTAGTCCAACATAAAATGTGATTTTGAATCTTTTTTTTACTTTCAAAACACTATCATGCTCAATAAAGAATTTTAAATGTTACAAATGTGCATTAATTTCAGAGTACACTGAGGCATTAAACTGCATCATTTTCAATTAAATTCTGGAAAAGTTGATGTGTTCTAAAACTTTCGACCAGTAGTATATATATATATATATATATATATATATATATATATATATATACAATACACTTATAAATTGTGCATGTCAGTAATGGTCCCAGCTTTCATTTTGGACACAAAAGCAATTTGAACCATGATAAGAGAAAGAGTTCTCTGTTAGCGCTATATAAATAAAGTTTGATTTGATTGTGGGTTTTGTCATTTTTATTGTCTGTTTTTATCCTTAGTTTTTGTAAAGCACTTTGTGTTACATTTCTATGTATGAAAAGTGCTACATAAATAAAGTTTGATTTGATTTGATGTTAGGCAATTCCATGAATACATGGAATACACTGAGGAAATGAGAACACATAATGATAATAATGCAGGAGCGCTAATATAACGCTAATTTCTACTAGCATAACAAATAGACTTGTCTCTTCCCAGTGTTCACACACGTGCACACTCACATTACTTGACAGACTGTCAGCATGCTGTTCATGTCATCAAGCTGTCAGCAGCATTATTGGTTGCTATGAGTTGCTGACAGAAAATCACTTTTTCTTTCTTGCAACTAAAAATACGACTGTCAGTGTCTTTTATCGCCTCTGCTGCAGCTTCATGGAGCAGATCAGAGTCAAATCTGTCACTATACCAATAAAGCCGAAACATGCTGCCAAAAAAGAAGCATTTGTTACACTTTTGCAACTTAAACTACATTAACCCTTTGATGCACAACATGGGTCTAAAGCAGGGGTCTCAAACTGGCGGCCCGCGGGCCAATTGTGGCCCTCGTGACGATATTTTGTGGCCCCCACCTTGATATGAAAGTTTAATGTGAGTTTTATATGAATAGCACTTTACTGTGTTGTGTGTGGAAGGTCCTTTTAATTACTTTTTTGGGGTAATTTAGTCTTTTTTTAATAACTTTGTGTCTTTTTTAATAATTTTGTGTCTTTTTTTTGGTAATTTTGTGTCTTCTTTGGTAATTTTGTGTCTTTTTTTAAGTGATTTTGTGTCTTTTTTGGGGTAATTTTGTGTCTTTTTTAAATGATTTTTTTGTCTTTTCTTAGTAATTTTGTGTCTTTCTTTGGTCATTTTGTGTCTTTTTTTAAATAATTTTGTGCCTTTTAAAAAAATAATTTTCTGTCTTTTTTGGTAATTCTGTGTCTTTTCTGGTAATTTTTATGTCTTTTTTAAATAATTTTGTGTCTTTTTTAGTCATTTGGTGTATATTTTTGGCCATTTTGTGTGTTGTTTTGGGTCATTTTGTGTCTTTTTTTAAATAATTTTGTGCCTTTTGAAAAAATAATTTTGTGTCTTTTTTGGTAATTCTGTATCTTCTGGTAATTTTTATGTCTTTTTAAAATAATTTTGTGTCTTTTTTAGTCATTTGATGTATATTTTTGGCCATTTTGTGTGTTGTTTTGGGTCATTTTGTGTCTTTTAAAAATATTTTTGTGTCTTTTTTATTCTGTGTCTTTTATTTGGTCATTTTGTTTCTTTTTTTTTCTTCATTTTGATACTGCCTCGAGCGACCCCCAGGTAATTTGAGTTTGAGACCCCTGGTCTAAAGTGACCCGACTGAGTTTTTAATTTTCTATATCTTTGCAATAAATTAATTTCATCATTCAGTATTCCAGGTTTTCCTCAATCAATTTGTTTTTCATCATCATACATCCTAATTTTTTGTTTTTCATTTCTGACTTTTTGAATAAAAACCCTTTTTGTATCACTACTACTGCTTCTAATGCACAACATGGGTCAAAAATGTCATTATGGGGGTATTGTGTGTATAATTTTAAGGAAAAATTAATTTAATCAATTTTGGAATCAGGCTGAAACATAAAAAAATGTGGAAAAAAGTGAAGCTCTGTTAATACCTTCAAGATACACTGTATGTGTGACAAAATGATACATAAACACGTTAAATATATTAAATATATGAGTGTGGAAAGTAACTATTTGAAACAAATTACTATTATTATAGTATTAAGTCATTTAATTTTAATACAAATTTGGGTAACACTTTACAATAACCAACTAAATAATGTTTATAGATGGTTTATAAACCAATTATTAACCATTTACAAAGTGCTTTACATATTTAATCATATTAATGTTTTCAACCAATTTATTAAAGGTATATGAATCATTTCAAAATCATTAACATACTTAATATGGAGTTAAAAATATTAAAATGGGTGCAACTAAAACTATTTATAAACAATTAATTATAATTTAATTGTTTGTTTATGGTAAAGTAACTATAAACGTACATTAATAGACATGTTTATAAATAAATATACATCTATTTGCCATTTATACATGATTAAGTTAGTTAAACATTAATAAATTATTTATTTACCATTCTAAATGGTCTATAAACACTTTATAAATGATGATTAAACATTAATAAACTATCTGTTTATCGTTTATAAACTATGGTTATTGTAAAGTGTTACCCAAATTTGGATAAATTAGTCATTTTTGACCCATGTTACACTTTAGAAGTGTTGTCCATATGTTGTGCATCAAAGGGTTAAGAGGTAACTTGAATTACAGGCAATTAAGTAATATGAGTATTTCTCTTGGGGGTGGCATTTCCGGTGTATTGATTATAGTTGTTTCTTTCAGATATTGGACAGAAAATCGGACCTCCACTGTAAGCCAATATGCTTTAAACACTCTTGTTCTATATTAATCTTAAGTGAGGGCTGTTAGATTGGTCTGCCAAGGTGACTCAGGGGATCTGATTCCCACTCTGTGTCAGTTAAATGTGGGTCATTGCAGATATGGGTCAGTGGTTCCTTTCTACTCTGGAGCTATTCTGAGCAGTTGATTCAGCTCCGCTCAGGGTTTATCCTCCCTGCAGCATGCTGCCTTCTCACTGCTGCCTTCATGTTGCATCACACAATTGTCTGTTGCAAGAGCAACTTAAGATAAGCCACTTTTTTAGGTGTTTGTTTAAGCATCTACTCATAAGCCACAATTATTATCCACATGGCCTTAGAACAACAATGAAATGTGGCATCCAAAGCAAAGGGATTCAACCTCAAAGGGCATTTGCAAGCTGATCTAAATACAAGCGTGTGCAGACATGTAAACTGACCCGACGGCATGAAGTTCATTTACATGTGCAGCCTTTTGAAGGCTAAAGGAGGCTGAAAGTAAAGAATGGGAACTAGGGGGCTGCAGGCACATTGTCCTTTTATTACTCACTGGGTATTAGCATTGAGGGTTATATTTATTGAGTCTACACTGTAAGACTTTGCTGTAAATTTACAGTCAAATTCTAACAGTAACTTGCTGTATTATGATTGTACAGTATATTGCTGTGAAAACAATGCATTGTGGGAGTTATCATGATTACTCAGGCATTCCAACGATCAAAATTATATTTTTTTTTTCAGGAATTTACTGTTTTCAGCTGAGCATGTCAGGAAAATAAAGTCATTATTTTCGAAAAGAAGACAAGTTTTATTTTATTTCTTTTTTGTCTGGGCTGAAATAATCACAGTGTGTTGTTTTTCCAGCAATCCTCATATAGAGTTTAAATGGATTAGTTGTAACATAATTTAGAGTTAAACATTTAAATGTCATGCTATTTTTTTTTCTTCGTTACGAGACAGTTTGTCAGTAAACAAACCTTTATTTCTATAATACAGTAGAGGTACTGTACATTTTACAGTAACTTACTGCTGCCAGTAATTTACTGTAATTTTACAGTAAAAAGTTTTACAGTCTACTTGTAGTCCTGCCTTTGCACATTAACATCTTTCTTTTTAGAGCAGAAACTTATCTTTTATTTGTAAATTCTTGAACAAGTTTGACCTTTTATTACCTTACCTTTTATGATTTTTTGTTTTTATTGTATTCATGCATATTTTATTTTGTGCGGGCAGTACATTTTACATTTTATTTTATTAATTTTTATCCCATTTTTAATTTATTTTATCTCATTACATCTTACTGTTCTATTGTTTACTACATCTCTTTGTATTGTGTTATGTATTTATTGTTTGTGCAGCACTTTGGAAACCTTGTGTTTGCTAAAATTGTGCTATATAAATAAAATGGATTGGATTGGATATTACATTTTTTATTTTTTTCTATTTCTTTGCAATTAGAAATAGGGAAAATAATGAAACAAACATGTCATGTTTAACCTCAATTATATTTGAATTGCAGCTAGGTGTGTCTCCATGTATCAGTCTTGACTATAGCTGTGAAATTTGAAAAATTAAATTGATATCCATCAATAACTTCTTGAATAATTTCTGTTGCTTTCTTTTTTTGGCTTTTTCTAGGCCTTTAGTTCTGGATAGAGATTCTCACTGCACCTTGCTACATTTTCAGCATAATTTACTTTCCAAAAAAGAGACAAAATGCATCATAAAGGTGAAGACGAATCAGCACTGTGCCTCAGTATTTGATTCATATATGAATGTTGTATGTATTTATTTATGACGGACTACTTGTCATGTCTATTAATTGCCCCAAGGGAATGAATAAAATTGTTTGACTTGACCGATTGAGTGTATTTTCCCGCCCAAATGTTGTATAAATATCACAATAATATCAATACTGTGAACTCTTTTGTCCATGATGAATATAATAGTATTGTATTATAATAGTATTATAGTATAGTGTAAATTGTTGCTGCCCTAGTTGCACCTTAACCCATAAGAACCTATGGTGACACCCGTGTATCAAACATTTTAAATCTTCTAGAATCTCCCATATTCAGCTTTATGCTTCACCTTAACTCATTAAATCCCTAAGTGACGTAAACTGTGTGACTGGAAACAGAAATGTAAAAGTAGCTAATTTCAAAAAGCATATTTTTTGTTACTAGGCGAAGTTTAAATGCATTTAACAATTCTAATCCATTAATAGTTGTGTCCTGTGTTGCATTTAACTTGTTCTGATCACATTTCTTGAACAAATTAAAGTCACAATTTTGATAGGCCTATATGTTGTGGAGATGCAAAAGAAAAAGGCAAATTTGTGTCTCTGTACGCAGAAAATGTGTCTAGTTTTTTTCTATTTTAACCCTATAAAGCCAAGTGTATCATATTTGATACACATGTTGTTGAGACCTCTACATCATTAGAGTGATATATTTTTTTCCTGAAAAATCTGATGTATACATGTGTTGGAGATTTTAAAAAAACAACTGAGCAACAAATTGCACAAAAATACCAGATGTAGCAAAAATGATACAGGTTCATTGCTGGGTGAAAACTTCATATCAGCAGATAAATAATTTTTTTCTTGCATATTTGAATTAAATGTTAGAAGGAAAGTCTTAATAGGATAAAAATGTTCGGTTTTATGTTTTTGTTAGTTCAAGAAAAACAAACTGTGAGCAACAAATTGTACAAAAAGACCTGATGTATCAAATATGATACAAATTAGAATTCATATGCAAATTGATTTATTTATTTTGTCAGCAGGTTCAATAAATACTCAAGTTTTTAAAAAATATAATTTTCTGGCAATTATTTCATGGTTCAGGCTTTATAGGGTTAAAATTAAAAAAAATCATAAACATAAATACCATAAACGCCCATTGTAACGTATATGTCACATCACAGATCTTTGACATTTAGGGGTAGTATTTTTTTTTAAAAGCATCAGAAATGTGTTCTATGTGGTCCACTTATAGAACACATCCTTTAAGGATAACTGGCTCTGGGTTCTTATGGGTTAAGGTGTCTCATCCTCAATATACTTATACTTATACTTATTACTTATACTTATACTTATACTCATTAACTCACCTCTCTGGGCCTAGACCGGCCTGGATGCGTGTGGCGCTGTATCGCTGGGCTGCAGTTTCGTGTCCGTGTCCATGTGAGGTTTGCCGGACATAATGTTCAGCTTCCCGGGATGCAAAGTTGGTCCGTGGGAGCTGAGTGTCTCCTACAATTCTCCGATAATCCACCTGCTGGCTCTCCGTGGCTCTATCTGCACCACAGGGCTCAAAAGCACACAACTCCATCGTCCGTCCAAGGTCAAAAGTCTCTGAATCCAGTGGTCTTGCTTTCAGTTTACTTGCTTATAAACAGAATTTAAGTCAGAGAAAATATCCAGCTGAAGGCTACATTTGTATCAAGACTTCTAACAAACTTTATAAGCCAAGTAAGTCAGATAAAAACGAAGGAGTTACACTTGCAAACACTCCATTTGTTGTTGGAATATTCTTATCTGAGTTCCAGTGTCTGCTCGGACCAGATGTGGAGCTTCATAGGTGTTCCTTCCCACAGAGAGAAACACAACAAAAAAGACCTGCAGCTCCGTCTGCCCCTGCACAGGATGCACCTGCCTACAAAAAGGCACCAGCCACCTCTAGGCGTGTCAATAGAGGGCGTCACCTAGGCGATTCTCCCACTGAGAGGGTGTCACCGTGGAAATGATGCCAGCAGCAGAGCGTTGTTGTGGAGAGGCTGTTGTGCTGATGTCTTTGAAATCTTGGAGGAGTTTTCTGTCATGAAAGCAGAGAGGTAATGGGAAGGGGAGGCTAGTCCTGTACTGTATCTGAACTATAAAGCAGCCATTGCCCTGAGCGCTGCTCTCCAAGATGAATGGAGTGAGTGCTCCTGTCCTGCTGAGTGCTCCAGCAGCCTCTCTATGTACTGTATGGGTTAATCCTGCTTTCTATCGGTGGCACCACGTTGCTTTCACAAAGAGGATTTCAGAATTAAAATGAACAGGAATAGAGATGAGCTATGCAAAGAGAGCACACTGTAAAACCCAATGCTGCGTGTTTGTTATCATAACTAATTTTTCCTTTTCAATACAACAAAGATATGTGCAAAAAGTAATTTTAACTTAAAATATTGAGTCAAATATCACGATTCATTTGAGTTAACTCAATTATCTTTGTTGTCTTGACATAAAATTATTTCGCAGCATCGACACTCAGATGTTTAAGTTGAAACAACAAGTTGGGTTTTACAGTGCAGCACAAACAGCAACATCATCACTGTGCTGTTTTTATTTGGCTCCACTGAAACCAACACATACAGCAAACATAGCATTTAGGGAAATATTTTCATATTTTAGCACAGAGGATGTGATTTAGATGATAAATGTAGCTCCCCACGCCGAGATCCACGGGTATGTTTTGTATTGCTTCTTATGCTTACGTCCAGGCGGCCTCATGGAAAATTTTGGTTTTCAGTACAGTATAAAAATACGACCTGGTGAAACCACACAACCTCCTAAAATAAAGTCAGAGGCTGAGGTTAGACCCAGAAGCTCACACTGTAAAAAATGTCTGTAGATTTTAGGGTGAAAAACTGCTTAACCATGACAGTAAAAGACTGTAAAATGATAAATCGGTTAATTCAGTTCTAGTAACAATGAAACATCATAAATGTATATATCAGCCAAAACTGTATTTTTTTTTCACAGTTTATTTTTTTGAAAAATACATTATTCCACTGTAAAATACTCTGGCACCGTGTTTGTGACAAAAACATATACTGTAATATTTAATGGTAAAATCTTTAATTCATGCGGCATTTATACAGTATTTTCTTGTCAGTTATATGGCAGAACAGCTTTTCTTTTGATGGAAAAACGTTTTATTTTTTACGGTAAAATATGGAATAAAATGGCATCTTAAACGGGAAATCAACAGTGCTAATATAATTTTACCGTATTATTACAAAAAGTTGCTCCGTGTTTATTACGGTAAAGTTCTGGCAACTACAGCTGCCGTTTTTTTTACATTGCACACAACATGTACTTGTATCTTGACGCTGGAGAGAGAAGCTTGCACCAAAGTGTTAGTGTTACACAATCACTTTAAATGGTTTCAAAGGTAATTTGTTTTTAAAAGAAGACACCCTATGGTCTGCAAGCAGCACCTCCCTTTCACAGAAAAGGGTGTTAAATCATGCCTGGACATACAGGATGCAGTGAGCAGAAAGTATGTGTTATCTTATCGATAGTTTTTTTGGTTTTGTGGTTAATGTGTGTAGAGTTTAAGCAGTGGGAAGGGTTCCCCTCCACACACACCAACACACAAGTGGGCTGTCACTGTGCTCAAAGGGATCACCTCCAGGTGACTGACTGTTTGTGACAGTTGGTGAGACGTTAAGATGGAAAATCCTCTTAGCCTCTTCTGAGTTCCCCCACAAACAACTTACATTCATCTTTAACACATGCTAACGGAAACCCCTCACCCACACACTGGAGACTACAGGAAACTGGCTTTTAGTCCCAAAGACTTTGATGTGTGTACAAAAATAACAGTACATATATCAAGGTACATTGGTGTAAGCCAGTAGTTCTCAACCTTTTTGAGTCGTGACCCCCAATTTAACATGCATGTTGTCTCACTGAACACAATCTCACATGCACAGTTCAGATCATACAAACTCAGTTGATACGACAAATTTTGGACAAATAATGAAGCAGACAACAACTAAAACATCTCGTCTGTGCATGTATATATTTTTTTAATATTTATTGTTACTTTTAACAGTCAGCTTCAAGCCAGAGACTCCTTTGAAAGTAACAACTTGATACTTTGGGATTTGTCAGAAAAGACACAAAATTACCCAAAAAAGAATCAAATTGATCACAAAATGACACAAAATGATCAAAAAAAGACACAAAATGACGACGAATTATATAAAATTAAGCAAAAAAGGACTCAAACACCAGGGGATTGGTGGTGTTTACACCGCTAGCACAGTCACTTTGGACCACTGGGAGGAGGAGTGTTCTTAGGATGAAGCTTAAGAATCATAAGGAAAAAAACAAGATGTTCCTAAGAATGTTCTTAAAAGTTATTCACCATTTTTGACCACCATTGTGATAAATTCACAGAAAAACTACATTATCTAAACTAAATATTAAAGAAATCAAATTAATGTCATACAAATTTGTTCAAGTAAATACATATCAAGACGTTTCTTTTCACTGTAGCTGTTTTAAGACTGGTGAGGGCTTCTCTTAAAGTTGTGAAGAAATCAACCTGGTCTCACAGGAATCCGTGAAATAGCCACGGATTTCGCTTAGCTCAAAATCCGTGGAATAGCCACGGAATCACTCAAATTTCCGTGAAACTGACACAGATTTGGCTACAATGCAAGTTAATGACAGTCATATCCCGTGGCTATTCCAACATACAAAGTGATTATGTACATTCACTGAGTGAATATTTAGAAAATAAAACATATATTTCTCGCTAGAAATGTGATCAAAATCCATTTTTATGCAGAAACTAAGTCAAAATATTGTTTTTTTCACTAAAAATGAGAGAACTGTCCGCCATGTTTTTTGTTCTGACCGCCGGGAACCTTGAAAGTCACGTGACTTGGAACAAACCAATAGGAAAAAATATTAACTTGCATTGTAGCGAAATCCGTGTCAGTTTCACGGAAATTTGAGTGATTCTGTGGCTATTCCACGGATTTTGAGTTAAGCGAAATCCGTGGCTATTTCACGGATTTCTGTGAGACCAGGTTGGAAGAAATATGAGAAGAAATCTAAGAACTTTGTTTTCAAGAATCTGATTTGTTCCCAAGTTCTATCTTAGGAAGAAACTTAGGAAGAAATATCAGAAAACAAAACAAAAGAAAAGATAAGAATTTCTTCATGAATAACAAAACTTCTTAAATTCTGTCTTAAGAGCAAAGCTGAGAAAAAAGTGCCACTTGAGAAGCATTTTTTCCTTTTTTTCCCCAGGTTCATCAGCCTTTATGGACTCCACTGCAGAGGCAAAGAGACAAAAGAGGACGTTGACGGAGGAAGAAGAGAAATGGAGAGAGTGACCAAGCAAGAGGCTGCCAGACAAGAATAAATCTCACACTGGCTTTGTGTCCTTGGCTAGAGCTTTGCAAAATAAATGGCTGCAGCAGACGCTGAGTTAGCTGGCTTGCTGTGTCTTGTGTTGTTAGCACTGCAGCTAACGGACTGAAATAAATGTTCCTCTTTTTATATTAGGTGTTGCTTTTAAAAGACTGCTGTAACATCCTCAAAAAAGTAATTTCACTGTCACAAAGTGGCAAATCTAAGAGAAAAAAGTTGCTTTTTTCCCACTTTTTTCTCGTAAATCTGCAACTTTTTTGTGCAGATTTGCCACTTTAAATCTCTTAAATCTGCAACTTTTTTTCTTGTCGATTTGCCACTTTAATCTAGTAAATTTGCAACTTTTTTCTCGGCAGATTTATGAGATTTAAAGTGGTGAATCTGCGAGAAAAAGTTGCTTTTTTTCCACTTTTTTCTCGTAAATCGGCAACTTTTTTGTGCAGATTTGCCACTTTAAATCTCTTAAATCTGCAACTTTTTTTCTTGTCGATTTGCCACTTTAATCTAGTAAATTTGCAACTTTTTTCTCGGCAGATTTATGAGATTTAAAGTGGTGAATCTGCGAGAAAAAGTTGCTTTTTTTCCACTTTTTTCTCGTAAATCGGCAACTTTTTTGTGCAGATTTGCCACTTTAAATCTCTTAAATCTGTAACTTTTTTTCTTGTCGATTTGCCACTTTAATCTAGTAAATTTGCAACTTTTTTCTCGGCAGATTCATGAGATTTAAAGTGGTGAATCTGGGAGAAAAAAGTGGCTTTTTTCCCCATTTTTTTCTCGTAAATCTGTGACTTTTTGTGTAGATTTGCCACTTTAAATCTCTTAAATCTACAACTTTTTTTCTTGTCACTTTGCCACTTTAATATAGTAAATTTGCAACTTTTTTCTCGGCAGATTTATGAGATTTAAAGTGGTGAATCTGCGAGAAAAAAGTGTTTTTTCCCCACTTTTTTCTCGTAAATCTGCGAGTTTTTTTGTGCAGATTTGCCACTTTAAATCTCATAAATCTACAACTTTTTTTTCTTGTCGGTTTGCCACTTTAATCTAGTAAATTTGCATCTTTTTTCTCGACCCCATTTTGATATCCACTGAAGTTACCAAATATAGTTCTTGGCCTGATAAAGGGTTAAAACAGATACGTTCGAAGAAACAGTATGTGGAAAAACAATGTGTTTCTGCAACAATTATAGCATGATAGTGAACCTAAAGATGAGCATAACATGTCTCATTAACAATAATGTTATCTTAAGTAAGTGTCTCGTGCAGTAAAAGTTATGGGCCACATTGTGTGTGTCCTTAGGTTGTGCACTCTCCCTCCTATTATTCAATTACATGTTTCATAATGAATGTCATGTGCACAGTGTGGGTTCTCATTGACTGGCTGAGGCAAATCAGAGTCATACGCCTCAACACAAGGGGAAACATTCCCAAAAAAAGACTTCTCCTTGTGAGTGAATGACTGGCCACTGAAGATATAATCTATCAGATGATCTGAATCTACAGAGCTGTAGTTTATTTCTTATCGCACTATAGGCCTCTCTTTAAGGCAGTAGTTCTCAACCTTTTTGAGTCGCGACCCCCAATTTAACATGCAATCTCACATGCACAGATCAGATCATACAAACTCAGTTGATACGACAAATTTTGGACAAATAATGAAGCACAAAATGACCCAAAAAAGAAACAAAATGACCAAAAAAAGACACAAAATGTCTAAAAGACACAAAATGACCAAAAAAGACACAAATTGACCACAAAATGATCAAAATACGGCAAAAAATGACCAGAAAAGACACAAAATGACCAAAAAAGACACAAAATGTCCAAAAAAAGACACAAAATGACCAAACAAGACACAAATTTACCACAAAATGATCAAAATAAGACCAGAAAAGACACAAAAAGACCAAAAAAGACACAAAATGTCCAAGAATAGACACAAAACGACCAAAAAAAGACACAAAATGACCAAAAAAAGACACAAAATGACCAAAAAAGACACAAAATGTCCAAAAAAGACACGAAATGTCCAAAAAAAGACACAAAATGTCCAAAAAAGACACAAAACGACCAAAAAAGACACAAAATGACCAAAAAAAGACACAAAATGACCAAAAAAATACACAAATATACTAAAAAGACAGATGTAACGTCCTCTAAAAAAGTAATTTCACTGTCTAAAATCAAAGTGAAATTGTGATTAATTTTGAGTTTCATTTTACTCATAATTGCATCAGTTATTTTCATTCAATGTGTTATCTCAGCCTGTAACTGTGTTTGCTGAGAGATTTGTATAGTCAGAGAAAGTAAAAGGACTGTCCGAGTTACAAAAACCCCCGAGGCAAAAATTTGCTGTTGGTCCACTGCCACCAACCATCCTGTGAATGTGTATGTACCCTGTCACACACACACATATAAATAAAGCACACTAAAGACTATACACTGCAGCTTCTTTATATTACCAGCGAACAACCAGAGTGAGTGTGGTTATTTGATAAAACCCAATAAACTAAATATGTGTAACCAAAATGAATTTCAATACATTATTTTAGACACAAAGTCCCTCCATAAAACTGCTGATTGCAGCCGTTGTTTAATTAAAATTTAAAGAAAATTGTCTTTTGCGGAATGTTAAATAAACGTAAATGAGAGAAAAGGGGAAATCGAATTTGTCTGATCCATCTTCATTATGTATGAAAAAAGTTGACAAAGACAAAAACGAAGGACATTTTCACTATAATTTTAGTTAGTTTTGTAACCACACAATACAGTTTCAATTAATTATCATTATCATGTAACCTTTAACCCTTAAAACAAAGTCTGAAATCTCAAAAAAATCCTTTATAGAAGTGAGGACCGGCCGAAATGTCCTCCCTTTGCAAAAATGTTTTCAGGTCCCCACTATGTAGGAAGTACAAGAAAACACACACACACACACACACACACACACACACACACACACACACACACAAACACACACAGAGTTTGGAATTAAACCCTTGAAACTGGTTTGCAGGAATAACCAAAAATTCAAATTAGCTGCTTCAGTTTCGGGGTCCTGTGATTGTGCATGTCTGCCCACTGTCATAGCTTACTGTCTGCTTCAAGTCTGTTCTGGGCTCTTAACTGTCACACACTGACATCTAGTGGATGTTTTATCGCCCTAAATGTAATTATTATTTCCTCAGTAAAGGATTTCTGAATGTGTAGATTTATTCCTGGTCTTTACAGCACTACTGCCCTGTATGCCACCCTAATTATTTTTATTGTATGGTGTTATTTGTTCAGTCTTCATTCATTCATTGTCCTTATCCGCTTATCCACACTCTGGTCACGGGGAGCCGATCCCGAGAGGCTGACATATAGATACAGAGTTACCAATTGGGGCGGCTGTGGCTCAGTTGGTAGAGCGGGTTACCCACCGATCGGAGGGTCCGTGGTTCGATCCCTGACCATGGCAGCCTACATGTCGAAGAATCCTTGAGAAAGATACTGAACCCCAAATTGCTCCTGATGCTGCGTTCATCAGTGTGTGAATGAATTCCCAATGGTGGCAGGTGGCACCGTTTAGGGTAGCTGTTCTCAACCTTGGGGTCGGGACCCCAATTGGGGTCCTGAGATGATTTCTGGGGGTTGCAAAATCATTTTGGAAGTCAGCTCTGTCTCCACTGTGTTAAAGTGTTCATGTGTTAATGTGTTTTAGTCTTTTTGGTCACTTAATGTCTTTTTCTTGGTAATTTTGTATGTGTTTTTGTCATTTTGTGTATTATTTGGTCATTTTGTGTCTTTTTTTGTGTCTTTTTTTGATCATTTTGTGTCTTTTTTTGATTATTTTGTGGTCAATTGTTTCTTTTTTGGTCATTTTGTTTCCTTTTTTGGTCATTTTGTGTCTTTTTTTAGTCATTTTGTGTCTTTTTGGTAATATTATTTCTTTTTTGGGTCATTTTGTGTCTTTTTTTGCTCATTTTGTGTCTTTTGTGGTCATTTTGTGTCTTTTTTGGTCATTTTGTGTCTTTTTTTTTTATCATTTTGTGGTCAGTTTGTGTATTTCTTGGTCATTTTGTTTCTTTTTTGGGTGATCTGAACTGTGCGTGTGAGATTCTGTTCAGTGAGCGGGGGTCGTGGACAATATGCATGTTAAATTGGGGGACGCGACTCAAAAAGGTTGAGAACTACTGGTTTAGGGTAGCCTCTGCCACCAGTATGAGGCCCCGACGCTTGTGGGTAAAAACAACAAAATATTTTATGGGAAGTGCCTTTCGTTTAGACGGTGACGGCGTTTTTGGGACTAAAAAACACAAAAATCTGAAACCACCCTCCAAAGTGGAAAAGTTGAATCCTCTCATCCGTAGCGTGTCGTCTACACTGACAAGACACAAAACTCTGATCTGATCTGCTCACGTCACGTATGTGTTTATTATTTCCATGCGTTGGACCTTCAAGCTGCTCTGGCAGCTCTAATAAACTTACAGGAGTCTTTCCACCAAATGTCCAGGATATGTACAGATAGTATTAGTGAACAGAGAAGGATCTGGAATTACCTCCATCACATTCTGGATGCAGCGATTGGTGGGAGGAGCCAGACGGCTGTGAACGAGACCTGGGAGATCTAGTGATGGAGGAGAACTTTGTGGAAGGAGTAGCTGATGAAAATGTGTGGCGTGAAAACTTCTGCATGCCCAAAGATGCTCTTATGGCTTTAAGTGATGCCGCCTGGCTGCATACAATCACATTTCACACACTTTTGCGTCACCGTATGCAGCAGATTTCCTCCTGAAAACGCTCGTCTAAACGAGGAATAAAAAGTGAAGACGAGACGCCACTTTTGCGTCTTCTCTTCAGACCGTCCTCGTGTAAACGGAGCCTATAAGTGCAGGTCCATTAAATCTAAGTGCATGTTTTTGGACTGTGGGAGGAAGCCGGAGTACGCGGTGAGAACCCACACTGACACGAGGAGAACAAACTCCACACAGAATAGTCTAGACGGATTTCAGAATAAAGGCCTTCTATAAGAAGTGAGGAGCATTTATGGGTACAAGTCAGGAACCGGCCTACTTTACTTATTTCAAGGGTGCTGAGTCCAAAAAAAAAATGGTTCCCAAGCGAAATTTTGAGTTTTTGACCTTCTAATTTGTATATCAAAATGGCCACCAAATTGCCCATCTTGCACAGTCATTGGACCATTTCCCCTTAGTTTTTTTGTAAGTAGGCAATCAAAGATGAGGAAATTAAGTTTCTGGATCTATAGTCTAGGGTCAGAGCAAGGATATAGTGGAGGCTCAGTGCCTTTTTTATGTATGTATATATATATATATATATATATATATATATATATATATATATATGCAAAATACCAACTGGAACATTTAAAAATTATATTGATTGAATATTTATGTTGGCCTTAAAAAATGACACAAATAATGCTTAATTTTACCTTAAAAGTTGGTATTTTGCATATATATATATATATATATATATATATATATATATATATATATATATATATATGCAAAATACCAACTTTTAAGGTAAAATTAAGCATTATTTGTGTCATTTTTTAAGGCCAACATAAATATTCAATCAATATAATTTTTAAATGTTCCAGTTGGTATTTTGCATATATATATATATATATATATATACATAAAAAAGCCACTGAGCCTCCACTATATCCTTGCTCTGACTCTAGACTATAGATCTAGAAACTTAATTTCCTCATCTTTGATTGCCTACTTACAAAAAAACTAAGGGGAAATGGTCCAACAACCAATGGCCGCCATTTTGATATGCAAATTAGAAGGTCAAAAACTCAAAATTTCGCTTGGGAACCATTTTTTTTTGGATTCAGCACCCTTGAAATAAGTAAAGTAGGCCAGTTCCTGACTTGTACCCATAAATGCTCCTCACTTTCACTTTTTGGACAATTCCGTCTAGACTAGAAGAGCTGCAGGCCAGAGTTGAACATGCAACCGTCTTGCTATGAGTCAAGAGTTGCTCACCACTACACCACTGTGTGTGTTCCGTCTTTCATTTATTTCCTCATTAACTGGCTTCATATCACTGGCTTGATAGTTTATCTTTGAAAAAACAATAGAGCTTCCTCTGACTCATAGTCTTGCACTTTCTCTCTGTTTGTAACCATAGTTTTATAATAGTTTGTCTTGTCTACTGGCCCGGCTGACCTTTCTATTCACTTAAAGTGGGAGTAGTACCTCATGATTAGTTCTAATGAAAAATACCATTGTTTCTCCTCACCAGTGCAGTGAAATAAAATAAAAACAAATGGATTTGGTTATTTAATATACTAGATGAGTAATCTGAACTCTTGGCTGCTTGTCAGTTCCTGGCAGGGAAAACTGCAGAGTAATCCCCAACTGTTAAAGCTGTTTACACTCCAGGGAGTCATAAGACTTGATTCTCTGGAAAGGACAAATGAAGAAAAGAGGAAATTATCTGAAAGTCATTACGAACTTGTGTTAGAATGTTGCAGCATGCTCAAAATTGTTGACTCATATCTGTCAGGAATATTGGCTCAACAGATTTAAAACTAAGAAGTTTAAACCAAGAAGAAGGGTGGAGTCATTGTATAATAGTTTAACTCTCTGGAGTCTTAAAGGGATATTTTATCCATTTTTGAATCCTTTTCATGTCTTTACGTGTCTTTTTTGGTCATTTTGTTTTCTGTTGTTGTGTCTTTTTTAGTGATTTTGTGTCTTTTTTTTTGTCATTTTGTGTCTTTTGTCATTTTGTGTCTGTTGTGTCTTTTTTAGTTATTTTGTGTCTTTTTCTGGTCATTTGTGTCTGTTGTTTTGTCTTTTTTAGTGATTTTGTGTCTTTTTTTTTGTCATTTTGTGTCTTTTTTGGTCATTTTGTGTCTGTTGTTGTGTCTTTTTTAGTGATTTTGTGTCTTTTTTTGTCATTTTGTGTCTTTTGTCATTTTGTGTCTGTTGTGTCTTTTTTAGTTATTTTGTGTCTTTTTCTGGTCATTTGTGTCTGTTGTTTTGTCTTTTTTAGTGATTTTGTGTCTTTTCTTTTGTCATTTTGTGTCTTTTGTAATTTTGTGTCTGTTGTTGTGTCTTTTTTAGTTATTTTGTGTCTTTTTTTGTCATTTTGTGTCTTTTTTTGTCATTGGTGTCATTTACGTGTCTTTTTAGTGTCTTTTTCTGGTCATTTTGTGTCTTTTTTTGTCATTTTTATGTCTTCTGTGGGGTTTTTTTTTGTTTTTTGGTTATTCAGTCTTCTCATTTTGTGTCTTTTTTGGTCATTTTGTGTCTTTTTTTTGTCATTTTGTGTCTTTTTTGTCATTGGTGTCATTTACGTGTCTTTTTTGTGTCTGTTTTAGTTATTTTGTGTCTTTTTCTGGTCATTTTGAGTCTTTTTTTGTCATTTTTATGTCTTCTGTGGGTTTGTTTTTTTTGGTTATTCTGTCTTCTCATTTTGTGTCTTTTTTTGTCATATTGTTTCTTTTTTGTCATTGGTGTCATTTACGTGTCTTTTTTGTGTATGTTTTAGTTATTTTGTGTCTTTTTTATGTTTTCTGTGGGGTTTTTTGGGGTTATTTGTCTTCTCATATTGTGTCTTTTTTGGTCATTTGTGTCTTTTTTTGGTCATTTTGTGTCTTTTTAGTTATTTTGTGTCTCTTGGCTGCTTGTCAGTTGCTGACAGGGAAAACTGCAGAGTAATCCCCAACTGTTAAAGCTGTTTACACTCCAGAGAGTCATAAGACTTGATTCTCTGGAAAGGATAAATGAAGAAAAGAGGAAATTATCTGAAAGTCATTACGAACTTGTATTAGAATGTTGCAGCATGCTCAACATTATTGACTCATATCTGACAGGAATATTGGCTCAAGAGTTTTCAAACTAAGAAGTTTAAACCAAGAAGAAGGGTGGTTCTCATTGTATAATAGTTTAACTCTCTGGAGTCTTAAAGGGATATTTTGTCCATTTTTGAATCCTTTTCATGTCTTTACGTGTCTTTGTAAGTCATTTTGTGTCTTTTTTGGTTATTTGTGTCTGTTGTTGTGTCTTTTTTAGTTATTTTGTGTCTTTTTTGTCATTGGTGTCATTTACGTGTCTTTTTTGTGTCTGTTTTAGTTATTTTGTGTCTTTCTGGTCTTTTTGTGTCTTTTTGTGTCATTTTTGTGTCTTCTGTGGGGTTTTTTTTTTTGGTTATTTTGTCTTCACATTTTGTGTCTTTTTTGGTCATTTTGTGTCTTTTGTCATTTTTATGTTTTCTGTGGGGTTTTTTTTTTGTTGGTTATTCTGTCTTCTCATTTTGTGCCTTTTTTGGTCATTTTGTGTCTTTTTTGGTCATTTTGTGTCTGATGTTGTGTCTTTTTTAGTTATTTTGTGTCTTTTTTTTGGTCATTTTAGTGTCTTTTTTGTCATTGGTGTCATTTACGTGTCTTTTTTGTGTCTGTTTTAGTTATTTTGTGTCTTTTTTGGTCGTTTTGTGTCTGTTGTGTCTTTTTTAGTTATTTTGTGTCTTTTTTTTGTCATTTTTATGTCTTCTGTGGGGTTTTTTTTTGGTTAATCTGTCTTCTCATTTTGTGTCTTTTTTGGTCATTTTGTCTCTTTTTCAAAACATTCAAAGATTTTGAATGCTTAAATATCATCTTTGCCATTTTTTCATGTGCTAATGTGCCCCTCTGATTAAACACTAATGGCCCCCACAGTAAAACTGGTGGTACTGATTAGTCATGTTCTCTCATGTCAGATATTTGATGTTGATTTAAGAGTCATGTGCTTTTATTATCCTTTCAGTGAACTCTACTGGTGGTTATCTGGACTGGAGTTTCCTGAAGCAACTGTTTCCAAGCCTCAGGGGAAGTCAAATCATGACTGTTATGTATGAAGAAGATTGAACAGCGCTGCTATTTTTCTCTGAATGGGGGATTTTTCCTGAGTAAAAGTCTGGAATCTCCGCTCCTATCATGTGAGGGAAGCGGAAATCACATGATGTTTATTTATTTGTCAGATGAAAGACGACAGGCCTTCCAACAACCTTATAGAAAGTGGATCTAACAGGCCTGGGCAAGCACCAAGGTATGTTTAAGGTGAGAGTAATGCAATTAAAATAAAAGCTCAGTCAATCTGTGGCCGTGAGTCACTGAGAACATACGTCAAATACATTGCCCAATAGTGAGTGATTTCCTTTTGTCTAAATGTTAACCTATCCTGAAAAACAAGGACCTCACTGTCTCATGACCTGATTAGAAATGAGGAAGTGAAAAGTGCTTTCATTGTATTCCATGAGCTATTATCTTGCTCCTAATCTTCCGCCTGTGGGACATTAAGCAACCGGAAAAAGATTTCTAAGTGGGTATAATGTTCATGCAACAATGAGGTTAACATTTATTATTCAAGGTGAAATGCTTCAACAGCCATTGGACAAACTGTCATGAAATATGGTTAAGACATTTCTAAGCCTAGGATTAGTTAAAATTAATGCAGCAGAGCCAAAAAGACACAAAATTACCCCAAAAAGACACAAAATGACCAAAGAAAAGACACAAAATGACCAAAGAAAAGACACAAAATGACCAAAAAGACTAAAACACATTAACACTTTAACACAGTGGAGACAGAGCTGACTTCCAAAAAGAGATATCTTTTTTTGTTTAGTCAAAACCTGACACCAACTTACCCACAATGCAACTCCAACACTGACAGGGATTCAGTTTAAATATGTGCTTTGTAAAATTACACGTTTACGCCCATTTGTTCTCTATATTTTTGATCAAAACACGAACATTTTATGCTTCTGGTGTGTCATTATCCACTAGTTACATGCATAGAGGCTTTTTAAAATAAACTGGTTCACAGGAAGTGTTACGTCCACTGACTAAACCCAGCCAGCAGACAATAACCCAACAATCAGAAAAGTAAACAAAGTCAAAGGTGATATGAACAATGATGATTTATTTTTACAACAATCAAACAAAGCCACACTAAGGTGGGGGAGGATGGGACAAGTGGTTGTGCCAAAAGAAAGTTGAAACAAATATAACAAAAGAAGGCCGATCTAAACTAGCTGTGAAGAAAAAACAAACTAAAGGCCGAACTAACTTATCTACAAAAAAGGCTTTCAGAACAATACAGGGGTGGCACAACCAATAAACTAATGGAGTAACAGAAATTATCCTACGTGATGCAAAAATGTACTCTAACTTACCTACTCCCAACCTCCCACCACACAAACCAATTTTCTCAAGCAAAGTCAGCAAATGCATTGGAAAACCAAGAGAGAATGAAGGCCCAAGATGTCCTCCATTTAAAAGGGTCTCTTCCATTGTGATTGGCCAGCTGGGGATGCAGGGAGCCAATAGGAGCACAGCCTGGCTCCACAGGTAGCAGCTCATCAGTAATCACCTGCAGGTTGTCATCCCAATCACTGACAGTCTGTGCAGGAATCACCTGAAAACAGGAAAAGGAGGGAGGAGAGACACAAAAACACACACATTACTGCCTGACACGTAACAGGAAGCAAGCCACTGATATGCCAATTGGAAACTTTTCCAACTTTTGGAGCTTGTGCTACCGTCTTTTATTGGAATAGAGATGGCAACACTGATATAGCACAAAGTCAAAGATAAACTGCAGCTTTTAGTCTTCCAATGCCTCAGGGTGATATCTGATGACATCACTTGAGGCGGTTTATTAGATTTTCATTCAGCCCAAAAGTTCAATCTTTTCCCCTAAATGTTGTAATCTTTTGGTTTCATAAAAGCCTCTCTAGTCAACCAGGAGCAGGTCTAAAGGTTCAGGATGTTTTTTGCTACCTTTTCCTTTCACTATTATTTTCTGTTAGCCAAAACCTTGGGCAACCCTACACTGTAAAAATGAATCTGTTTAATTTACGGTAAAATACCGGCAGCTGTGGTTGCCAGAACTTTACCGTAAAAAAAAATGACAGCGAGTGGGTTTTCTACTGTAAATTTAAATGTAAATATCTGTAATTTAGACTGAATAAACCTGTTATTTTTAGGATAATTGTGTAATTTTGACATCATTGTATTTCTCCACTAATTTTATATGAAAATGTTATATTTTTACAGCAAAACTTTGTGTTTCCTACAGTTTATGACAGTAAAAGTTACTATTGTTTTATTTACGGTAATTGACTATGGTGGTATATCATTTTAAATTTTACGCCCTGTTTCTGAGGTAATTTGACAGTTTTTCTGTAATTTCTACTATAAATTTAAATGTAAATATCAGCAAAAACTGTCATCTAGACTGAATATTCCCATTATTTTTAGGGTAATTAATTCATTCACACATCATGGTAGTTCTCCATTAATTTTACATGAAAATGTTATATTTTTACAGCAAAACTGTGTGTTTCCTACAGTTAATGACAGTAAAAGTTAAAGTTTTGTGCTATTCTTTGATTTACGGTAATTAAAAGTGTCTACTACGTTGATATATAATTTCAATTTTACACCCTATTTCTAATGTAATTTGACAGTGTTTTACTGTCATTTCTACAAACATTTCTCACAGTGTAACTCGAAGCAGTTTGCTCTCAGAGGGAGCTGTTTCTGGGTAAACAATGCAAATGCAAATACTAACAATTACATACATAGTATGACATCTGGCTGGGAGAATTTTTTAACAAATGGGAAGGAAGTAAATAAGAACATAGAGACAAATATAGAGACAGTTGTTGCAAATTGCAATCATTAATGAACACAAAAAATGTAGCTTTAGTAATTTAGCTTATACTAAAGGTGCGACAATTTAGAGAGGCACCAGTAGAGAGGATGTGTATATTTATGTATTTAAGTACATGTATATGATTATTATTTGTATATAGGTCTGTATATGTTTGTAAGAACTATTGAGGTGAAGGCTGCCTTTTATTTTTATTTTTTGTGTAAATAATTGTTTTCATAGATGTTTGTTTTCTGTTTCGTTAGCCATTTTTAAAAAAAAATGTATTTATACATTTTACGTATATCATAACTTCATCATCTGTTGCTTTTTTGGAGGTTAAAGTTATGTTAAAATAAATTAAAATTAAAATGACAAAAAATAATGTCTGTGCTGTGCCCTCTTCCTTTATGTTTTTTTTTTGTATTTGTCTTAATCTACAGTAAAATAAATACATTTAATTGAATAATAATATTAATTGAATAATAAAATTAATAATTTTAAATTAAATTTTGTTTTGTTTTCTTTGTTACCTTTGTCAATTTTGTCAATTCTGTATTTTATTGCACTTTCTTGCACTTTGGTGCGGCTCAGCCGTCTGTAAATGCGCTATATAAATAAATCTGACTTGACTTGAAATACATTTAATTAATTAATTAATTAAAAAACAAAAAGCACAAACTAGTCCTTAGAAGATCAAATACAACACTGAAGCCTCCTCCAGCTCTATTAAAGTGAATAATTAGCAGCACACCCACAATGGAAACTCCAGAAAGCTCCTCAGGTCATCTAGTGGGAAAACACACAGGAAACCGCTGCTGATACTTGCACCGTGATGTCACTGTTACGCATTATAACGCTACACTGCTGGATCCAGAGCTCATAAAGCGGAGGGGAAGAGACAGACTGCAGCTGTTTATTACCGTGGGAAGACTTGATCAGCCTGCTTACAAGAAAAACGGAATATTAAACGATAAAAAGCGGATTTATCCGTTTGTTTCTTGTTGGAAACTATCTGAGTTCACAGCCACGAGAGAGAAAAAGACACAGTGAAACCTTCTGGTGAGTTATAACGTGTCTCCGTCGTAATACTGGTTATAAGATGAGTTTTAAAGACTTCTCGTTACATGATGATGATGCATTATTACTAAAACATGTGCTCCCTGTTATGATGCTGCCTTCAAGTCCGTTTCTTAAGCGTCCGCGTTTGAAAAGTATTAGTTTCATTTGTTTGCAGTAAAGTGCAACAAATGTAGCGTTTAATAGTAACTGCTATCTACTCCGAAGTGCTTTATTTCAAAGGCAAATCATAAATAGTCTGTTGATATGCAAATACTGCAATATTATCTACTTCCTGTAGCCGAACAGCAATAAAAAAATAACTAAATTAGGGTAAATCCGAAATGTCCAGCAGCCTCAAAATGCACCACCAGCTTTGTTCTTCCTGTTTGTTAGCGGGCTTGCAACTTTATACCGAATCTATCTAATCTTCGAGCAGTTCTGCTGCATTTAAAATCACTGTGCATTGCAATAAATTACTTAACATGTAAAATGCGGCTTGCAGTTATGCAAATATATCAGTCAACACTGTTTTTACACTGTATGCATGTATGATTGTTACTGAAAATGTGAATATATCTTATCTAGAGGTAAAACTTCTCCCAAGATCATCTTAAATCTTAAAGGGAGAGTTTGCAATAATGAAAGTGTGGATATATGAGGTAATCAGTGTATTACCTACAGTGTATTACCTACATTGGGGTCATTTTGTGTCTTTTCTGGTCAATTTGTGTCTTTTTTGTTCATTTTGTGTCTTTTTTGGTCATTTTGTTTCTTTTTAGGGTGATCTGAACTGTGCGTGTGAGATTGTGTTCAGTGAGCGGGGGTCACGGACAACATGCATGTTAAATTGGGCGTCGCGACTCAAAAAGGTTGAACTACTGGCCTAGAGGTCTGAGAATCTGGCTTGTAAACTTGTTCACGGTTAGAATCCAAAGCACCTAAACCCCCACTAATCCCAGGGCGCAGTTATGTGTGTGTGTGTGTGTGTGTGTGTGTGTGTGTGTGTGTGTGTTCATTGGTGTGTAAAAGGAGGTTGAATTAGTTCCCCATTGTGGAACTAATAAAGGGAATCTTAATCTAAACCAGCTATTCTCGACCTTGGGGTCGGGACCCCAATTGGGGTCCTGAGATGATTTCTGGGGGTCGCCAAATGATTTTGGAAGTCAGCTCTGTCTCCACTGTGTTAAAGAGTTAATGTTTTTTTCTTTTTGGTCATTTTGTGTCTTTTTTTTTTTAACATTTGTGTCTTTTTGGGGTAATTTTGTGTCTTTTTTTTGTCATTTTGTGTCTTTTTGGTCATTTTGTTTCCTTTCTTTGGTCATTTTGTGTCTTTTTGGGGTAATTTTGTGTCTTTTTTTAGTCATTTTTTTGTCTTTGGGGTAATTTTGTTCCTTTTTTAGTCATTTTGTTTCCTTTCTTTGGTCATTTTGTGTCTTTTTGGGGTCATTTTGTGTCTTTTTTTCGTCATTTTTTTGTCTTTGGGGTAATTTTGTGTCTTTTTAGTCATTTTGTGTCCTTTCTTTGGTCATTTTGTGTCTTTTTTTAGTCATTTTGTGTCTTTTTGGGGTAATTTTGTGTCTTTTTTTTGGTAATTTTGTGTCTTTTTGGTCATTTTGTTTCTTTTTTTGGTGATCTGAACTGTGCGTGTTCATTGGTGTGTAAAAGGAGGTTGAATTAATCTTAATCTAAACTGATCTTTCTTCTTCTTTTGCAGCCAATTGCCCTTTCCCTCTGGAGCCATGGTGGCAGCATTCCTCAAGTTGTATCTTATCGGAACGGCGCTGAGCGTCCTCACAGTGCTTTTTCAGTTTGTGGACTCCATCGGCGGCATGATGCACTCCCAGGACCATCAGCACTCTTGGGACGTGGAGGAGCGGACGCGGAGGACGGAGAGGATCAGCTTCGACTTAGAGCATTAGATGATTTCTAAATAATGGCAGCTGGATGGACATGGACATGTTGGCTACTGCAGGAATGCATCAACAGACACTGAGACTTTACAAGCACTGAACATAATAATAGTTGCATTGCAGTGTGTGACATCATTGTGATGTCTGTAACTGTGTATAAATGTTCAGTTTGTTTATGTGTGTTTGCTTTGCTTCGTATCATCTGCTGTCAAACACTGAAGCAGCCGGCAGCTACAACCCCGACGACAACTGTAACTGCACTACTGAGCTAAGATTTGCACTGAAAACTAGATTTTTTTGTTTTGTCTTTTCAAAATGTGTATTATCATGTATATTATGTGTATCATGTGTATTAAAGAAATGTAAAAAAAAGTTTGAAGTGTCGCAATGTGTGAAAACGGAAGCCTCTTTTATGAGTCAGAAGCAAGTCATCGGCTCCAAACATTTTTTATTTATTTTATTTTTATTTTATTTTGTGAGAGCATTATCATACAGTGCTTACTTTCAGACAATATACAATAGTATTCCTGCCACTCACAATCAAGGTTTTTTGTTTACAAAAGAAGAAACAAGATACAGAAAGTTAAACGTATTACATTTGAGAACTTTGAACAAACTGGGAAAGGTAGACATACACTACTGGTCAAAAGTTTTAGAACACACCAACTTTTCCAGAATTTATTTGAAAATGATGCAGTTTAATGTCTCAGTGTACTCTGAAATTAATGCACATTTGCAACATTTAAAATTCTTTATTGAGCATGATGGTGTTTTGAAAGTAAAAAAAAGATTCAAAATCACATTTTATGTTGGACTAAAGGACTAAAAAAAGACACAAAATGACCAAAAAAAGACACAAAATGACCAAAAAAAGACACCAAAAGACACAAAATGACCAAAAAAAGACACAAAATTACAAAAAAAAAGACACCAAAAGACACAAAATGACTTAAAAAAGACACAAAATGACAAAAAAAGACACCAAAAGACACAAAATGACCAAAAAAAGACACCAAAAGACACAAAATGACTTAAAAAAGACACAAAATGACAAAAAAAGACACCAAAAGACACAAAATGACAAAAAAAAGACACAAAATGACCAAAAAAAGACACAATTACAAAAAAAAGACACCAAAAGACACAAAATGACCAAAAAAAAAGACACAAAATGACCAAAAAAAGACACAAAATGACTTACAAAGACATGAAAAGAATTCAAAAATGGACAAAATAGCCCAAGACTCCATAGAGTTAAGTTGTTAACCCATTTCTTGTTCCCTGAAAAAGGCCTACTTGCATAATTCTGAAATGTACATTATTTTTCAGTTTTGGTTAAGCTTACCTTTTTTTATTTACCTCTGGCAGTTCACCACTTACCTTTGTACCTTGGACGCCTTGTGAGTGCTTTTTTACCAGCAGTTATCAAAATACCAAATAAATATTCATCAGCTTGCCTGACCTGTAAATCTAAATTTCCTAAAAATAATATAGAAAACAGCATGGGTAGGTTAGTGTTAAATATGCCACTTAATACTTTCTGAAGCTCTGAAACCATTTTTTAAATGTAGGAAGTAAAAAGGTCAAAGCACAGTAAGCACACAGCACAAATACACTCAGGGGAAGGTTGGAGAACTTTGGAAACATTACCCTTGGATACTAAACACGACCGTTTAATTGAAAGCAAGTGTTCAAAACATACAGTAGGGAAATGAAGCTGAACAGACTTGTCAAGTCTTGCCAAGATCATTTCTATTGACTCATCCCATCAAATGCAATGTCTCAACAGGAAGTTGAGAAGAGGAACTTGTGCCAACACGACCCAGCCTCTCCAGCAGACAGAAAAACATTTAAGAAGAGAACATTGACCCCCGTGAGAACAGTCTGGATTAATAACAGTTGATAAAAAAGTCCCTGAAATAAAAACAAGAGTCAAACAGTCAAACGGTAAAAAGCATTCAGAGGATATCTTGGAACAGTGAGGTGTGTTTTTATCGTTTTTGGGTGCAAATAAACCTGAACAAACTGTTCTTGGATGTCCTGCACTGCAAAAAAGCCAACTTGAATTTTTTGGCCTAAAACTGTGATTTAAATTGGTAAAACTTGGAAATATAAATTATTGACATTTAGGGCAATAATGTAAGTTAGCACAACAAAGGAAGCCAGTTGTCTGCTCAAAAACAAGTTGGTGAGTTGTTGTTACTTATATCTTTAAGTTGGGGTTCACAACAAGGGACAATAGTTCTGATAACTCTTATTTCTTTGCTGGGAAATTCGGTCATTAGCGAAAGCTAGCGGCTAACTGATGCTAGCGGCTAACTGATGCTAGCGGCGCTGCATGTTACAGCTGCAATAGTAGCCATTAGCGTATCAATGCTAGCTCAAAATTGTGGTTCGTGCCAATTCAGCACATTGCAGAAGTTAGCAGAAGTAAGGATAAAAAAGTTATTACAATGTAAAATTATAAAGTTGAGTTGACAAAAATCTGAATTCAGAGTTGAGCAAACTCACAAACAAAGCTTAAAATATTTAGTTTAATTGTCCAACTTAAAATTTTATCGAAGTTTGTTGCCTTGAACTTTTGAGTTCACCCAACTTTTCTTTTTTTGCGGTGTGGATGCATCTGTTTGTTCTACTTTTATGACTTTCATGGGTGAGTTACTGTGTATTTCAGTCTCATTGCTCTTCTCAGACACTGATGTTTTTAATCATGAGTCATGTGAAAGGGAATTTATCAGATAGAGCCGTTAAGTACATGTTCAAACAAATCTTTAAGCTGAACTATCTAAATCTAAAACCTTCTGTCTGTGTGTTTTTGTGGTGGAGTTAACTTCAAAGCAACATTGTCAACTGATCCATTAACTTTCTGTTGTGTCAAAACCACAGAAATGAGCATAATAAACACCTGCAGGCATAACTAATCAACCTAAGAACATTCATTCATTCTCCTTAAACGCTGATCCGGTTGATTGAACGTGATATGATTCATATTTGTTATAAAAGTAATTCATTTTTTATGGGATTGGCCCTTCATGCAGGAAATCAAAACCCTAAAAAAAAGAAAAGAAATGAAAAAAAATTACATTTTTACAGTGTAAACAGTGGTGGTTCTAGACCAGTTTTACTGTGGGGGCCAGTGTTTAATCAGAGGGGCACATTAGCACATTAAAAATGGCAAAGATGATATTTAAGCATTCAAAATCTTTTTTTTAGCTTATTTAAACATAATTTAAAGTATAGTATATAAGTATATTTGGAAGATACAAATACATTGATTAATCATTCATCTGTGGCCTAGAGCAGCTATTCTCAACCTTGGGGTCGGGACCCCAATTGGGGTCGCGAGATGATTTCTGGGGGTCGCCAAATCATTTTGGAAGTCAGCTCTGTCTCCACTGTGTTAAAGTGTTCATGTGTTAATGTGTTTTAGTCTTTTTGGTCACTTAATGTCTTTTTTTGGTCATTTTGTGTCTTTTTTTGATCATTTTGTGGTCAATTTGTGTCTTTTTTGATCATTTTGTGTCTTTTTTTGATCATTTTGTGGTCAATTTGTGTCTTTTTTGGTCATTTTGTTTCTTTTTTTGGTAATTTTGTGTCTTTTTTTAGTCATTTTGTGTCTTTTTTTGGTATTTTTGTGTCTTTTTTTGGTCATTTTGTTTATTTTTTGTGTCATTTTGTGTCTTTTTTTGGTCATTTTGTGTCTTTTTTGTGTCATTTTGTGTCTTTTTTGTGTCATTTTGTGTCTTTTTTGGTCATTTTGTGGTCATTTTGAGTCTTTTTTGATAATTTTGTTTCCTTTTTTTGGTCATTTTGTTTCTTTTTTTGGGTGATCTGAACTGAGGTTCCTTTTTTTCTGTGCAATGAGATTGTAGAAGGTTCATCGTTATAAATTGATCATTTTATTATTCATTTGACTCAGGGGCCACAACAGGGGCCAAAGGCTTCTTCACAGGGACAGTGGCCCCTTTCGGCCCCTGTGTAGAACCACCACTGAGTGTAAATAAATTACTTTATTAATGTGTGTCTCTTGTTTTAGTTCCAATTTAAAAGCCTGGCTGTGACACTTTCACTTTTTACTGCTACATGTTACAAAACTCTTTTATGAGGCTGTTTTTGGCCCGTTACAAACTGAAGCAATTGTGGGAAATTTAGGATCCAGAACTTAATGAGCCTCAGTATTTCAGGGCTTTGGCTTTGTAGACTTGTTGTTGTGGAGTTTATATGCCTTTAAGATGCCAGAAAACCCCCAAAATAAAACAAAGCAGCTCTAAAAGTTAATCCTCCACAGTCGACATGTTGCTTTGCCCTGTTTTCAGTTAAAAATACCAGCTTGTCCGGGTTACAGGAGTTTTAGTGGGAACATAATCAGCCATAACAACATCATTATGTTCTCCGAGTAATGAACCATTAGTTCCCACAAAGCCTTCTGACCTCCTCTCGTGTGGTTTCCTTTCTTCTACAGCATGTAACCAATATAACCAATATAGGTTGTAGGCCTACATTTTTTTCTAATTGAACCATTGTCTTCATTCTCCTCCTTCTCTTTCAGTAAAGTTATACGTGAATGAGTTACTTTTGCAACACAGACAGACAAAAATGTAATTTCCTTTAATACATTTTGGACAATTTTGAGATTTGGGGTTATTTTTGCTTCTGTCTACTTTCAGACCAGTAAAAAGCTCTGTCTCCACTGTGTTAAAGTGTTCATGTGTTAATGTGTTTTAGTCTTTTTGGTCATTTAATGTTTGGGTCATTTTGTGTTTTTTTTTTCATTTTGTGTGTTATTTGGTCATTTTGTGTCTTTTTTTGATCATTTTGTGGTCAATTTGTGTCTTTTTTGGTCATTTTGTGTCTTTTTTGATCATTTTGTGGTCAATTTGTGTCTTTTTTGGTCATTTTGTTTCCTTTTCTTGGTCATTTTGTGTCTTTTTTTTTAGTCATTTTGTGTCTTTTTGGTAATTTTGTGTCTTTTCTGGTCATTTTGTGTCTCTTTTGGTAATTTTGTGTCTTTTGTGATCATTTTGTGGTCAATTTGTGTCTTTTTTGGTCATTTTGTTTCCTTTTCTTGGTAATTTTGTTTCTTTTTTTAGTCATTTTGTGTCTTTTTGGTAATTTTGTGTCTTTTCTGGTAATTTTGTGTCTCTTTTGGTCATTTTGTGTCTTTTTTGATCATTTTGTGGTCAATTTGTGTCTTTTTTGGTCATTTTGTTTCTTTTTTGGGTGATCTGAACTGTGCGTGTGAGATTGTGTTCAGTGAGCGGGGGTCGTGGACAACATGCATGTTAAATTGGGGGTCGCGACTCAAAAAGGTTGAGAACTACTGCTCTAGAGGGCAGTTTAGTGCGCTTTTTCAACCATTGGGGCATGAGGGGGGGCGGTCGCCCCTCTGAGTCCGCCACTGCTCTCCATCATTTACAGCTGTGCGTAAAAACGCAAACCCCTATCCTGAGTCAGTCAGCTGGAAGCGCTACAGCGACCTCTTGCGTTCAACTGTCCCCACTACAAATAAAACCAGAAAGAAACCTCCTGCTGCGCCTCCTTCCAGCGTCAAGAACTTCTCCATTCTGCCCATTACGCCTTTCTTTCTTTCTCTCCCTGCTCAACTTAACTTCTCACACTTCATTACCACAGTTTTTCTTTCTTGCACTGGTTGCAAACTGCCACAAGGTGCGTTTCCATCAAGCACAGTTGAAATGTAAACCCTCCCAGCAGCAGCAGCAGCATCGGCAGCAGCAGCAGCAGCTCAGGTCACCTGGATGCGGGCAGAAACACCTGCAGGAGGAGGAGGACGCACCACAAGCCACAGCACCTCCCACCCCCACCAGCTCTCACAGTGGAGTCAGTATCGGGAGGGGACACATCTCGGGCTCTTTATTTGCTCTGATCGGATATATACGATGTGGAGGCTCGTGGTCCTGGCTCTGGTCTTTCTCCTTCTGCTCCTGCTGGGCTCTGAGGGCAGCAGGACGGAGACTTTCCGCCGGACTCAGCGGGATGAGAGTCCGGGCCAAGCGCGCTCCAGGAGGGACGCCAGCAGCTCCTCCGGCACCACCAGACCTTTCCACGGTCCTCCTTTCGCCTCCTGCCGGACCCAACTCACCCGGGACGAGTACGAAGTTCTGGATGACAATACGCATGAGGTGAGCTGAGTTTGAGTTATTGTTCTGAAGTAGAAGGAGCAACCAGTGGCGGTTCTAGACCAGTTTTACTGTGGGGGCCAAGCCAAAATTCTTTATTGAGCATGATAGTGTTTTGAAAGTTAAAAAAAAGATTCAAAATCACATTTTATGTTGGACTAAAGGACTAAAAAAAGACACAAAATGACCAAAAAAAGACACAAAATGACCAAAAAAGACACAAAATGACTAAATAAGACACAAAATGACCAAAAAAGACACAAAATGACTAAAAAAAGACACAAAATGACTAAAAAAAGACACAAAATGACTAAATAAGACACAAAATGACCAAAAAAGACACAAAATGACTAAAAAAAGACACAAAATGACCAAAAAAGACACAAAATGACTAAATAAGACACAAAATTACCAAAAAAGACACAAAATGACTAAAAAAAGACACAAAATTACCAACAAAAGACACAAAATGACTAAAAAAAGGCACAAAATGACCAAAAAAGACACAAAATGACAAAAAAAGACACAAAATTACCAAAAAAAGACACTAAATGACCAAAAAAAGACACAAAATTACCAAAAAAAGACACTAAATGACCAAAAAAAGACACAAAATGACTTACAAAGACATGAAAAGAATTCAAAAATGGACAAAATAGCCCAAGACTCCATAGAGTTAAGTTGTTAACCCATTTCTTGTTCCCTGAAAAAGGCCTACTTGTGTAATTCTGAAATGTACATTATTTTCCAGTTTTGGTTCAGCTTACCTTTTTTTATTTACCTCTGGCAGTTCACCACTTACCTTTGGACCCTTTCAAGCTGTTCATTTGACTTGAACTGCTTGAATTTCAATAAAAAACTGGAAACAGGGCCCAGTGTTTAATCAGAAGGGCACAAATGATAATTTAAGTATATTTGGAAGATACTAATAGATTGATTGAAACAATGAGACTTAACAGCAATAACAACTATTTTTGTATGACAATGACATTTCTCATTTTTGTGCACAATTACTTTTTTTTTTATTTTGAAAGTGCAGTACAGTCAGAATGATCTTTTTTTATATATATATATATATACACAAGCTTTTATTGCACAATTAAACTATTATACGATGTACACATTCTGGGTTCCTTTTGTGTACAATGAGATATTGTTTGAACAAAAAATAGGTAAGAATTGTTCCATCATTTATCGTTATAAATTGATCATTTTATTATTTATTCATAATTAAAGAACCGCCACTGGGAGCAACGTCCATCTAATAAGTTGCAGTTATGAGTTTAATTAAACATCAGAACACAGAAAATATTGTTTCTATTGGACAGAAAGTGGTATTGTGTTGTTTATTTCTGCTGTTTTGAATTGTTTCAGTAAGATTTTTCCTTAAAAAAACTACAAACTGATGATAGAAACAAGTAAAAAGCATTTAAGTTCAAAGCGCCATCGGACTGGAATAATCTTCCTTTAAACATACCATCATTGACGTCTTTTCATAGTTTTAAATATGCCCTGTCTTCTTATTTTGAGTTAAACTGCACATGTTTCAGATAATATTATGTCATATTTATTTCATTTTTTTTAAATTTTCAGTTCTTTATTTCAATTTACAATAATATTATGTTACTTTTTTTAGGTTTTACTAGGCTAATACGGCCAACTTGTAGCCATTGAGAGGTTGTGATTATTCTTGTGTTCATTTTTTGTTTGTTATGTTTGTGTTGATGCCTGTTGTCTTTGTTGTTGTTTAGGACCCCCTCGAAAACCAGAGGATTCCTCTCAAGGGGTTTATCCTACTCAATAAAAATTTCTGATAAAACCATGACAGCAAAAACGTTTTAAGCATGATTATGATACTGATTTGCATCTGTGAGAACTGATGATCAGATTAAGTTTGGTGACCAACTTTTTAACATTTTTTAACATATTTATCAGCCCTTTAACACCAGTTGGTAAGTAGTGTTATTTAACCATCACAGGAAGTGGTTATGGTAATTATGACCTTTTTCTTTTTGCTTTGTTTTTCCTAGACAGGGTTTAACGGTGATGATGGCTCCTATGTTATCCTCACATGGGTGGGTGATGGTACAGGGGTGAGTATTTTAGTGTGTTTATGAATATTCTGACTGTTTATAATTGGCAGTGCATGCAATTTCAGTTTATTCCAAAATATAGTTATTTGCTTTTTCTTTTCAGCTTAGTTTTGCTTGAAAAACTGGTCTGAAATGTATCATTTTAAACCATCCAATGTCTTTTTTGGTCATTTTGTGTCTTTTTAGGTCATTTTGTGTCTTTTTTTTATCATTTTGTGGTCAATTTGTGTTACCAAAAAAGTGTTGGTAATTTTGTTTCCTTTTTTTTGTCATTTTGTGTCTTTTTTTTGTCATTTTGTGTCTTTTTTTGGTCCTTTTGTTTCTTTTTTGGGTCATTTTGTGTATTTTTTGGTCATTTTATGTCTTTTTTTTGGTCATTTTGTGTCTTTTTTTGGTCATTTTGTGTCTTTTCTGGTCATTTTGTGTCTTTTTTGATCATTTTGTGGTCAATTTGTGTCTTTTTGTTCATTTTGTTTCCTTTTTTTGGTCATTTTTTGGGTGATTTGAACTGTGCGTGTGAGATTGTGTTCAGTGAGCGGGGGTCACGGACAACATGCATGTTAAGTTGGGGGTCGCGACTCAAAAAGGTTGAGAACTACTGGCCACTGAAGCTTTAGGGCTGGGTGATACGACCAAAATTTCAATTTCATATCTCGGTTATGATATATATCACGATATATCATGTTTTCTGGTAGTTCAATATATAATAATCGCTTCTAAGTGCAAGGATGAGAACATAAAGTGTCAACCAAATTATTCATATATTACCACAATGCAGTTCGGCTTCTGGTTTTTCGGACATTGTGATAAAAAATGATGTAGAAAATGATAAATTATGTATATTTTCATATCATTTTGATGTTATATTTCATCATATCCACCAGCCCTAAACTCCCTAATACTTTGAAATAAAGAAAGTCATGCTCAAATTGCAATGATAACCTACAAAGTCTTCATAACTGGCTGAATCAAATTCAAATATTTAAACCTTTTACTTCATTGCTGCATTTCTCAGGTTGTGCTGGTGTTGTCAACGTTTAGTGCTCCAATCGATTCTTTCTTAGAAGGAGGCTCCTCACGACTCTATCGAAGGTGAGTTATATATATATATATATATATATATATATATATATTTTCAAAACTTTATTTATTGAATTTTTTCCCAAAAAGTAATACACGATGAACACAACAACGAACAAACAGTCATAAAACCCCATCCCTCCCTCTCATAACCAACAGTAATCTCGGAGGAAAACAAATACTTGAGTTAATAAAAAATAAAATAAAATAAATGTATTAATTAATAAATAATAATAATAATAAATACATTAAATTAAATCATATTAATGAATAAATTAAATAAATAAATTAAATATTTAAAAATAAATGAATAAATGTATTAATTAATAAATAATAATAATAATAAATAAATTAAATTAAATCATATTAATGAATAAATTAAATAAATTAAATATTTAAAAGAATAATAATAAGAAAAAATTAAAAAATGGATAGGAAATAAATAAATAACAATAAAAACAATAATACACAATCATAATAATCATGAAAGTATACATAATTAGAATTAATTAATTAATTAATTAAAGAAGGTGAGTTATATTACACTGCATTTATCCCACGCTGACACAAACTCAAACATTCACTAAAAACCTGCCTGTCTCTCTCTCCTCAGCACGGATTATGCAAAATCGTTCCACGACATTTCCCAACGGATCAACAACACGTTCATCAGGGAGGAGTTTGGAGTCAGTGTTGGACCAGGCAGCTCTGTAAGTCTAACACTGTGTGTGTGTGTGTGTGTGTGTGTGTGTGTGTGTGTGTGTTAGAGTTTAGTTTGAGGAAGCGTGTTGCCTCACGAAAAAGTGTGAAGACATCTTGCATGTTGCTCTGCTGTCTGATCAACTTGTGCCACGTCTTCACTGTCAAACCACTTTTTTTTTTGCTCTTGTGCACAGTTTTGTAGTTCAAAAATGTTCAAAAATACAGAAAAGCATTGACACCAAGGTTATAATAGTTTTGGATTTTTCATTACTTTTAGTTTTAATTTCGTTGTGAATTTTTGTTTTCAAATTCAGTTAGTTTTAGTTAGTTTTTAGAGTGAGTTTTCTAGTTTTAGTTTAGTTTTTAGTTTTTGAAAATGCTTAGTTTTAGTTTAGTTTTTATTAGTTGTAGTTTTTTGTAATGGGGTATTTGTTGGGTGGGAAATTAAAAGAGGTCACAGTAAATTTTGCTTTTATTTCCTTTGCCTTATCCATCTTCATTATGTATGAAAAAAGTTGACAGAGACGAAAACGAAGGACATTTTCACTATAATTTTATTTAGTTTTGTAACCACACAATACAGTTTCAGTTAATTATCATTATCATGTAACCTTTAACCCTTAAAACAAAGTCTGAAATCTAAAAAAAGCCTTTAAAGAAGTGAAGACCAAGGTTATAATAGTTTTGGATTTTTCATTAGTTTTAGTTTTAATTTCGTTGTGAATTTTTGTTTTCAAATTCAGTTAGTTTTATTTAGTTTTTAGAGTGAGTTTTCCAGCCAGCAACAGCATCATGAAACAAAATAATTTTGCAAGGGGATGTTCACAACTCTGATGTTTTTTCTTGCAGTTTTTTCTTCATGATTTGTACTTTGTGCATGAAATTAGGAGTGTTTGTGCACTGGGGGAGGTTTGAGAAACAGATGTTGAGGATGAGAGCGATATTAGAAAATATAACAAGATATTTTCTCCAACAATTCTGCAGAAAAACACCTATCAGTACACTTTTTGCCCATTGAAAAACAGCAAATCTTCCAACCATAATGTGCAGTAAATAGTGTGATTTTTATGCTTTCTTCTTATTAGCTTATGCTCAGTAAACTGTCATTATCCCTGCAAACTTTGCATCTGAGTTTTGCCTAATTTTAAAGGTACTGTATGTCTTAAATGATTAGACCGATGCTATATATTGTTGCCTAGTGTATTTTAATAATACCAAATGTTTCCAACGATTTTCAAACCAAGAAAAATCCATAATTGTATCAATTGGTTGCCAATAGATTGCGTCATATCACCTTAACACGTGTGTTTATTTAACGTTTCATACCTTTAAAAACACATTTTTTGATAAACTTTTAGATTTTTTGGTCGTTTTAAACTATGTATTAACCAGCTGAAGGATTTTACAAATATACAAATATCTGTGGTGTGACATATATGTCACATTGGGCGTTTATGGTATTTATTTTTATGATATTTCTTATTTTTATATGAATAAGCTCGACTGCTTTTCTGCTTACAGAAACACAAATTTGCCTTTTTTTCTGCATCTCCACAACATTTATTAAAATTGTGACATTAATAGTGCTGTTTAGCAACAAATTATTTTCCAGATTTTTTTTTAAGTAACAAAATAACAAATAAAAACAAATAAAAAACTATAATTGGGTTAAATGCAATAAAGGGCACCATATTAACGGATTAGAATAGGATTTTAGTCATCTGATGTTTGGTTCTTAAGTTATCAGATAAACAATATGAGCAAACGTTAGTTCTTCTCTTCTTGCAGCCACTCCAGACTTTGGAGAAACAGTCTTTGTAAATGTGTTTTCTTCTCGTTATTTTATGGTTAGTAAACTGTCATTATCCCTGCAAACTTTGCATCTGACTTCTCCCTAATTTTAAAGGTATTGTATGTCTTAAATGATGAAGAAAAATCAATAATTGCATCATTTTGTTGGCTGTCAATGGCCTCATTTCACCTTTGCACAAGTTTTGTCACACATAAAAAGTCATAGATTGATTTTTTACCACACACTTTTTTAGATTTTGGTCGTTTTTTCACTAATATTCTAACAATATGAAGGATTTTAGTCATCTGACGTGTGAATCTTAAGTTATCTGAGAAAAAGATATGAGCAAAGATCTTCTGGGACATCCAAGGTCGGAGAAACATTCTTTTTTACATGAAACTGCTTTATTCTGTGTTTTTTTTGTTTTTTGTTATTAAACTTTTTATTTGAAGAAAAACAAAACAGCACATACATGTTGCTCTACATCTTGTAAACATGTCAAGTCTTTTCATCAAAACATAAAAAGAAAGAAGGTTTTAAACAATAAAAAATAAAAAAAATAATATAAATAAAATCAAAATCACATCCTTGCAAAAGCATTTAAACTCTATCACAATACTCTCACAAAGACATACTTATACCTAAATTGATAGGCAACTTGAAAATCAGAAAAAAATTAAATAAAGATAATAATGATAATTCGAAAATCATAATAACAGCCTTAATAATAGTGAGTTTATCTGCCCCATGTAAACCTTCCTTCCTTCATCCATGTTTTCTTCTGCAAACAGAACCTTATCATGGGGTTATTCTGTGTTTTTAATGGTTTTAATCACCTGGTTGGTTTGTTTTGGAGAAAAAGAGACCTCTGTGGATAATTCATCTCCAGGTAGAAACCTCCTGAATGACAAACTGATAGAACACACCAACTTTTCCAGAATTTAATTGAAAATTATGCAGTTTAATGTCTCAGTGTACTCTGAAATTAATGCACATTTGCAACATTTAAAATTCTTGATTGAGCATGATAGTGTTTTGAAAGTAAAAAAAAGATTCAAAATCACATTTTATGTTGAACTAAAGGACTAAAAAAGACACAAAATGACCAAAAAAAAGACACAAAATGACCAAAAAAAGACACAAAATGACCAAAAAAGACACAAAATGACTAAAAAAAGACACAAAATGACTAAAAAAAGACCCAAAATGACCAAAAAAAGACCCAAAATGACCAAAAAAAGACACAAAATGACTTACAAAGACATGACAAGAATTAAAAATGGAGACCTCTGTGGATAATTCATCTCCAGGTAGAAACCTCCTGAATGACAAACTGTGAAGAAAAATAACCAGACAACGATTATGGTGAAGACAACAACTCCCATGATGCCACGCTGCTTCCCAACATCCCTATTTTGTGTTTGATTGACAGGTGATCCTGACCGCAGACATCCCGGTGTTGAACAACCCAGGCGGGATCATCTTCACCTCCACGGATGCAGGTGCAACCTTCAAGTTCATCCAGCTGCCCTTCCACCTGGCTCAGCCAATCACGTACCACTTCCTCAACCCGGACTACCTGGTGGCCCTCAGCATCGATGTGAGTTACACACATTAATCTATAGTCTAGACGGAACTGTCCAAAAAGTGAAAGTGAGGAGCATTTATGGGTACAAGTCAGGAACTGGCCTACTTTACTTATTTCAAGGGTGCTGAATCAAAAAAAAAAAATGGTTCCCAAGCAAAATTTTGAGTTTTTGACCTTCTCATTTGCATATCAAAATGGTGGCAGTTGGTCGTTGGACCATTTTCCCGAAGTTTTTTTGTCAGTAGGCAATCAAAGATGAGGAAATTAAGTTTCTGGATCTATAGTCTAGAGTCAGAGCAAGGATATAGTGGAGGCTCAGTGTCTTTTTTATTTATATATATATACACTACCGGTCAAAAGTTTTAGAACACCCCAATTTTTCCATTTTTTTTATTGAAATTCAAGCAGTTCAAGTCAAATGAACAGCTTGAAAGGGTCCAAAGGTAAGTGGTGAACTGCCAGAGGTAAATAAAAAAAGGTAAGCTTAACCAAAACTGGAAAATAATGTACATTTCAGAATTATACAAGTAGGCCTTTTTCAGGGAACAAGAAATGGGTTAACAACTTAACTCTATGGAGCCTTGGGCTATTTTGTCCATTTTTTTATTCTTTTCATGTCTTTGTAAGTCATTTTGTGTCTTTTTTTGGTCATTTTGTGTCTTTTTTTAGTCATTTTGTGTCTTTTTTTGGTAATTTTGTGTCTTTTTTGGTAATTTTGTGTCTTTTTTTGGTCATTTTGTGTCTTTTTTTAGTCCTTTAGTCCAACATAAAATGTGATTTTGAATCTTTTTTTTACTTTCAAAACACTATCATGCTCAATCAAGAATTTTAAATGTTGCAAATGTGCATTAATTTCAGAGTACACTGAGACATTAAACTGCATAATTTTCAATTAAATTCTGGAAAAGTTGGTGTGTTCTAAAACTTTTGACCAGTAGTGTATATATGCAAAATACCAACTTTTAAGGTGAAATTAAGCATTATTTGTGTAATTTTTTAAGGCCGACATAAATATTCAATCAATATCACTTTTAAATGTATCGTTGTTGGATATATGTTATCCTTGCTCTGACTCTAGACTATAGATCCAGAAACTTAATTTCCTCATGTTTGATTGCCTACTTACAAAAAAACTAAGGGGAAATGGTCCAACGACCAACGGCCGCCATTTTTTTATGCAAATTAGAAGGTCAAAAACTCAAAATTTCGCTTGGGAACCATTTTTTTTGGACTCAGCACCCTTGAGATATGTAAGGTAGGCCGGTTCCTGACTTGTACCCATAAATGCTCCTCACTTCTTATAGAAGGCCTTTATTCTGAAATCCAAACTCACACACATTGACCCACGTGTTTAGCGTCACACACATCAAACACACACCTTAAAAGTAAAGGTAAACACTCTTCTGTTCCTTCCTGACTGGCAGGGCGGTCTGTGGCTCTCCCTGGACTTTGGCGCCAAGTGGACAAAAGTTCATGATGGAGTGCATTCTTTCTCATGGTGAGAATAAACAGGAAACAAAACACCAGATGGGTCTCAAAGAAAGGACATGTTAGATAAACCATGTGTTTTTAAAACCAGTATTACCATTGTTCTTGAATGTTTTGATATGATATGATACACAGTGTGTTTTCTTCTAGAGAAGGAAAGTAATTAGTAAAAAACAACTCACATGGAAATGATTGTGACTTTTTTTTTTTCAACTTCCTGTTTCCATTAGGGGGGCTGGCATTAATCTGTTCTTCAGCTGCAGTCGAACAGAAGCAGGTAAGAAGTTGTATGAAATGCACTTTTATGATACAAAAGAGCTTTAAAAAGTTTAAAAAGAGAAAATGTGACGTCTGATTTGAACTGAAGGACTCATTCATGACTTAAAGAAGGAATATTTTACTCATTTCAGGATACGTTTTGGGTTTCTGTTACTCAAAAACACTTTTTTTTTTCATACTGCCCATCTATATATATATATATATATATATATATATACCATTGACAAACCTTCCTCTTTGCTTTTTTTTACCCTTTTATTTGTCTTTTTTTTTATCTCTAACTCTGTTTTGGATTGAGTTTTTATTACTATTTTATTGTTTTACTGTTTTTAGTATTTTATTGTTTCATTCATGACTTAAAGAAGGAATATTTTACTCATTTCAGGATACGTTTTGGGTTTCTGCTACTCAAAAACACTTTTTTTCATACTGCCCATCTATATATATATACCATTGACAAACCTTTCTCTTTACTTTTTTTTACCCTTTTATTTGTCTTTTTTTATCTCTAACTCTGTTTTGGATTGAGTTTTTATTACTATTTTATTGTTTTACTGTTTTTAGTATTTTATTGTTTCATTGTTTTTATTTATACCTATTTGTGTATGATTTATTCTATTTTAATAACTGTACAGCACTTTGGTCAACTGAGGTTGTTTTTAAATGTGCAATTTCTTCTGCATTTGTGCTCTCTGCACCATCATTGCAGCCAGGGAATGTATCTATAACAGCACTGTATCTGCATTTTCTACGTGACTTTGCTGTAAATTTACAGTCAAATTCTAACAGTAACTTCCTGTATTATGATTGTACAGTATATTGCTGTGAAAGCAATGCATTGTGGGAGTTTTCATGATTGCTCAGGCATTCCAACGGTCAAAATGATATTTTTACAGGAATTTACGGTTTTCAGCTGAGCATGTCGGGAAAATAAAGCCGTTATTTTTGAAAAGAAGAAAAGTTTTATTCCATTTTTGTCTGGGCTGAAATAATCACAATGTGTTGTTTTTCCAGTAATACTAATATAGAGTTTTCATGGATTAGTTGTAACATAATTTAGAGTTAAACGAAAAAAGTTTTTCTTCGTTTTGAGACAGTTTGTCAGTTAACAAACCTTTATTTCTATAATACAGTAGAGGTACTGTACATTTTACAGTAAAACGTTTTACAGTGTATATACTATAGTTGTGACATCACAGTTTCTGAATACCAGCTGCTGGCAATTCTCCACGGACTGGCTGAGCTCTTTGATACTTTCATAGTGTTTATACAGAAACTAGTCCTGCTTTATAATAAAAACAAGACAAGGAAACCTCACTGTTTACAATAGGGGACCTTTAAAAGCTTTCACATTGTGGTGCAAGAAGACAAATAAGAGAAATTTGACATTTAAGTGCAATCTGATCTGACCTAATCTAATAAATAAACCACTTTGTATGATTGTTTATTTTTTCACTTTGGATCTTAAGTGTCCCATAAAAGCAAATATTTTCTAGTAATCCAGCATCAAAACAATAAAAACCCTAAAGCAACAGATGGCTAAATGTGTGATTACTGTACACACATTAAAAAAATGCAACTTTGATTTAAAAAAATAAAGAGATAGGGATAAGATTTTGCAGAGGGATTAAAGGGCTTTATGGTTTATGATGTATTTGAATAGAGTGCATTCATTACACATGGAATAAATACAAGATGTAGCTTGTTGCCCATACACTGTAAAAAATGTTTGTAGAAATTACAGTAAAACAATGTCAAATTATATCAGAAATAGGGTGTGAAATTAAAAATGTAATATCACCGTAGTAGACACTTTTAATTACCGTAAATCAAAGAATAGCACAAAACTTTTACTTTTTTCTGTCATAAACTTTAGAAAACACAGTTTTGCTGTAAAAAATATTAGATTTTTCATTTAAAATGAATGGAGAAATACCATAACGTCACAAGGACATAACTACCCTAAAAATAATAGCAGACCAAAGGACCTAACAAAGGACCTAACAAAGGACCTAAAATGACCAAAAGAGTCACAAAACGACCAAAAAAAGAGACACAAAACGACCAAAAGAGACACAAAACCATCAAAAAAGACACAAAATGATCAAAAGAGACACAAAACTATCTAAAAAGACACAAAATGACCAAAAGAGACACAAAACTATCTAAAAAGACACAAAATTACCAAAAAAAAGACAGAAAACGACCAAAAGAGACATGAAATTATCAAAAAAAGACGTAATTTACGTAAAATTATCAAATGAGACACAAAATTACCAAAAAGAGACACAATAGGGATAAAATGGCAAGTGATTTTTCAGTCTAAATGACAGATTTAGCTGATATTTACATTTAAATTTACAGTAGAAAACCCACTCACTGTATTTTTTACGGTAAAGTTCTGGCAACCACAGCTGCCGGTATTTTACCGTAAATTAAACAGAATATTTTTTACAGTGTAGCTTTTAGACACCTGTATCACTGATGAGACAGGAAATATCTTATTTTGAAAAATGTAGCAGTTTTCATCTAAAATATAGGGCTGATATCAGTCAGTAAGAGTCTTGAGTTTCTCATTTTCCTGTCACAAAGTCCTGCTTCTTGTCCCCACAGTGGAAGCAGATGAGAGGGGAGATTTAATCCTAAAGAGGACAAAAGATCTGGGGAAAACCTTCACCACGATCCATGAGGACATCTTCAGTTTTGGCTACATCGGAGCGTTTCTCTTCTTCTCTGTGATGGAGGATCCGGTAAGATGAATACAAAGATCTCCTCTTCTCACACGAGCTAATAACTAGAAAGTCAAATTAATGAATGAATTAATGCTTTATTCCGGTTACAAAAAACAACAAAAAGCAAAAAAAAAATCCAAATAAAATCATGTTTTTTACAAAATAATCCATCAGACAGCAACCGAAAAAGGAACAGGCTGAAGCCCCACTAAAGGCTTATTTTTGCCTCTCCTGTACCATCTACATGCATATACATTACATTATATACATTACATTATATACATTACATTAACTGAGTAATTCACATTGTTACAAAACACATGATACCTTGAACTGAAAAATCAAATTCAATCAAATTTCATTGTAACCCTTGATAATTTTAGATTTTAAAGTCTTCTTGAAAACTAACATAGAATTACACATCTTTATTTCATCATTTAGTCCATAATTCCATCATTTTACACCCAAAACTGACACAAAGACTGAAAAAAAGACACAAAATGACCAAAAAAATACACAGAATGACCAAAAAAGACAGACAATTATTTTTAAAAAAGACACAAAATGACAGAAAAAAACTAAATTACTTAAAAAAAAAGACACAAAATGACCAAAAAAATACACACAATTATTTTTAAAAAGACACAAGATGACAGAACATTGTAACCTTTGATAATTTTAGACTTTAAAGTCTTCTTGAAAACTAACATAGAATTACATGTCTTTATTTCATCATTTAGTCCATAATTCCATCATTTTACACCCAAAACTGACACACATCTGTATTTGAGATTAGTTCTGACTTTGTGAGTTTCAAACATTAGCATTAACCCCTTAAGTTATAAATCCCCTGCCTTAATTTAAACATTTTTTGAATACAAACAGGAATTGACATGTTTACCACTCGAAACATAATTTCTAATGTTTTTGAATATACAATGTCCTGAAATTTCAACGTGTGTGATCTTATAAAAAGCTGATTTGTAAATGACATATGGTTTTACTCCCAGAGATCCCCTCGTGTCATGTATTTCTCATCAGACCAAGGAGACACCTTCAGTCGAGCCCTGCTGCCCTCTGCATCCACCGAGCAGGTGAGAAACACTGAACACAATACTGGTCGGGTTAGAAGAAAAATTATTTTAACCCTCTATGGTATGGTGTTGCCCTCAGGCAACATACCCATTTTCGGCCTGTCAGATTTCTACAATGCATGTTTTTGAGTGATGCGATACTTTAAAAAAGAAGGAAGAGTATAGGGAACCAATAGCAATGCTTTAATTTGTCACATTACCTCCAGGAGGCCATATTGAAACCCTATTTTGCAGACTTTTCCAAAGGAAACAGCTTTGCCATTTTGCGCCACAAAAAAAAATCACTCAAAACATCATTTCCTGGCCCTTTTCCATCTGGAAAAAATATATTCCTACTGATAGATGAGTAAACCTTCATTTTTGATAGTTTCATACACTTCGTTCGTTGGTTCAATGGCACAATGTTTCCTACAGGCAACATTCAGACAAGAAACCAGTTAAAAAAGTTTTTTATAATGTTTTTTATAATGTTTTTAAATTTAAAATGTTATGTCTTGTACCCTGTTGAAGCTACTGAATCGTTTTATTATATTATAAAAAAAATATTATTAATTATTAATTACTATATTATTATATTTTTCATGTTTATTAAATGAATTATGTTAAAATTAATTTAAAAACTCTTTTTTTTTCACTTGTGCACCGTTATGGTACAATGTTGCCTACGGACAACCAAAAACTTCTGATTTTTTTTTTTGCAGATTATGTTTATTTAGTCTTTTTTAAGACAAAAAACACTCCAAAAATTTTTTTTCCTAACTGGCATCATAATGTGTGCCACAGAGGGTTAAGAAGAGCTTTAACACTGGAACATCTTCTAGTTTCTGAAATTCTGCCTTTTAGAATATTGATGTACTTTTGTTTATTGTTCAGTCCCCATATGATTATAAATTGAATACCATCTTCAAAATGTAACTATTTAAAATTGGCAAGTACCTAAATCTGGCATTTTTTTAATCAGATAGTTCCAGATTTCAATCCAAATTTGTTTTTGTTTTTTTAAATTTCAACAAAGTTCTGGTGTGACTGCTTCTGATAAAGCATTTTGTACCTTCAAGTATTTAAACATTTCAAACCTTTTGTACCTTTTGTGAAATGTTTCTCTCTGAGTCACACTTGAAGTTGGGCAAGTTTTTTAACTTTCAGACACATTTCATTGCTCGTCGTTATAAAGTTGCTTCGCCTTGAGTAAAACCATCGATGGCAACATTTCCTCTTTCAACACCGACCGACTGAACACACATCTGTTCTGGCGAAACACCAACCCACATACACACCTTGTTGACAGCACAAACACACACTTTCTCTCACGACGATTAGACAAGGCTTATGGCAAAGATTAAATTAGTCATCACAAAGTTGTTTTTTTAATACTGCAATTCCAGATTTTCTCACCCACATGTACTCTCTCACTTAATATATACTTATATATATATATGTGTGTTTCAGTTCTACTCCATCCTGGATGGAGATGAAGATATGCTCTTCCTGCATGTGGACAACCCCGGAGGTAACACACACAACTCTTTGTCCATATTTTCCACAAAACGACCCTATAAACATGCTTGACACATACACTACTGGTCAAAAGTTTTAGAACACCCCAATTTTTCCAGTTTTTTATTGAAATTCAAGCAGTTCAAGTCAAATGAACAGCTTGAAAGGGTCCAAAGGTAAGTGGTGAACTGCCAGAGGTAAATAAAAAAAGGTAAGCTTAACCAAAACTGGAAAATAATGTACATTTCAGAATTATACAAGTAGGCCTTTTTCAGGGAACAAGAAATGGGTTAACAACTTAACTCTATGGAGTCTTGGGCTATTTTGTCCATTTTTGAATTCTTTTCATGTCTTTGTAAGTCATTTTGTGTCTTTTTTAAGTCATTTTGTGTCTTTTTTTGGTCATTTTGTGTCTTTTTTTAGTCATTTTGTGTCTTTTTTTGGTCTTTTTGTCTTTTTTTGGTCATTTTGTCTCTTTTTTTGTCATTTTGTGTCTTTTTTGGTCATTTTGTCTTTTTTGGGTCATTTTGTGTCTTTTTTTAGTCATTTTGTGTCTTTTTTTGGTCATTTTGTGTCTTTTTTTGGTCATTTTGTGTCTTTTTTTAGTCATTTTGTGTCTTTTTTGGTCATTTTGTGTCTTTTTTTTGTCATTTTGTGTCTTTTTTTAGTCATTTTGTGTCTTTTTTTAGTCATTTTGTGTCTTTTTTTGTCATTTTGTGTCTTTTTTTTAGTCATTTTGTGTCTTTTTTGGTCATTTTGTGTCTTTATTTAGTCATTTTGTGTCTGTTTTGGTCATTTTGTGTCTGTTTTTAGTCATTTTGTGTCTTTTTTGGTCATTTTGTGTCTTTTTTTGGTCATTTTGTGTCTTTTTTTGGTCATTTTGTGTCTTTTTTGGTCATTTTGTGTCTTTTTTGGTCATTTTGTGTCTTTTTTGGTCATTTTGTGTCTTTTTTTAGTCATTTTGTGTCTTTTTTGGTCATTTTGTGTCTTTTTTTGTCATTTTGTGTCTTTTTTGGTCATTTTGTGTCTTTTTTGGTCATTTTGTGTCTTTTTTAGTCATTTTGTGTCTTTTTTTGGTCATTTTGTGTCTTTTTTTAGTCCCTTAGTCCAACATAAAATGTGATTTTGAATCTTTTTTTTAACTTTCAAAACACTATCATGCTCAATCAAGAATTTTAAATGTTGCAAATGTGCATTAATTTCAGAGTACACTGAGACATTAAACTGCATCATTTTCAATTAAATTCTGCAAAAAGTTGGTGTGTTCTAAAACTTTTGACCAGTAGTGTGTATTTGCAAGCATGCTCATGTTGTGAAGACGACGTGACAGAATTTATAGCTCTCTCAGCTCTCTTTTGTTGTAATGGAAAAGCTCAACGGTGAAGGACGGACTGGTTTCACAAGTTCTTAGTGTTGCTGACAAATCATTCCATCATACTGAGAGTGTGTTTGTGCATGCAAGTCCAGCTGCCCACTCTTTGTTCCTCTCTCCCTCCCTTCCCCCCTCTGTTTCTCTTTTCCTCATTTACATCTATTGCTGTTTCCTCTCACATTATTATTATTATTTTTTTTTTTTTGTCTGGCAAGTGCTCCACTTCGGGCTGTATGGGTCAGATGATGGGACTTTTTTACTGCTTAGATAAATAGGGGAGATATGGGGGAGAGGGGCTTTATCTTTTGTTGGCTGGAGGGAGGGAGATTTAGTTTACACTGCAAAAGCTGACAAACATATCTTAGGATCAGGGTGTAACACGTACACACACACACACACACACACACACACACACACACACGGACACACTTAAAAGCACGTCCATCACCTCCCTCAGCTGAGCTTGTCCTTCATGGCTTTAGCTGACACGTGTTTGAGCTTCACACAGTAAAAATATGATTGATGATGACTTGTTGTTATTATGCAGATGTTGAAAGGTTTGTGTCAGCGTAGCGTCGCTTGTTCCCACGTGCTGATTCTCTTTGAAGGTGATACGTGCATGTTTATGCAGCGTATAGCCTCAAACAATGGTTTTGTTAAGTGCATAAATTAGGTAAGAGTTAGAATAAGTCAACATTGAATTTGGGTTACAAACGGGACACAAAGTCCTGTGTTTTGTTGGACTTTGTCGCTCTTTATACTACATCACCTGACATCCCATTAGTAGCAGCCCTGCAGGTCCTGGCTCATAATTAAGTGGGTTATATACAGATTATAGTGCATTTTTGTGTACAAACAATGAATGAAAGCAACCTGATTTACCATACTGGTAAATTATGCAATGATGGGAAGACCAAAAAGAGACTTTCAATAGTTTTTGTTTCTCAACCTTAAGAAAGAAAACAACAAGTTCCAACAAACCACAGTACTTCCTGGTGCAAAGAAGATGTTATTATGCTGATGTTGAAAGGTTTGTGTCAGCGTAGCGTCGCTTGTTCCCACGTGCTGATTCTCTTTGAAGGTGATACGTGCATGTTTATGCAGTGTAGCCTCAAACAATGGTTTTGTTAAGCGCATAAATTAGGTAAGAGTTAGAATATGTCAACATTGAATTTGGGTTACAAACGGGAAACAAAGTCCTGTATTTTGTTGGACTTTGTAGCTCTTTATACTACATTACCTCATTTCAATAGTTTTTGTTTCTCAACCTAAAGTAAGAAAACAACAAGTCATCATCAATATATTTCCAACAAACCACAGTACTTCCTGGTTCAAAGAAGATGTTGAAAGGTTTGTGTCAGCGTAGCGTCGCTTGTTCCCACTTGCTGATTCTCTTTGAAGGTGATACGTGCATGTTTATGCAGCGTATATAGCCTCAAACAATGGTTTTGTTAAATGCATAAATTAGGTAAGAGTTAGAATAAGTCAACATTGAATTTGGGTTACAAACGGGACACAAAGTCCTGTGTTTTGTTGGACTTTGTAGCTCTTTATACTACATCACCTGACTTCCCAGTAGTAGCAGCCCTGCAGGTCCTGGCTCACAATAACATGGGTTATATACAGATTATAGTGCATTTTTTGTGTGCAAACAAGTACAAACAATGAATGAAAGCAACCTGATTTACCATACTGGTAAATTATGCAATGATGGGAAGACCAAAAAGAGACTTTCAATAGTTTTTGTTTCTCAACCTAAAGAAAGAAAACAACAAGTTCCAACAAACCACAGTACTTCCTGGTGCAAAGAAGTTGTTATTATGCAGATGTTGAAAGGTTTGTGTCAGCGTAGCGTCGCTTGTTCCCACGTGCTGATTCTCTTTGAAGGTGATACGTGCATGTTTATGCAGCGTAGCCTCAAACAATGGTTTTGTTAAGTGCATAAAATAGGTAAGAGTTAGAATAAGTCAACATTGAATTTGGGTTACAAACGGGAAACAAAGTCCTGTGTTTTGTTGGACTTTGTAGCTCTTTATACTACATCACCTGACTTCCCTTTAGTAGCAGCCCTGCAGGTCCTGGCTCACAATAACATGGTTTATATACAGATTATAGTGCATTTTTTGTGGACAAACAATGAATGAAAGCAACCTGATTTACCATACTGGTAAATTATGCAATGGTGGGAAGACTAGTTTTTGTTTCTCAACTAAAAGTAAGAAAACAACACGTCATCATCAATATATTTCCAACAAACCACAGTACTTCCTGGTGCAAAGAAGTTGTTATTATGCTGATGTTGAAAGGTTTGTGTCATCGTAGCGTCGCTTGTTCCCACGTGCTGATTCTCTTTGAAGGTGATACGTGCATGTTTATGCAGCGTAGCCTCAAACAATGGTTTTGTTAAGTGCATAAATTAGGTAAGAGTTAGAATAAGTCAACATTGAATTTTGGTTTCACACAGGACACAAACAATGATCTCCTGGGTGAAAGTCCTGTGTTTTGTTGGACTTTGTCGCTCTTTATACTACATCACCTGACTTCCCTTTAGTAGCAGCCCTGCAGGTCCTGGCTCATAATAACATGGGTTATATGCAGATTATAGTGCATTTTTTTGTGTACAAACAAGTACATACAATGAATGAAAGCAACCTGATTTACCATACTGGTAAATTATGCAATGATGGGAAGACCAAAAAGAGACTTTCAATAGTTTTTGTTTCTCAACTAAAAGTAAGAAAACAACAAGTTCCAAGAAACCACAGGACTTCCTGTTGCAAAGAAGTTGTTATTATGCTGATGTTGAAAGGTTTGTGTCAGCGTAGCGTCGCTTGTTCCCAAGTGCTGATTCTCTTTGAAGGTGATACGTGCATGTTTATGCAGCGTAGCCTCAAACAATGGTTTTGTTAAGCACATAAATTAGGTAAGAGTTGGAATAAGTCAACATTGAATTTGGGTTACAAACGGGAAACAAAGTCCTGTGTTTTGTTGGACTTTGTCGCTCTTTATACTACATCACCTGACTTCGCAGTAGTAGCAGCCCTGCAGGTCCTGGCTCACAATAACATGGGTTATATACAAATTATAGTGCATTTTTATGTAGGTAAAGGTACAAACAATGTATGAAAGCAACCTGATTTACCGCACTGGTAAAATCTCAGATTTTGCACAAATTTGCTACGTTTTTATGTATTTTTTATAATATTTTGATGGATACTAATGTGGAGAGAAGAGTTTATTCAAGAGAGGAGCTTTTTTCCTTGAGTTGAAGATGTGTTTTATATATATAACAAGAACTCCTTTACAATGTATGTTTTTCCAACGATTTCCATTAGATAACAAAATAGGCTAGCAGCTAATTTCCCCCTTGTCAACTGCAGAGTACTCATGTGTCTTTGTGTCTTCCTGTTGTCGTCTGTCTCATTACAGATACTTTCTTTGGAACCATGTACACGTCCGATGATCGCGGCATCTTGTTCTCCAAGTCTCTGGAGCGCCACCTGTTTGACGGGCAGAGGAAGAGCGATTTCACCAACATCACGTCACTCAGAGGAGTCTACCTCACCAACAAACTGGACAAGGGTAGGCTTCTTGTGTGTAATGTCAGTAATTTAGTCATTTCTGACAATGCAGTTCATGTACATGGAATATGTGCTTTTAATTTGTTGGGCTCAGTGGTTAATTTCAAGTAAAACACCATTTTGCCTTAAATGCTCACTACTTTAGAGCAGCTATTCTCAACCTTGGGGTGATTTCTGGGGGTCTGGGGGTGTTAATGTGTTTTAGTCTTTTTGGTCACTTAATGTCTTTTTTTGGTCATTTTGTGTGTTTTTTGGTCATTTTGTGTCTTCTTTTGTGTCTTTTTTTGATCATTTTGTGGTCAATTTGTGTCTTTTTTGGTCATTTTGTGTCTTTTTTTTTTATCATTTTGTGGTCAATGTGTGTCTTTTTTGTAATTTGTTTCCTTTTTTGGGTCATTTTGTGTCTTTTTTGGTCATTTTGTTTCTTTTTTTAGTCATTCTGTGTCTTTTTTTGTCATTTTGTTTCTTTTTTGGGTCATTTTGTGTCTTTTTGGTAATTTTGTGTCTATTTGGTCATTTTGTTTCCTTTATTTGGTCATTTTGTTTCTTTTTTGGTCATTTTGTTTCTTTTTTGGGTCATTTTGTGTCTTTTTTGGTAATTTTGTGTCTATTTGGTCATTTTGTTTCCTTTTTTTGGTCATTTTGTTTCTTTTTTGGGTGATCTGAACTGTGAGCATGCATGTTAAATTGGGGGTCGCGACTCAAAAAGGTTGAGAACTACTGCTTTAGAGCACCAAATGTGTATTAATCCACCGCTGAAAATAGTCCCCAACAAATGCACTATTCTTTCCTGTTTGAATGATGTTTTCTTAAAAACTACAGCAGCCAGTAGTTTTAGTAAATTATCTTAGACTAAAAAAAAACATGGACGTCTAGCACTGTTGCCTTTTATTTTGAAGCCTTGTGTCTAGCATTTTAGCTGTCACAATGTTAGATTTTTGGTGCCATATAACCATATTTGGACCAGAGGAAGAGCTGACTTTCATTTGAGCTTTTCCTGGAGGCTACATCTAATTAATTTATACAGTCTAGGAAAATTACGGAGCTATTTTCTTTTTTTTTAAATAGGTTAGCCATGTAGATATAAAGACAAGAAAAATAATTTAAAAAACTTAGGTAAAACCTAGTTGAGTAGCTCTTGTTATGTCATTCACCTTTTCAGTTTGGTAAAATACTAAAATATGACTTTTTTTGTTTTTTTGTTGCAGATGGCCGTATAAGATCCGTCATTACCTTTAACAGAGGCGGCTCCTGGAGACAACTTAACAAACCTGAGAATGTAGAATGTGGAGATCAAGTCAAAAATGTAAGTTATATGAAGTGGTGGAAGAAGTATTGTACTAAAACCACCCTGTGAAATTACTCCACTACAAGTAAAAGTACTGCATTCAGAGCATACTGAAGTAAAAGTACAAAAGTATCAGCATCAAAATGTACTTAAAGTATCAAAAGTAAAAGTACTTGTTATGCAGAATGGAGCCACTCAGATTGTTTTACATATTCTAAATATATTATTGGATAATTATTATTATTGATGCATTTATGCGAGCAGCATTTACGTTTTCTCAATGTAGGACTCATTTAACTACTTACTTTTAACTATGTCTAATAATTTTGAAATGTTTATTATGTTAAATTTTGACCTGAAAAGTAACTAAAGCTGGCGGTTAGATGTAGAGTGGAGTAAAAAGTACAATATTTGCCTCAAAATGTAGTGGAGTAGAAGTATAAAGTTAAATAAAATGGAAATACTCAAGCAAAGTAAAATACCTCAAAATTGTACTTAAGTACAGCACTTGAGTAAATGTACTAAGTAACATCCCACCACTGGTTATATGTAGGAAAATCTAATACTAATCTCCATGTGCATACTATCAGCAGGGTTATTATAGTTAACAAAAACTACCGAAATAACGAAAACTAGAATTGAAAAAACATTTTCGTTAACTGAAATAAAAATAAAAACTAGACTTTTTTTTAAAAACGATAACTAACTGAAACTGTATTGCGTGGTTACAAAACTAACTAAAACGAACTAAAATTATAGTGAAAATGTCCTTCGTTTTCGTTTTTGTCAACTTTTTTCATTCATAATTCAGTGTTTCTATTTGAACATGCAACACATGGTGAATATGTTTACTGAGACTGGGATGTTTACACTAGAACCAAAATTCAAAACACCCAGAACTGTAAGAGTTAATAACCTTATTGGGGCTGAGATGATAAACCAAAGGAAATAAAGGAAACATTTATTATGACCTCTTTGAATCTGGCACCCAACACATAGCCTATTACAAAAAAACTAAAACTAACACTAAAACTAATAAAAACTAAACTAAAACTAAGCATTTTCTAAAAATAAAAACTAAACTCAAACTAATAAAAACTAAACTAAAACTAATAAAACTAAAACTAATAAAACTAAAACTAATAAAAACTAAACTAAAACTAATAAAACTAAACTAAAACTAATAAAAACTAAACTAAAACTAATAAAACTAAAACTAATAAAAACTAAACTAAAACTAATAAAAACTAAACTAAAACTAATAAAACTAAAACTAATAAAAACTAAACTAAAACTAATAAAAACTAAACTAAAACTAATAAAACTAAAACTAATAAAAACTAAACTAAAACTAATAAAAACTAAACTAAAACTAATAAAACTAAAACTAATAAAAACTAAACTAAAACTAATAAAACTAAAACTAATAAAAACTAAACTAAAACTAATAAAGACTAAACTAAAACTAATAAAACTAAACTAAAACTAATAAAAACTAAACTAAAACTAATAAAAACTAAACTAAAACTAATAAAAACTAAACTAAAACTAATAAAACTAAAACTAATAAAAACTAAACTAAAACTAATAAAACTAAACTAAAACTAGCAAACTCACTCTTAAAACTAACTAAAACTAACTGAATTTGAAAACAAAAATTCACAACGAAATTAAAACCAAAACTAATGAAAAATCCAAAACTATTATAACCTTGACTATCAGTATGATATACAAGTTATCTTAAACAAAATGTTTGTGTTTTCCATCAGTGCAACCTTCATATTCACGGAGAACACAGTCGCAACAACCGCATGGTTCCCATGTTGGCTCTGTCTGAGCCGACCGCCATCGGTCTGGTTATTGCCCATGGTAATTCATCAGCATTTACTTTTGATGTTTAAATCTAAAGTAGTGATGATAATAAGATGTATTCAGGTGATCTCCTTCCTTCTCCAGGTACTGTTGGAGACTCTCTGTCATCGTCGCAGCATCCAGATGTGTTTGTGTCCTCAGACGGGGGTTATACCTGGAGGGGGACCCTCAGGGGTCCTCACCACTACAGCATACTGGACTCTGGGGGTCTCATTGTGGCTGTGGAGGACCAACGTGAAGGACAAGTCAAGACTATCAAGTACGTAGCAGATATTTTACTTTGTGTACAATGAAACAACAGTATTATTTGGCGCTGGAGGGCAGAATATCCTTATGTTGTTAGTAGTTCTCAACCTTTTTGAGTCCCGACCCCCAATTTAACATGCATGTTGTCCGTGACCCCCGCTCACTGAACACAATCTCACACGCACAGTTCAGATCACACAAAGAGGAAACAAAATAACCAAAAAAAGTAAACACAATGACCAAAAAAGACACAAAATGACCAAAAAAAATACACAAAATGACCCAAAAAATACACAAAATGACTAAAAAGTACACAAAATGACTAAAAAAAGACACAAAATGACCAAAAAAAGGAAACAAAATGACGAAAAAAGACACAAATTGACCACAAATTACAAAAAAAAAGACACAAAATGACTAAAAAAAACCACAAAATTACCCAAAAAAGGGAAAAAAATGACCAAAAAAACACAAATTGACCAAAAAAAAGACACAAAATGACTAAAAAGACACAAAATGACTAAAAAAACACAAAATTACCAAAAAAAGGAAAAAAATGACCAAAAAAGACACAAATTGACAAAAAAAAGATACAAAATGACTAAAAAAAGACACAAAATGACTAAAAACCCCCCACAAAATGACCAAAAAAAACATTAATTGACCAAAAAGACTAAAACACATGAACACTTTAACACAGTGGAGACAGAGCTGACTTCCAAAATGATTTGGCGACCCCCAGAAATCATCTCGCGACCCCAATTGGGGTCCCGACCCCCAGGTTGAGAACAGCTGGCCTAGAGGTTAGGATTCGGGCTTGTAACTGGAGAGTTGCCGGTTCGAATCCTGGTACTGACAGGTCAAGGACTGAAGTAAATGCAGAGGTTGAATTTCCCCATTGTGGGATTAATAAAGTAATTCTTCTTCTTCTTCTTCTTCTTCTTCTTCTTCTATTTCCCGTCACCAGGTTCTCCACAGATGAAGGCCGGTGCTGGAAGTTCTACAACTTCACCGAGCAGCCGTTCTACTTTGCAGGACTCGCATCCGAGCCGGGGACCAAGGCCATGAACGTGAGCGTTTGGGGCTTCCGGCCTGAGGACGACGGCCAGCCCATGTGGGTCGCCGTCACCATTGACTTCCAGAGCCTCATTACAAGAGAGTGTGAGTAAAGACCATATAAAGACCAGTAAAGACTGTATATAAATAATGGAGGTAGTCACCGTGACGTCACCCGTTGGTTTGTGGCCCGTAGGAAGCCTCGAGTTCAGCGTTATACTCGTCTCCATCTTGCGTCGCCATCTTGTTTTTTCCGATACAGGAAGCAGACCATATTTGGACTGTGGAGGAGGAGAGGGATCTGATCACTGACTACAGCCTCTCTACACCTCAACCTGACTGAGAGAAGCTGCTGCTAATTACTGTTAGCATTAACTGGGATGTTAGTTTTAATTTTTTTCTGAGGGAATAAATCAAGTGAGAAGTTTTTTGCACTGAAATGAATGGGCAAATTTTTGCAGCCAAACTTAGCGCCCCCTGCTGGACTTTTCGGTTGATTGCAGGCTTAATGCACTTCCTGGTTGGCCTCCATGCTCAGACACGGAGTTTGCCGCCTGGTAAAGAGGCTATTCCTCTTTATAGCGCCTGTTACCACCTGGTGGTTGGTGCATCATGTTGTCTCCAGTAAGGTGGAGCCTGACAGCAGTTTTCCATTACAGAAAGTTAACAACCCATGACTTGGGACTTTCCACAACCTCAACTGCCAAGATCCTATGAGACTTGAGCACTTTATTCTTGCTTGCATGCTTTGGAAATGGGGAGCCAGTGTGTGAAACCAGTCCACATTTTACTGTTCACTCTTACTTTAAAGGCCTTAAAAAACATGTTTTATGCCAAAAGAGTTTGGATAATTTCATATATCACATTGCTATTTGTACTTTAATCTCTGTGCTCTTTAAGCTGGTTTGAAAGGAGCAGGACTGTCAGGACTGTTACTGTCAATCAAATCCAGTGAACCCCCACAGTCCAAATAGAAGTAATAACTGCCTGTTAAACTCAAAGGTTTTTCTTTGTTTTGCTTTTTTAGTCATGGATATTTAAAGGCATACTATGCAGGATTTGTCGCCTACTGTTTGTAAACACAACAATCAAACTTGGCTAAAATTTTAGGGGCTTTATTTTTTGCTAAGTGGTGACAATATTGGTCGTCGATGCAGATTTTAAAGTAAAATGACTGTTTTGTTTGTAGTACTAATCTTGTTGTGATGTCACAGCACATTTGATTGACAGCTAGTAATACCTGAAACTTGGATTTTGTGCCAATTCATGTCAAGTATGTAAAAACAGTGACTACTCTTTGTTCTTGTAATGGAATAAGAAGCATTAGATTGGATTCCCTCTAGTCAAATATAACTAGATTTTGGTTTCAGTTTACCTGCAAAATTAAAATGATTTCTAATTGGTCTTCCTCTAATTTACCAGGTAACGAGCAGGACTATGAAGAGTGGTTGGCTCATGCTACAGATGTTGTAACCTCAGAGAGAAAAGGCTGCCTGCTGGGCGTCAGAGAGACGTACAGGAGGCTGAAGAAACAGTCGGTGTGCAGGAACGGACGAGGCTTCGTGGTGAGCAAGAAGCAAAGCCCCTGCCTCTGCACCAGAGAAGATTACTTATGGTATGTTCATTTTGTTTCAAATCTGGGATCCCAAATTGTCATAATAATATATATATACACTACTGGTCAAAAGTTTTAGAACACTCCAACTTTTCCAGAATTTTATTGAAAATGATGCAGTTTAATGTCTCAGTGTACTCTGAAATTAATGCATATAACAAATAAACAATTGAAGTTAAAAAATAAATCATAGAATCAGTTTAGAAAGTAAAATGTATTCTAATATAAACTGTTGACTCATGGAAGTAGCACCTTAACAGAATGGAAATCAAATATTCTTCAGAAAGTTCTTCCCAACTCTGTTGCAGAAGTTCCCTTAAATGTGGAGCAACTTGTAGGTTGTAAGTGATCAAGAAAAGTTGGGACACCTGTAGGAATTGGTAGCAACTTAGCAACTTTCAAGGCTTGATCAACCTCCGTTGCTGCAGAACTGCTTTAAGTTGTTAACCCATTTCTTGTTCCCTGAAAAAGGCCTTTTTCTATAATTATGAAATGTACATTCTTTTCCAGTTTTGGTTAAGCTTACCTTTTTTTATTTACCTCTGGCAGTTCAACACTTACCTTTGGACCCTTTCAAGCTGTTCATTGGACTTGAACTGCTTGAATTTCAATTAAAAAATGGGAAAATTGTGGTGTTCTAAAACTTTTGACCGGTAGTGTATATATATATATATATATATATATATATATATATATATAATGTTACAATGCCAGCTGTTCATATTAAATGTGGTCGAAATTTCATATAATGTGGAAAACATATGTAAAAGTAATCTACAACAGTTTCTGACTGTTTTGAACACTGTTATTAACATTTTTTCAGACTGATGTAAGCTCATGAAAGATTTCTATATATGGTCATGCATGTTCCTGCCGTGTTTACATTATGCACACTGCTATGTCAGTTTAACTTGTATTCCTGGTGGCTGATTTTGGAAATTTCTCTACAATTTTTGGATCCCATTCCTGCTGGAACATGTTCAATTGTGTAGTTTATGGTTTCCAAACTTTTTTTACTGTAAAAAGTGCTCTACCAGTCATTCACATGGCTGTGATTAGTGCATGCTTTTTCTTTTTACTGTCCTGCAGCTGCCCTTTTAAAGTACATTTATTTATTGGGACATACTAATTTGCCATTATGCCTTGAGGTCTGACCATCTAGCTATATTCTGTGCAGAGAATTGTGGGTCAGAATAGCCAGAAAAGCATGCTAGCTAGCTGCAAAACACGACTAGGTGCAGTAGGACAGCCTTGTATTTTTTTGGGCATACAGAATTTGACATATTATGCAATGGGAATTATAACGCTCCATTAGACCTTAAATGCGTACCCTCTGTATGGAAGACCTAGAGACTTTTCGGAAGGGGGGCTTAAAGACGCAGACAAGCATCTCAGTCAAAGGGTTAATAAAGGTGCAGCAGCAGTGGGGAGAATGAGAAAAAGTGTTTTTTTTTTCTTATTTATATGAAAGCACATAAACATGATCTTATAGAAACCCAATCTGAACCTGAAAATTAGCATGATAGGCCGCCTTTAAGCTTGTATGGGAAGATCTTTTTTACACTGGTTGTCATTTTGTGTTGTTGTTTCTTTTCCTTTCGTATATATGTGTGCGTGTGTTTGTGTATGTATGCATATGTGGGCGCGTGTATGTATGTATAATTTCGCTGTATCGGTAAATTATATTTATGTTTTTGTAATACGAGACATGTTTAGACAAGGATTTTAACTTGTCATATTTAATGAGAGGGGGTGGGAGTTTATAAGTTTTACTTCTTCTCACTCCTTTTCATGTTAAATGTTTTGTCTAACTCTTTTTTTTATTATTATTTGTTTTCATATTCGAAATAGACTTAAATCAATCAATCAATCGATGTTTTGTAGTCAACAACAAATACAGCATGTGTTCCCTTGTGATGCTCTAACTTGCGTCTTTCTCCCCAGCGACTACGGTTTCTCCCGTCATGTGAACACCTCAGAGTGTGTGAGACAAACCAGCGCTGCTAATAAAACCTTGGAGCTCTGTCTGAACGGAGAGGAGGACGAGCTGCTGACCGCCGGGTAAAAACAATCACTCCTTTTTAACATGAAGACACACATTCAATTCAATTCAACTTTATTTATAGAGCGCATTTCATGCACAAGGCAGACTCAATGTGCTTCACAATGTATACACATAATTACAGTTAAAAATACAAAACAGAACACAAAGAAAAACAAACAAACAATTAAAAAACAAACTAAACAAATTAATTGAAGAGTGCAGATAGACAAGCTATGCCATATTCACCACATACACACTTAATTACTCACACATGCGCACCCACTCCCACAACCACACACGCATGCATACAGTTCAACCGAATGCTGTTGAAAAAAGATAGGTTTTTAATCTGTTTTTAAAATGGCTACTGATGTGGCATGTTTAACGAACCTGGTCTCACAGGAATCCGTGAAATAGCCACGGATTCGCTTAACTCAAAATCCGTGGAATAGCCACGGAATCACTCAAATTTCCGTGAAACTGACACGGATTTCGCTACAATGCAAGTTAATGCCAGTCATATCCCGTGGCTATTCCATGGATATTTGTTCCTATTGGTTTGTTCCAAGTCACATGACTTTCAAGGTCCCGGCGGTCAGAACAAAAAACATGGCGGACAGTTCTCTCATTTTTAGTGAAAAATTCAATATTTTGACTTAGTTTCTGCATAAAAATGGATTTTGATCACATTTCTAGCGAGAAATATATGTTTTATTTTCTAAATATTCACTCAGTGAATGTACATAATCACTTTGTATGTTGGAATAGCCACGGGATATGACTGGCATTAACTTGCATTGCAGCAAAATCCGTGTCAGTTTCACGGAAATTTGAGTGATTCCGTGGCTATTCCACGGATTTTGAGTTAAGCGAATCCGTGGCTATTTCACGGATTCCTGTGAGACCAGGTTGATTTAACTGTGTCAGGCAGGGCGTTCCACTTTCGCGGGGCATAAACACTAAAAGCTGCTTCTCCTTCTTTGGATCTGGTGTGAGGGATGAGTATGTTCCTGTTGATGCTCACACACTTCTGCCTGTCTGTAGGTACCGTAAGGTCCCCAGTGATCGCTGTGTGGGGGGATTCAGCTCTCAACTTGAGACGCAGACAGTCATCAGACCGTGTGGTGTTAAAACCAGCCCGGCTCCTCCGGCCAGGTCCTCGTCTCCAGTCACACACTTTGACACACCGGTCAGTAGATGAATCGTTTAACCCTTTGATGCTCAACATATTGACCCCCCTTCTAATGCACAACATGGTCAAAAATGACCCGCATTCATTCCCTTCATGTCATTTAATGCTGCTGTGTGTTTCTGTGCTCTATCTTTTGATATGAACTTATTTTATGATTGAATATTCCAAGTATTCTTTAAATATCTTTTTGATAACAACAGATCATTATTTCCATTTTGCCTCTCATACTTTATGAAGAAAAAAGGTGTTTGTATTATTACTTAGCTAACTACTTGGCTAAGTAGCTTGCCAAGCTAACTAGTTAGCCAAGAAGTTAGCTAAGTAGTTAGCTTAACAAGCTACTTAGCTAAATACTTAGCCAAGAAGTTAGCTTAGTAGTTAGCTTAACAAGCTACTTAGTTAAATACTTAGCCAAGAAGTTAGCTTAGTAGTTAGCTTAACAGGCTACTTAGCTAAATATTTAGCCAAGAAGTTAGCTTAGTAGTTAGCGTAACAAGCTACTTAGCTAAAAAATGGATACGGGTCATTTTTGACCCATGTTGTGCATTAGAAGGGTAGTGACACAAAAAGGGATTTTATTTAAAAAATAATAAAGGAAAACATAAAAATTAGGACGTATGATGATCAAAAACAAACTAATTGAGGAAAACCTGGAATACTGAATGATAAAATTATTTATTGCAAAGATATAGAACATAAAAACTCTGTCGGGTCACTTTAGACCCATGTTGTGCATCAAAGGGTTAAAAATGAGTGTATTTGTTGTGACCCTCATGAAGTTTTCAGGACTCTAACTGTGTGTTTTGTTCCAGCGGGAGAGGCTGGTGTTGATCCTGGTGTGTGCAGGAGCAGCAGTCATCGTCCTGGTAGCGATTGTTTCTGCAGTCTTCGCTGTCAAGAGGGTCGTTTACAGGAACATGTGAGCTGCACAAACACATCTCTGCTGCATACACACCTCGATGCACCCAATATCAATAGCAGCTGATCAGTCTGGTTTTAGTATTAGTATTAGTTTATTTAAAAGGGGACAGTGCAATTTCATAAAACACATGATTATACATGGTTAAAAAAGCCAGAGTTAGCCAGAAGGCTAGTTTTCATCTGTAGTCCCCTGGCCATGATGTAAAAAGGCAGAGAATTATGAAACAAAAAACAAACAAACAAAAAAAATAAAAATAAAAATACGTACAATATACAAAATACATACACTACCGGTCAAAAGTTTTAGAACACCCCAATTTTTCCAGTTTTTTATTGAAATTCAAGCAGTTCAAGTCAAATGAACAGCTTGAAAGGGTCCAAAGGTAAGTGGTGAACTGCCAGAGGTAAATAAAAAAAGGTAAGCTTAACCAAAATGGAAAAATAATGTACATTTCAGAATTATACAAGTAGGCCTTTTTCAGGGAACAAGAAATGGGTTAACAACTTAACTCTATGGAGTCTTGGGCTATTTTGTCCATTTTTGAATTCTTTTCATGTCTTTGTAAGTCATTTTGTCTCTTTTTTTGGTCATTTTGTGTCTTTTTTTTGTCATTTTGTGTCTTTTTTAGTCCTTTAGTCCAACATAAAATGTGATTTTGAATCTTTTTTTTACTTTCAAAACACTATCATGCTCAATAAAGAATTTTAAATGTTGCAAATGTGCATTAATTTCAGAGTACACTGAGACATTAAACTGCATCATTTTCAATTAAATTCTGGAAAAGTTGGTGTGTTCTAAAACTTTTGACCAGTAGTGTATACAAACACTTACGCAATAAAAGAGGAATATAACCTATAACAGTCACCTCTGACAGAGCCTCCAGTAACACGCTCAAGGCTATTTCTTAATGGCTAATGAACTCTTGTATCTTGGAGCCAGTTTATGCAGGACTTTATAGGTCAGTTTGAAGTCTGCAAATGTTTGAAGACTGTGTAATGTCGCCCTCTGCAGGTCACCAACGTATCGTTTCTCCAACCTCCGGATGCAGGATGAAGTTAACGGCATCACGGGCGATCTTGAAAGCGCCACGAGCAGCAACGGCACAGCCTGCCAGCAGGACTCAGATGATGTAAGAGTTGTTATCATCTGTGTTATTTTATTAATATTGTTTTGAGCTCAAAACATGTTTAACCCATAAGAACCCAGACCCAGTTATCCTTAAAGGAAAGTTATGGGGGATATACCACCATTTCTGATGTGTTTTCAAAAACACTATCCCTAAATGTCAAAGATCTGTGATGTGACATAAACATTACATTGGGCGCTTATAGTATTTATGTTTATAATATTTATGTTTATAATATTTCGTATTTTAAAATAAAATAATAATAGACACAAATTTGCCTTTTTCTCTGCATCTCCACAACATCTATCAAAATTGTGACATTATTAGTTCTGTTTAACAATAAATTATTTTTTAGATTTGTTTTTAAGTAGCATAATAATAATAATAAATCGATAATAAATAAATACAAATAACCATGTGTCTTTTTGTTTATCAAAATTGTGACTTTAATTTGTTCAGGAAATATGGTCAAAACAAGTTAAATGCAATACAGGACACCTTATTAACGGATTAAAGTTGTTAAATGGGTTTAAACTGAGCCTGGTAACAAAAAATTGAAGATTTAACGTGTTTGTTACATGGTGTCACCATGGATTCTTATGGGTTAAGACACTATGATTTCTCCATGTTTACTAATATTTTTGTGTCCTTATTTTGCCAGGATCTTATTGAATGACAGCTGACACTTTTCTATGAATGTAATGAATGCTGAAGATTGAGACCAGCTGTTTTGAAAAAACAACAACTTTTGTTGGACTTATCCCTGATTTTTTTTTTATGGGAGCACTCTTTGTATCATGTTCTGAGGAGCTGAAGAATGTCTTAATTTATTGAGCTTGCTTAATGTCATTGCTTTGTTTTGCTTACTCTTTGATTTGTACAGTGTTTTTTATTTTATTTTATTTTATTTTATTTTAATTTCACTCTGTGTTGCACCACCCTTTCTGTCATGTCAATGTGAAAACAATAAAAATAATTCTAAAAATGTGCATTTGTAAAAAAAAAAGAAACAGACAAACAAAACTACAGTCTATTATTATGTGTTTGTTATGGTTTTTAATATGCAATTATGGGATTTATTACCCGTCTGTCCACCAGAGGACACTGGGGGCGCTGTGACGTCTGTCGTCTGTTTTTAATGGAACAGAGAAGAAGAAAAAAGGAAGTTGTTGTGACGGAAACAAAGATAAGTTAATAACAGGATGTCTCACTCGTGAATAAAAAACTAGTCCACTCGAGCAGAGGAAAAGAAAAGAGGATAGATAGATAGATAGATAGATAGATAGATAGATAGATAGATAGATAGATAGATAGATAGATAGATAGATAGATAGATAGATGGAATAAAATACTCAGGGCAGAAAAAAACAAAAATAACAATAGGAAAAGTACACAACATAAATAAATAGGTAAATAAGGTGCAGTGGCAAGATGGTGGTAATGACACTAATGATATGATGGTAGTGTTATTGGGATGGCAAATAATGAAAAAAATAATAATATTATTATCATACAAACTTCCAACACCACACTTAATGTTTGATAAATTAGCCATTGTTGTAAGCGTGTTTTTTGTTCATTGTGGCTCTATTATAATTGTAATAGTGATCTAGGATTTATGTATATTGTAGTTGTTTTTTTGTTTTTGTTTTTTCCTTTTAAAGGGTCTAACACAACAGGGATGAAAGAAAATGTCCCTAATGCAGAGAAATACACTTCTACAATCCTTTAAAAAAAGTCGTCACACTGTTAAAATAATCGCCTAAGTCATTATTTGTCAAAGAAGTGATGAGGGGTGAAATCACATTATCTGATGAGGAGATGATTTAGGCAAATAAAATATTTTGACAATTTGCCACATAGGCATCAGATAAGAACCCAGAAAAGAAGAGCTAGAGGGAGATTGTTTAGTTATCAGTTTAGTTTATCAGTGTTTTATTGTTGACACTAATATTGGTAACACTTTCTTTTGAAGGTGTTTACATAACAGTGACATGAGCGTGTCATGTTTTGTAGACATACACTCTTATGTAGACATCTTCAAAATAAAGTGTTAGGCAATTTTTTTTGAACATGCCTTTGTGACTTAAGCAAGATATGGTAACACTTTATTTTGAAAGTGTCTACATAAGAGTAACACAAGCCTGTCAGAAACATGACATGACAAGTATCATGAGCATTAATGTTACTTCAAAGTGTCATTAATGTTCATGACACATCCCATGTCATGTTTATGACACGCTCATGTCTTATGCAGACACCTTCAAAATAAAGTGTATCTAGTCACAAAGGCATGTTAAAAAAATTGCCTAAGTCATTTATTTCTCTTAAGTTACATCATTTACACACAGTGTTATTACTATGCCAATAGCCATCCTTTGTTACATCATTTTTGAGTGAAATGATCAATAAAGGTCATATGTTACACTTTTGGTGAAGTTTTTAGTGTTTCCTGCAAAACTTGAAAAAAAAAATGAGTTAGGCAATTATTCTAACAGGGTGACGGAGTCTGTCTGCCTGGTGGTCTTTATATTTCTGACAGAGCGGAGCATCTCACCACCACATAATGACAAAAAAAACACAAAATTACAAAAAGACACAAAATGACCTAAAAAAAGACACAAAATTATTCAAAAAGACACAAAATTATTTTAAAAAGACACAAAATAACCCAAAAAGACACAAAATGACAAAAAAAGACACAAAAATGACCAAACAAGACACAAAATGACAGAAAAAACTAAATTACTTAAAAAAGAAACAAAATGACTAAAAAAAGACACAAAAATGACACAAAAAACAAAACAAAAAAAGACACAAAATGACCAAAAAAGACACAAAATGACCAAACAAGACACAAAATGACAGAAAAAAACTAAATTACTTAAAAAAGAAACAAAATGACTAAAAAAAGACACAAAAATGACACAAAAAACAAAACAAAAAAAGACACAAAATGACCAAAAAAGACACAAAATGACCAAACAAGACACAAAATGACAGAAAAAAACTAAATTACTTAAAAAAGAAACAAAATGACTAAAAAAAGATACAAAAATGACACAAAAACAAAACAAAAAAAGACACAAAATGACTGAAAAAACACTAAATTACTTCAAAAAGAAACAAAATGACTAAAAAAAGACACAAAATGACCAAAAAAGACACAAAGTGACCTAAAAAAAGACACAAAATTACAAAAAAGATTTTTATAGATAGATAATTTTTTGAGTGAAATTATCAATAAATGTCATATGTTAATTTTTTTGTGTTTCCTGCAAAACTTGAAAAAAAAAAAAAAAAGAGTTTGGCAATTATTTTAACAGGTCGACGGAGTCTGTCTGCCTGATCTTCGTCTTTATATTTCTGACAGAGTGGAGCATCTCACCATCTGTCTTCCCTCAGACGATCTCTGCAGCTGTCTTTACCTGAATCACTGTAACCAGTTGATACCGTGGAACACCCCGTTACCTGGCAAAGAGCAGGTAAGCAAGGTGTGGGGCATTTCACGCGTGGGAAACCTTTAAACCAGACGTTAAATTATTACATTTCCCACCGGCGGTGTCTCGGTGTTCGTCTGCAAACGTTAGCAATGATGAGGAAGTTCCACAGCAGACGTAACGTCAGTTTTTAACGTTATAACACGTCTCTACGTCTACATAGTGTCTGTGAATAAGCTCCTCAGTTAACGGAAGTAACTGTGCATCTAACTGTTTGTGCAATTATTATGTTTTATTTTAACTATTAGCTGCTGAAGTTGCCGTTATCTTGCACCGACCACCCGCAGACCGATGAACGGTTATAACTGGTTATAACTGATAAACTGCTTCGTCATAACAGGTTGTTAGCTGTGGAAAAAGTGTCTGGAGGCAAAGATGATGAGGACTGGAGGTAAGTGTTTCACTCTGACAGATATACAGTAACATAATAATCTATGATAGTAACCTATAGAGCAGGGGTCAATAACTCTAGTTACCTGGGGGCCGCTGGAGGCTACAGTATCAGAATGACCATAAAAAAGACACAAAATTACATAAAAGAGACACAAAATGACTAGAAAAAGACACAAAAATGACCAAAAATGACAAAAAAAGGACACAAAATGACCAAAAATGACACAAAAAAACCCCAAAAAAGACATAAAATGACAAAAAAAAAACTATATGACTTAAAAAAGAAACAAAATGACACAACAATTACTAAAAGAAGACACAAAATGACAAAAAGAGACACCAAATGACCCAAAAAGACCCAAAATGACCCAAAATGACACAAAAAAAACAAAACAAAAAGACACAAAATGACAGAAAAAAACGACATCACTTAAAAAAGAAACAAAATGACTTAAAAAACACAAAAATGACAAAAAAAAAAAAAAAGACACAAAATGACAAAAAAAGACACAAAATTACCAAAAAAAGACACAAAAATAAAAAAAAGACACAAAATGACAATAAGAGACACAAAATTACCCTAAAAGACACAAAATGATCAAAAAAAGACACAAAATGGCAGAAATAAACTATTTTACTTAAATAAGAAACAAGATGACTAAAGAAAGACACAAAATTTTTCAAAAAAGATACAAATTTATTTTAAAAAGACACAAAATTACCAAAAAAAAAAGTAATAAAAGGGACCTTCCACACACAACACGGTAAAGTGCCATTCATATAAAACTCACATTAAACTTTCATATCAAGGTGGGGGCCACAAAATATCGTCACAGGGGCCACAATTGGGCTGCAAGTTTGTCATGCCTATACATTTATTCATGCATTATACATACACAAAGTTTATCGTGGTGTTATCATATTTTGTTGCATGGCTTTGTTGAATATTTGATCTATCTTTTACTTTTTCAGCTATTTTGAAGTTAGCAGCTCTCATCTTTGCGTTCCTCCTCGCCGTCTTTCTGGCGTTTCAACTGCTGGAGATCAACATGGACTTCAAGCTGAGCAGCGTGATCTGTGAGTATCATTTCTGCAAGATGAAACCTGTTATAACCACAGATGTTGCCCTGAGCAGCTGTGCTAATATCAGGAAGTGGCAGAGTTTCAGCCATAGAGGAAACAAGCCATTTCATCAGTTATCGTCAGGGTCGATTCTATAATAAATATGTCTTGTGTTCATATTATAGAAACCAGATCTACTCTTTATCTGTCTTGTTTGTGTTTATGGGATTTTCCCACAGAGCTGCATGTAAACAATAGTAAAATCTTGTTATGTCTACTTCTGTTTTGCTTTTCAGCGAGATCAATGCCAGTGAGTGAAGGCTGTAAGTATGTTTCAATCATTTGAATAATTATGTTTTGCATAGGGGTGTGCCATATTGTATCGTTCACGATAATATCAGTATATTTTTTTTATGGTTAAAAAAAATGCATATCATGATATTGGCAACATTTCTACTTCTTGATGTAGTGGTTAAAGTTGTTTTAATCACAAAAAGCTACTTCCTCCCTGTCACTAAACACATGCAGCTTTCAAAATAAGAGCACAGTGTGTTAAGAGAATCCACCACAATTTACAAGAAGACTGTCAAAATAAGATGCCTTAAATAAAACATACAAGAACCTTTATTCTCATTTACAAAATGTCATTAAAATATGCCCCCGGAACCCCTAAATGGTTGTTTTTATTATTTTCTCATACTCTAGAGCAGGGGTCTCAAACTCAAATTACCTGGGGGCTGCTGGAGGCAGTATCAAAATGACCAAAAATACACACAAAATTACAAAAAAAAGACACAAAATGACCAAAAAAAAAAGACACAGAGTTAATTAAAAAACAAACAAAATGACCAAAAAGACACAAAATTACAAAAAAAACACACAAAATGACAGAAAAAAACTAAAATACTTCAAAAAGAAACAAAATGACCAAAAAAGACACAAAATGACCAAACAAGACACAAAATGACAGAAAAAAAACTAAATTACTTAAAAAAGAAACAAAATGACTAAAAAAAAGACACAAAAATGACACAAAAAACAAAACAAAAAAAGACACAAAATGACCAAAAAAGACACAAAATGACTGAAAAAACACTAAATTACTTCAAAAAGAAACAAAATGACTAAAAAAAGACACAAAATGACCAAAAAAGACACAAAATGACTGAAAAAACACTAAATTACTTTAAAAAGACACAAAATGACATAAAAGACACACAATGACCAAAAAATACACATAATTACCAAAAAAGACACAAAATGACCAAAAAAAACTAAATTACTTCAAAAAGAAACAAAATGACCAAAAAAAGACCCAGAATTACAAAAAAAAGACACAAAATTACCAAAAAAGTAATTAAAGGGACCTTCCACACACAACAGGGTAAAGTGCCATTCATATAAAACTCACATTAAACTTTCATATCAAGGTGGGGGCCACAAAATATCGTCAAGAGGGCCACAATTGGCCCGCGGGCCGCAAGTTTGAGACCCATGCTCTAGAGTCAAGAGTAAATTTTTTTGTATTTGGCAACTGTTGAGATTTGCACTTCACACTACATTTTAGATTTTTATTTATTTATACACACAAAAAAAATCATATTTTCTATCTCTTTTTAAGTATTTGGTAATATCGCTATCGCAAAAATAGCCTGAAATATCATGATATTCTTTTAGGGCCATATCACCCAGCCCTAGTTTTGCATTTTTCTCAATGTCTTATCTATTCTGTTGCATGTTCCTCCCTTTTGCACGATAACAGAGACAAGAATGGTAATGAGTCTGTGTCACAGTCAATAGAGAAGCCTTGTGTTTGACATTTAGCATATAAATAGCTCCCCTGGTAGCTGAAGCTTTTTCTTCTGTGTTTGCACCTGTTTGTGTATAGATCATGTGATGGGAGCCCGTGTTACTTGATATTGTGCGACCTGGTACTTGTGTAAACGGAGTTCTTTTTTTTTTTTACAGCAACGAAGCCTGTTAGGTACAAGTGTGGACTGTCTAAGTCGTGTCCAGCCGGGAATTTCGCCTTCAAGATGGCGAGCGGAGCAGCCAGCGTTGTGGGGCCCAGAGTCTGTCTGGAGGACAAACTGTAAGTCACATGACTTAGTGAACGCTTCATAAACACAAGAACTAAGTATTTTGTTTACTTGACTTACTTCACTGTCACTAACTTACCTAACTCAGTAGTTCTCAACCTTTTTGAGTCGCGACCCCCAATTTAACATGCATGTTGTCTCACTGAACACAATCTCTCAGTTCAGATCATTCAAACTCAGTTTATACGACGAATTTTGGACAAATAATGAAGCAGACAACAACTAAAACATCTCTGTCTGTGCATTTATATATTTTTTTTGTAAAGTAATAACTTGCTACTTTGGGATTTGTCAGAAAAGACACAAAATTACCCATAAAGAATCAAATTGACCACAAAAAGACACAAAATGATCAAAAAAAGACACAAAATGATCAAAAAATTACATAAAATTAAGCAAAAAATGAGTCAAATTGACCAAAAAAGACACAAAATGACCAAAAAAAATGAACAAAATGGCCCAATAAAAGAAACAAAATGACCGAAAAGACACAAACTGACAAAAAACCCCACAAAATGACAAAAAACTGTCTGTGCATTTATATATTTTTTTATATTTTATTGTGACTTTTAAGTCCTTTGCTATCAGTCTAAAGGTCCATTCTGACCTTTGACCATTCTGACCTTTGACCTTTGACCCTCTGACCAAAAAAGGACCACAAAAGACACAAATTGACCACAAAATGATCAAAAAAGACACAAAATGACTGAAAAAACACTAAATTACTTTAAAAAAGACAAAATTACCAAAAAAAGGATACAAAATGACTAAAAAAAGACACAAAATGACCAAAAAATACATATTAATTATGTTTGTATAGCTGTCTCCACTTATGGGTACCCACAGGATAAGTTACAGTTGTTAACAAAAACTATATTAAACACTTATGTTTGCCTACAGCCTACAAAGACACAAAATGACAAAAAAGACACAAAATTACCAAAAAAAGACACAAAAATTACTTAAAAAAAGACACAAAATGACAAAAAAAACACAAAATTACCAAAAAAAGACACAAAAATTACTTAAAAAAAGACACAAAATGACAAAAAAGACACAAAATGACTGAAAAAACACTAAATTACTTTATAAAAAAAACACAAAATTACTAGGAAGTATATCTATCTCCTTTATGCTGTACGTTTTCATAAATATCTCCATGGGTTCTATTGTAATTGTCCTCCTTTTTGTTGTGTTCCAGATTAATGAGTGGTGTGAAGAACAACGTGGGGAGAGGGATCAACGTGGCGCTGGTTAATGGTTCGTTATCAGCTGCAGCTCCACACCTTCAAGTCCATTTGATTTTATAAGCTAGCTACTGCTGATAGCAATATAATACTGCTGTCATTTAAAAAAGAACCATGAGGCTTCACACTGCACAATGTCTTTATATATATACACTACTGGTCAAAAGTTTTAGAACACCCCAATTTTTCCAGTTTTTTATTGAAATTCAAGCAGTTCAAGTCAAATGAACAGCTTGAAAGGGTCCAAAGGTAAGTGGTGAACTGCCAGAGGTAAATAAAAAAAGGTAAGCTTAACCAAAACTGGAAAATAATGTACATTTCAGAATTATACAAGTAGGCCTTTTTCAGGGAACAAGAAATGGGTTAACAACTTAACTCTATGGAGTCTTATAGGGCTATTTTGTCCATTTTTGAATTATTTTCATGTCTTTGTAAGTCATTTTGTGTCTTTTTTTAGTCATTTTGTGTCTTTTTTGTTTTTTTTGTGTCTTTTCTGGTCTTATTTTGTGTCTTTTTTTGGTCAATTTGTGTCTTTTTTGTTTTTTTTTTGTGTCTTTTCTGGTCTTATTTTGATAATTTTGTGGTCAATTTGTGTCTTTTTTGGTCATTTTGTGTCTTTTTTTGGTCATTATGTGTCTTTTTTGGTCATTTTGTGTCTTTTTTTGGTCATTATGTGTCTTTTTTGGTCATTTTGTGTCTTTTTTTGGTCATTATGTGTCTTTTTTTGGGCATTTTGTGTCTTTTTTGGTCTTTTTGTGTCTTCTGTTCTTTTTTTGGTCATTTTGTGTCTTTTTTTGGTCATTTTGTGTCTTTTTTTAGTCCTTTAGTCCAACATAAAATGTGATTTTGAATCTTTTTTTTAACTTCCAAAACACTATCATGCTCAATAAAGAATTTTAAATGTTGCAAATGTGCATTAATTTCAGAGTACACTGAGACATTAAACTGCATCATTTTCAATTAAATTCTGGAAAAGTTGGTGTGTTGTAAAACTTTTGACCGGTAGTGTATATACCAAAATATGTCATTCATAATTGTAAACCTAAAAGTTCTATATCTCCACAGGGAGAACAGGGGAAGCTACCAAGACAGATTCCTTTGATATGTGGGCAGGAGGTGAGTGTGTTACTCAACCTTTTTGTTTTTCACACATTTAGAAACATAAACATTGTGCTGATCATGTGTGAACTTGTGCAGACGTGGCTCCGTTTATTAAATTCCTCAAAGAAATTGAGGATGGGACGATCGTGATGATGGCTTCATTTGATGATCCCTCAACAAAGTAAGCATGTTTTCCACAATAATATATATAATTACTTTAGTTTAGATTCATATGATTCATGTAGATTGCTTTAGTTCTTCGCTGAATGAAATAATGTCTTCCTTCTTTGTGCTGTAGACTTAATGATGAAGCCAGGAAGCTGATTTCTGATCTAGGAAGCTCGGCTGTCAGTAATTTGGGTTTCCGTGATAACTGGATCTTTGTTGGAGGGAAAGGCATCAAGACCAAGAGTCCATTTGAGCAGGTAGGTAACCTGACACGCTCCTGTTTACATCTACTCCCTTAACCCTTTGATGCACAACATGGTCTAAAGTGACCCGACAGAGTTTTTATGTTCTATATCTTTGCAATAAATTATTTTCATCATTCAGTATTCCAGGTTTTCCTCAACTAGTTTTTGATCATCATACATCCTAATTTTATGTTTTCCTTTATTCATTTTTTAATAAAATCCCTTTTTGCGTCACTACTCTTCTAATGCAAAACATGGGTCAAGAATGACCCATATCCATTTTTTAGCTAAGTAGCTTACTAAGCTAACTACTTAGCTAACTTCTTAGCTAAGTATTTAGCTAATTAGCTTGGTAAGCTAACTATTTAGCTAAATTCTTGGTTAAGTATTTAGCTAAATAGCTTACTAAGCTAACTACTTAGCTAACTTCTTAGCTAAGTATTTAGCTAATTAGCTTGCTAAGCTAACTACTTAGCTAACTTCTTGGCTAAGAATTTAGCTAAGTAGCTTGCTAAGCTAACTACTTAGCTAACTTCTTGGTTAAGTATTTAGCTAAATAGCTTACTAAGCTAACTACTTAGCTAACTTCTTGGCTAAGAATTTAGCTAAGTAGCTTGCTAAGCTAACTACTTAGCTAACTTCTTGACTAAGTATTTAGCTAAGTAGCTTTCTAAGCTAACTACTTAGCTAACTTCTTGGCTAAGTAGTTAGCTTAGCAAGCTACTTAGCCAAGTACTTAGCTATGTAATAACACAAAAACTTTTTTCCCTCATAAAGTATAAGAAGCAAAATGGAAATAATGATCTGTTGTTATCAAAAACAAGATATTCAAAGAATACTTGGGATCTTCAATCATAAAATAAGGTCAATATGTTGTGCATCAAAGGGTTAAATGAAATAGTATCCTGTTTAAAAGCAACTGCAACAACAGTCGCCTTGTTTTCAGCCAATATTTAAAGTTAAGGGAGCAATTTCTTACCAAATCAGCCTTAGATCAGATCAATTATGATCAGTTTATACCGCCAACAAATCTCAGTGTAAAATACCAGTGTTCACTGAAATAACACTCCAGATTTACACAAGAAGAAATCTAGTTAGAGCTGCATCCTGCATAGAATTGTCCTCCTACTCAGGTTACGAAAGAGGATTATAAAGGCGTGTTGTGTTTGGTTCTTAAAGCAGCTCTGTGTTGGGACACATCCCATTCTAGTGGCAGTAATATAATCATTGTTTCACCATGCACTTCTGCAAAAGTCCCCCTAAAGAGCCTTAATGAGATCTGTCAGCATTTCGCCATAGATTCCCCAGCAGCAGTAGATTATGTGAACAATAAGAGACGACAATATGTGCACATTAAGTCAGTAGTTCTCAACCTTTTTGAGTCACGACCCCCAGTTTAACATGCATGTTGTCGGTGACCCCCCCTCACTGAAAACAATCTCACACGCACAGTTCAGATCATACAAATTCAGTTGATACGACGAATTTTGGACGAATAATGAAGCAGACAACAACTAAAACATCTCTGTCTGTGCATTTTTTTTTTTTTTTTGTAAAGTAATAACTTGCTACTTTGGGATTTGTCAGAAAAGACACAAAATTACCCATAAAGAATCAAATTGACCACAAAAAGACACAAAATGATTAAAAAAAGACACAAAATGACCAAAAAATTACATAAAATTAAGCATAAAATGAGTCAAATTGACCAAAAAAGACACAAAATGACCAAAAATTACACAAGTTGACCAAAAAAGACACAAAATGACCAAAAAAAATGAACAAAGTGACCCAATAAAAGAAACAAAATGACCAAAAAACCCACAAAATTACGAAAAAAAGACAAAATGACAAAAATAAAGACATTAAATGACCAAAAAAACTAAAAAACATGAACACTTTAACACAGTGGAGACAGAGCTGACTTCCTAAATGATTTGGTGACCCCCAGAAATCATCTCGCGACCCCAATTGGGGTCGGGACCCCAAGGTTGAGAATAGCTGCATTAAGCAACGGCAGTATGTGTAAAATAAGAGACGACAGTATGTGTACAGTAAGCAGCAGCGAGTGCGTTTAAAACAATGATGTGGAAGAACTGCTCTACATTTTGCTGAACATGATGTGATTACTGTAGGACTCAAGTGAGAGTCATGTTTCTGAAGATATGATTTCCTTTCTTATTACCCCAGTGTTGGTTTCCCACTGGTTCACATTGATCCCGTCTCGCCAATTTAACTCCTCCGTCGCTACCTGAAGAGGCTACAGGTCCTCTCAGAACACCTCTGGGATTTCTGCGGCTTGAAACGTCCGTCTGAAAGGGGATAATGTTAGAGAACACACAGGCGATCTTTAAGTAATCTTTAAGCCAGAGAACATTTATGATTAACAGACTTGTTGTGTTGTATGATATTATTAGAACAGCCCAGCCCTGTTCACACCAGTCAGACAGCATTATTCATTCTCTGCCACACCCTGTCTGACCTGGATCTGATATCTGAAATAGACAATGCAGGATGTGTGATACTCGTTAGCCTCATAGCATATTTGCCTAAGTCATATTTGAACGTTTTCGGGAAACAAGAAAAAACACAATTTTTAGTAAGCCCATTGGTATTTTTAATTGATATTGTAACAGTAAGTTCAAATAGAAGTGTGAACAAGTTTGCATAAAAAATTAAACACATCGTTTTCATAACAGATAAAAGTGACTTAGGCAGAATATGCCCTGACTAAGGCAATTTTTCTCTTACATATCGTTAGCCTCATAGCATATTTGCCTAAGTCATATTTGAGCATTTCAGAAAACAAGAAAAAAACGATACAAACATCACTCTGGTCTTTTTTTGGAACGAACACAGAGTACTTCTGCTCACTGAACGCTATTCGAATACTGATCTTATATCTTGTCAAAATGTCTTATTTCTAGTCAAAACAAATCTCTTTACAAGTCTCTCTTTAAAAGTGTTTTGCTAGCGTTTACATCACTTCATCATACCTTGTCGCAGAAATGTGATTAAAAGTAAAAACACACTTCTCCTAATCCCTTTGATTGATTGAAAGTACATTTATTGTCTAGAAAGTTGAAGAAACATGAACTAGCTTAGGCAGATATCACAATTTGGCCAAAAAATGACTTAGGCAATTATGCTATGAGGCTAACGATATGTGTTTTTTTTCCTCCTCAGCATATAAAGAACAGCGCCGACACCAACAAGTTCGACGGCTGGCCCGAGGTGTTGGAGATGGAGGGCTGCGTCCCCCAGAGGCAGGACTGAGCCCCTGGTCCTCCAAACCTTACATTCCTGTCCTCATGAGACTTTTCAGCCGTTACAATGAGTGAGAGAGGTGATTTTACATTTCACCCTACAGCTTATTATTCCAGAGTACCTACCAGAACAAAATCTTTCCACAAGATATTAGAGGGAAAAGTGATGCAAGGCCCTTCTCTCGCATGTAGATGCTAACTGAGGTTTGTTTGAAAGTAGAAGGTAGAGAGCACTGATTAAAAGGGACACACCTTTGATGACTGGCTTATAGTCTAGACGGATTTCAGAATAAAAGCCTCCTATAAGAAGTGAGGAGCATTTATGGGTACAAGTCAGGAACCGGTCTACCTTACATATCTCAAGGGTGCTGAGTCCAAAAAAAATGATTCCCAAGCGAAATTTTGAGTTTTTGACCTTCTCATTTGCATATCAAAATGGCGGCCGTTGGTCGTTGGACCATTTCCCCCTAGTTTTTTTGTAAGTAGGCAATCAAAGATGAGGAAATGAAGTTTCTGGATCTATAGTCTAGAGTCAGAGCAAGGATATAGTGGAGGCTCAGTGTCTTTTTTATGTATTTATATATTTGCAAAATACCAACTGGAACATTTAAAAGTGATATTGATTTAATATTTATGTCGGCCTTAAAAAATGACACAAATAATGCTTAATTTAACCTTAAAAGTTGGTATTTTGCATATATATACACTACTGGTCAAAAGTTTTAGAACACACCAACTTTTTCCAGAATTGAATTGAAAATGATGCAGTTTAATGTCTCAGTGTACTCTGAAATTAATGCACATTTGCAACATTTAAAATTCTTGATTGAGCATGATAGTGTTTTGAAAGTAAAAAAAAAAAAGATTCAAAATCACATTTTATGTTGGACTAAAGGACTAAAAAAAGACACAAAATGACAAAAAAAAGACACAAAATGACCAAAAAAAGACACCAAAAGACACAAAATGACTAAAAAAAGACACAAAATGACTAAAAAAGACACAAAATGACCAAAAAAGACATAAAATTACTAAAAAAGACACAAAATGACCAAAAAAAAGACACAAAATGACTAAAAAAAGACACAAAATGACCAAAAAAAGACACAAAATGACCAAAAAAAGACACAAAATGACCAAAAAAAGACACAAAATGACTTACAAAGACATGAAAAGAATTCAAAAATGGACAAAATAGCCCAAGACTCCATAGAGTTAAGTTGTTAACCCATTTCTTGTTCCCTGAAAAAAGGGCTACTAGTATAATTCTGAAATTATCTTCATTTTTCTGACATTATCTTTCAGTTTTGGTTAAGCTTACCTTTTTTTATTTACCTCTGGCAGTTCACCACTTACCTTTGGACCCTTTCAAGCTGTTCATTTGACTTGAACTGCTTGAATTTCAATAAAAAAATGGAAAAATTGGGGTGTTCTAAAACTTTTGACCGGTAGTGTATATGTATATATATATATACCGGTATATATATATATACATATATACACATAAAAAAGACACTGAGCCTCCACTATATCCTTGCTCTGACTCTAGACTATAGATCCAGAAACTTAATTCCTCATCTTTGATTGCCTACTTACAAAAAAACTAAGGGGAAATGGTCCAACGACCAACGGCCGCCATTTTGATATGCAAATGAGAAGGTCAAAAGCTCAAAATTTCACTTGGGAACCATTTTTTTTATTCAGCACCCTTGTAATAAGTAAAGTAGGCAAGTTCCTGACTCGTACCCATAAATGCTCCTCACTTTCACTTGTTGGACAGTTCCGTCCCGACTATTACTATTCCTCTGTGTACCTGTGAGGCCCTCAGACGTAGCAGTGATAGAGTGTTGCATTATTGCACTGTTTGCTGATGGAGATGGATTTCCTCGCCCAGATTTTTTATCGGGGAACTGTTCCTGCCTTAATATCTTCATCCTGTTCCCGTAATTTTTAATTTCTTTTTTATCAACATGACTTCTGTTTGTTCCTTTCAGAGTTTATTTTGAGAAAATTATTATTAACAGGGTTTGAAGTTGCTTCTTGTCATGATATTATAACCAAATATACCAAATTCACTGTGAAATTTGTAAATATTTGTTTAGAGGACGACTTCAGATTATAAAAGATCCTAATTTAATGAACATTGTAATAATAATATAATTTCTTAAAATAAATGATATGGTTAGTAATTTGTGTGGTTGTGTGAGATTGGATTTAAAGCATTTTTGTTACATCTTCATAAACACTCAAAAATATATACTTTATAACAACAGTTAATTAAATCTGACTCTATATAATAATAGATTAATAGAGCTATAAAAATAAATTGATTCACGGTCATAAATACTATGATCCTCACAATAAAAGGTAAATCAGTGATAGTATTATGAACGTTGACTCACAAAATTCTTTATAATGTGTTGTATGGCAGCTGCTGCTCAACCTTGGGGTCAGGACCCCAATTGGGGTCACTTAATGTCTTTTTTTGGTCATTTTGTTTCCTTTTTTGGTCATTTTGTGTCTTTTTTTGATCACTTTGTTTCTTTTTTGGTAATTTTCTGTCTTTTTTGGCCATTTTGTGTCTTTTTTGGTCATTTTGTGTCTTTTTTTGGTCATTTTGTTTCCTTTTTCTGGTCATTTTGTTTCCTTATTTGGTCATTTTGTGTCTTTTTTTGGTCATTGTGTGTCTTTTTTTGATCACTTTGTTTCTTTTTTGGTAATTTTCTGTCTTTTTTGGCCATTTTGTGTCTTTTTTTGATCATTTTGTGGTCAATTTGTGTCTTTTTTGGTGATTTTGTTTCCTTTTTTGGTCATTTTGTTTCCTTTTTTGGTCATTTTCTGTCTTTTCTGGTCATTTTCTGTCTTTTTTGGTCATTTTGTTTCCTTTTTCTGGTCATTTAGTTTCCTTTTTTGGTCATTTTCTGTCTTTTTTTGGTCATTGTGTGTCTTTTTTGTCATTGTGTGTCTTTTTTGATCACTTTGTGTCTTTTTTGATCATTTTGTGTCTTTTTTGGTCATTTTGTGTCTTTTTTTGGTCATTGTGTGTCTTTTTTTGATCACTTTGTTCCTTTTTTGGTCATTTTCTGTCTTTTTTTGGCCATTTTGTGTCTTTTTTGGTCATTTTGTTTCCTTTTTTGGTCATTTTCTGTCTTTTCTGGTCATTTTGTTTCCTTTTTTGGTCATTTTGTTTCTTTTTTTGGGTGATCTGAACTGTGTGTGTGAGATTGTGTTCAGTGAGCGGGGGTTGCGGACAACATGCATGTTAAATTGGGGGTCACGACTCTAAAAGGTTGAGAACTCCTGTTGTATGGTACAGTAGACCTGTTAACTCTGAAAAGATTAACATGTGGATCAACTGAACGTCACTGTGTCCACTGAACATTCAGCATTATTATCAGCTGAGGAGTTAATGATTAACCTTTTTAATCTCGCCTTTTTAAAACCACTTTCAAATAAGTTACAAGCTGTTTGCTTCTTCACTTCAGCCATCTGGAGCTCATGTGGTTGAAAGTAAATGTGTGATTTAAACACACACACACACACACACACACACACACACACACACACACACTGTATTGTGTTAAAACCAATCGTCCGTTTTTTGAAATGATATGTGATTTCCTGTCAGTTCACGGTTTCAAAGAAACTCCCTTCAAAAGCAGTAATAATGTGACTTTTAAGGAGCAGTTCTGTGAGGTAAAACAAAGGTGAGTCCTTTCACAATAAGAGTAGTAGTTTGTCTTTGCCTCAAAAGTGGAAGTAGAAAACTGTGAACACACTTTTGTTTGTCTAAAGAACATTTATTTTTTAAAGCTCTGATAATACTCATTTTAATAATAAACTTGATATGTGTAAGACATTTCAAACAACAAATGCACACAGGAAGGAAATTAGAGTGTTTCACATGAAAATAGACATAAAATGAACATAAAAATGCTATAATTAGTGTATCAAAAGATGGGGGGGGGGGGGGGGGGATTCACTTGATATAAAAAGCAAAAATAAGATGAAAATACGTTGCAGTTTACCAACTTTTTATGGCTGACAAAAATAAATAAAAAGATAAATAATACAAATATTCCTAGATGCATCACGGTTCTCTCTTAAAAGATGTACAAACTGTAGAGATTAGCTAAAAAGGCCGGCTTATTTGAGTAAATCTGACTCATTTTCAGTAGATTCTGTACCATAAAGCAAATTTAACATAGTTTAAAGTCAGTTACAATGGCAAAGTATTCAGGGAAACTAGTTATGGAACGGGCTCCTGTGTTGTGATGTAGTTACTGCAATATTCAGCTCTTTTCCTGCATAATCCTTTCTTTCTTTCTTTCTTTCACCATATTTTAAAACATATACAGCAGGTTAGCCAGTAAAGTCCTTGTAAACAGTTTATCCTCTGGTGGAAAAAACTGAAAAATAATTCAAAATGAGTCTTTAAAATAGGGGCCACTTGTATTATCAGCTTTCAGATAATTAGGCTAGATATTCCTTGTGTTTAGGTTATAGGTATTTTTGCATAATTTCCTGGTTTTTTGCATGTTAGATCTTGATTAGAAATCCTAAAAGAGTGACTTATAATTAGTGCAACTAAAGCAGGAAGTCTCTGGAAGTCAGCTCTGTCTCCACTGTGTTCAAGTGTTCATGTGTTAATGTGTTTTTGGTCACTTAATGTCTTTTTTTGGTCATTTTGTGAGGGGTTTTTGTTTGTTATTTTGTGTCTTTTTTGGTCATTTTGTGTCTTTTTTGGTCATTGTGTGTCTTTTTTGGATCACTTTGTTTCTTTTTTGGTAATTTTCTGTCTTTTTTGGCCATTTTGTGTCTTTTTTTGATCATTTTGTGTCTTTTTTTTTATCATTTTATGGTCATTTTGTGTCTTTTTTGGTCATTGTGTGTCTTTTTTGGATCACTTTGTTTCTTTTTTGGTAATTTTCTGTCTTTTTTTGGCCATTTTGTGTCTTTTTTTGATCATTTTGTGTCTTTTTTTAAATCATTTTATGGTCAATTTGTGTCTTTTTTGGTCATTTTGTTTCCTTTTTTGATCATTTTGTTTCCTTTTTTGGTCATTTTCTGTCTTTTTTGGTCATCCTTTCTTTCTTTCACCATATTTTAAAACATATACAGCAGGTTAGCCAGTAAAGTCCTTGCAAACAGTTTATCCTCTGGTGGAAAAAACGGAAAAACAATTCAAAATGAGTCTTTAAAATAGGGGCCACTTGTATTGTCAGCTTTCAAATAATTAGGCTAGATATTCCTTGTGTTTAGGTTATAGGTATTTTTGCATAATTTCCTGTTTTTTTGCATGTTAGATCTTGAGGAGAAATCCTAAAAGAGTGACTTATAATTAGTGCAACTAAAGCAGGAAGTCTCTGGAAGTCAGCTCTGTCTCCACTGTGTTAATGTGTTTTTGGTCATTTTGTGTCTTTTTTGGATCACTTTGTTTCTTTTTTTTTGGTAATTTTCTGTCTTTTTTGGCCATTTTGTGTCTTTTTTTGATCATTTTGTGTCTTTTTTTGATCATTTTATGGTCAATTTGTGTCTTTTCTGGTCATTTTGTTTCCTTTTTTGGTCATTTTGTTTCCTTTTCTGGTCATTTTCTGTCTTTTTTGGTCATCCTTTCTTTCTTTCACCATATTTTAAAACATATACCGCAGGTTAGCCACTAAAGTCCTTGTAAACAGTTTATCCTCTGGTGGAAAAAACTGAAAAATAATTCAAAATGAGTCTTTAAAATGGGGGCCACTTGTATTGTCAGCTTTCAAATAATTAGGCTAGATATTCCTTGTATTTATGCATATTTTCCTGTTTTTTTGCATGTTGGATCTTGAGGAGAAATCCTAAAAGAGTGACTTATAATTAGTGCAACTAAAGCAGGAGCTGCAGCTGCACCCTGTTCCTTCCTGCATCATATTTCCCTCTGAATCTGTCTCTGCTTGTCTTCATGTTTGCTTCAAAAGAAAAGCCTGCAGTCCAGTTTCAGCGCTCTCTAATCTGCTGTCAGACTGAGCAACAAGGTGAGAATTTGTTGCAACATTAAAGCGTTGCTGTGTCTCTGTGGACCAGCAGAGGGCGCCATTGCCTCATTTAATTTTGCACCCTGCAGCCCGTGGTGCAGTACTTTAGTTGGAAGTTGATCTTCAGTAACAGCAGATTAAATCATGTGTTGGTGTTCTGTCTCCTTCTCATAATTACGATACAATTATACAATTATTTGCTTGTGTTCCAAGATTTTGTTAGCAGAGAATGAGTGTTAAATCAGTCTATGTTGAATAAGGATTTGGTCTAATTTAAGCAAACATTTAATAACTCTGTTGCATAATTCATGTGCCAGAAATGAGGGAAATTATCAAAAATACATGATATTTGTGTTATTGAAGAGAGAGAGGCTGGAATAACCACGGACAACATGTTTGTCAATCAATTTCCTCCTAATCAGTGTTTTCTTTTGCTGTTTTTTTTTTAAACATGTTTTTATTTGAAGAAATGAGTATTGATCACAGATATTCAACATACATCATTTTTCTTATTTTATGTAACTTTATACTTCTACTCCACTGCATTTTGAAGCAAATACTGCACTTTTTACTCCACTACATTTAGCTGAAAGCTTTAATTACTTTTCAGGTTGAGATTTAACATGATAAATTTAAAGTGATTCTACTTTTACAACAGTATATAAAGTAGTTAAAATTAGCCCTATCTTGATAAAAAAGGAAAACACTGCCTACATAAATGCATCCGTACAAATAATCTAATAATATATTTAGAATATATAAAACAATCTGAGTGAGGCCATTCTGCAAAACGAGTACTTTTACTTTTGATACTTTAAGTACATTTTGATGCTGGTACTTTTCTACTTTTTATTTTTAGGAAGCTTTGAATGCAGGACTTGTAGTGGGGTAATTTCACAGTGAGTATTAGTATTTTTTTTTTTTTTGCCAACATTATCTTTATTGAGTTTTCAAAATGTTTCCAAAATACATAAATATACAGAAATAAAAGTGCTCTCAAAACAAAGGAGACATCAGGTGCAACTAAATTATTGTCCAGCTTTCAGATTGTCCTTCCTTGAAAATCAGGAATTTATAAGATAACATAGAGCAACACTTAGGTGAAAGTACAAATATAAAATACAAACAAACAAAAACAAACAAACAAAAGAAACAACAACCAGAATAATAATATAATAAGAGTTTCTCCATCTTATCACGAGTTAGCCCAGGTTATTTCACTATTTAGCATGGTTCAAAAATACAAATGCAGATGAGTATTAGTACTTTTACTTCAGCAAGAGATCTGAATACTTTTCCACCACTGATTGGATGATAGTTTGTACATCTGACTGTTTTATTTACTGGTTCTCTGCTGCAAAATATCATAACAGGACACGGACGACCTACGCATCGAGCTCACACAATGTCATGAAAATATTCCGTCCTCCTACTCAAAGTGTATTAAAATTGCAATACTTCAGTCTCTATTAATCTGCACACTCACACAGTACAGTAATGCAACAACTCTGATATGTACATACACTACTGGTCAAAAGTTTTAGAAACACACCAACTTTTCCAGAATTTAATTGAAAATGATGCAGTTTAATGTCTCAGTGTACTCTGAAATTAATGCACATTTGCAACATTTAAAATTCTTTATTGAGCATGATAGTGTTTTGAAAGTAAAAAAAAAGATTAAAAATCACATTTTATGTTGGACTAAAGGACTAAAAAAAGACACAAAGTGACCAAAAAAAGACACAAAATGACCAAAAAAAGACACCAAAAGACACAAAATGACAAAAAAAAGACACAAAATGACCAAAAAAGACACAAAATGACTAAAAAAAGACACAAAATGACCAAAAAAGGACACAAAATGACTAAAAAAAGACACAAAATGACTAAAAAAAGACACAAAATGACTTACAAAGACATGAAAAAAATAAAAAAAATGGACAAAATAGCCCAAGACTCCATAGAGTTAAGTTGTTAACCCATTTCTTGTTCCCTGAAAAAGGCCTACTTGTATAATTCTGAAATGTACATTATTTTCCAGTTTTGGTTAAGCTTACCTTTTTTTATTTACCTCTGGCAGTTCACCACTTACCTTTGTACCCTTTCAAGCTGTTCATTTGACTTGAACTGCTTGAATTTCAATAAAAACTGGAAAAATTGGGGTGTTCTAAAACTTTTGACCGGTAGTGTATTTTTCACCATATCTACCCTCTGACTCCTCTCTGTCCCAGTGCAGTGACCTTCTGATTCCCTCACAGAGCTCTTCCTTATTCCCACTAAATGAAAAACACCACAGTGATCTCATCTGAGCCTCATGCACCACAGCCTTCCCATATATCCCCTGTGTGTTTATGTAAGGGATGTTTGGCAGCTGTTCCAGCGCATATATTGTTTATGCTGCACATTATAGATCCTTTGCATGCGGCCCTTGATGTGGGCCTCCCATATGAAGCCATGTTATTGTTTATGTGCGTCCTCGTCTTTAACAGTGTGTGTTGGTCAGTGTTTGGTGCAGGCTGAAGCTGCTCTGAGCTCCGTGTTTCTGTGTTTCTGTGTTTCTGCTGAGAGAGATGAGGTGTGGGAGTGATTCGTCTCCAGCTCGTCTTATATAAGACACGCTATACGATGCATTATGTATGAACATGGAATATCTCCCATCGCATAAACCTCTAATGATGAGATATGTCGTGGGAGCCTGAGGGCAAAGCTGTATAAACACAGAGGACTGTGAGGAGAACATGCTCTCACGAACCCGGAGAGGTGGAGAACTTCTTTTTTTTTTTTTTTTGCTGTTGTTGTATAGAACAAGTTCTCTCCCCCTCCTCTTGTTTCCCAAAATAAATCAGTCCGCTAAACAAAAGCCAAGAACCTCTTGGCCCAGTGTGACCTTTGACCCCTCACCTCTGCCCTTTCCCCCCCCCTGACCAGGCCACTCATGTGTTTCTGTTTGCTCCAAAACAAACTCCTCTCCTCCACTCAGCATGGAGCTTTTTCATGTAAATGCATTTCCTATGAACAGTGTCGCCCTAAAACACACTCAGCCTTAATTACATACCCAGCAAACCATATCTCACTGTGAAGCAAACACTGTTACTTTTACTATTATGTCTCACAGACCAAAATGCACACAACAACACTCAGAAACATCCATCTACACCCAACACCTGCCTCCAAGAGACAAAAAAGTCTTAAAAGAGGCACAAAGCAGCTACAAAAAGACTCATAATGACTACAAAGAAGCATAAAACTACTACAATGAGACTCAAAAAATCTACAAAGAGACTCATAAAGACTAATAAATGGGGCAAAACAACCATAAAAAGACAAAAAAAACCTACAAAAAGACCCAAACAATTGCAATTAGACACAAAACAACTTCATAGGCTTGCTGCAAACTGCTGCAAAGAGACACAGAGGCCACAGGACTTAAAATGACTACAAAGAATTATAAAAACGACTACAAAGTGACACAAAAAGACTATAAAGCTGCTACTACAACTACAAAGTGTTGCAAAACAACTGCAAAGAGCAATTATGATTATACCAAAGGGCAAAACAACCACAAAGAGACAAAAAAAACTCAAAGAGACTCAAGATGAATAAAAAAAAATGATGCAGAGTGGCTACAAAAAGAGGCAAAACAACCACAGACAAAAAAACAACAAGAAAACAATTACAATGTGACATAAAAACAACAACAAAGACTTGCAAAACTGCTGCAAAGATACCCACATACCACAGGACTCAACATGACCACGAAGAAACATAAAACGACTACAAAGTGACACAAAAAGACTACAAAGTGACTAGAACAACTAAAAGTCATGCAAAAGAACTGCAAAAAGCAATAATGATTATACAAAAGGGTAAAAAAAAAGCCACAAACATGCAAAAGAACTGCAAAAAGCAATAATGATTATGCAAAAGGGTAAAAAAAAAAAGCCACAAACAGATGCAAAATGACTACTAAGAGAAACAAATCAGTTACAAAGAGACTCAAGATGATTAAAAATAGATGCAAGAGATATGCAAAAATGCAAGTTGGGGCAAAACAGACACAACAACAACAAAAAAGAGGCTGAACAACTATAAATCAGTGTCTTGCTCCTTGTGCATGCCTGTACCCTGTGAGTCAGCTGACCAAAAATCCCTCAGGGTGTCTTTAAAACTTCTTATCTGTGCACAAAGTAATTTAGCTAACCCAAAGAGGCACTTTATCTGCCTCTGCACACTGAAAATCTATATGACTCAAACACCAGAAACTCAGAAACATCATGAATCACTCTCACAGGTTTTATTACAACAGTCTGGGCTCCTGCAGTGTTTTTGCAATATACTCTGTGACCAGCAGGGGCAGCACTGAGCACAGAGCTGCTGCCTCAGACTGTTAATGTGACTGAGTGATTGTTGCACACTTTAAAGGTGAAATCCACTGATTTCACACATTAACATGAGTTAACTTGCCATGCAGAGTCAGTCTGTGCAAACAGTTTATATATCTGTGAAAAATAAAATTGTTTTATAAAATAACACTTTACATGAGTGGCCACTTTTGTGCACATCCTGAGAAGACTTACACATTTTCTTTGCCTCAAAATGTACCTGTCAAAAGTTTTAGAACACCCCAATTTTTCCAGTTTTTTATTGAAATTCAAGCAGTTCAAGTCAAATGAACAGCTTGAAAGGGTACAAAGGTAAGTGGTGAACTGCCAGAGGTAAATAAAAAAAGGTAAGCTTAACCAAAACTGGAAAATAATGTACATTTCAGAATTATACAAGTAGGCCTTTTTCAGGGAACAAGAAATGGGTTAACAACTTAACTCTATGGAGTCTTGGGCTATTTTGTCCATTTTTGAATTCTTTTCATGTCTTTGTAAGTCATTTTGTGTCTTTTTTTGGTAATTTTGTGTCTTTTTTTTGGTCATTTTGTGTCTTTTTTTAGTCATTTTGTGTCTTTTGGTGTCTTTTTTGGTCATTTTGTATCTTTTTTTAGTCATTTTGTGTCTTTTTTGGTCATTTTGTGTCTTTTTTTAGTCATTTTGTGTCTTTTTTTGTCATTTTGTGTCTTTTTTTTTCATTTTGTGTCTTTTTTGGTCATTTTATATCTTTTTTTGGTCTTTTTGTGTCTTTTTTTAGTCCTTTAGTCCAACATAAAATGTGATTTTGAATCTTTTTTTTAACTTTCAAAACACTATCATGCTCAATAAAGAATTTTAAATGTTGCAAATGTGCATTCATTTCAGAGTACACTGAGACATTAAACTGCATCATTTTCAATTAAATTGTGGAAAAGTTGGTGTGTTCTAAAACTTTTGACCAGTAGTGTATCTCATACAGTCTGATACAGAGCCATCTAACACTGTTAAAAGAATGCTTTCTCTCCCATGCTTTTCTATGTTTAATATTCTTTTTATAAAGGATTTTCTTCTGATCTTTCCCCTGATATTTACCATATTAAGTGTAATGAATGTCCTGAATCAGAGCCACTTCTTTCCCAGGATAAACACAGTTGTTTTGAGCTCCTGTATTGTCTGCAGGCTGTAACCTCTCCTCTAATCTGTCTCTTATCTGATACTGGACCCCAAACACAGCCCTGCCCTCTTGTTTACAGCCAGCTCTGCTCACTAATCCTCCAGATCCCTCAAAAGGTTTTTCTTTGTGATTCTTTCAGGGTCCTCAACCCTCCACACTCCAGTCAGTTTTATTTATATCATATCAATATCACACATTTGCCTCAATGGGTTTTTATCTAATCTAATTTTCTGCAGAAAATCTTGAACATGATCTATAAAAGGGTGAGCAGCCAACAGACGGGCTGCATTTGAGTTTGGCACAAAGAAATTCAGGATTGTGTTTATCGTAACTGATTAACTGAGAGGAATATGCTGCGTTGGCAGAACACACAACAGGCTTGAAATTCAATTTACAAAACCTCCAGTTTAGATTTACGCCATTTGCATTCTAACCTCATGCAGCCCTGCCATCAGTAAATCAGGTTCTAGACTGCTTTTAGGCTTTTTTATAACTGGTATTAACATGTGTCCTGAGTAATCTGATTACAAGTAGACAGCTCTAAGTACATCTGCTCACTAATTGAAAACGTCTCCACGTCTTGATTGACCACTTCCCTGCAAAACAACCCGGTCTTTCCAATCTGGGTACAAATAACACCACTAAAAACGTTCAAATTTCATGCAATGCATACCCCAAATTTTGCACGTTTATGATATGCACAGGAGCGTTTCTAATAGTGACCCTACCAGTTGCAGGACATCGTTCGGTTCGCTGTAGTAAAGAAACGGCTGCAGTTTCGTTGAATTTATGTCACAAAACCACTTCTCTAGGTTTAGGGCAACAAGCTTCCTGGTTATGCATTATAAAATACATTTTAAAAAGTAAATAAATGCATGTAAATGCTGGAAGTAATAGTTAGGAGAACAACCTGAAATAGTTACATAAAAATGTGATGCATGAAAGCATCATTTACTTTTACTTTTGTTTTTTTTGCACCGGAACAAAAATGACATTTGCACCAACATACCACAAAGAGACAAAAAAACCTCAAAGAGACTCAAGATGAATAAAAAATTTGATGCAGAGTGGCTACAAGAAGAGGCAAAACAACCACAGACAAAAAAAACAACAAGAAAACAATTACAATGTGACACAAAACAACAACAAAGACTTGCAAAACTGTTGCAAAGATACCCACATACCACAGGACTCAACATGACCACAAAGAAACATAAAACGACTACAAAGTGACACAAAAAGACCACAAAGTGACTAGAACAACTAAAAGTCATGCAAAAGAACTGCAAAAAGCAATAATGATTATACATAAGGGTAAAAGGGTAAAAGGTTAAAAAAGCCATAAACATTTGCACCAACATCCAAAACACAACAGAAAGAAACACACGTTTCTGTTACGTGAGAAATACAGCAGCAGCAGCAGGCATCAACGTACTTCCTGTGTTTATTTTTTTGCCCAAGACAAAATCATGTACACACTGCTAAAAGAATGTGTTCACACTGCAAAAAAAGTCGACTTGTATTTTTTGGCCTAAAACAGCGATTTAAGTTGGTAAAACTTGGAAATATAAATTACTGACATTTAGGGCAATAATGTAAGTTAGCACAACAAAGGAAGCCAGTTGTCTGCTCAAAAACAAGTTGGTGAGTTGTTGTTACTTATATCTTTAAGTTGGGGTTCACAACAAGGGACAATAGTTCTGATAACTCTTATTTCTTTGTTGGGAAATTCGGTCATTAGCGAAAGCTAGCGGCTAACTGATGCTAGCGGCTAACTGATGCTTGCGGCTAACTGATGCTTGCGGCTTACTGATGCTAGCGGCTAACTGATGCTAGCGGCTAACTGATGCTAGCGGCTAACTGATGCTTGCGGCTAACTGATGCTAGCGGCGCTGCTTGTTCCAGCTACAAGAGTAGCCATTAGCGTATCAATGCTAACTCAAAATTGTGGTCGCAACATTAGCTGACATTTCATAGCGGCGTTACAATCGTGCCAATTCAGCACATTGCAGAAGTTAGCAGAAGTAAGGATTAAAAGTTATTACAATGTAAAATTATTTAAAAAATCTGAATTCAGAGTTGAGCAAACTCAAAAACAAAACTTAAAACATTTAGTCTAATTGTCCAACTCAAAATTTTATCGAAGTTTGTTGCCTTGAAATTTTGAGTTCACCCAACTTTTCTTTTTTTGCAGTGCAAATGTGAGTGATCAGATCTCAAATGCCTCCATTAATGTGTCTTTGGCGTGTTCACACCTTTAGTTAGAGCTGTCCATGTGGTATTTATATGTGTGATCTGATCACCTGAATAAATACCAAGTGTGATCGTGGCCTTTCACTGTCTTGCTTTCGGTAAAAAGAGTTGCAACTGAAGCTACAAAAGGTACAACAACCCTTCCCCCTCAGTCTCAGCAATGACCTCACTGCCCTTGTTTTCCGCCCCACCTCCAATCCTATAATTGCCTCTCCAACACACACACACACACATGCACACACACACAAATCCAGACAGCTGTGTTTACACTGAGTGGGTCTGTGGGAACTTCCTGCTGACCTCAGCACAAACAGACAGACAGACAGACAGACAGACAGACAGACTCTTCACTGGATCAATACCTGATCATATGGATCCTTTCACACAATCATAATATTACTAAACGGACACACACAATCAGACTGACTGGACTTGACGGAGCGATTTGCACACAGAATGACACGGAGGAGCGATTTTGCACGGCTGAAGTATCGACTTACAGTTTCTTTGTTGTTGACTGTACATGTGTTGTTCTGAACCTGAACCTGGTCTCACAGGAATCCGTGGAATAGCCACGGAATCACTCAAATTTCCGTGAAACTGACACGGATTTCGCTACAATGCAAGTTAATGACATCATATCCCGTGGCTATTCCATGGATATTTGTTCCTATTGGTTTGTTCCAAGTCATGTGACTTTTAAGGTCCCGGCGGTCAGAACAAAAAACATGGTGGACAGTTCTCTCATTTTAAGTGAAAAAAATCAATATTTTGACTTAGTTTCTGCATAAAAATGGATTTTGATCACATTTCTAGTGAGAAATATATGTTTTATTTTCTAAATCTTCACTCAGTGAATGTACATAATCACTTTGTATGTTGGAATAGCCACGGGATATGACTGGCATTAACTTGCATTGTAGCAAAATCCGTGTCAGTTTCACGGAAATTTGAGTGATTCCGTGGCTATTCCACTGTGTTAAAGTATTCATGTGTTAATGTGTTTTAGTCTTTTTGGTCACTTAATGTCTTTTTTTTTTGTCATTTTGTGTGTTTTTTTTTATCATTTTGTGGTCAATTTGTGTCTTTTTTGGTAATTTTGTTTCCTTTTTTGGTAATTTTATGTCTTTTTTGGTCATTTTGTGTCTTTTCTAGTCATTTTGTGTCTTTTTTTGGTCATTTTATGTCTTTTTTGATCATTTTGTGGTCAATTTGTGTCTTTTTTGGTCATTTTGTTTCCTCATTTTGTTGCTATTTCACGGATTCCTGTGAGACCAGGTTGGTTGTTCTCCCACCGAGACTTTTTTTCTGGAAAACCTGAAAACTTAAGTGAGTTTTTTTTTACACTTGAAACAGCACTAACCTTTTCAACCTCACTAATGGCTAACATGGCTCACACACAGACACACACTGGTCCCTCTGGTCTTGTCTGTAACACAAAGCTCTCATTCATCCTCCTCATGATGACTTTCTTCTATTACCAGGTCAGAGTCAGGAAGTTGAGGTGCTGGCGAAAAATAGACACATCCCATATTTGACACACTTCCAACTGGACCAAGCAGCAATTTCTGGTATTTCTCTTTTAGGTGTGGACTGAAGTTTTCTTGTAGTTATTCAAAGAATCGTCTGTGGCATCGTACAGTTGTAGCTTTGCCATTTTGCGAAGAAACCAAGGTCAAATATGTGGATATGTCTTTCTTTCAAAACAGCTGTAAGCAACAATTTATGAAGTTTTCCACTTATTGTTTCAGCCGCCCCAAAGGAAATGATGCTGTGGGTGTTCAGCCAGGGAAAATCAATCAAGTCAAACTTTATTTTTCACATGTAATTCCAGAACAGGAAACAGAATAAAGAGAAAACAATCCAGTAATACTGCATGAAAAATAGCCGTTTTTCCAACTTTATTAAAAACATATGACGTGTCTGACTTTACATGCAATAAACACAACTTTTTCTTTTTTCCCAAACCTCAAGATTGCCATTTTTTCTTGCAGAACTCCTCAGTTATAATTGCATACACATAGTGTTTAGTGGGGGTATTTTATTTGAAATATCCAGAGTACAATGCAGGTTCCCCTGCCTTTTAAAAGTAGTCCTGGGTTTACAAAAATGGCTGATAACTTCAGAAACATTAGATTTAAATCACTTGTCTTCTTTAATATACATTCATGAAAAAATGTCTTCAATTTCTTGTTCATTTTAATGCCTGGTACAACTAAAGGTACATTTGTTTGGACAAATATAATGATAACAAAAATAGCTCATAAGAGATTAATCTAAGAGCTGATATCTTGCCATTTCCATGTTTTTTTTTTATAATAACCAAAATCATTATCAATTTTACTGTAGTAAGATACCTGTCTGTCAGTTTGTTCTAACTTTAAGTGGTAGTGACTTGCCAAAGTCAGGTTACACGTGACAAGCAAAGCAAGCAGAAGTACCGAACACATGAGAGTCCAAAAATACGATAACAGGCCAGAGAACAAGAAGTCTGAAGAAGAGGAAACAGACAAGAAGAAGTGACACAAACAAAGACAGACTAAGGCCCCGTTTACACGAGGACGCTCGCGGGTGAAAACGACAAAATATTTGATGTGAAGTGCCTTTCGTTTAGACGGTGACGGCGTTTTTGGGGCTTAAAGACGCAAAAATCTGAAACCACCCTCCAGAGTGTAAAAGTGTAATCCTCTCCTCCGTAGCGTGTCGTCTACACTGACAAGACACAAAACTCTGATCTGATCTGCTCACGTCACGTATGTGTTTACGTCACATACATGCTCCAGGACAGGAAATAAAGAAACGTGGGATTATTTCCATGGTGGGACCTTCAAGCTGCTCTGGCAGCTCTAATAAACTTACAGGAGTCTTTCCACCAAATGTCCAGGATATGTACAGATAGTATTAGTGAACAGAGAAGGATCTGGAATTACCTCCATCACATTCTGGATGCAGCGATTGGTGGGAGGAGCCAGACGGCTGTGAACGAGACCTGTTTTTTGTTTCTTTTTTTAGTCATTTTGTGTCTTTTCTGGTCATTTTGTGGTCAATTTGTGTCTTTTTTGGTCATTTTTTTTCTTTTTTTGGTTATTTTGTTTCTTTTTTTGGTCATTTTGTGCCTTTTTTGTTCATTTTGTGTTTTTTTTGTTCATTTTGTGTCTTTTTTGTCATTTTGTGTCTTTTTTGGTCATTTTGTGTCTTTTTTTGGTCATTTTGTGTCTTTTTTGGTCATTTTTTTTCTTTTTTGGTCATTTTTTTTCTTTTTTGAGTTATTTTGTTTCTTTTTTTGGTCATTTTGTGTCTTTTTTTGGCCTGGGAGATCTAGTGATGGTGGAGAACTTTGTGGAAGGAGTAGCTGATGAAAATGTGTGGCGTGAAAACTTCTGCATGCCCAAAGATGCTCTTATGGCTTTAAGTGATGCCGCCTGGCTTCAAACAATCGAATTTCACACACTTTTGTGTCACCGTATGCAGCAGATTTCCTCCTGAAAACGCTCGTCTAAACGAGGAATAAAAAGTGAAGACGAGACGCCACTTTTGCGTCTTCTGTTCAGACCGTCACCATGGAAACGTAGCCTAAATCCAGGGAGGCTGGGTAATAATGAGGGACAGGTGAAACTAATTAAGGGTGAGCCAGAAACACAAAGAGGGCAGGAAGTACAGACAACTCAACAAGAGGCAAAAATAAAACAGGAAACAGAAATGACACTGAAAATAAAAGCATATGACCTTCCACAAAGGAACGAGTTGTTAAAGGTCGGGCCTGATCTTTCCCTTTTATCTCCAGGCTGCAGACAGCAGCACCAGGATGTGGGATTAAAGAAGCATCAAGTCCTTGAATCTTGTATTTGCACTCGATGTCCTTTGTTGATTTCCCAAATTATGCTCTTGATGATGTTTTTACGATGCTTATGTTTCATATTAGACTGTTGTTGCTGTCATGATTGCTGATGTTCTTTTAATATTCTTGCATGCTATTTGTGCAGAGGAAACTGCCTTCGGGGCAATAACAGTTGGATTAATCGATCCCTCGTGTTTACATCTGGATAAAAGTAAAGTTTCTGACTTTTTGTTCTCCAGTTTGTTAGCCATGCGATCAGACATTAGTGCATATAAAAGCTGTCTGGAAGAGTTTTGCTAACGTGACCACAAAGTCTGCTTCATTCATTATGCAACAGTCTAGAGTCTACAGTCCAGACTACTTTCCTCTCCTTTCCCTGATTGAGTACTATCACTCTGAGAAAGGATCACAGCTTACAGAGTAATGCATGCTGCTTTAGAGCAGTAGTTCTCAACCTTTTTGAGTCGCGACCCCCAATTTAACGTGCATGTTGTCCGTGACCCCCGCTCACTGAACACAATCTCACACGCACAGTTCAGATCACCCAAAAAAGAAACAAAATGACCACAAAATGATCAAAAAAGACAACAAATGACAAAAAAAGACACAAAATGACTAAAAAAAGACACAAAATGTCCAAAAAAGGAAACAAAATGACCAAAAAAGACACAAAATGACTAAAAAAAATAAACAAAATGACCAAAAAAGTAAACAAAATGACCAAAAAAGACACAAATTGACCACAAAATGATCAAAAAAGACACAAAATGACCAAAAAATGACCAAAAAACGAAACAAAATGACCACAAAATGAGCAAAAAAGACAAAAATGAGCAAAAAAGACACAAAATGACCAGAAAAGACACAAAATTACCAAGAAAAAGACACAAAATGACCAAGAAAAAGACACAAAATGACCAAAAAAAGACACAAAATGACCAAAAAAGACACAAAATGACCAAGAAAAAGACACAAAATGACCAAAAAAGACACAAAATGGCTAAAAAAATACACAAAATGTCCAAAAAAAAGGAAACTAAATGACCAAAAAACACACAAATTGACCACAAAATGATCAAAAAAGAAACAAAATTACCAAAAAAAACACAAATTGACCACAAAATGATAAAATAAATACACAAAATTACCTAAGAAGACACAAAATGATCAAAAAAAGACACAAAATGACCCAAAAAAGAAACAAAATTACCAAAAATGACACAAAATGACAAAAAAAAGACAAAATGTCCAAAAAAAAGGAAACAAAATGACCAAAAAACACACAAATTGACCACAAAATGATCAAAAAAAGGACACAAAATGACAAAAACCCCACAATGACCAAAAAAAGACATTAAATGACTAAAAAGACAAAAACACATTAACACTTTAACACAGTGGAGACAGAGCTGACTTCCAAAATGATTTGGCGACCCCCAGAAATCATCTCGCGACCCCAATTGAGGTCCCGACCCCAAGGTTGAGAATAGCTGCATTACGCTGACTATCTTGTCTGCATGTGAGAATAAAGTCACCTTAATGAAAATATATAATCATTTCCTGCTTATTCTAGAGGCCATAAAGGAGAACAGATTAACCTGATGAAGGAAGCTGGAGGACTTCAGTGACCTATTTCAGATCAATACGTGCTGCATGTGAGGGAGTCCGGATCAATGACTTTGACCAGAGTTATCACACAGCGATACATATCTATGTGGCATAACAAGTCTCAGAATGATTACATGCTTACTCACAGGGCCATAACGATGCCAGCTGCTATAGAGGAAGCAGTGAGAGCAGAAAATCACACGATATTTTCTTCTGGCAGGCCGCTGCAGCCTTTTCCCATAAATAGAGCCACCTCATAAATTTCATTGCATCAATTTGCATCTTGCTTTGCCCTTCGCTTCGCAACACATACTTAAAAACAGCAAACCATAAAAATGGATGCAGAATTATAAACAGCACCGCTAGCGAGCCGCTTGAATGTCATTCAGATGAGCTCATGTCATCACAGTGTGCTTTTCGGTGTGTTTGGAGCCAAGAAATGCATTTCTGCTGCACAGTAGCAGGCAGGACGGAGCCTTTTTATGGCCCCGGAGGCTAAATAACATCAAATCAAGACTCAAGTGTTTGAATCAGGTTTCTGTGTTGGCACTGACTGTAGAATAATCAGTCCAAACTCTAAAATTAAGTCAAGAATGTGTTTATTTTTGTCATTTAACATTTATAGACTCATTTCCAGTATCTGTCCCTGGATGATTTTGTTTATTAGGCAGTGGTGGAAAAATGACTCCACTACAGTAAAAGTCCTGCATTCAAATCTTACTGAAGTAAAAGTACAAAAGTATCAGCATCAAAATGTACTTAAAGTATCAAAAGTAAAAGTACTCATTATGTAGAATGGCCCTACTCAGATTTTTTTTTCAAAAATATTTTTATTGAAAAATACAATAAAAAAATGTCCAATTACAGGAATACAATTATCCTTTTCTTATTTTTTATACATATATGTACATGTAAACAGTCACATATACACATACACAAACGAAAATGAACAAAAACTCTGATAAAATTGTAGAAGCTCAGCACCTCACAACCAACAAACATACTATTGATCAATTATGCAATATAAAATGCACAACAACAGTAATAGGCAGAAATTCAATCAGGTAATACCTCTAAATTAGTGAAATAGGAAATAAAAGGTTGCCATTTGTGTAAAAATTTGACTGTACTTCCTCTTAATGTATATTTAATTTTTTCAAGCTTTAAAAAAAACATGATGTCTTTAAGCCAACGGGAAACAGAAGGAGATTTAGCAGATTTCCAGTGTAACAATAATACTCAGATTTTTATATATATTCCAAATATATTATTGGATTATTATTATTATACATGCATTTATGTAAGCAGTGTATTCTTTTTCTCAAGGCAGGGCTTGAGGTTTAATCTAAAAAAAGGCAAATTTATCACATTTTTTAAAATGTTAAATCTCCACCTGAAGGTAACTAAATCTCTCAGCTAAATGTAGCATAGAGTAAGAAGTAGTTTGTATTGATGCACTTATGTACGGTAAGCAGCATTTCAATGTTGTTAAATTAGGGCTCATTTTCACTACTTAATATACTGTTGTGTGGTTAATTTGAGAAAAACTGTACAACTGTAAATTGTACAGAAGTACAGTACTTGAGTAAATGTACTTAGTTACATTCCACCTCTGGTAATAAACTCAGAAAACACATATAAAACAGCACCGAAAACAAACTGATTCAAAATTACAGCTTATCAATAAATTAGATAATCAAACAAAACATAGGAAAATAAGGGTGCAAACAGAGCAAATATGATAAAGCTCAAATTAAAACAGGTAAATTGGTCAAATTATATGATATATGTATTGATTCCTTAAATCCTCCTCTAACAGCAGTGGGCTGTGGGTGGAATTCTTGCTCTCAGAAACTTTATTTCCAATCCTGAACTCAAGGACAAATATGTTGAAATGGTTCTTTTATATATATATTTACATGTCCTGCCTACTCAAGAACGGCACAATTACCCGTCCGCCTCATATAATAAAAGCTCTGCTGCTGTGATTGGCAGAGAAAATAACAAGAATGGAAAACTGCTGAACCACAGATAAGAGCCAGAGCTGAAGATGAACACTGTGTATAGTTTAGAGCTGGATATTGTTAAACCAGTTTCTGCACCAGCAGTCTGGCATGCAACCTCAGAAATCCAACATGTGGACTGAAGAAGCTGTGTGACGGGGCGATGAGGGCGGGGTCCTTCATGGGTCGGCCCCGCTCTGAGGTTCCACTGTAGGCCATGTGTTACATGACGTGTTACATGATGTGTTACATGATGTGTTACATGACGTCCATATGTGGAGGAGAGTTATATGCATCCATTCAGTCATCCATGGAGATATTCTCCAGAGCTGCATAACAGTTACATGATCCAACCCACAATTGGGGTCGCGAGATGATTTCTGGGGGTCGCCAAATCATTTTGGAAATCAGCTCTGTCTCCACTGTGTTAAAGTGTTCATGTGTTTTAGTCTTTTTGGTCATTTAATGTCTTTTTTTGGTCATTTCGGGGTTTTTTTTTGTCATTTTGTGTCTTTTTTGTGTGTCTTTTTTTGGTAATTTTGTGTCTTTTTTGGTAATTTTGTGTCTTTTTTGGTAATTTTATGTCTTTTTTTGGTCATTTTGGGGTCATTTTGTGTATTTTTTGGGTCATTTTATGTCTTTTTTGGTCATTTTGTGTCTTTTTTTGGTCATTTTGTGTCTTTTTTGTCATTTTGTGTCTTTTTTTGGTCATTTTGTTTCCTTTTTTTGGTCATTTTGTGTCTTTTTTGTCATTTTGTGTCTTTTTTTGTCATTTTGTCTTTTTTTTTGGTCATTTTGTTTCTTTTCTGCGTCATTTTGTGTCTTTTTTTGGTCATTTTGTGTCTTTTTGGTCATTTTATGTCTTTTTGTGGTCATTTTGTGTTTTTTTTAGTCATTTTGTCTTTTTTTGGTCATTTTGTGTCTTTTTTTGGTCATTTTGTGTATTTCTTTGGTGATTTTGTGTCCTTTTTTGGTCATTTTGTTTCCTTTTTTGGTAATTTTGTGTCTTTTTTGGGTCATTTTGTGTCTTTTTTTGGTCATTTTATGTCTTTTTTTGGGTCATTTTGTGTCTTTTTTGGTAATTTTGTTTCCCTTTTTTGTCATTTTGTGTCTTTTTTTAGTCATTTTGTCTTTTTTTTGTCATTTTGTTTCTTTTCTGCGTCATTTTGTGTCTTTTTGTGTCTTTTTTTGGTCATTTTATGTCTTTTTGTGGCCATTTTCTGTCTTTTTTTGGTCATTTTGTGTCCTTTTTTGGTCATTTTGTTTCCTTTTTTTGGTCATTTTGTTTCCTTTTTTTGGTCATTTTGTGTCTTTTTGTGTCTATTTTTAGTCATTTTGTCTTTTTTTGGTGATTTTGTTTCTTTTCTGCAACATTTTGTGTCTTTTTTGGTCATTTTGTGTCTTTTTTTGGTAATTTTGTTTCCTTTTTTGGAAATTTTGTGTCTTTTTTGTCATTTTTGGTCATTTTATGTCTTTGTGGTCATTTTGTGTCTTTTCTTGGTAATTTTTTGTCCTTTTTTGGTCATTTTGCTTCCTTTTTTGGTATTTTTGTTTCCTTTTTTGGTAATTTTGTGTCTTTTTTGGGTCATTTTGTGTCTTTTTTTGGTCATTTTATGTCTTTTTTTGGGTCATTTTGTGTCTTTTTTGGTAATTTTGTTTCCCTTTTTTGTCATTTTGTGTCTTTTTTTAGTCATTTTGTCTTTTTTTTGTCATTTTGTTTCTTTTCTGCGTCATTTTGTGTCTTTTTGTGTCTTTTTTTGGTCATTTTATGTCTTTTTGTGGCCATTTTCTGTCTTTTTTTGGTCATTTTGTGTCCTTTTTTGGTCATTTTGTTTCCTTTTTTTGGTCATTTTGTTTCCTTTTTTTGGTCATTTTGTGTCTTTTTGTGTCTATTTTTAGTCATTTTGTCTTTTTTTGGTGATTTTGTTTCTTTTCTGCAACATTTTGTGTCTTTTTTGGTCATTTTGTGTCTTTTTTTGGTAATTTTGTTTCCTTTTTTGGAAATTTTGTGTCTTTTTTGTCATTTTTTGTCATTTTTGGTCATTTTATGTCTTTGTGGTCATTTTGTGTCTTTTCTTGGTAATTTTTTGTCCTTTTTTGGTCATTTTGCTTCCTTTTTTGGTATTTTTGTGTCTTTTTTGTCATTTTGTGTCTATTTTTAGTCATTTTGTCTTTTTTTGGTAATTTTGTTTCTTTTTTGGTCATTTTATGTCTTTTTGTGGTCATTTTGTGTCTTTTTTGGTAATTTTGTGTCTTTTTTGTCATTTTGTGTCTATTTTTAGTCATTTTGTGTCTTTTTTTAGTCATTTTGTCTTTTTTTGGTCATTTTGTTTCCTTTTGTTGGTCATTTTGTGTCTTTTTTTAGTCATTTTGTGTCTTTTTTTAGTCATTTTGTCTTTTTTTGGTCATTTTGTTTCTTTTCTGCATCATTTTGTGTCTTTTTTTGGTCATTTTGTTTCCTTTTGTTGGTCATTTTATGTCTTTTTAGTCATTTTGTGGTCATTTTGTTTCTTTTTTTGGGTGATCTGAACTGTGCATGTGAGATTGTGTTCAGTGAGTGGGGGTCCCGGACAACATGCATGTTAAATTGGGGGTCGCGACTCAAAAAGGTTGAGAACTACTGATCTATAATACTGACAAACAGTTATCTGGCTTCTAGTTTGCTTTTTTACACTGAACTAGAACCCTTTTTCCACTCTGCACAGTATAGTGCATATTTCTATCAAAACCATGGAAAATCACATTGTGTTATGCTTTTAAAATTGTGAAATCTCACTGTCCTGCTTTGCATTTGACGTGGTTTTCTCCTGAACTGTAAATCCTCCTGGAACAAAGCGTAGAAAATCACACCATGTGACCATCTTTCATCATCATTTTCTCTTATTGCATCTCTGCCTGTCTTAGTGACATAGAGGTTGTTATTGTCGTCTAATCCTTCATAATATTTCTTACGGGCGGCGGTACAGTGATTGGATTAACAAACAAGGTGTTTTAAGAAACAACATGTAGGTGCAGGGGCCCGAAAATGATTGCAAGGTGACTCAAACAGATGAGAGGCCAGAACAACTATTCAATCTAGACAAAACATCCATAAAATTGATTACAAAGTGGTGTAAAACAGCTGCAAAAAGACTTAAAGAGACTCACAACAACCATAAAGAAAGACAAAACATCCACAAAGAGACACAAAGAAACTAAAGAGAGACGCAAAACGACTAAAAATGTACTCAAAAACTACAAAGACTCCACAACAACCACAAAGTGATGCAAAACAGCTGCATAAAATACACAAAAAGACTCACAACAACTATGAAAAGAGATGAAACAACCACAAAGAGACACAAATTGACTATAAAGACACACAAAACTACTACAAAGTGATGCAAAACAGCGGCAAAGACATTCACAACCATAAGAGACAAATGAGACAAAACAACCACAAAGAGACACAAATTGACTATAAAGAGACAAAATAAAAAATAAAAAAGACGTGACAAAACTTCCACAGAAAAAAAACTATTACAAAGTGACCAAAATAACAACAAAGAGACACAAAATGACCATAAAGACACAAAAAAACCACAGAGAGGAATAATGACTCAAAATGATCAAAAAAGACAAAAATGAGTAAAAAAGACACAAAATGACCAAAAAAAGACACAAAATGACCAAAAAAAGACACAAAATGTTCAAAAAAAGGAAACAAAATGACCAAAAAAGACACAAATTGACCACAAAATGATAAAAAAAGACACAAAATTACCTAAAAAGAGACAAAATGATCAAAAAAAGACACACAAAAAAACACAGAGAGGAAAAATGACTGTATGTCTTGGTCCTATGTAGGGAAGGTGGAGGGGCGTTTTCCATGTTTCTGCTCAGGGGCTCATTGTCTCATAATCCAGCCAAGGTTAAAACACAAACTGCAGTATAAATATACTGTAATATACTATGGTATATTATGCGTTCTCTGTATATATTTCATGCGGTGCTGCTTCCATGGCGGTTTTATTTGAAACACTTCTCTGACAGACCAAATGAAATGGTTTCCATACAAGGACTGTTTTGACTGGAAGGACCTCAGAGTTGAGAGGACGCTGAGCAAACAGAGCCCACTAATGGCGGCCATGTTGCTTTACCATTTGTGCGTGCATACTTTGAGACGGTGCCAAGCCAACTGTATACGCTGGAGGTGACGGGATTTAACAGTTTCCCCCTCCGCTGTACAAACGCTGGCCTGTCTGCTGCGTGTTTTTGCTTCCATAAAAAGGATGCAGGTGTGTGGGTTTAACCTGCACCTACACCCCAACACACACACACACACACACACACACACACACACATATAGATCCTGTGAGAGTTGTGCTGCCTCACTCTCCCAGGTGAATCCTGGTAAAAATAACTTCAGGCTGTTCACAACCCTGAAGGCTTTCGAGTGTCAACAGAGCCTCACACCTCACCTCTAGAGTTGTTTTTAGTGAATATGTTGTTGTAAGTGTTCAATGCATGCAAAAAATACACTCATTCACACACACAGCAACTTTTGCATGCTTTATTTTGGCAAGTATGTTCACATTTAAGGATCTGGAAGTCAAAAAAGGTGCAGAATTTGCAGCTTTGTGTTAAAACGGGGCAAGCTGCACAGTCGACCTACATTATATCTGTGAGTATTTGCATGCATGCTGCAGGTGAAGCAGATGTACCAACATCTGCAAGAGAATGACAAAAACAAACGATAAAATGATTGCAAAGAGAGTCAATAAGTTGATAGAGGCCATAACAATTATCAAAAAAGACAAAATTGACACAAATTGACTACAAAGAAAACAACAAAGACTCACAGCAACTATGAAGAGACAAAAAATCACAACAAAGATAATAAAAATAGATACAAAAATACGACAAACTGACTCAAAAAGACTGCAAAGACTCCACAACAACTACAAAGTGATGAAAAACAGCTGCAAAGACACTTAAGACCAAAAAACAACCACAAAGAGACACAAAGAAACTAAAACGAGACACAAAATTACTTCAAAGTAGTGCAAAACAGCTACAAAATGACACAAAGTGTATTGTATAAAAGTAAACAATTTGCAGAATTTGCAGGCTTTCGAGTGTCAACAGAGCCTCACACCTCACTTCTAGAGTTGTTTTTAGCGAATATGTTGTTGTAAGTGTTCAATGCATGCAAAAAATACACTCATTCACACACACAGCAACTTTTGCATGCTTTATTTTGGCAAGTATGTTCACATTTAAGGATCTGAAAGTCAAAAAATGTGCAGAATTTGCAGCTTTGTGTTAAAACGGGGCAAGCTGCACAGTCGACCTACATTATATCTGTGAGTATTTACATGCATGCTGCAGGTGAAGCAGATGTACCAACATCTGCAAGAGAATGACAAAAACAAATGATAAAATGATTGCAAAGAGACTCAATAAGTTCATAGAGGCCATAACAATTATCACAAAAGACAAAACAACCATAAAGAGACACAAATTGACGACAAAGAGGCAATAAGAAATTAAAAACAACAAAGACTCACAGCAACTATGAAGAGACAAAAATTCACAACAAAGAATAAAAATAGATACAAAAATACTACAAATTGACTCAAAAAGACTGCAGAGACTCCACAACAACTACAAAGTGATGCAAAGAGACAGCTGCAAAGACAAAAGAAACAAAGCAACCTCAAAGAGACACAAAGACAACTAAAAAGAGACACAAAACTGGTAATGTCAGGAAGGGAGTCAAAATGACAAAAAGAAACAATAAAATGATTGCAAAAGTTGACAGAAGCCATAACCCTTTTCAAAAAAGAGAAAACAACCATAAAGAGACACAAATTGACAACAAAGACAATAAAAATAGATGCAAAATGACTACAAATTGACTCAAGAAGACTGCAAAGACTCCACAACAACTACAAAGTGATGGAAAACAGCTGCAAAACAACCACAAAGAGACACAAAGAAACTAAAACGAGACACAAAATGACTTCAAAGTAGTGCAAAACAGCTACAAAATGACACAAAGTATATTGTATAAAAGTAAACAATTTGCAGAATTTGCAGGCTTTCGAGTGTCAACAGAGCCTCACACCTCACCTCTACAGTTGTTTTTAGCGAATATGTTGTTGTAAGTGTTCAATGCATGCAAAAAATACACTCATTCACACACACAGCAACTTTTGCATGCTTTATTTTGGCAAGTATGTTCACATTTAAGGATTTGAAAGTCAAAAAATGTGCAGAATTTGCAGCTTTGTGTTAAAACGGGGCAAGCTGCACAGTCGACCTACATTATATCTGTGAGTATTTGCATGCATGCTGCAGGTGAAGCAGATGTACCAACATCTGCAAGAGAATGACAAAAACAAATGATAAAATGATTGCAAAGAGACTCAAAAAGTTGATAGAGGCCATAACAATTATCGAAAAAGAAAAAAGCAACCATAAAGAGACACAAATTGACGACAAAGAGGCAATAGGAAATTAAAAACAACAAAGACTCACAGCAACTATGAAGAGACAAAAATTCACAACAAAGATAATAAAAATAGATACAAAAATACTACAAATTGACTCAAAAAGACTGCAGAGACTCCACAACAACTACAAAGTGATGAAAAACAGCTGCAAAGACACTTAAGACCAAAAAACAACCACAAAGAGACACAAAATGAGTTCAAAGTAGTGCAAAACAGCTACAAAATGACACAAAGTATATTGTATAAAAGTAAACAATTTGCAGAATTTGCAGGCTTTCGAGTGTTAACAGAGCCTCACACCTCACCTCTAGAGTTGTTTTTAGCGACTATGTTGTTGTAAGTGTTCAATGCATGCAAAAAATACACTCATTCACACACACACAGCAACTTTTGCATGCTTTATTTTGGCAAGTATGTTCACATTTAAGGATCTGAAAGTCAAAAAATGTGCAGAATTTGCAGCTTTGTGCACAGTCGACCTACATTATATCTGTGAGTATTTGCATGCATGCTGCAGGTGAAGCTTCACTAAGAAGTTTCAGTCACTGGGCAGATGTTTTGTAGTAACACTGGGACTGGAGGTCACTGAACCTTCAGAGGGTGTTGCAATCTCCCTCCTCAGGTGACCAATGAAAACCCAGAAATACCTGGTGATAGGAAGGCAGGGGAGGGGCCGCCACGCTCGCTCTAGCAAAACAACATCTTGTTATTGTGTGTGTGACAGAATGTGTGCCAGAGGGTGTGGTGGTGGAGAAGAAGGAGGGGGGCTGGTGGTTAACAGGATTGATAAGGTGATTGAGAAAAACACTCTAAAAGGTGATTGGACAGATGGCGGAGGTGTGTCAAACTGGAAAAGTTTGTTTTAACCTTTCTGTGTTTAGATTTCATTGTGTAAATGATTGGCTGTGTGTAGCTCCACCACGGGGCCCATATGTGTTTCATTTCAACACAATTCCTCTCAGATCATTTTTCATAACATCTCTGAACCCTGCCCCCGCTCTCCCATGTTACACGAGCCGCGTGGAAACACAACACCATTTGGCCCAAAGCTGTCCAAATATGGCCCGTGGCCCATTTGGTCACGCACTAGCCCCCCCCCCCCCCCCTCGCGCGCCCCTCGAAAAGGGCTAACACAAGAAATCGTTCATCATGTTCGTAATTCAATCAACAGCAATTTCATTACAAGAGCACAACAGAGACAGATAACGCTGGTTCTCTTCTTCTTTGCAAACCATTCAAGTGTTTTTTTCAATGTAATTACCAGCAGCATATCTTGTGCTAAATGCTAATGTAGCGGGGCGCAGAATGACGTCACACAGGCTCAATCTGGTGCTACACATTTATTTTAGATTTCTCTGCAAATTGCAAGAATAATACTTTAGATTTATAATCGCTACACAGCGTATTGTGCTTCCATCTAGTACACAGGGATTTCATTATCTGACTTGCTCTATTTACCACAACTGACATTCAAAACCAAAGAACATAAAAGATTTTCTATATGCAGTATGTCTAATCCTGTCATGTAGTTACCTAGTATAACACCATTTTATTCTTAACAATACTTATATAATACAATCTACTATATTAATGCAATTACCCTGGGCTCCCTCGGACGAGGGCTCATTGTCATGGCTCTACAATGGCGGTCCGAGGCCTCTCGGTAGCCGATAATGGGCTAACATTACATATTTATCTTTACAGTCTAATAAACCTACCAGAACTAACAATATGAACAGTGGGTTACAGTGTCACCATTGCTCACACACAGGGTATCTCTATTACATCACCCGCTTACCTGCAAATTGCAAGAATAATACTTTAGATTTATAATCGCTACACAGCGTATTGTGCTTCCATCTAGTACACAGGGATTTCATTATCTGACGTGTTCACACGGGACTTCATCGTACTCACGCGAGACTTCATCGTACTCACGCGAGACTTCATCGTAACCACGCGAGACTTCCTTGTGACTCTCACTGCGCATACACCGCTCCTGTAGCAACACTGCCACCTGCTGGAGATACCCTGGCGCCGCTTGTACAATAACACTGGCCATAAATTACACTGTACCCATCATTTTTAAACAACATGAAAACTTAACAGCTCTAATTAGCCTACATTCACACATATAACACAGATGAACACTCTTCCTTACTCCCTGGAATTATTCAGTTTCACAACTTTATGACTTATTGTGCCACACTCTCCCCCTCAATTTTTAAATGTCTCTGAACATTTAGTTACCAAACATCTGTCTTCCACAAGTTGACTTGCTCACTGACTTCACATGGTGATACTTTTAAGTACACTTAGTGTTCCAAAGTACATGAATTACTTCTGTAATTCACATTGTAATTACCCTTGTAGGGTCAATTAATTGTCATGCACATTTAAGTTAGTATTCGCCACACATTGTCAGTTACTGTAAACCCCTAATCCATCCAGATTAACATTCAAATGTAACAGAACTCTAATTTCGGCCTCAGTTCGTTTAGTCTGTCACCAGTCACTTTTGTTAACAGTACAAGTTCAACTACATTTTGTGGGACTTTCTCTCCCACACAGTGGTCTTTCAAGTGTCCATTTCACAGTCTCTTTTTCTTCCTTCTCAGCAAATGTCTCTATGCACTGCAATCCTAACTAATTACCTCTATGTCCATTGATATCCATGGCCGCCACAGTCTTTCACAGGATGTAGGCATACTCACGTTCATGTTATCCACACCAACCTCCACCACAGTCGGCTCACCCAAGGCTCGATAGGTCAGCATCCTCGGTCGACGTCTCTGCCTCTGTGGATAGGTGGTTGCTGGTGATGATTCCTGGTCATCTTCCTCTGATGACACTTGTAGACTCTCTGCAGACTCATCCACATTGTCTCCGTCATCGACCCCTGGTGTGATGTCCATGATGTCTGCTGCCACGTCCTCTTGTTCTGGCTGTCTCTCTTGCCTCTCCTGGTTTGATACAAATGTCTCTGCATCTGGGTTGAGGCCTGCAGTTCTCTGACGTGACTGCTGGTAGTCTGGGAACCGACACACCAGGTTGACATCCTCACTGCTCTCACTGTCAGAGCTCTCCACTCGCAGGTGTCTATTAGGCTGCCTTAGTCTCTTCAGTGTCTGATGCTTCCTCGTTTCCTGTTTTGAGTTGATCGTAGGCTCATTTAGAGGTAAGCTGTCACATGGGAGCAGGAGATTTCTGTGTAACACACGACTTTTGCCACCTCCTTCTGGAACCACTTCATACACAGGGCTGTCACTGGACCTCCTTTTCACTACAACATGAACTTTACTTTCCCAGTAGGACCGCAGTTTACCAGGACCTCCCCTTTCCGACAAGTTGCGAACAAGCACTCTCCCACCAGGTTGAAGGTCAGTCCCATGAACCTTTTTATCATACCCCCTTTTTCCTCTGGATGCCTCTCGGGCAGCTGTTTTGGAGGCTATCTGATAAGCTTGTTGCATTCTGGTTTGCCAGTTCTGAACATACTCTGCATAACTTTCCTGTTTCTCACTGGGCTGCAGGTTGAACAACAGGTCTATGGGCAGACGAGGGGATCGGCCATAAAGCAGGTAATATGGAGAGAACCCAGTTGTTCCGCTGCGGGTGCAGTTATAAGCGTGCACCATCTTAGCAAGCGAGCTCTTCCAGTCTGCCTTTTGTGTATTTGTCAGTGTACGAAGCATGGACAGAAGAGTTCTATTAAAGCGCTCTACCTGCCCATTTCCTTGCGGGTGGTAGCAGGTCGTGTGGGAGCCTCGTACATCACAACACTTTTGCAACTGGGCCATTAGCTGGTTTTCGAACTCTCTGCCCATGTCATGGTGAATCTTCTCTGGGAACCCAAAGCGGAGGGCAAAATCATTGAACAGCTTCTCAACCACAGTCTTTGCAGATTTGTTTTTTGTAGCATAAGCCTGGGAAAAGCGAGTATAGTGATCCACTACTACTAGGATGTACTCAAATCCTTGCTTACAGGCCTCTAAATGCAAAAAGTCTATTGAGACTAGTTCAAAGGGGCGTGTCGTAACAATGGATATCAAAGGAGCTCTAGTTGCTTTGTGTGGTCGTTTTGCTTTTAGACACTCACACACCTGGGTCACAAAATGTTCAGTGTCACTATGCATGCGGGCCCAATAAAATCTGTCCTGAATAAGGTTTAGAGTTCTCTCAACCCCCAAGTGTCCCATTTCTTTATGCAACTCTTGGAACACTGTCTGATGATGTTCTTTTGGTAGGACCAGCTGACATTTATCTCCTGATTTCCTGTAGAGGATCCCATTGTCATTGATAAACAGTTTTTTCCACTGTCTTAATAAGACTCTCACATCTGCAGGGTCTGTTCTAAGAGACTTTCTGGGAGGATACTGGTTGTTCTCTTTGTACTGCAGAACTCGACCAATGATAGGGTCTCTCTTTTGGCTTTCTCGAATCTGCTGTGGTGTTAATGGTTCAGCCAGGGTAGGTAAACATGCATCACTCACTAAGTTCAATGTATTCATGTGAGCTGTTGTTTCCCAGGATGGTGGATAGTCTCTCTGCATCTTAACTCCCTGAACAGATGCACTGATCACCTCCTGACTCACTTCTTCTGTGCACTGCTCCATGAGTTCATTTATATCCAGTGGCATACGAGAGAGACCATCTGCATCAGCATTGTGTTTACCAGGTCGGTACTTGATAGAAAAGTTAAAGTCGGCCAGCTGGGCAACCCACCTATGGCCTGTGGCATTTAGCTTAGCTGTTGAAAGGACGTAGGTCAGGGGATTATTGTCTGTATATACCAAGAAATGAGGAGCATGGTACAGGTAGTCCCGAAAACGCTCACATATAGCCCATTTTAATGCTAGGAACTCTAGCTTCCCTGAGTGCAGATGATAGTTTTTCTCAGGTGGGGTGAGTGTTCTGGAGCCATATCCAATTACTGCCATCTTGCCATTTTGCCTCTGATAAAGGACTGCTCCCAATCCCTCCTGAGAGGCATCACAATGTAGAATAAAAGGTTGTGTGAGATCGGGGTACCCCAGGATGGGAGGCTCAGTTAGTTTGTCGATGAGGGAGTCTAGCGTCTGCTGGTGGCTAGGTGTCCAGTTAATGGGAGTGTTAGGTGGAAGATTACCTTTGTTCCTGGTGACAGTCTTTTTCTTGTTTTTGGAATCTTTAAGTGGTATTTTCTCAGGGGGCAATGAGAACAGCTGGTAGAGTGGCTTCGCTATTCTGGAGAAGTCTGGTATGTATGCTCTGTAATAAGAGAGGAATCCAAGCATCCTTCTCAAATCTCCAACAGTTGCGGGCACTCTGTTCTTTAATGCTTGTACTGGGGCCACTTCTGCTGGGTCCATAGTATACCCTTCACCAGACACCACACGTCCCAGAAACCTCACCTTCCTTTTGAAGACTTCACACTTGCGGGGACTGAGTTTCACCCCATGTTTCTGATACCTTTGCAGCACCATTCTCAAGTGGCTGACATGGTCCTCAAAACTGGGGCTGTGAACCAGATTATCGTCCAGATATGGTTGACACATGACATCTCTCAAGCCAACTAAGCACTCCTCCATACTTCTCTGGAACTCAGCGGGGGCTGCACTCAAGCCAAATGGGATTCTTACCCACTGGTAGAGGCCCCATGGTGTTACAAAAGCAGTCAAGGGCTGACTTTCCTCATCCAGAAACCCTTGATGGTAAGCCTTTCCTTGATCCAACACAGAGAACCAAGAGCTACCTGTGATAGAGTCCAGCATGTCTTGGATCCTGGGAATGGGGTGACGATCAGGGACTGATTTTCGGTTCAACTCTCTGTAGTCACAACACAATCTCAAAGTTCCATCTTTCTTTCGCACACATACGACTGGTGAGGCATATGGTGATCTTGACTGGGTTATCCAACCCCTGTTCAGCAAGTCTTGAAGGTACTCTTTGACCTCCTGATGTAGCGGCTTGGGAACTGACATGTATGTTTTCTTTACTGGGGTGGTGTCATGCAGTGTTATGTGAAGCTTCAAGGTAGGAATTGAACCTATGTCATCTTCGTCGTAGGCAAATGCATGACACTCCTCTCTCAGTAATTGTCTCACTGTCTCTCTCTGTGCATCGCTTAAGTGGCTGAGGTCAACCTGGGGATCCCATTGAGTCGGCTTTTGTGTTTTTGTCTTGTCGCTGTTGCTCTGACTTCCCACTTCAGTTGGTATTGTTTTGTTTTGGTCGTTCTTTTGCTTCCCTGTCTCACCTATGTTTATCTGTTCTGTTTTCACAACATAAGTAGTCTTAAAGGTTTGGAGGTGACCAAGGACTGTGCGCTGGCTTAAGATAATGTCCTCCTTGTTTGTGTTTGCTATGGGGATTGGCACATAGCCTGACCTATCATTAGGGACAGTTACAAGACCCTCCTCAATTGTGACACCTTCAGGTAATGTAAGCTCTCTACTGGGGACCAACAGAAGGTCCTGACCTTTAAACTGAGCTCCAGTATTAGCTTTAACATTAACAATGGTGACCTGTTCGGCAGCTAACTTGATTGTCCTTTTTCCTGTGTGCACAATGCCTACATCTCCATCACTATCTGAGGTCTGGATTATCTTTAACATGGCCTGTGCTATCTTGAATGTGACTGTAAAGGCTTTACACACTGTTTGGATGGCCTGTACTTTTGAGTGCTGCCTGTCCTCACCTTTAAGTAGTTCCTCTATCACATTGTAGCCAATAATAGGCTGCTCTGCTATATTTGGGTCACTGGACACAAGGAAGGGTACTAGCAATGGCTCTAGCAACTTTGAGTCTGTGCCTAGCCTGAACTCCACCTCCACCCAGCCCAGAAAAGGAATATGTGTCTGGTTTGCAGCTAACCCCACCAGTTGATCTGACTCTAACAATTCACTTAGCGGTTTTACTCTGTGATTTGGTAAGTTCAATTTTCTCCATTCCTCATTAATGAGACATGCCTGGGCACCTGTGTCCCACAATGCTTCCACTGGGACTGAATCTAACTGACAGTGGACCATACATCTCTTACCAATAAGATTCAGGAGTTTTGCTTTGCTGCGAGGTGGGAGATAGTTGACTGTTGTAGTTGGAGGAGGGTTATCAGGGGTGCTAGTGCTCCGCTTGTCGGGACAGGAAGGGGAGTAATGGGCTACTGAGGGTCCCTGCTCAGCAGCCCTCTCCAGTTTCCCTGCTGCTCTTGGCTCCGTCGACAGCCCCTGGAGAGGTGCCCCTCCTGGCCACACCTATAACAGTGTCTGCAGGATTCACTTAACTGGGCTTCCTGACATGCTCTGCAGCCACGAAGTCTTCCATGGTACTGAGCGGTGGTTCGCTCAGCTTGGTTTTTCTTAGTAGCCTCTACTGTCTCTAACACCATTTTTTTTATTTCTAGCACTTCTGCCTTTAGCCCTTCTATGAGTTGACTTGTGTCCGTCTCTTCCTCTCCTTTTCTCACCTGATTTTTCTTACTCTTTTTGGCTATCTCTCTGTTGCTTGCTATGTCTATTTTGTCATTTATAATCTCAGTCTCTCCTCTAAGGGGTGGCTCGAAGTGGTGGGAATATACCTCTGCCTGCACTTCACTGAGTCTTGGAGACCTACTCATGACTGTTTTTCTCAGTTTCTGCTGTCTTTCCTGCTCTAGGTTTGCAGCCTCACTTACTCGCTCAATCAAATCCTCATCTGTTACAGAAGGACTACTGAGGTAAGGCTTAAGCTGGAACTTAACTGCATCACTCAACAATCCTGTTTCCACAGAGCGAAGGAATTTCCTCCGAATTAGCTCTGCACTGAACTGCTCACTTTCATCTTCATCACTTTTCTTCCATAATAATTTCTCTTTCAGTTCAATTGCCCTAAACAGGAAATTCTGCGCAGATTCTTTTGGATCTTGTGAGATGTTCATCAGCCGATGCAGCAGATCTGAGGAGGAGTCTACTTTAAAGTGTCCTCTAAGGATAGTCTTAAGTGTGGAAAGTGTCAGTCCTCTCTTTATTTCAAGCATCTCCCTCAGATGAAGACCTGGACTTACTGCACGTATGACTGCCTCAATAATCTCAGTTTCCGAGTGTCCTTTACGCTGCCCAGACTCCATCTGGTTGACGAGACTCGTGTAGGATAGTTTTTCCTTTTGACCTGCTTCTCCAATCTGCCCACAGATCCGAAACTCTCTCCTCAGTGTCACCTCTGGCAATGTGGCTGGCAGTGAGGTGGTAGTTTTTACATCCTCTACCTGAGCTCTTTCCATTAGCCTCTCCTCCAACACCCCAATTTCCTCCTCTAGCAGCCGCCGAGCTTCATTCTGTTCCTGCTGCAACTTCTTGTATTTGTCTCTAAGAGTGTCTAGTTCACTTGGCTCATTTTGCACAGTTTCTGATACGTTTGAGTTTGGTTGTTTTAGGGAACCCATAAAAGACAGTAGATGCTGTAGAAACTGCTGGAACGACTCGGAGTCCTCTTCATCTGCTATGTCGTCTAAAGTTGTTTCAGCCAATCTTATGAGGGTGCGTCGAGCTTGACTTGTAAACCCTCCCAATGGCTGACTGCACTTGAGGTGTTCACACACAGGGATGAGCTCTGACTTCTCCAACATCAGCAGTGTTCTGCTTACTTCGTCCTGTAATTGGTCCATTGTGCCTTCTTTTCTACTGCAGATCCAGGTTCGTCTCCTCCGGATGGACCACTGGCTGGATCACCCTCCTGGCTAGCTCGCCAAAATATGTAGCGGGGCGCAGAATGACGTCACACAGGCTCAATCTGGTGCTACACATTTATTTTAGATTTCTCTGCAAATTGCAAGAATAATACTTTAGATTTATAATCGCTACACAGCGTATTGTGCTTCCATCTAGTACACAGGGATTTCATTATCTGACTTGCTCTATTTACCACAACTGACATTCAAAACCAAAGAACATAAAAGATTTTCTATATGCAGTATGTCTAATCCTGTCATGTAGTTACCTAGTATAACACCATTTTATTCTTAACAATACTTATATAATACAATCTACTATATTAATGCAATTACCCTGGGCTCCCTCGGACGAGGGCTCATTGTCATGGCTCTACAATGGCGGTCCGAGGCCTCTCGGTAGCCGATAATGGGCTAACATTACATATTTATCTTTACAGTCTAATAAACCTACCAGAACTAACAATATGAACAGTGGGTTACAGTGTCACCATTGCTCACACACAGGGTATCTCTATTACATCACCCGCTTACCTGCAAATTGCAAGAATAATACTTTAGATTTATAATCGCTACACAGCGTATTGTGCTTCCATCTAGTACACAGGGATTTCATTATCTGACGTGTTCACACGGGACTTCATCGTACTCACGCGAGACTTCATCGTACTCACGCGAGACTTCATCGTAACCACGCGAGACTTCCTTGTGACTCTCACTGCGCATACACCGCTCCTGTAGCAACACTGCCACCTGCTGGAGATACCCTGGCGCCGCTTGTACAATAACACTGGCCATAAATTACACTGTACCCATCATTTTTAAACAACATGAAAACTTAACAGCTCTAATTAGCCTACATTCACACATATAACACAGATGAACACTCTTCCTTACTCCCTGGAATTATTCAGTTTCACAACTTTATGACTTATTGTGCCACACTAATAGCATCCACGGACAAAACCCGCCTCTTTCTGTCTCTATCGGCCGGGCACGGGGAATGTTTTGTGAGCCATAGAATCAACCCATTTAGGCTCTATTTGCCTTTATTATGTGACCTCAATATCAAGCCTATCATTTTCTCAACCATTGTTCAAAAACCCCTCGCCGCTGTTTCTCCCACTCTCTCTCTCCCTCCTCCAGTAATCTGCATCAGTTTGTTGATAATTATAGCTTCCTGGAAGAGATGTGGCCGGGCTTGAAGCCTCTTGGGGAGGAAAAACAGCAAGGAGACTTTCATTTTTCTCTCTCTCTCCTCTGGGGGAAGCAGGACTGTGTGGGTGAGTTTGGGGGTGCAAACAACCCAGCTGCTGCTCTCCTCTCCTCTGATTTCACTTCCTGCCAAAAAAAATAAAAGTGGGCTGCAGGGGTGGATGCTAGCCGCTGTCATAATTGTATCCCCTTTCTTCTTTTCCCACTCTCATGCCCTCTCACACACAAAATAACTAACTGCCCACTTAACTGCTGTGAGGGGAACAGTGATAATGGTTTCCAGTATGACTGTGTGTGTACCAGCACATATACACTCTCAGAAAATAGAGTACAGAATTGTACCTTTAGGGGTACAATGGCTTGTCACTGGGGCGGTACCCTCAGAAGGTACATTTTTTGTACCCTTATTTTGAAGTACAAAAATGGACCTTTAACCCTTTTACCACTTGGGTACTATTTTTTGTACCTTTTGCTACTTGGGTACATATATGAAATAAAAATAAAAAAAGACACGAAATGATTTAAAAAGACACAAAATTACCAAAAAAAGACACAGACTTACCAAAAAAAGACACAAAATGATTAAAAAAGACACACAATTGTTAAAAAAAGACACAAAATTACCAAAAAAAGACACAGAATTACCAAAAAAGACACAAAATGATTAAAAAAGACACACAATTATTAAAAAAAGACACAAAATTACCAAAAAAAGACACAGAATTACCAAAAAAAGACACAAAATTATTTAAAAAGACACACAATTACCAAAAAAAGACACAGAATTACCAAAAAAAGACACAAAATGATTAAAAAAGACACACAATTATTAAAAAAGACACAAAATTACCAAAAAAAGACACAGAATTACCAAAAAAAGACACAAAATGATTAAAAAAGACACAGAATTACCAAAAAAAGACACAAAATTATTAAAAAAGACACACAATTATTAAAAAAAGACACAAAATTACCAAAAAAAGACACAGAATTACCAAAAAAGACACAAAATGATTAAAAAAGACACAATTATTAAAAAAAGACACAAAATTACCAAAAAAAAGACACAGAATTACCAAAAAAAGACACAAAATTATTAAAAAAGGCACAAAATTACCAAAAAAAGACACAGAATTACCAAAAAAAGACACAAAATGATTAAAAAAGAAACACAATTATTAAAAAAAGACACAAAATTACCAAAAAAAGACACAAAATGATTAAAAAAGACACAAAATTACCAAAAAAAGACACAGAATTACCAAAAAAAGACACAAAATGATTAAAAAAGACACACAATTATTAAAAAAAGACACAAAATTACCAAAAAAGACACAGAATTACAAAAAAAGACATAAAATTACAAAAAAGACACAAAATTACCAAAAAAAAGACACAGAATTACCAAAAAAAGACACAAAATGATTAAAAAAGACACACAATTATTAAAAAAAGACACAAAATTACCAAAAAAAGACACAGAATTATTAAAAAAAGACACAAAATTACCAAAAAAGACACAGAATTACAAAAAAAAAGACATAAAATTACAAAAAAAAAAAACTTCAGGTTTTAAGGGCTTATTTTAAAATCGCCCTAGGTTTTCCAGGCATTTTTTCCAGGCGTTTTAGGCCAAAATGGGTTAATGTCCAATAATTGGGGGTACATTAGTGTAGATTGTACCTTGAGGGACAAAAAAGGACTCGTACTGTACCCTGATTTCTGAGAGTGTATGCATGGTGTGTTCAGTCTCTAAGGTTCTCAACGCTCCGATCCTGTTACGCTAATGGCTGCAGCCTCTCCATCCTTTAATGGCGTCCACCAGGGACGGATGGATGACACAGGGAAGAACACACACACACACACACACACACTTGTGCACTGCCATGTTGCATGTGTGCACACAGTGTATGCACATGGTGCAACAAAAGGAACACATCTCCATTACTGGAGACTGTTACTTGGAGGAGGCATTTAATCATAGAGATAACATGTCTTTCACCTAACAAGGTCTGGCGGCTTAAAATCCCACACAGCCCTTACTGCTCCTAATATCTTCCTGCCCTCCTCGCCTCTTCTTGGAACTCCACTTTATCAATTTAAAACAATCGGCATGTGCATTTCGACATATGGTCTCCCCACTAATGTACACTATATGCTACAGTACACTGTAAAAAATGTTTGTAGAAATTACAGTAAAACACTGTCAAATGATATCAGAAATAGGGCGTGAAATTAAAAATGTAATATCACCGTAGTAGACACTTTTAATTACCGTAAATCAAAGAATAGCACAAAACTTTTACTTTTTTCTGTCATAAACTTTAGAAAACACAGTTTTGCTGTAAAAAATATTAGATTTTTCATTTAAAATGAATGGAGAAATACCAAAACGTCACAAGGACATAACTACCCTAAAAATAATAGCAGACCAAAGGACCTAACAAAGGACCTAAAATGACCAAAAGAGTCACAAAACGACCAAAAAAAGAGACAGAAAACGACCAAAAGAGACACAAAACCATCAAAAAAGACACAAAATGACCAAAAGAGACACAAAACTATCTAAAAAGACACAAAATTACCAAAAAAAAGACAGAAAACGACCAAAAGAGACATGAAATGATCAAAAAAATACGTAAAATTATCAAATGAGACACAAAATTACCAAAAAGAGACACAATAGGGATAAAATGGCAAGTGATTTTTCAGTCTAAATGACAGATTTAGCTGATATTTACATTTAAATTTACAGTAGAAAACCCACTCACTGTATTTTTTACGGTAAAGTTCTGGCAACCACAGCTGCCGGTATTTTACCGTAAATTAAACAGAATATTTTTTACAGTGTATGTTCCCGGCTTTAAAAGATCAGCAACTAATTCTTTTTTGATGACGATCTCTAATTTTTTTAAACCCTAATAATCCACTTTAGTCATGAGAATGTGGAGGATAAACAGGGATGTCCTCCTTATATAAGACTGTTTTGCTTCTTTGCACACTTCCCTTATATTCCCTATTTTTACATTTCTACCCCCAGAGAGGAAGAGAAGTACATTGTTGTTGTTTATTTGCACAAAATGCCCACATCCAGTCTTCCTCTGTCATAAGGGAACGGCTGTAGCCTCGAGGTTAAATAAAAAGAGGGATTATGGTTGAGAAAATACTGGCTGGTATCCCAGGATGAGAAGATGTCGAAGAAAGTGCAATGCTCTCCTGTCCTTCAGTAAATAATCTTCAAATACACTTTATTAGGATGCATAATCCCTGACTGCTTAATTGCAAACATTAGTGTACTGTTATTGTGATGCATCAATATGCAACATTCATTTATTTCATGAGGTTTTCTGTTTTGTATCCTAGTTTACTTTGTGGTCCTTGAGCACTTTAGCAGAAATGTTGAGCTCTGCAGATTTAATCCTCAGTTTTTTTCTTTGCTTAGAAATGGAGAAACTCGGGATGCATGATGGATTTTTTCCCCCCAATAACCGATAATTTAACATTTTTTGTATTTTATAAAGCAGATCATGACGTGTAGTTATGCACACCTGAGGGTAAGAAAGATGTTACGAGGAAATATAAAGATTTATTTTTACAAAGTTTTGATCCAAACAAGTCCAATTTATATTTAATTATTTTTAACACAACAAAAAAGGTTAGTTCTTACCTTTCTAGTAAAGTACATTAAAAAACTTTGTCTTTTTGTCTAAGAATACAAATCAAATCCTCTGACATAATCACTCAAATATACACTACTGGTCAAAAGTTTTAGAACACACCAACTTTTCCAGAATTTAATTGAAAATGATGCAGTTTAATGTCTCAGTGTACTCTGAAATTAATGCACATTTGCAACATTTAAAATTCTTTATTGAGCATGATAGTGTTTTGAAAGTTAAAAAAAAGATTCAAAATCACATTTTATGTTGGACTAAAGGACTAAAAAAGACACAAAATGACAAAAAAAGACACAAAATGACCAAAAAAAGACACAAAATGACAAAAAGACACCAAAAGACACAAAATGACTAAAAAAAGACACAAAATGACCAAAAAAAGACACAAAATGACAAAAAAGACACCAAAAGACAAAAAATTACTAAAAAAAGACACAAAATGACTTACAAAGACCACCTTCAGAACCACAGATATATATATATATATAAGACACAAAATTACTAAAAAAAGACACAAAATGACAAAAAAAAAGACACAAAATGACTTACAAAGACATGAAAAGAATTCAAAAATGGACAAAATAGCCCAAGACTCCATAGAGTTAAGTTGTTAACCCATTTCTTGTTCCCTGAAAAAGGCCTACTTGTATAATTCTGAAATGTACATTATTTTCCAGTTTTGGTTAAGCTTACCTTTTTTTATTTACCTCTGGCAGTTCACCACTTACCTTTGTACCCTTTCAAGCTGTTCATTTGACTTGAACTGCTTGATTTTCAATAAAAAAATTGAAAAATTGGGGTGTTCTAAAACTTTTGACCGGTAGTGTATATATCTGTGTATTCTACACATGTTTATTGGTGGACTTTAAAGGTGTACTGCCTTCCACTGTATTGGAGTGTATAGATGGTACACTTGTTAAGTCAATAAAATACATTTGGATTTGTTTAATTGGTGGATATTCTATCCTCTGGAATTGCAGTACCAGAAAATAAATAACAGTATTACATTTCCCATTATCAACCCAATATATGTCATGTATCCCATGTGCTGAGAAGCTAATAAACAGTGTTTTGCTGCCAACCGTGTCCGATTTAACTGTTGGACAGTGTGACCTATGACCTCTGTTAGACAGAAGGTGCTCCACCCTTGGTGATAGAGAAACCATTGACTTGTGTTTTGCAAATGTTGACATAGTTAAGAGTTTTAACAGAGACCCTGCAGAGAGGGGAAAGGCTCCACCGTGCTCATAAAACTCAGACTGAAGAGGGGCCTACCAGCACCAGCAGGGCTAATAAATGTGGGTATTTGGTTGTGGTTTTTATGGTTTTTATGTGTGTTCCAGTCTGCCAGTGGGCGTTTTCCCAAAATTTTCAGGGAATGTGTACAGTATGGAAAAGTTGCAGCACATATGCACGAAGAGAAGAATGTACATAAAGCATTGCCTCATTTCATCTCCATGCATTCATCTTGGAAAGAGTTTATCAGGTGTAAGCGAGCCAGAACTGCTTCGTTACTGAGCGTATAAAAAGCCAGACTCAGCTTCCTCAGCAGGAGATCATTGTTACTGCCTCAGATCCTGGCTCACAACATTACAGCAGACTGCACAGGAACAATCAGGAACGGACAGAAAAATACAGAATATGACGCAAAAAAAAAAAAGGGAAAAACTGAGATTTTGTGTTTATATACGCTACTGGTCAAAAGTTTTAGAACACCCCAATTTTTCCAGTTTTTTATTGAAATTCAAGCAGTTCAAGTCAAATGAACAGCTTGAAAGGGTACAAAGGTAAGTGGTGAACTGCCAGAGGTAAATAAAAAAAGGTAAGCTTAACCAAAACTGGAAAATAATGTACATTTCAGAATTATACAAGTAGGCCTTTTTCAGGGAACAAGAAATGGGTTAACAACTTAACTCTATGGAGTCTTGGGCTATTTTGTCCATTTTTGAATTCTTTTCATGTCTTTTTTGGTCATTTTGTGTCTTTTTTAAGTCATTTTTTGTCATTTTGTGTCTTTTTTTAGTCCTTTAGTCCAACATAAAATGTGATTTTGAATCTTTTTTTTACTTTCAAAACACTATCATGCTCAATAAAGAATTTTAAATGTTGCAAATGTGCATTAATTTCAGAGTACACTGAGACATTAAACTGCATCATTTTCAATTAAATTCTGGAAAAGTTGGTGTGTTCTAAAACTTTTGACCAGTAGTGTACACTCAAAAAAATAACTTGTTCCCAGAACGTAATAAAATTATGGAAATAATTTCCACCTTAATAAAATGCTTTAGTTTAGCGAGAAACAATTTTGTTGAGTGACAAAATGTAAATATGTTGGGTCAACATGATGTATTTGCGTTACTGTTAATTAATTACCAGGGCTCAGTCCAACTAGATTTGTAAGGGTAATTGTAAAATACTAACTAACTAACTAACTCACTAAATGTCGAAACCTGTTTCTGTGCTATGACAATAAAAAAAAAACTATTGAAGATTTTTTGGAAGAACGAAACATCACCAGTAGTGAGTCATAACATACTGAACTAATTACTTAATTCGAACTGTCATGCCAAAGAAGGTGACCCCCTTAAGACAATAATCACTATAAAAAGGTGCATAAATGGAAAAATCATCATGGACGAGCAGCTGTGACTCTCCCGTCACTGATTGTTCGTTTGTTCGGGCTGAGTGAGGTTTCTAATTTTGTCCCGTTGATGGTCCGTAGTACGGATGACCACAAAAGGTCTTGTTTGTTTATCAGCTCTTTCCGACCCTTGTTTCCATTAGCAGAGAGATACGCTGTGCTATCAGGCTACTTAGGCTCATCCAGGAGTCTTAAACACGTCTGTCACTCACTCAACACACACATTATTTGCTATCACAGCTGTGCCGAGTGTGTGTCTGCTTCAGATTTGGAAAGGCATTCTGCTAATCCACTTCCACTGCTGATCTCCATCTTTTATCCCTGAGACACTTTCCAAAACACCACACACACACACACACATCTCTCTCACGAACTCATTCATAATTAACCCTTCGTAAATTTACATGCATGTAGTCAGGAGGCTTAGGACCAGATTTAAGAAAAAGGGGACACGCCGGACAAAAGCACCAACATTTTTCCACATGCTCTCTATCACTATAGGTTTAAATTTTTGGTAGGAGCCACTTCATCAAGAGTGTGGATCGGAGATGGCACCCATATAAAGTCTATGAGAACTAATATATCTTCCAATCCAATTAAAAGGTCAATCTTGGTGTCAAAATCTACATTTTCTGGGTCAAGGAATCATTTAAAGCTATTGAGAATATCACTAGAGTTCTGACATGAGATTAAAGCATTCCCTTGATTTTTTTTGAGCAGTGTACATTGCAGCTAATCCACACTCTCCCGTGAACATTGATTCATTTTCAGCTCAGGATTCCTTGCTGCAGCACTTGAAGACCTACCAGTCTGGGTGAAAATGAACATATCTATTTCATCAAATAATCATCTAGAGATATTTTCAATAGCTTTAAATGATTCCTTTGACCCAGAAAATGTAGATTTTGACACCAAGATTGACCTTCTAATTGGCTTGGAAGATATAGCGTTTCTCATAGACTTTATATGGCTGCCATCTCTGATCCACAATCTTGATGAAGTGGCTCCTACCAAAAATTGAAACCTATGGTGATAGAGAGTATGTGGAAAAAAAAGTTGGTGCTTTTGTCCGACGTGTCCCCTTTATTTGGCTAAGCCGCCTGACTAATGTGAGCAACAGCGTTATTAGCTAGAATGTTGCTAGGCAGCTTTTTAGAGCCTGTCTTATTTGCTTTTTTTTGCTTTTTTACCCCCTTCCATTTCATACATTGTATAACAGGTGGGGTTAGTTCCCTATGATTATGTTAGTAGAACAAACATTGTATCTAATTTGCTTAGGGAAAATTGCCTGCATGGCCCACTAGGACGTGGTTAATATTTGTACTGTGCGAGATGTGGAAAACTCCAGGTGGCTTATTCTCACTGTTTGATCCCAGTCTAGACGTGAGCGGCCACACTTCAATGCACAGAGATTGAATGTGAGAGACAATATAAAATATGCAGTGCACTGATAGCAAGCTGTTAATGCATTGCTTTGAGGGAAAGTCCCATAATGTGAGGCTGACGCTCACTGAAACATGTTTTTAAATGTGACTTTATTCTAATAAGACAGTGTGTGGGAAGAGCTCTTTCTGCTTGAAATAATAGCTTTTGGTTGTTGTTTACACACTGCTTATTATCTTCTTTTTCCCCATTTTCATCCAGCTTCCATTCCTATAGGCTGCCTGTAATGAAATTGCTCTCATACGCTTTCATTCATCAACTCCAGTCACTGGGAGTAATGGTAATGAGGTAATGGGTGATGTCTGCTTCTCCTTCCGTTATCCATCTTCCTCCTCCCTGCCTCCTATTACACTCCAGTCAGAGCCTCTTTAATGGAGTGGATCTCACTGTTGTTAATTACAATTTTCTTCTTGCTTTGTTCTTTGCCGACTTTAACAGATAATGCTGATTTTATTGAGGTTTGTGTGATTTTTCTGAATCCACTAACAACAACACCACTGTGATGAATACAAAGGGCACACAGCTTAAGAAATAAAGGAAAAAAAGTAGCTGCTGTAGAAAAGGATTTCATATTAAAATAATAAAAATGAGCAAATTACAAAATGTGTGATAAAAGTCGTTTTAATTTTCTCATTAGCGCCCCTTCACCTCTTTGAAAATATTGGTGCTGCTCCATGCTGCATGCAATTACACTGGGAAAATGAATTTTAGTGGAGGTTAGTTTTAGATTATCTCTACACATTGCTTTGTCAAAAAGTAGCTTAAAAACTAAAAATACAGGATAAACAATGAAAGCTATCCTAGTTTCATACATCTACTGTTGCTACTGTAGCTTTCCATGCTAACATGTCAACAACAGCTGATTAATCACCCAAAAATCATGGTATTTTTTTAAACAACCAGTCCTTCACTTTGAACAGATGTACAAAAGCAGGATAGGAGTTTTAGTTGGCAACCAACCGTTAATTTAGCCTAAAATAACAACAACTGTTGGCAAATCTCATTAGCTGTACCAAGCTAGCTAGCTAGCTAGCTAACTAGCAGTGCGTTTCTAAAAACTTCTGTAGGCTATTGCTCTGTTATTGCATGATATTACTAGTAAGTAAGCCCTAATATTTTAGTATTATATGATGAATAAACATTTCATATATTTTTACTTTCTTTCTTTTTTCTTTTTTAGACATAATATTGTTCTGATACCATACAAACAGTTAAGTTAGCTTACTTGGACAAGCAATGCTAACATAACCTGGAACCACACATAATACAGCTAGCAAAGAGATTAAATCTTTGTTTTAATGTAGGTGTTCCGACTCCTGATAGACATCTGTAAAAAAAAGTCTCATTAGCTGTATCAAGCTAGCTAGCTAGCTAGCTAACTAGCAGTGCGTTTCTAAAAACTTCTGTAGGCTATTGCTCTGTTATTGCATGATATTACTAGTAAGCCCTAATATTTTAGTATTATATGATGAATAAAAATGTTATATTAATAGCCTATTTTTACTTTCTTTCTTTTTTCTTTTTTAGACATAATATTGTTCTGATACCATACAAACGTTACGTAAAAGTTAAGTTAGCCTATTTGGACGAGCAATGCTAACAATGCTAACAAAACCTGGAACCACACATAATACAGCTAGCAAAGAGATTAAATCTTTGTTTTAAAGTAGGTGTTCTGACTCCTGATAGACATCTGTAAAGCACTGAAGTGTTTTCAGCATTTACTAGAAAATTATCCTGGTTTTAGACAAACCAGTTACAAGTTGCTGCTGATAAGAGCATTTCTTAAAAAAACCAACAACACATCAAACACGACACAACATAGTTTATCTGGGACCTGCAGTGCTGCAACATTTTTTATTTTCTGTGAGTTGGGAGAACTGGTTAGTTGACACAGTTTGCACTCTTTACATAAATTCTGCCAGAGAAATATGGCAAATATTCCAACTAGCAGCAAACGATTGCATAAGGTCTCATGCAGCTACAACTATAAGTCATGGTTAGTGGCTCTGCTTTTGTTTTTGTGTGTTCGGATTTTAAAAATTCTGCCCTCCGAAAAGGCTTGACAGGAATCACACTGAAGCAATAACTCGTGTTTTATCCTTGGTCTTCTTTTATTTGTTACAAAATGACCACAGGTGACCACAGGTCATAAACCTGAAATGATTAATACAAAAACAACAAGTTACATACAATAATATTCATGAAATTGTAGCTTTAAATTGCTATTTTTACTTTTTACATTAAACAAGCATTTACTCTTTTTTAAATATAATCAAACGTCTTCTTATGAATTAAAGTAATGAATTGCAGTAACATAGTAACCCAAAACTTAAACACAGTGTCTTAGCTAAACATTAGCAGTTAACTGCTAACAACACCTAACTAAGTGCTAGCCTGAAAGCTAATGAAGTTAGCCCTATGCTAACGGGAGTCAGCGACAATGCTAACGTGAGCTAGCGGCGATGCTAACGCTAACCGCGAGCGCTAAATAACACTCTCAAGCCTTTTCGGAGGGCTGAAATTTTTAAATCCGAACATTGTGTTTAAAGTTTGTTCAACTGACTTGTGAAATAAGTTTTTATTTCTAATATTTTATTTATTTCTAAATTTATTTTTTAAAATGCATCATTATCTGTACTTTTTAAGGTGTCCAGTCACCCAACTTTGGTGTGACACTTACTGTTGTATGTAACAATCTAATTAGGTGGCATGCCCGGTAGCTGCATTTTCCATTTTGAAGGATGATTTAAAAAATCTCTCTCACCATCTCTCATTCTGATCATTTACTTCTTGCACAAACAGAAGAGACATGTGTCACTGAGGACATGACATTTCTTCAGAAGTGAAGAAAGGAAGCATTGTAAGGCTTCTGGATGCTTCTGCATCTAGTTAACAGCTGTAACCTTTAAATTTTGGAAATAGCAGCGTGGCATTGGTTTTTATGAAGCAACGTTAAGTGTGGCCTGGATGTTTTCCTTGGCATACACGAGAAAGAGAACAACTGCTACAGGCTGCAAATTCACGACGCTCCAACTACAAGTCACAGTACATCGACGGCAAACATTGTCGGGCCAAAAACGAGGCTTCGAGGAAAAAAGGTCTGGCTCAGATGTTTATAATATTGTCAGTCGCTGCTCATTATTCAGACTTTTATATTCCCACAGTAAGCAGAAAAACACAAAAGGCTTTTGTGGAGCTTCAAGCTGCACCAAGATATTTGGCCGAGGTGTTTTTCCATGTTATAAAACGGAATTAATATAGAAAATGAAATGTCTGCAGTATAGAATCAAACAGGGACCTTATAGGGGACCTTAAATTGCCTGCTAATCCAAAGGAAAAAATGCATTTATTGAAAAAGATAGATAGATAGATAGATAGATAGATAGATAGATAGATAGATAGATAGATAGATAGTCGGTATATAATAATAATAGTACAGTATATAATATAATATATATAATATAATATGTAATAATAGATAATAAACAATATAAGAATAAATAAAATTAAAAATATAAATAAAGTAATTTTAAGCAAAATAATATGATATATAATATATAATAATAATAATAATTGTATTAATAAGAATAATAAATAAGGCCGGTAATAATAATAGTAGTATATTACAGTATATAGTAATAATAGTAATGGCAGCAACAGTATATATAATAATAATAATAATAATAGTAATAATATTAATAACATAGCAAAGAGTCATGCAAAGATATTTGGCCGAGGTGTTTTTCCATGTTATAAAACGGAATTAATATAGAAAATGAAAATGTCTACAGTATAGAATCAAACAGGGACCTTATAGGGGACCTTAAATTGACTGCTAATCCAAAGGAAAAAATGCATTTATTGAAAAAAGATGCAGAAACACTGAAAATATGCAGTATTTGTATGGAACACATTTCTCAGAAGATGTTGCCCATCCCCCTGAAAAAGCCTCCTGGGTTTTTGCTTCTTTGGTCATGAATAGTATCTTTATGGGACAAATGCAAATATAATCCATAAGGCAGAGAAAGACACAACAGCCAATAATAGACAATACATTTGACTGACACGCGGTTCTCGTAGGATCACATTTCCAACCAAAGATGTTAAGCTACGAGGCGCTCTGTATTCTAATGTATGTAAAACCTTTTGGGTTCTTACAGAAAGTGTCCTTGCAGCAAGGTGAAGATGTGTAAATTGCGTTACGGTGTGTCTGTATGAAATCAGGTTATTATTGAGATTGCAGGGGGGAGAAAACGTGGAGCTGATTGCCAAGTGCAAGTGAAGAGGAGCGGAGATTGATCACAAATGTAATTTTCAACATATGTGGTGCAGAGCTGATCTGAATATCTCAAATCAGGTTATGTTGACCCGCTGGCTGTCATTTCTCCATTTGCAATTGTGATTTTGAGTATGTGTGCATGTGCACGTGGGCTTTGTGGGCAAGAGCAGTTATTTCTGGGTGCGTCAGTTCAATTTCCTGTTTCAGCATGTCATTATTTCTGGCAAGAAGAATAGAGTTATAAAGCCTGAGTGCTTTCCACTTCTCATCCCGTAGAGCAGCTGTTCTCAACCTTGGGGTCGGGACCCCAACTGGGGTCGTGAGATGATTTCTGGGGGTCGCCAAATCATTTTGGAAGTCAGCTCTGTCTCCACTGTGTTAAAGTGTTCATGTGTTAATGTGTTTTAGTCTTTTTGGTCATTTATTGTCCCTTTTTTTGTCATTTGGTGTCTTTTTTGGTCATTTTGTGTCTTTTTTTGGTCATTTTGTGTCTTTTTTGGATCATTTTGTGTCTTTTTTAAAGACATTTTATGTCTTTTTTTGGTCATTTTATGTCTTTTTGGTCATTTTGTGTCTTTTTTGGTCATTTTGTGTCTTTTTTTAGACATTTTGTGTCTTTTTTCGGTAATTTCATTTCTTTTTTTGGTCATTTCATTTCTTTTTTTGGTCATTTTATGTCTTTTTTGGTCATTTTGTATCTTTTTTGTGCTTCATTATTTGTCCAAAATGCGTTGTATCAGTGTATGATCTGAACTGTGAGATTCTGTTCAGTGAGTGGGGGTCGCAGACAACATTCATGTTAAATTGGGGGTCACGACTCAAAAAGGTTGAGAACTACTGCCGTAGAACCTTATAAACTACAATCAGGAGAAACGCACATTATCTCAAAAATAATTTATAAATCCATCAATTCATGAAGTGAAACACAGGTTTATACTGCAAAATAAATGTTTTTCAAGCCATGATTGTGACAGATATTTGCATCAAAGGACAGCAGATGGCCTACTTTTCTACATCAGTCTCCATCAGCATGTCATAAACGTCTGGAGCTTTGATGTTGACAGTTTTTAAATCCTCCTGCTAATGTTCTCTTTATCAAAACATCTGAGAAAGTTACATGCATGAGGGGAAATCCCTGGTGCAGCTGCTAAACTGACAAACAAAATGTATCAGCATGTATCATCAGGAGACACTTCTTCTTTTTAAGGGTCATATTGTCAACAACAACGATGGGACACTGCTTCCTCTAAAGACAGAAAACCCCTCTGGTGCCTTTAAGGCCTGCTGTCTTCCTCTTCTTAAAGGCCTCTTATCCTTTGTTCCCTGCTCTACACATTAACCCTGTCTCTCCCAGGCTCTGTCTAATTAGTGGGCAGATTGATAGCGTGGCTAACAGACGTAGCTCAGTCCCATCTAAGGGCCCATTTACCAAATGACTGCCCCTGTGCATGTGACTGACTGGGAGGCAAATTCCCGAGGACCCCTGTGTCGTCATTTCTCACTCTAACGGGCCCTTGAGAAGCCACTCGCAGAGCCGATCTTAAGTATGGAGGCATGGTTAACCCATTAAGGCCTAAAGCGCCTGGAAAAAAATGCCTGTAAAACCTCTGGGCGATTTTCAAATGACCCCCTAAAACCTGAAGTTTTTCTGGAAATTCAACAGAAGATTTTTCAGCCTCTGTAGCAGATAAAAATGAAATTCAAAAAGTATTTTGAGAGCTTATACCCGTGGCTTTCATACGAAGTTGAGTTTATTTGTCCAAACCTTCAATAAAGTTTTTTTTAAAAATCAACAAACTCAGCAAATGTTACATTTGACTGAATAAAAAATCCTATGCATAATACTAATACATGCCCATTAGCAAGATGCAAACATGATATGACCACTGGAAGAACAAGACATAGTTCTCATTAGCCTACTGTAATAAAAAAAAAAATGATCATAATAATAATAATAAATAATAAATAATACATTTTATATATTGCACTTTTCAGGGTACTCAACGGCGCATAAAGTAATATAAGACATAAACAGTCATGATTTCTTATATCATCATCACAATCAATTAGCCTATTATTAATATTAATATATTATTAATAATATTATTATTATCTCCAGATGGCCACAAATCTGTCTGTTCTTCAGTGAAAATATGTCGTCTAAAAACATATTCCTCATCCATAAATTCCGGTCGATTGGTTCCGAGGGTTCAAAGTCGGATCAGCAATAAAATCATCGGCGCTGTTTTCATCAGATCTCTTCCGTCACTTTTATTTTTATTTTACTGCTGAGCTCCTCCGCTATAGTCGTCTTCCTCCATGATTTATAAGTTCTGGAAAAGTCCCATGATGCATTGCGACACTCCCGCATGTATTCTGATCATGTTCTGATGCATTTTATTGGCCAAGAGACCGAAAATAGGTGGAAAAAAATACAAATACTACAAAATGACATATCCGCTGTCCCGGCCTTAATGGTAGAGTGACGCAACAGCGCTCCCGGTTTCAATGGTAGAAATGCGGTAATGCTTTCCCGACTTAAATGGGTTAACAAAATATGCACTTTTCCCCCTTTCGTAAGCATTATAACAAAACTGACTTGGCCTAGTTGTTTTCATCTCTGGAGCAATCCATGTTTTCTGTCTGGTGGCTTTCGAAACAGAGCTGGTTTCCTCTTTCAGGGAACTGTGGGGATTTTTGTTTCAGTGATCCCGCTATGGTTTGTGGTGTAAATACATTTATAGAAAGAAAAGGGGGAGTTTTTAGAGATGCAAAAGGGAAACAAAAAGGCAGAAGTGGATTTGTAGAGGCAGTTAATTTCTCATGTTACCCACACAGTGACAAAAGAATGCTCTAAAGTCTTTAATTTTCAGTATCACAGATCCACATTAGTGCCGACTGCCAAGATATTTTTCTGTCTTACAGTAAACTCATGTGAAAGGAAAATGTTTTCTGGCAGCCAGACAGTAACACGCAGCATTTCTGCAGCTTTCTCTTTGCAGTGCAAAGGTCAGTGTGTGTGCAACAGATGTTAAAAGGCCAAATCACAAGTTGCTGTGAGCGTGGTGAATGAGCTCTGTGTTCCTCCTCGCTGTCTGTCGTCTGGCTCACTGTTCACTGTTCAGCAGCCTGTTTTATAGAGTCAATAATCAGACAAACATACAAATGCACACATTTTATTTGAAGCAACACTGCAAAAAAGGTTTGTAGAAATTACAGTAAAACACTGTCAAATTAAATCAGAAATAGGGCGTAAAATAAAAAATAGTATATCACCGTAGTAGACACTTTTAATTACCGTAAATCAAAGAATAGCACAAAACTTTAACTTTTACGGTCATAAACTATAGGAAACACACAGTTTTGCTGTAAAAATATAACATTTTCATGTAAAGTTAATGGAGAAATACCATGATGTCACAATGACACAATTACCCTAAAAATAACGGGAATATTCAGTCTAAATTACAGTTTTTGCTGATATTTACATTTAAATTTACAGTAGAAAACCCATTGACTGTATTTTTTACGGTGAAGTTCTGGCAACCACAGCTGCCGGTATTTTACTGTAAATTAAACCGATTCTTTTTTACAGTGCAGCTTTTCATTCTCTTCCCTGTGGTAAAGAACATACATTGGCTGTTTGCGCTGAATAAATATAAATGATTGAGCTTTGAAATTTGTGTGAACAACCTGCTTTGTTTTCTGTCTGAACACGGATTATTAACCCTCTGAAGTCACAGATCAAATAAAAAAAACAACTTCTTCATAATGTTACAACGTCAAAAGTAGTGGCTTCAAACTCCATGCCAGGTTTTGTTTGATGATAAAGTAAAACTGAAGATAAAGGTCAAATATATTTAGTATTAAAAAAAATATATAGAACTATATTTTATTCTTATTTGACCTCTTTTATGTTATATTTGCAACCTGTGTTCACATTTGCAACATTTCATTTTTTTTTGTTTTGTTTTGTTTTGTTTCTTTTGGATTCAAAATGTTGATCCAGAAAAATTATACCAACATGGCATGGTACATTTTGTTATACAAGTGGTATGTACAGGCAGAATGAAAAGTTAAAAATGGCCAAAATAAAATATAAAATAGTTGAAAGGGAGTGACTGTGAGCTGACCCCTGTAACACTGAGAGCTCAGTGAGTAGTGCCATTGTTTTTTCACTGTGAGCACTACAAACTGCCGCCATTTGGAATCAGCCGTCTTTATGCCCGCTGGAAAGGTCAGAGTTGAGAGATCAACAAGATCTCCAACCTAAACGACCCATATGAGCGTTTTGCTGGTACAAAAATAGTGCACTTCTCCCCTTTTGTTGTTGTAAAAATAAGGCTGCAGTTTCAGGGTTAGGGCAAAAACTTTCTGGTAATGCATTAAAAAAAGACATTTTAAAAAGTGCATAAATGCAGGAAGTGAAGTAGTTAGGAGGACAACGTGACTATCAGAAGTCACATTTACGTAAAAACATGATGCACAGAAGTTCAGTGATATTTAAATCACATCATTTACTTTTGTTTTCTACCCTGAACCAACATAAATATGGATCCTTTTTTGCTGCCTGTACAAACAACCTATGAGCAGTGGTGGAAGAAGTATTAGGATCCCTTACTTAAGTAAAAGTACTAATAAAACACTGTGAATTTACTCCACTACAAGTAAAAGTCCTGCATTCAAAACATACTGAAGTAAAAGTACAAAAGTATCAGCACCAAAATTAACTTAAAGTATCAAAAGTAAAAGTACTCGTTATGCGGAGTGGACACACTCAGATTGTTTTATAGGTTCCAAATATATTATAAGGTTATTTGTATTGATGCATTTATATAAGTAGCATTTTAATGTTGTCCAGATATGACTAATGTTAACTACTGAACACACTGTTATGTTTTATAAATGTGTAATAATATTAAATATATGGCATTTTTCCAAGTTGAATCTGTAAAGTAACTAAAGCTGTCAGCTAAATGTAGTGGAGTAAAAAGTACAATATTTGCTTCTAAATGTAGTGGAGTAGAAGTATAAAGTTACATAAAATGGAAATACTCAAGTAAAGTACAAGTACCTCAAAATTGTACTGAAGTACAGTACTTGAGTAAATACTTAGTTACTTCCCACCACTGCCTGTGAGGTTGTTTTTGAAGGGAGAACAGTCTGGAGAGATGTATGCAGGTATTAGTTAGCCTTCAGGGCTTTCTGCCAAGAAACAAAGTCGTTTTGTTGCCTAAACCTGAGCAACCTGCAGGTAACGCGGGCCTGACTGATGTTGTGAACACCTTTAACTCACCTGCAGTAAAGCATGGCCTTGTTCCTCCTGTCCTCATGCTGAGGTCGAAAACAAAGCAAAATAAAGGCTGGGAAATCACCAAACAGTGGTAGCCGTTCATGTGATTTAGCAGGCATGACTGGAATAGAGCTGGTTAGCTGTGTATGCACTGTAAAAAAATGTTTTGTTTGATTTACGGTAAAATACCGGCAGCTGTGGTTGCCAGAATTTTACCGTAAAAAAAAAAGTGAGTGGGTTTTCTACTGTAAATTTAAATGTAAATACGATCAAAAACTGTAATTTAGACTGAATATTCCTGTTGTTTTTAGGGTAATTGTGTCCTTGTGACATTATGGTATGTCTCCATTCATTTTACATGAACTGTTTTATATTTTTACAGTAAAACTGCAAAGTTTTGTACTATTCCTTGATTTACGAAAATTTAAAGTGTCTGTTACGGTGATATGCAATTTTTTATTTTACGCCCTATTTTTCATGCAATTTGACAGTGTTTTACTGTAATTTCTACAAATATTTTTTACAGTGTGGCTAGCGGTCAGGCTAGCTAGCTATACAGGGAGAAGCAGCAGTGGACAGAAAGGCCTCCAGGCTAGCAGCTAGCAGCTGCTCACTGCCAGATGCTGAGTGTATCACATTTTAAGCTTCATAAACAATGATTTCATCACATGGGAGAAAACAGTAAGCAGCTATGTTTGGCACGCTCTCAGAGGAATCTGGCAGAGCTGCAGCTTCTCACTCTGCACAGCAAACTAACAAGCTACACAGAACAGAACAACACGACTCTAAACTTGGAGTTCTTTATTTGTTCTTCAATGGCACCAGTTGAATCTGTTCCAGCGGAGGCGTGAGTCACGTTTGTTTACATCACATCTGTTCTGAGAGCTGCAGCCACTCCTCGAGAAGACGGTTACACACTAATCCAGCTGTTCTCAACCTTGGGGTCGGGACTCCAATTGGGGTCGCGAGATGATTTCTGGGGGTCGCCAAATCATTTTGGAAGTCAGCTCTGTCTCCACTGTGTTAAAGTGTTCATGTGTTAATGTGTTTTAGTCTTTTTGGTCATTTTATATTTGTTTTTTTTAGTAATTTTGTGTCTTTTTTGGTCATTTTGTGTCTTTTTTTTGTCATTTTGTGTTTGTTTTTTTAGTCATTTTGTGTCTTTTTTGGTCAATTTGTTTCCTTTTTTGGTAATTTTGTTTCTTTTTGGGGTCATTTTGTGTCTTTTTGGTCATTTTGTGTCTTTTTTGGTCATTTTGTTTCCTTTTTTTGGTCATTTTGTTTCTTTTTTGTGTGATCTGAACTGTCCGTGTGAGATTCTGTTCAGTGAGCGGGGGTCGCGGACAACATGCATGTTAAATTGGGGGTCACGACTCAAAAAGGTTGAGAACTACTGCACTAATCAAGCTCAATTTGAGTTAACCCAAAAGCTTTGCCCTCTTAGAAACCTTCATCTTGTGGCTGCATTTAGTAATAAGCCAGAATTTTGTGCAGCAAAACAATAAAACCTGCAGGCTCCAGGTTGTTTCTGTGTTGAATGTTGAAACCAGCATCTATTTAATCTCATTCTGTAAAGATTTCCTTGTCTGTGAGACAGTTGGTGAATGTGAACAGACATGATAACGCCTCCTCCCACAAGTGTCTCTGCACATACAGATACTGGCATATCACCACACACACACCACACTGTCCTCATTTACTCTTGCTGCTTATACCTGAAAAGTTGTGCACTGTGTTCACAGCTCCACAGAGCTGTCTTTATAATGGTGATCTACTGGGAAAATGATTTCTAGGCAGGAGGGGGATTCTTTTGTTGCAATACTGCGAGTGACCACTGGAAAAATGTGCTGCAGCAGAACCAAATACACTCCTTTAACCAGTGTTGGGGAAAGTTACTTTTAAGACTAATAGTTACTTTACTAAGTTACCCTTTATTCAGAGAAACTAATAAAGTACTTTCAAAGTTAGCTGTTTAAATGCTTTTTAAATGTGCTTCCATTGTGAAGAAATACCCACAAATCTTGTGTTTATTTAGCTATTGATCATACAAACCATGAGCATGAGTTTTTCAGTGCTCTTGCAATCTCTTGTAGATTGTAAATTGAGTTAACAAATTGAGTCAACATTTTATTTGGCTATGGATTGCTAGCTTGTCAAAACTAAGCTAACGCTAAGCTAACGGTAGTGACGTTTAAGTCATGCGAAAGTTTGCTTTTTACTCCTGTCAGCTGCATTTATGCTTCACACATGATAAAAGTATTGTTAATTTGTGAAGATTATCCTGCTGAATAAAACACGTAAGCATCAGAAACGTTTGTTTGCCACAGAGATTATTTTCTGCAATGATCCAAAATCCAATGCAAAAATCCCATAGACGAATTCTCAATAGACCCCATGGTGTTCTACTAACCAAACACTGAACAAGACATTTACTGAACAAAACGTTCAAATAAACTGTCAGTAAGTGAAAATACAGTGAAAGGGTCAAAGTTATGAGACCAAACCGCTAAACGTCCTCTTTTCTATCTATATAACGTTATATATAACTTTATTGACTCGTTGCCGTGGATACGCATTGCTCTGCTTCTCTCCTGGTGACGGCTTATTAGAACTATTGACATCAGATTGTCTTGAAGATGATTTTTTACTAGTGATTGAGACCATAATGTTGTCCTGAAAAACATTTCTGAGGTAATAAATCAAGTCAGAAGTTTTCAAATTTTGCACTGAAATGAATGGGCAGATTTTTTTTGCAGCCAAACTTAGCGCCCCCTGCTGTAATTTTCGGTGGATTGCAGGCTTAAGGCACTTCCTGGTTGGCCTCCATGCTCAGACACGGAGGTTGCCGCCTGACAAAAACACGTCATTTTGTTTTCTCTCTTTTAGATTTTAGTCCAGGTGATTTGCTGCATTCTTATTGGCTCTCTGACACTGATGAGATATCCTCCTCAGGTATTGAGATGTGGTATTGAATGACTGAGTCCTTCTTCAATAATCACTTTGGTCGCTGTCTCAGAGTATCGAAGTCTGCTACCCGGCCCTAATGAGGACACACTGCACAGACACACATATTATATCCAGTAAATCCTGAACAGGATCCACAGGCAGCAGTTAGCATTTAGCATTTAGCATTTAGCTCTCCAGTCAGCGGACCTACCAGGCTGCACGGCTCATTACAGCTCCTTATCCCTGTAATTATAAATCCCCTGACAACCCATCCACATAAAGCCTTTCATTAGCATACAGGAGCTCAGGAAAGTATGAGTTCATCACTGTCCGAGATTTCCATCTAAATACCTCTGGGGTTTTTAAATTTGCATGTGCAAAAAATGGCCTGTTTGTTGACAGTGCAGCCAAAAGGGGAAGTTTGGACTGGTTGAGATCGGCTTCAGATCCGTTTGAAGTGTTTATGTATCACATGCCTGTACAAGAGCTGCTCGAGTGTTTAATCTGCCTGTTTATGTGTGTGTGTGACAGCAAGAAGGGGCAAGACTGATTTGGTTTTGGAGAAGGAGATGTAATCAGCGGAGGCTAATGCTACAGTCTGAGAGCACTGTTTACGCTTATCAGCCTCACACACACACACACCATCCATTCTGCACACACCAAGGTTATAATAGTTTAGGATTTTTCATCAGTTTTAGTTTTAATTTCGTTGTGAATTTTTGTCTTCAAATTCAGTTACACTGTAAAAAATGTCTGTAGATTTCAGGGTGAAAAACTGCTAAACCATGACAGTAAAAGACGTAAAATGATAAATGAGTTAATTCAGTTTCAGTAACAAAGAAACACTGTAAATGTATATATCAGCCAAAACAGTATTTTTTACAGTTGTTTTTTTTAAAATACATTACTCCACTGTTAAATACACTGTAAAATGTATATATACAAGCCACCACTGTAATTTTTGCATTTATCTTTTGTAAAAAAAAATACATTTTCTCACTGTTGAATGAACTAAACACCATATCTCTAACAAAAAAATACTGTAATATTTAAAGGTAAAATCTTTCATTGATGTGTTTTCATTAATGAAGTATTTTCTTGTCAATTATATGGCAAAATAGCATTTCTTTTGATGATAGAGTACAAATTTGAATAAAATGGCAATCTTAAACGTGAAATCAACAGTGCCAATATATTTTTACCGTAATATCAAAAAAAGTTTCACCGTATTTATTACGGTAAAGTTCTGGCAACCACAGCTGCTGTTTTTTTACCGTAAAAACAACAGGTTTTTTTTTACAGTGTAGTTTTAGTTCGTTTTTAGAGTGAGTTTTCTAGTTTTAGTTTAGTTTTTAGTTTTTGAAAATGCTTAGTTTTAGTTTAGTTTTTATTAGTTATAGTGTTAGTTTTAGTTGTTTTATAATGGGCTATGTGTTGGGTGCGTGATTCAAAGAGGTCATAATACATTTTGCCTTTATTTCCTTTGGTTTATCATCTCAGCCCCAATAAGGTTATTAACTGTTTTGTATTTTGGTTCTAGTGTAAACATCCCAGTCTCAGTAAACATATTCACCATGTGTTGCATGTTCAAATAGAAACACTGAATTATGAATGAAAAAAGTTGACAAAAACAAAAACTAAGGACATTTTCACTATAATTTTAGTTAGTTTTAGTTAGTTTTGTAACCACACAATACAGTTTCAGTTAGTTATCGTTTTTTAAAAAATTCTAGTTTTCGTTATTTCGTTAGTTTTCGTTAACCTTGGCACACACACACCCATTACTAACCTCTCTGCTCTCACACACACACTTTGGGTCTCCAGTAGTGCGGAGATTATCAGACAAACTTGTTATGGTACACAGCGAGCGGTTGACAGATAAGAAAGTGGTGCCATCAGATCCACACATCATCTGCTGTCATTAGTCGGCCTTTGTTGATTTACAGACGAGTCCTTGGTGATACTGTCGATGTGTGTTTTTCCAACAGACTCTCTGTCCCTGGGCTGTTTTGTTCCCCAGCGAGCCCCCCAGGACATGCAAACACAGCAGATATTGTCTCACTCACACATCTCTGTGGATCCTCATGAGACTGGCTGATTTGCATCCCAAACAGTCGGCCATTTTGCCAAGCGGGTGTTGCATTACAGCCTTAAACAAGCCGATATATTGTACATCTGCTCTTCTTTTATGTGTATCATTAAGTGACCTACTTTACATGTTGTCTGTGGTTTTAAAAAGGGTTCTTTAAGGCAGTAGTTCTCAACCTTTTTGAGTCGCGACCCCCAATTTAACATGCATGTTGTCCGCGACCCCCGCTCACTGAACACAGTCTCACACGCACAGTTCAGATCACCCGAAAAAGAAACAAAATGACCAAAAAAAGGAAACAAAATGACCAAAAAAGACACAAATTGACCACAAAATGATCAAAAAAGACACAAAATGACCAAAAAAAGACACATAATGGCTAGAAAAGACACAAAATGACCAAAAAAGACACAAAATTACCCAAAAAAGAAACAAAATTACCAAAAAGACAAAAAAAATGACTAAAAAAAGACACAAAATTACCAAAAAAAGGAAACAAAATGACCAAAAAGACACAAATTGACCACAAAATGATCAAAAAAGACACAAAATGACCAAAAAAGACACAAAATCACTAGAAAAGACACAAAATGACCAAGAAAGACACAAAATGACCCAAAAAAGAAACAAAATTACAAAAAAAACAAAAAAATGACAAAAAAAAGACACAAAATTACCAAAAAATGGAAACAAAATTACCAAAAAAGACACAAATTGACCACAAAATGATAAAAAAAAAACACACAAAATGAAAAAAAAAAGACATTACAAGACTTCCAAAATGATTTGGCGACCCCCAGAAAAATCATCTCGCGACCCCAATTGGGGTCCCGACCCCCAGGTTGAGAATAGCTGCTTTAAGGAGCTGGAAGCACTAGTAGCTCCAAGGAAGACACTAGTGACGAGTAAAATATCCCAACAATTATGTGATGGTTTCCTATGAAACTTGGTACAAACATTCACTGTTCTTCTTAGGAAAGATGAAGGTTTTCAGCTGCACCAACAAAAGGTCAAACTCTTCAAATTACAGCCCAAGTTAGAATTTGATATGCATGCAAACATGTTAAGTGCTAATTTCCAGGATGTTAAAGGGCGAGTTTGGATTTACTGAAGTGGTTGTAGGAGGTGTTTATCCAAAGTCTGTGTGTTACATATTATAGAAGCAAGCAGCAGGACAGACACAGAGGCCACCACATCTCTGACATAGGAAAAAAACACAGATTTTATGGTGATTTTGCCTCTTTTTTGTTGTTGTTTTGCATCTCTTGCATCTCTCTCTCGCATAGTGTGTCTTTTTTGTGGTTTTGTGGATATTTAGGTGTCTCTTTCTAGACATTTTCCATCTTTTTTGGTTGTTTTTTTTGTCATTTCATGTCTCTCGTAGACATCTTTTTTTAGTCTCCGTTGTGTCTCTTTGTAGTCGTGAGCTGTTCTGTCTTTTTTGTTTTTTTTCTGTCATTTGTCTTTCTGTCTCTTTGTAGTCATTTTCCATGTTTGTTTGGTTGTTTTTGGTTGTTTCATGTCTCTTATAGTCATTTACATCTTCTTCTTTTTACCTTCTGTGTCTCTTTGTAGTCATTCTGTCTTTTATTTCCCATCAGTTTATGCCTCTTGTAGTCTTTTTTGTGGTTTTTCTGGATATTTAGGTGTCTCTTTCTAGACGTTTTCCATCTTTTTTGGTTGTTTTTTTGTCATTTCATGTCTCTCGTAGACATTTATATCTTTTTTTTAGTCTTCGTTGTGTCTCTTTGTAGTGGCAAGCTGTTTTTTTTCTGTCATTCGTCTTTCTGTCTCTTTTTAGTCATTTTCCATGTTTGTTTGGTTGTTTTTGGTTGTTTCATGTCTCTTGTAGTCATTTACATCTTTTTTTTTACCTTCTGTTTCTCTATGTAGTCATTCTGTCTTTTATTTCCCATCAGTTTGTGCCTCTTGTAGTCATTTCCCATCCTTTTTTGGTCTTTCTGTGACCGTTTGTAGTCATTATTTTACTTTTTCTTTTGTTTTTTTGTAGTTTTGTGTCCCTTGTAAGTCTGTCTGAGTCTTCTTTGGTCTTTGTGCTCACTCTTTTTAGTTTTTTGTGGTCATTTTGCATTTCTTCCTGGTTGGCATGTGTCTCTTTGAGTGACACTGTGCAGGTTAAAAGCATAAAAGCATAGAATCGTGGAGTCCCCCTAAAGCTTTGTGGCCCTGTAGGCCTGTTCAGTAATTAATCCATGGCTGAGAATGGGGCTTGGGTGCACCAAAAACGTATTTCAGCCACCTTAAAAAGGGTCAAAGGAGTCTGGTGGCGACATTGAAGAAAGCAAAGATTACAACTTCAGTGTACCCAATTAAACTTAAACAGGACTTTGTTACATATTACATGTTTTACCATCTACTGTAGGTAACACACTGACTAAGCACCTCATACAATCCTGCTTCAAAAAAATCTGAACTATCCCTTTTCTATACAAAGTGTAGTCATGTTATAAATGTTTACACACTAATAATTGCCTTCAGCTCATGATAAGAGCTTGTCTCTCTCAGTTTCCATCCATCAAACTGTTTTGTTGCGGTGTAGAAAGAGCATCATGTCACATGGAACCACTGGAGCACGGATATAGACTTTCACTCTCATCTATCAGTTTTGTTTTTCCGTCCGCCAGCTTCCCCATTTAAAACTTATTGTGTGGGATCACGAGACGGGCCGCATAATCGCCCATGCTTTTCCCACGTGCCCACACTGTCCCCTCTCTGTGCCAGGCTTGTTTGGCACTGTGCTGCTTCTCTCCGGAGACATAAGAGACCCATTGAACTGTTGGGACCCGGCAGACAGACAGTTCTGCGGGGGTCGGGACCGCTAATAACAAGACGCCTATTATCACTGCGAGACAGATGCAGGTTGTGGTGTAGTATGTTTGCTGGAAAGTGATAGTAGGCCTGTGTATGTGTGTGTGTGTGTTCTTGTACTTCCTACATAGTGAGGACCAGAACACGTTTTTAACCAACCGGTCGTCACTTCTTTAAAGGCTTTTTTGAGATTTCACACTTTTAGTCTAGACGGATTTCAGAATAAAGGCCTTCTATAAGAAGTGAGGAGCATTTATGGGTACAAGTCAGGAACCGGCCTACCTTACATATCTCAAGGGTGCTGAGTCCAAAAAAAATGGTTCCCAAGCAAGATTTTGAGTTTTTGACCTTCTAATTTGTATCAAATGGCCAAATTGCCCATCTTGCACAGTCGTTGGACCATTTCCCCTTAGTTTTTTTGTAAGTAGGCAATCAAAGATGAGGAAATTAAGTTTCTAGATCTATAGTCTAGGGTCAGAGCAAGAATATAGTGGAGGCTCAGTGTCTTTTATATATATATATATATATATATATGCAAAATACCAACTGGAACATTTAAAAGTGATATTGATTGAATATTTATGTCGGCCTTAAAAATTGGCACAAATAATGCTTAATTTCACCTTAAAAGTTGGTATTTTGCATATATATATATATATATATATATATATATATATATATATACATAAAAAAGACACTGAGCCTCCACTATATCCTTGCTCTGACTCTAGACTATAGATCCAGAAACTTAATTTCCTCATCTTTGATTGCCTACTTACAAAAAAACTAAGGGGAAACGGTCGAATACCCCATTATAAAAAACTACAACTAACTAAAACTAAAGCATTTAAAAAAAAATACTACACTAAAACTAGCAAACTCACTCTAAAAACTCATTAAAACTAACTGAATTTGAAAACAAAAATTCACAACGAAATTAAAACTAAAACTAATGAAAAATCCAAAACTATTATAACCTTGCTAGGGAATTCACTGTTCCAATGAGGGTCCTCACAAAGATAGAAGTACAAGAATGTGTGTGTGTGTGTGCAAGAGTTGTTGTGGAGACTCATAAAATGACCATTGTTGATGATGTCTGTGATGCAGGTCAATGGAGTCCAACCCTCTGGACTTTTTGACCTTGTGCTGTGTGAGAGGCTCCTTTAGAGCCTCTGGGCTGTGGATGGATGGGGGGGTAGTTGTGGGGTAGTTGTGTGCGTGTGTGTTGCCCTACTGAGAGAATGAATGATGTCACCGGTCCCTGTAGTACAATCGGCCCCGTTGATGTCTCCTGGCAGACTGAGAAGAAAGGCAGCATTCACTGTCCCGCCCTGTGGCCACACTACGCTGTTATTGAGCACTCTGGTCAGCACCAGGATGAAGATACACTACAAACTCTACTTATCTCTTTCAAGCAGCAGACAATGGAGAATTAACCTTAAAGGAATATGATCACTTAGTGGCTCAACTGAACAAATGAGCTGCTGTTAAACCAGGAGAAGGAGGAGAATATCTCAATCTAAAGTGGATTTTATGTTAAAAGCAACAAAACAAAACAAGCAGTGGTGGTTCTAGACCAGTTTTACTGTGGGGTTCTATTAAAAAACGGCAAAGATTATATTTAAGCATCCAAAACTTTTATTTTTAGCTCATTTAAGAATCTCATTTAAATATATTTGGAAGATACAAATACACTGATTGAAAAAAGTTGCAGATTTATGAGAAAAAAGTGGGAAAAAAGCTACTTTTTTCTCCCAGATTCACTTTAAATCTCATAAATCTGTGCATTTTTTTCTCGTAGATTTGCCACTTTAAGCTAGTAAACTTTTTTCTTAAAATATTATTTTCGAATGAATGCAAGTATTTCAATGAGTGTCCTATTAAGGGTTAAAGTTGTGAATCTGGGAGAAAAAAGTTGCAAACAGCATCTTGTGAAGTGTAAAGATTTTTTTTTTTTTGGGCGCAATTGAGAAAGTTTATATTTGGAAGATACAAATACACTGATTGAAACAATGAGACTTACCAACAATAATTATTTTTGCACGACAATGACATTTCTCATTTTTGTGTACAATTACTTTTTTTTATTTTGAAAGTGCAGTACAGTGAGAATGATCTTTTTTATATATATACACAAGCTTTTATTGCACAATTAAACTATGTACACATTCTGGGTTCCTTTTGTGCACAATGAGATATTGTTTGAACAAAAAATAGGTCAGAATTGTTCAGTCGTTCATCGCTATAAGTTGATCATTTAAATATAAATTTGACACAGGGTCAAAGGGGACTGAAAACAAGAATACCCAACAAACCAATTCAGCAAACTAAATAAACTAAATATAATTAAGGTCTTCATGTCCTAAAAGGAGGAGGTGAAGTAAATATTTATCAGACCTACACATTGGTGGAATGTACAAGTACCTTTACTTGAGTATTTTCCATTTTATGTAACTTTATACTTACACTCCACTACATTTTGAAAGAAAATTTTAACTTTTTACTCCACATTTAGCTACATGATCAATTTAAAGTTATTACTTTATAAACAGTATATTAAGTAGTCGAAATGAGACCAATACTACAAAATTAAAACACTGCTTGCATAAATGCATCAATACAAATAATCCAATAATATATTTAGAATATATAAAACAATCTAAGTGGAGCCATTCTGCATAATGAGTACTTTGAGTACTTTTTACAGTGTGGTATTAGTAAATTTACTTAAATAAGGGATCTGAATACTTTCTCCACCACTGTGCCCACCCCTTAAAAAAATAGAAAAATAAAATGTTATATTCCATTAGTTTATCATCCAGTTTATCATACACACTTCAATCAAATCAAACAAAAATGAAACTTTATAAAACAAAATGAGAACAAACAAAACAAGTCAAAATCAGGCAATATATCCTGTCTTACTATGCTAGTTCCTCTCTCCAACCCTCTCATATGCATTTATTGTTTTTAATTTTTTCTATTCAAAGTTGTTGAATGTTGCTAAGTGTTCCACAAACTGACTAATTTGACTGTAACAGAACCTTGAAGAAATAAGTTGTGTTGTTGTGTGTTTTTTTGTTTTTTCAGAGTTTGTGCAGCAAGACAACCCCTGCCAAAGGGAACAAAGGATCAAACATGAGTGAAGTGAAAAGCAGGACTTAAATCCAAACTGAAGAGACGAGGGGACGAGGTGCAGCTGGTGAACAGGGTGGGAGGCTCAGGTGAGGATGATGATGATGAATGATTAGCAGCAGAGCAGGCAGGGAGCTGATTGGCAGCTGAAACTCAGGGAGCAGGAAGGCTAATTAGGCTGAAACAGAGCAGGTGTGCACACACAACAGGAAGATAAAACCCTTCTCATGCTACCTAGAAGACTTTGAAAAGACTCCTGGAAGACTATCAGCTCACACCTGCTCACATCTAAAGACTAAGAAGTGTTTAGAGTTTTTAGTCTCACACTGAGATTCTACAAAGACTGTCAATCTTTCAGGGTCACTATTTACAAGACTACAACTAGATTCTTTTAGCATTTTTTACCTACCATGCAATGTTTGTGTGCGCAGTGGTTTGTGTTGAAAAAAAACAACAAAAAGAAGAGAAGACGCCACAAAATGCCCCTCACAAAGCTGAAAAGGGGTTTCTGTTTTTCTGACATGAAAAGTTGACTATTTTGCAGTAAAAATAGATATAAGGAAGAATAAAGGAAAGGAAACTGTAGAAAAGAATTCATGATATACATATATCTATATATATATATATATATATATATATAAATGTTTCCTTTATTTCCTTTGGTTTATCATCTCAGCCCCAATAAGGTTATTAACTGTTTTGTATTTTGGTTCTAGTGTAAACATCCCAGTCTCAGTAAACATATTCACCATGTGTTGCATGTTCCAATAGAAACACTGAATTATGAATGAAAAAAGTTGACAAAAACGAAAACTAAGGACATTTTCACTATAATTTTAGTTAGTTTTAGTTAGTTTTGTAACCACGCAATACAGTTTTAGTTAGTTATCGTTTTTTAAAAACTCTAGTTTTTATTTTTATTTCAGTTAACGAAAATGTTTTTTCAATTCTAGTTTTCGTTATTTCGTTAGTTTTCGTTAACTATAATAACCTTGCTCTGAAGTTGAGTAAATGTACTTGCATTCCACTACTGAATAGGAGTGACCTCTTTTTGAAATGGCCTGTAATTTGCAAGAAGAGAATTTTCTGAAGCATTAAATCTGTCGTGGAAAAAGTCTACTTTTCTTTCAGACTGCTTGAGTTACAATCTGATGAAAAATTATGGGATTTTTGCCCAATGATGCAAAAAAAACAACTTTTTTTTATCAATGACTTTAGGCCTGTGGCATCTGCAAACAAAACATCATTTTACAAAGTTTTTTGCTACCAGCATGGTGGTCATGTGACACCTGAAACAGTCCAAAAGAGAGCAGCCTGAGGGGCTGTTTGTCCTAAAGTAGCCTGTGTTTACTCCCTGAAAGCTACCATCAACATGCACTGCGTACCACTAAACTGATTTATGGACTGTAACATAGTGGCCACTTGTGTGCACACACACACACACACACACACCAGCATGCATAAATCAGATATGTGTGTTTATGTATGCTATTCCATGCACATTTGCGTGGTGTATATGTGGTCAAGGAGACTGGACCTTGTCTCTCTCGCCATGAAGGTCGTTTTCTTGCATCTGAACTGCTGTCGCACACGTAATTAGGCTAATTAGATGAGGTGTAACTCATGCTGCATGACGCTGTGAAAGGTCATCCGTAACAAGGTAACGCTGCAAACCCCACGACCTCTTATAACAACGCACAAAGGGGACATACACTACCGGTCAAAAGTTTTAGAACAGCCCAATTTTTCCAGTTTTTTATTGAAATTCAAGCAGTTCAAGTCAAATGAACAGCTTGAAAGGGTCCAAAGGTAAGTGGTGAACTGCCAGAGGTAAATAAAAAAAGGTAAGCTTAACCAAAACTGGAAAATAATGTACATTTCAGAATTATACAAGTAGGCCTTTTTCAGGGAACAAGAAATGGGTTAACAACTTAACTCTATGGAGTCTTGGGCTATTTTGTCCATTTTTAAAATGATTTTCATGTCTTTGTAAGTCATTTTGTGTCTTTTTTTAGTCATTTTGTGTCTTTTTTTTAGTCATATTGTGTCTTTTGGTGTCTTTTTTTGTCATTTTGTGTCTTTTTTTAGTCCTTTAGTCCAACATAAAATGTGATTTTGAAACCTTTTTTTACTTTCAAAACACTATCATGCTCAATAAAGAATTTTAAATGTTGCAAATGTGCATTAATTTCAGAGTACACTGAGACATTAACCCATAAGAACCCAGACCTATTTATACATCTAAATGTCAAAGATCTGTAATGTGACATAAATGTTACATTGGCCGTTTATGGTATTTATGTTTATGATATTTATATTTATGATATTTCTTATTTTTAATTAAATAAACTAGACACCTTTTCTGTTTACAGAGACACAAATTTGCCTTTTTTCTTTGTGTCTCCACAACATTTATCAAAATTGTGACATTAATAGTGCTGTTTAAAAATAAAAAAAATGTTTAGATTTTTTTAAGTAACTAAATAATATTAAATCAATGATAAATAAAGACAAATAACCATTTGCTTGTTTCGTTTTCATCTCCATAACATATATCAAAAATTGTGACTTTAATAGTGATGTTAGACAACAAATTCCATTTCAGATTTGTTTTTAAGTAACAAAATAATAATAAATCAATATAAATAACACTGTATATCTGTAATTGTAGAACTCTAAAAAACAGACTTATGTACTTGAGGAAACATACATAAACATTGCTTGAACATTTTGAATGTTTGCGTCACCGTGGGTTCTTATGGGTTAAACTGCATAATTTTCAATTAAATTCTGGCAAAGTTGGTGTGTTCTAAAACTTTTGACCAGTAGTGTATATATATGTGTGTGTGTGGGCTCAGCTGGTGTTTGACGGCAGGTCACCTTCTCTGTGCTTTATGAGTGTAAATCCTATGTTCCCTGAACCACACCCCCTATTATCCTGCAACAGACACGGGTGACATTGGGATGTGGTTAGTGTTGGATCCCCAGTAATCTCTGGGCATTTTTACCCCCTGCAGCCCCCAGTCAGGACTCCAGCGTCGAAATCCACCATTGATTCTCTTGATCCTTTCCCACATAGTTACATAAGTGCATAAAGCTGAGGCAAGTGTGCCTTTATACTGTGCACCAACACACATTTCAAATGCAAATATAGCACATGGTGTATATGCAAGCCCTTGGGAAACAGATGCAACACTCTTAAAACCTCCACACTCACTTTATGGATACTTTTTCTTCCAGTTTTGACTGGGCATGGTCATTTATGAGGCAATATAATCATCATAATATTCCTCTCTCCCACTCTCTTACTCCCTCTTCTCTCCTTTCTCTTGTTTTTACTTTCAGGCCATCAAATATTCAGCATAACAGCCATCTGTACATTTTCTCTGCTTATTTGAGGGTTTTTTTTCAGTTCTGTTTTTGGAATAAATACATTTTGTAAATGTTTATGGGTAATTTGTAACTGCGAGTATGATTCTGTGTGAAGGTAAACAAGATAAAGAGTGTACGGACACACCAGCAGCTTTGTGAGGCTGCATTTAGACACAGTTGCTTTGAGCTTAATGCTAATGCTAATGCTAGCATGGAAACATGCTCACAATAGCTTTGTTTCCATTTAGTTGTCAAGCTAATTTTAAGCTTTTAACCCTTTATCAGGCAAAGAACTATATTTGGTAACTTCAGGTTATATTTTGAGAAAAAAGTTCCAGATTTAAGAGAAAAAAGTGGGGAAAAAGCAACTTTTTTCTCCCAGATTCACCACTTTAAATCTCATAAATCTGCACATTTTTTTCTCGTAGATTTGCCACTTTAATCTCGTAAACTTTTTTCTCAAAATATTATTTTCGTATGTTTTTTTTTACACATTCTGGGAGTATGTAATATTCTCCAATATTTATAAGTTATAATAACTTTTAATCCTTACTTCTGCTAACTTCTGCAATGTGCTGAATTGGCACGATTGTAATGCCGCTATGAAATGTTGCGACCACAATTTTGAGTTAGCATTGATACGCTAATGGCTACTCATGTAGCTGTAACAAGCAGCGCCGCTAGCATCAGTTAGCCGCTAGCATCAGTTAACCGCTAGCATCAGTTAGCCGCTAGCTTTCGCTAATGACCTCATTTCACAACAAACAAATAAGAGTTATCAGAACTATTGTCCCTTGTTGTGAACCCCAACTTAAAGATATAAGTAACAACAACTCACCAACTTGTTTTTGAGCAGACAACTGGCTTCCTTTGTTGTGCTAACTTACATTATTGCCCTAAATGTCAATAATTTATATTTCCAAGTTTTAACAACTTAAATCACTGTTTTAGGCCAAAAAATACAAGTTGGCTTTTTTGCAGTGTGGCACTAGAATAAAGGTTAAGAGGTCATGACAATTTATTAGGGTTCATCCTCTGAGGACCATGAATATCTGTATCAATAATTGTCAAGCTGATTGATACTTCCGTCCTCAAGACAGTTGAAAAACAAGGAAGAGAAAAGGATTGGTTCTTTTTTATTATCAAGATCTCAAGGTCTAGATGAGCTACACACCCACACACTCCCTGTAAACACACTGATGGAGATGATAATTATATTAAAGGTATGCCAAGACCGACTCGGCCATATGCTCACCATGCATTACATGCTGTTGTTTGGTCCACATGCACATTTTTTTTGGCACGTGTTAAAAAGCGAGACGCAGACAAACAATGAGCTCACATGGATCCATTCCTCCCTCTGGTCCTGCTGGTGATAGCTGCCCCACCTCCTGCCTGCTCTGGAGGATCTAATGGGTTTATCTCTTATTTATAAGACTTTGAGGTCATCACTAGAGACACTGAGACCCTTAACCCTTCAGTTCCCACGAGGGGAGAAGAGTGATGAAACATCCTTTATCATTTTTAGCTTTTTTATAGACTTTTTGGTCTTACAGTAAGAGATTGTGTTTGTGATTCCTCAGTAAGGAAACATAAGAACAGCGTGAAGAAGCCTTTGACCCCTGTGTCAAATTTATAATACAATTATCAAATTATAACATTGAACAATTCTAACCTTTTTTTTGTTCAAACAATATCTCATTGTACAGAAAAGGAACCCAGAATGTTACATTGTATAATAGTTTAACTCCATGGAGTCTTATTGGGCTATTTTGTCCATTTTTGAATCCTTTTTTGGTCATTTATGTCTGTTGTTGTGTCTTTTTGAGTTATTTTGTGTCCTTTCTTGTCATTTTGTGTCTTTTTGGTGTCTGTTTTAGTTATTTTGTGTCTTTTTTTGGTCATTTTGTGTCTTTTTTTGTCTTTTTGTGTCTTTTTTTAGTCATTTTGTGTCTTTTTTGGTCATTTGTGTCTTTTGTTTGTCATTTTGTGTCTTTTTTGTCATTGGTGTCATTTATGTCTTTTTTGTGTCTGTTTTAGTTATTTTGTGGGGTTTTTTGGTCATTTTGTGTCTTTTTTTGTGTCTATTTTAGTTATTTTGTGGGTTTTTTTGGTCATTTTGTGTCTTTTTTTTGTCTTTTTGTGTCTTTTTTTTAGTCATTTTGTGTATTTTTTGGTCATTTGTGTCTTTTTTTGGTCATTTTTTGTCATTTATGTGTCTTTTTTGTGTCTGTTTTAGTTATTTTGTGTCTTTTTTGGTCATTTGTGTCTGTTGTTGTGTCTTTTTTAGTTATTTTGTGTCTTTTTTTGGTCATTTTGTGTCTTTTTTTGTCATTTTTATGTCTTCTGTGGGTTTTTCTTTTTTTTTTGTTATTCTGTCTTCTCATTTTGTGTCTTTTTTTTGGACATTTTGTGTCTTTTTTGGTCATTTTGTGTCTTTTTCAAGACATTCAAAGATTTTGAATGCTTAAACATCATCTTTGCCATTTTTTTCATGTGCTAATGTGCCCCTCTGATTAAACCCTGGCCCCTCCTTGGCCCCCACAGTAAAACTGGTCTAGAAGCGCCACTGATTGACACTTGACTGACGTCCCATGTTTTCTCCTGGAGGAGAGCACAGATGTGTGTGGGCAGAAACTGTTATGTTTCCCCCCTGCTGCCACTCGGTTTCACCCCAGAGGCTTCCGAGGCGTATGATGCTAATAAATTTAGCAGAAATTGCATCAAGTCGACTCGCTGCTCCATTGATTACACGGATGACATCATCCCCTCTCGTCTCGGGCCTTTATTACCGAAAGGGAATCTTTAACACAGAGATCCTCTTTCAGCAGGAAGGCGTGTTATCGATGCTGGTTTTCACCTGTCTTTTGTTTTCTCGCTCACACAACCACACTGTAAAAAATATTCTGTTTAATTTACGGTTAAATACCGGCAGCTGTGGTTGCCAGAACTTTACCGTAAAAAATACAGTGAGTGGGTTTTCTACTGTAAATTTAAATGTAAATATCAGCAAAATCTGTCATTTAGACTGAAAAATCACTTGCCATTTTATCCCTATTGTGTCTCTTTTTGGTAATTTTGCGTCTCATTCGATAATTTTACGTATTTTTTTGGTCATTTTGTGTCTTTTTTTGATCATTTCATGTCTCTTTTGGTCGTTTTCTGTCTTTTTTTTGGTAATTTTGTGTCTTTTTAGATAGTTTTGTGTCTCTTTTGGTCATTTTGTGTCTTTTTTGATGGTTTTGTGTCTCTTTTGGTCGTTTTCTGTCTCTTTTTTTGGTCGTTTTGTGACTCTTTTGGTCATTTTAGGTCCTTTGTTAGGTCCTTTGGTCTGCTATTATTTTTAGGTCCTTGTGACGTTATGGTATTTCTCCATTCATTTTAAATGAAAAATCGAATATTTTTTACAGCAAAACTGTGTTTTCTAAAGTTTATGACAGAAAAAAGTAAAAGTTTTGTGCTATTCTTTGATTTACGGTAATTAAAAGTGTCTACTGCGGTGATATTACATTTTTAATTTCACGCCCTATTTCTGATATAATTTGACAGTGTTTTACTGTAATTTCTACAAACATTTTTTACAGTGCACGTAGACGTGCACGCGGGTCTATTGGGGGTTTTGCTCTGGCATAGAAGTTTCCATATTAGTCTGCTAGAGACAGGGTAGACAATCTATGAGACAATTACATTAAAGCGCCAAGAGCGTGTGGAAAAGCTTCTCACACACTTAGTGTGAGCTAATGAATATAAGCCTGTTGGTGTGTGTTGGGAGAGATTGGTTGGTGGCGACGTAAAAAAGGGCGAGCGAGCGTGCAGCTGTGCTTATTTTCAGCCTTATAAATGTTCTTGTTCCATATGAAGTTTTGCAACATATGGACATTTGGAGCTAATTGGTTTTGAGCGCTAATGAGAGAAGGGTGTTTTAAAGAGGCTCTCTCTCTGGCTGCTCGGAGAATTAAAATATTTTCATTGCGCTTCAGGCTTGGGGCTGGAGAACCAATTTTTGATTTTTTAATGAAGAATAAAGAAAATGCAAAGACCGTGAAATAATAAATCACACATTAGTGTACCCTGGGACAGAACGACACATGTGTAATAAGAGAGACAAGCTAAATAGAGTGTATACGTGCACATTTACTGTGTGTGACTTTACAGTAGATTGTGTTAGATTGATAGTAGATTGACTATACAATAATATAATATTATATATATATTATATTATTATATAATAATATTCATCTACCTCTGCCAGAACCAACATTACTGAAATGCACTAAATCTACGCACGACACTTGGCTATGTTATTAATATTATTACTATTATTATTATTATTATATATACTGTTGCTGCCATTACTATTATTACTATTATTACTATATACTGTAATATACTACTATTATTATTATACCGGCCTTACCGGCCTTATTTATTATTATTATTATTACTATTATTATTATTATTATTATATATTATATATCATATTATTTTACTTAGAATTACTTTATTTATATTTTTCATTTTATTTTTATATTGTTTATTATCAATTATTACATATTATATTATATATATTATATTATATACTGTACTATTATTATTATTATTATATACCGTCTAGTCACTATAGCATTGTTGCATCATATCACCAGTTTAATTATTACCATCATCTTGCCAACCATCCTACCAACTGATGTTCTCTTTTTTAACTTCTTTAGTTTCCTTGTTCTATTCTGTGTTTTTTTCTATTGTTGTTTTTATTTATGCTACCTCAGTATTTTATTATATTGTATTTTATTGTACTTGAATACCGGACTGCTGTGACAACCGAATCAAGTAATCTATCTATCTATAGATAGATAATCTATCCATATCTAAAATTACAAAAACACACACAAAAAGAAAAAAACACCCATTAAAACACCCAAAAAATACACATAAAACACATGAAAAATTACAAAAAACACACAAAAAAATCCCAAAAAGATTTTACGGTGAAAAACTGCTAAACCATGACAGTAAAAGACGTAAAATGATAAATGAGTTAATTCAGTTTCAGCAACAATGAAACACTGTAAATGTATATATCAGCCAAAACAGTATTTTTTACAGTTTTGTTTTTTAAAAAATACATTACTCCACTGTTAAATACACTGTACATGCAAGAAATATAAAAAAAAACACATAAAAAACACAAAAAATTACAAAAACACACACAAAAAGAAAAAAACACCCATTAAAACACACAAAAAATACACATAAAACACATAAAAAACACAAAAAATTACAAAAACACACACAAAAAGAAAAAAACACCCATTAAAACACACAAAAAATACACATAAAACACATAAAAAACACAAAAAATTACAAAAACACACACAAAAAGAAAAAAACACCCATTAAAACACACAAAAAATACACATAAAACACATGAAAAACACGAAAAATTACAAAAAACACACAAAAAAATCCCAAAAAGATTTTAGGGTGAAAAACTGCTAAACCATGACAGTAAAAGACTATCTATCTATCTATAAAGATCTATCTATCTATCTATCTATCTATCTATCTATCTATCTATCTATAAAGATCTATCTATCTATCTATCTATCTATCTATCTATAAAGATCTATCTATCTATCTATCTATCTATCTATCTATCTATCTATCTATCTATCTATCTATCTATCTATCTATCTATCTATAAAGATCTATCTATCTATCTATCTATCTATCTATCTATTACCATTGCTATATTCTCTCTAGTGTGGTAGCGTTCCAGTCTTTTCTGTGCAGTTGTTTCTGTTCGTCCCTGTGTGACTCATCCAGGAAGAGCGTTGCTCTCTTCTCTTCCCATCAATCCCAGGCTGATCTCCACTACGTGCCTCAGGGAGATTGTGAGATCTTTCTGCTAGAATGAGCTCGACCACCTGCACTCTGCAGATACTCATCAAAGGTTTGATCTGCAGCGCACACAGAAACCTCCTCCGGTTATTGGTGAAGGTGTTGTAAACCTGTAAACACCAACCCTGAGAAACGTTTGACTTGCTAGACATCAGGTCATCACAGTCTGGTTTGATGTGGAGCCAAAAAATGATAGATATATTCTTTGTTGGCGTCACGGTTACGACAAGAACAGACACAAAGACACAAAATGACTAAAAAAAAGACACAAAATGACAAAAAAGGCACAAAATGACTAAAAAAAGACACAAAATGACAAAAAAAGACACAAAATGACTAAAAAAAGATTCAAAATCACATTTTATGTTGGACTAAAGGACTAAAAAAAGACACAAAATGACAAAAAAAGACACAAAATTACTAAAAAAAGAAACAAAATGACAAAAAAAGGACACAAAATGACTAAAAAAAGACACAAAATGACAAAAAAAAGACACAAAATGACTAAAAAAAAACACAAAATGACAAAAAAAAAACACAAAATGACAAAAAAAGACACAAAATGACTAAAAAAAAGACACAAAATGACAAAAAAAGGACACAAAATGAAAAAAAAGACAAAATGACAAAAAAAGACACAAAATGACCAAGAAAAGACACAAAATGACACAAAAAGACACAAAATGACCAAGGTCAGGTCATCACAGTCTGGTTTGATGTGGAGCCAAAAAATGATAGATATATTCTTTGTTGGCGTCCTAACAGCGTCACAGTTACGACAAGAATCCAGCATTTGCATTTGCTGACAGATTTATTTGGTCACAGCTAAGCTAAGCTAGCTGTTTCCCCCTTTTTCCAATCTTTATGTGAAGCTAACCGGAATTTATTGTGGTATCAATCTTCCCATCTATGTCTCAGCAAGTAAGGGAATAAGTGTTTTTCCTAAAATTTCTAACTACTCCTTTAATCTTATTATTATTTCTTATAGCCACCCACATATACTAAAGCAGCATAGTGCTACTTTTGGTCTCACTTTCAGCAGAACTGTCACAAAATAATATGAAAACGGCACTCTATTCTTTTTTAGGGCCTTTTACCGTCGAAGTGCTGGGAGACAGTAACAGAAAACATACAATTTTTTCAACATCCCCTACACTGCAAAAAAAATAAAAGTTGTAAAAGGCAAGAACAGAATGATTGAAGTTGTATAATGTGCTGCTGTTCACAATGTGGGAGGCTATAAAGAGTTTACCGTCTTAGTTTAGAATACATCTTATAATCCATCTTTGTGCTGTAAAAACCCAGCCTTCATTTTTGGTTGGAGTTGCATAGTGAAAGCAAGGCACAATCAACATTCACTTCATAATGATAAGTTACGCCTGCAAAAAATGCCTGCAAAACCTTTGGGCGATTTTAAAATAACCCCCTAAAACCTGAAGTTTTTTTTGTAATTGTATGTCTTTTTTTGGGTAATTTTGTGTCTTTTTTTGGTAATTTTGTGTCTTTTTGGTAATTCTGTGTCTTTTTTGATAATTCTGTGTCTTTTTTTTTTGGGTAATTCTGTGTCTTTTTTTTATATTGTGTCTTTTTTGGGTAATTCTGTGTCTTTTTAAAATAATTTGTGTCTTTTTTTGGTAATTTTGTGTCTTTTTTGGTAATTTTCTGTCTTTTTTTGGTGATGATTTAAAAGTTCTGGAAAAGTCTCATGTTGCATTGCAACACTCCCACATGTATTCTGATGCATTTCATTGGCCAAGAGACTGAAAATAGGTGAAAAAAAAAAAAAAAACTGAAAAAACTACAAATACTACAAAACGACATATCCGCTTTCCAGGCTTTAATGGGTTAAAGCAAAAAAAAGACTATTTCCACTTGAATTATTGTTAAAATAAATGAGTGACCATCAACAAAAAACTTAAATACCTGTTTCTTGTGTGTGTATTTCAATGTCATAGTGACAAAAAGGTGATGCTGGAATTTCTCAGTCTGCACTTTCTGAATGCATATGTACGGCTCTATATTTCTCCCTTTGTGTGCATTTTTGCATTACCTTTTTACACCAATCTGTATGCATAGCTATGATTTTATCTGTGTGCACACAAGAAAAACTGTCTTTTGTGTGCAGCTGAAGATTTAAAGTGGAAATCCCTTCCATAAGAATCCTCAGGAAAGGACGGCCGGTGTGTATATATGTCTTTGTGTGTTTACTCATACTGAACCTTTAGATTAAAATGCTCCGACCATTCATCTCTCTGTCATATCTATCAAATATAACAAAGACACACAATCCCTCCTGGCTTTCCCATATGTCCGCTTACATTCCTGTGGTCAATATTTGTTTCTCTGCTCTCACCGTCTCTCACCTCTCCGTTTATTAATCTCCTGTCCTTTAAAATATATGACATTTAATTATAAATGGATTAAGAATTCAGGTTTCTGACCATGGGGTATAGGGAAAGGAAGCGAAATAGATCGAGGGCATCAAACAGAGCTTGACACAAGACGAATGGGCTTTGTGTAGGTTGTTTCCATTAAAGCCTAATGCGGACAAATTATGAAGGAAGATTGATTAGCTCTGGTCTGAATAGCAGTCACTGGAAATTCAATGGAGACGATGATTTACTTCAAAGAGCCGCTGTGAGACAAAGGCCTGCGTAGGACAGAACGGTCCTCTTGTGGTCGAATTACCGCCTGGTTTAAATTTGCTGAAGGAACCTCTGGTACACTGTAAAAAATGTCTGTAGATTTCACGGTGAAAAACTGCTAAACCATGACAGTAAAAGACGTAAAATGATACTTATGATACAAGAAACATAAAAAAACACATAAAAAACACAAAAAATGACAAAAACACACAAAAAATGACAAAAACACACACAAAAAGAAAAAAACACCCATTAAAACACACAAAAAATACACATAAAACACATAAAAAACACAAAAAATTACAAAAACACACACAAAAAGACAAAAACACCCATTAAAACACACAAAAAATACACATAAAACACATAAAAAACACAAAAAATTACAAAAACACACACAAAAAGAAAAAAACACCCATTAAAACACACAAAAAATACACATAAAACACATGAAAAACACGAAAAATTACAAAAAACACACAAAAAAATCCCAAAAAGATTTTAGGGTGAAAAACTGCTAAACCATGACAGTAAAAGACGTAAAATGATAAATGAGTTAATTCAGTTTCAGTAACAATGAAACACCGTAAATGTATATATCAGCCAAAACAGTATTTTTTACAGTTTTTTTTTTTTATTTAAATACATTACTCCACTGTAAAATACACTGTACATGCAAGAAACATAAAAAAAAAAAACATAAAAAACACAAAAAATTACAAAAACACACACAAAAAGAAAAAAAAACACCCATTAAAACACACAAAAAATACACATAAAACACATGAAAAACACGAAAAATTACAAAAAACACACAAAAAAATCCCAAAAAGATTTTAGGGTGAAAAACTGCTAAACCATGACAGTAAAAGACGTAAAATGATAAATGAGTTAATTCAGTTTCAGTAACAATGAAACACTATAAATGTATATATCAGCCAAAACAGTATTTTTTACAGTTTTTTTTTTTTTATTTAAATACATTACTCCACTGTAAAATACACTGTACATGCAAGAAACATAAAAAATAAACACATAAAAAACACAAAAATTACAAAATCACCTCCGCTGATTCATGAAAAAATGGCAAAGATGATATTTAAGCATTCAAAATCTTTGAATGTCTTGAAAAAGACACAAAATGGCCAAAAAAGACACAAAATGACCAAAAAAGACACAAAATGAGAAGACAGAATAACAAAAAAAACCACAGAAGACATAAAAATGACAAAAAATGACACAAAAAAAGACACAAAATGACCAAAAAAAGACACAAAATGACCAAAAAAGACACAAAATGACCAAAAAAGACACAAAATGAGAAGACAGAATAACAAAAAAACCCCACAGAAGACATAAAAATGACAAAAAATGACACAAAATGACCAAAAAAAAGACACAAAATGACCAAAAAAAGACACAAAATGACCAAAAAAGACACAAAATGACCAAAAAAGACACAAAATGAGAAGACAGAATAACAAAAAAAACCCACAGAAGACATAAAAATGACAAAAAATGACACAAAATGACCAAAAAAAGACACAAAATAACTAAAAAAGACACAAAAGTGTTTTTTTACAGTGTAGCAAGAAGCCTCCATCATCTTGTTCTTCTTTTCATTTCCTCTTTTTTCCTCTCCTCCGCTGATTCAGATGCAGAATTAGAATTCCCATTCAAAGTAGGTCAGCGCCCCCTCTCTCTCTTCTGTTGCCCCATTCTCTCTCTCCCTCTCTCTACCTCTCTCTGTCTCCCTGCCTCTGTTCCCTATGTAATCCCTATCCAAAGAAGAAAAAAAAGCTAGAGATGAGACTCTGGTGCTTTGATTCTACATACTCCGCTTCAAGCTAATTTCTTCTTTCCCTTTGTGGCTCTCTTCTCCTCCGTCCTCCTCTTGATGTCTGCTTTGCTTTCCATATCTCCCTCAAACGTTTCCTTTTCTTCTTCTCCTCTCTCTGGCCGTCGGACCATCTTTTTCTCCTTTTCACCCTCTCCTTGGTCTATCCATCACTGTCACTGCTCCTCTCCTGAGCTGCTGAAGTTATCCATCCAGGTTGACCCCATCCTACACCGCTCTGATAGCTGCTGTACAGCCGTTTAGACAGTTTAGCTAATGCTTTTATTAATGGAGCGCTGAAGGACACTTTGACAGCAGTGATTGAAAGTTGGATCATTTGGTTATGAGGCTGTTTCAGACCACCAGGCCATGGTGGCAACCTACAGCATAACTCTACAGTATGTATGATTAGATGAGACTTTTACAGTGACCAGGGCCTCCTCAAGGCCAGTGTTGGGCATTACCACTACAGTAATATAGTGCAGAGTCATGGAATGGACTAAATGATGAAATAAAGATGTGTAATTCTATGTTAGTTTTCAAGAACACTTTAAAATCTAAAATTATCAAGGGTTACAATGAAATTTGATTGAATTTGATTTTTCAGTTTAAGGTATCATGTGTTTTGTAACGATGTGAATTACTCAGCTAATGTAATGTATATAATGTATTGTTTATGCATGTAGACGGTACAGGAGAGGCAGAAATAAGCCTTTAGTGGGGCTTCAGCCTGTTCCTTTTTCGGTTGCTGTCTGATGGATTCTTTTGTAAAAACATGATTTTATTTTGTTGTCTTTGTTTATTTTTTGTTGTTGTTTTTTGTAACCGAAATAAAGCATTCATTCAGAGTGCAGAGACTTCTTGACACCTTCTTGTGACCCTGAAATTAACTAGAAAACACCTGGATGACTGTGTGTGAAAACACCAAATGTCCAAATCACCAGCACCAGACATTAAACGATGCAAAAGTGCAAAGTCTGAAAATAGAGTTGTCATTGTTTGAAAGAATTCACAGCGAGTGAGTGGGCGCGATGATGACGTTTGTATCACCCGGAAGAAAGCAAACATCTGAGGGAGAAAAAGACCATTTACGAGGATTTGCCAACAAAAATGTCTAACTGGATAGTTGACGATTTTGTTATTGCACATTAGAGAAAAGTAGATTGTAGCATGTTAAAAAGGTTGTCGTATGCATTAAAATAACCACCCTGCTTGTGTTTTTAAGGTTAAAAGGACATCATGGATTATGACTTTTTCCATTGATAATCAATTAGTAATTAGTCTGTCGGTCTGTCTGTCTCTCCTCCGCTTTAATTGTCGTAATCAAAGCCCTCAGCAAACACTGGAGGAGGAGGAGGAGGAGGAGGAGGGGGGGGGCTCGATAATCCATTTTAATTACCAAGAACAAAAGCAAAACAGTCACTTGAAGGTGACGCTGGGACGTTCTTCAAAGGGCCTGTCGCCATGGCGATAGCCACGGGCAGGACAAACCCCTGTGGCACGGTGAGCTCCTGTCCTGGTCTTGTTTTTAGACTTTAGATGGTTAAAAACACAGCTAGAGGCTGCTGTAAGTGATACAGCATATTTATGAAATATAACTCAGTCAACAACAGCTTTCGCATATCCATAAAGAAATAAAAATGCATTTGTTCCGTTGTTAATGTGACATTTTTTCCCTTCACAGCCCTCTCTTTGATGGTGGGCACAAATTGCAGTGTTCCCTGAAGGCAGCAGCACTACAAAAGTGACAAGAAATGGGTTAACAACTTAACTCTATGGAGTCTTGGGCTATTTTGTCCATTTTTTTATTCTTTTCATGTCTTTGTAAGTCATTTTGTGTCTTTTTTTGGTCATTTTGTTTCTCTTTTTAGTCATTTTGTGTCTTTTGGTGTCTTTTTTTGTCATTTTGTGTCTTTTTTTGGTATTTTTGTGTCTTTTTTTGGTAATTTTGTGTCTTTTTTTTGGTAATTTTGTGTCTTTTTTGGGTAATTTTGTGTCTTTTTTTGTCATTTTGTGTCTTTTTTTGGTAATTTTGTGTCTTTTTTTGGTAATTTTGTGTCTTTTTTAGTCATTTTGTGTCTTTTTTTGGTCATTTTGTTTCTCTTTTTAGTCATTTTGTGTCTTTTGGTGTCTTTTTTTGTCATTTTGTGTCTTTTTTGGGTCATTTTATGTCTTTTTTTTAGTCCTTTAGTCCAATTTTCAATTAAATTCTGGAAAAGTTGGTGTGTTCTAAAACTTTTGACCAGTAGTGTATTTGACAGAAAATAAGGTGACGCTGGGACGTTCTTCAAAGGGCCTGTCGCCATGGCGATAGCCACGGGCAGGACAAACCCCCGTGGCACGGTGAGCTTCTGTCTTGGTCTTGGGTTTAGACTTTAGATGGTTAAAAACATATCTAGAGGCTGCTGTAAGTGATACAGCATATTTATGAAATATAACTCTCAAAAAAAACAGTCAACAACAGCTTTCGCATATCCATAAAGAAATAAAAATGCATTTGTTCCATTGTTAATGTGACATTTTTTCCCTTCACAGCCCTCTCTTTGATGGTGGGCACAAATTGCAGTGTTCCCTGAAGGCAGCAGCACTACAAAAGTAACAAGAAATGGGTTAACAACTTAACTCTATGGAGTCTTGGGCTATTTTGTCCATTTTTTTTATTCTTTTCATGTCTTTGTAAGTCATTTTGTGTCTTTTTTTGGTCATTTTGTTTCTCTTTTTAGTCATTTTGTGTCTTTTGGTGTCTTTTTTTGGTAATTTTGTGTCTTTTTTTGGTAATTTTGTATCTTTTTTTTGGTAATTTTGTGTCTTTTTTAGTCATTTTGTGTCTTTTTTTTGTCATTTTGTGTCTTTTTTTGGTCATTTTGTTTCTCTTTTTAGTCATTTTGTGTCTTTTGGTGTCTTTTTTTGTCATTTTGTGTCTTTTTTGGGTCATTTTATGTCTTTTTTTTAGTCCTTTATTCCAATTTTCAATTAAATTCTGGAAAAGTTGGTGTGTTCTAAAACTTTTGACCAGTAGTGTATTTGACAGAAAATAAGGTGACGCTGGGACGTTCTTCAAAGGGCCTGTCGCCATGGCGATAGCCACGGGCAGGACAAACCCCCGTGGCACGGTGAGCTTCTGTCTTGGTCTTGGGTTTAGACTTTAGATGGTTAAAAACATATCTAGAGGCTGCTGTAAGTGATACAGCATATTTATGAAATATAACTCTCAAAAAAAACAGTCAACAACAGCTTTCGCATATCCATAAAGAAATAAAAATGCATTTGTTCCATTGTTAATGTGACATTTTTTCCCTTCACAGCCCTCTCTTTGATGGTGGGCACAAATTGCAGTGTTCCCTGAAGGCAGCAGCACTACAAAAGTAACAAGAAATGGGTTAACAACTTAACTCTATGGAGTCTTGGGCTATTTTGTCCATTTTTTTTATTCTTTTCATGTCTTTGTAAGTCATTTTGTGTCTTTTTTTGGTCATTTTGTTTCTCTTTTTAGTCATTTTGTGTCTTTTGGTGTCTTTTTTTGGTAATTTTGTGTCTTTTTTTGGTAATTTTGTGTCTTTTTTTTGGTAATTTTGTGTCTTTTTTAGTCATTTTGTGTCTTTTTTTTGTCATTTTGTGTCTTTTTTTTGGTCATTTTGTTTCTCTTTTTAGTCATTTTGTGTCTTTTGGTGTCTTTTTTTGTCATTTTGTGTCTTGTTTTGGTCATTTTATGTCTTTTTTTTAGTCCTTTAGTCCAATTTTCAATTAAATTCTGGAAAAGTTGGTGTGTTCTAAAACTTTTGACCAGTAGTGTATTTGACAGAAAATAAGGTGACGCTGGGACGTTCTTCAAAGGGCCTGTCGCCATGGCGATAGCCACGGGCAGGACAAACCCCCGTGGCACGGTGAGCTTCTGTCCTGGTCTTGGGTTTAGACTTTAGATGGTTAAAAACATATCTAGAGGCTGCTGTAAGTGATACAGCATATTTATGAAATATAACTCTAAAAAAAACAGTCAACAACAGCTTTCGCATATCCATAAAGAAATAGAAATGCATTTGTTCCATTGTTAATGTGACATTTTTTCCCTTCACAGCCCTCTCTTTGATGGTGGGCACAAATTGCAGTGTTCCCTGAAGGCAGCAGCGCTACAAAAGTCAGCTTTATCTTCTGCAAACACATGCTGTCGTTTCTCTTTCCCACTGCTCCATATGGTTGGATTTTCTTGGCTGGCCAGACTGCTGCTAATAAAGGCTTGTGTGTTTGTGTGTGTGGCAATGCGTACAGGTAATATCATGCTCCTTTTATTATATAATCCATAAAAGAGTGTGTATCTTTCCTAGACTCATATAATTACATACTGTATGGTTCTTCATGCATTCTGTAAAATGATACTAAAAGTAATGCTGGTTTTGATCTTGGGAACACAAAGCTGTAAAGATAGTTTGTTTATGGACACAAATTCCAAGGAATTATTATTTAAAGCTGCTATTAAGTCGTATCACTGTCTTTATTGGCTCATTCCAGTGAAACTAAATTATTCTGAACTGCTGGACTGAGTTAAACATTCATGACCCGGAACCAGACGACTGGAGATATGTTTTTAAAAAAAACAACAACCATCAACCTAAGTTAAACTCTTTTTTGGTCATTGTGTGTGTTATTTGGTAATTTTGTGTCTTTTTTTGATCATTTTGTGGTCAATTTGTGTCTTTTTGGTAATTTTGTTTCTTTTTTGGGTCATTTTGTGTCTTTTTTGGGTCATTTTGATTCCTTTTTTTGGTAATTTTGTGTCTTTTTTAGTCATTTTGCGTCTTTTTTTAGTCATTTTGTTTCTTTTTTTGGTTATTTTGTTTCTTTTTTTGGTCATTTTGTGTCTTTTTTGGTCATTTTGTGTCTTTTTTGACCATTTTGTGGTCAATTTGTGTCTCTTTTTTTGTCATTTTGTTTCCTTTTTTTGGTCATTTTGTGTCTTTTTTTAGTCATTTTGCGTCTTTTTTTAGTCATTTTGTGTCTTGACTGCTACTAATAAAGGCTTGTATGTTTGTGTGTGTGGTAATGCGTACAGGTAATATCATGCTCCTTTTATTATATAATCCATAAAAGAGTGTGTATCTTTCCTAGACTCATATAATTACATACTGTATGGTTCTTCATGCATTCTGTAAAATGATACTAAAAGTAATGCTAGTTTTGATCTTGGGAACACAAAGCTGTAAAGATAGTTTGTTTATGGACACAAATTCCAAGGAATTATTATTTAAAGCTGCTATTAAGTCGTATCACTGTCTTTATTGGCTCATTCCAGTGAAACTAAATTATTCTGAGTTAAACATTCATGACCCGGAACCAGACGACTGGAGATATGTTTTTTAAAAAAACAACAACCATCAACCTAAGTTAAACTCTTTTTTGGTCATTGTGTGTGTTATTTGGTAATTTTGTGTCTTTTTTTGATCATTTTATGGTCAATTTGTGTCTTTTTGGTAATTTTGTTTCTTTTTTGGGTCATTCTGTGTGTGTTTTTGATCATTTTGTGGTCAATTTGTGTCTTTTTGGTAATTTTGTTTCTTTTTTGGGTCATTTTGTGTCTTTTTTGGGTCATTTTGTTTCCTTTTTTTGGTAATTTTGTGTCTTTTTTAGTCATTTTGCGTCTTTTTTTAGTCATTTTGTTTCTTTTTTTGGTCATTTTGTTTCTTTTTTTGGTCATTTTGTGTCTTTTTTGGTCATTTTGTGTCTCTTTTGGTCATTTTGTGTCTTTTTTGACCATTTTGTGGTCAAAAAAGACCACAAAATGGTCTTTTTGTCATTTTGTTTCCTTTTTTTGGTCATTTTGCGTCTTTTTTTAGTCATTTTGTGTCTTGACTGCTACTAATAAAGGCTTGTGTGTTTGTGTGTGTGGTAATGCGTACAGGTAATATCATGCTCCTTTTATTATATAATCCATAAAAGAGTGTGTATCTTTCCTAGACTCATATAATTACATACTGTATGGTTCTTCATGCATTCTGTAAAATGATACTAAAAGTAATGCTAGTTTTGATCTTGGGAACACAAAGCTGTAAAGATAGTTTGTTTATGGACACAAATTCCAAGGAATTATTATTTAAAGCTGCTATTAAGTCGTATCACTGTCTTTATTGGCTCATTCCAGTGAAACTAAATTATTCTGAACTGCTGGACTGAGTTAAACATTCATGACCCGGAACCAGACGACTGGAGATATGTTTTTAAAAAAAACAACAACCATCAACCTGAGTTAAACTCTTACCACATAATGGCTGCAATATTATTATGCATTTTTTTATTGCAGCTAATAAATCCACAGGGGGCAGAAGTACACATGATAATTATTATGTTTATCTTTTTTGTCGGTACACCAAAAGATCAAGCTGCTAAAAGAGATAAAAGTTGCTCTCAAGTTTATTGAGAAAATACTGATTTAATTTATTTAATAGAGAGATTTTTTAACCGTTAGTCTCTGTTATGCAACACAAACATTCACTTCTGACAGTAAAACAACAATTCTTTCTTGTTTTCTTAACTTAGTGTTTGATAATATCACAAGTGTGGGCAGAGGACATTTATTCTTCTCATGAATTAGTTGTTACATAACCAATTACACAATGAACTACAAGTTATATTTAAAGGGACCTATTGTGGTCAGTGTTGCAGTAGTAAAGTATTCAGGGTTAGAAATCTGAGGTTTTTGATCACAGGGATGTTAACTACATTATCTGAAACTTGGGCCACAATTAATATGACCTTCCAACATTATACTGTATATACACTACCGGTCAAAAGTTTTAGAACACCCCAATTTTTCCAGTTTTTTATAGAAATTCAAGCAGTTCAAGTCAAATGAACAGCTTGAAAGGGTCCAAAGGTAAGTGGTGAACTGCCAGAGGTAAATAAAAAAAGGTAAGCTTAACCAAAACTGAAAAATAATGTACATTTCAGAATTATACAAGTAGGCCTTTTTCAGGGAACAAGAAATGGGTTAACAACTTAACTCTATGGAGTCTTGGGCTATTTTGTCCATTTTTGAATTCTTTTCATGTCTTTGTAAGTCATTTAGTGTCTTTTTTTAGTCATTTTGTGTCTTTTGGTGTCTTTTTTTGTCATTTTGTGTCTTTTTTTTGGTCATTTTGTGTCTTTTATTGGTCATTTTGTGTCTCTTTTTAGCCATTTTGTGTCTTTTGGTGTCTTTTTAGTCATTTTGTGTCTTTTTTTAGTCATTTTGTGTCTTTTTTTTTGTCATTTTGTGTCTTTTTTTGGTCATTTTGTGTCTTTTTTTTTGTCATTTTGTGTCTTTTTTTAGTCCTTTAGTCCAACATAAAATGTGATTTTGAATCTTTTTTTTACTTTCAAAACACTATCATGCTCAATAAAGAATTTTAAATGTTGCAAATGTGCATTAATTTCAGAGTACACTGAGACATTAAACTGCATCATTTTCAATTAAATTCTGGAAAAGTTGGTGTGTTGACAGAAAATAAGGTAAAGCATATAGCAAGCCTCTTTTTAAGCCATTTTTATAGTCTTAGATGATCATTTTTGCAGGTTATAGTTCAATAAAAACATAAAGTCAGATTGGAAACTATGTCTCCAGTGTTTGCCTGAGTGAAAATATTGAAACACACTTGATTTCCCACAATCAAAGAGCTTCTTGAGTGGAGCCACTGGAATGCCACTGCCTTTGCCAATTACAATCAGCTGTTTCTCTTTTTCTCCACTTGAATCATCCGCTCTCTGACTCATGATGAACCACACATGCACTGACACAAACAACCTGGGGGTCCCAGCCCCAACTTGGGTCCTGAGATGATTTCTGGGGGTCGCCAAATCATTTTGGAAGTCAGCTCTGTCTCCACTGTGTTAAAGTGTTCATGTGTTAATGTGTTTTAGTCTTTTTGGTCACTTAATGTCCTTTTTTTTGGTCATTGTGTGTGTTATTTGGTAATTTTGTGTCTTTTTTGGATCATTTTGTGGTCAATTTGTGTCTTTTTGGTAATTTTGTTTCTTTTTTGGGTCATTTTGTGGTCGATTTGTGTCTTTTTTTGTAATTTTGTTTCTTTTTTGCGTCATTTTGTGTCTTTTTTTGATCATTTTGTGGTCAATTTGTGTCTTTTTGGTCATTTTGTGTCTTTTTTTGATCATTTTGTGTCTTTTTGGTAATTTTGTTTCTTTTTTGGGTCATTTTGTGTCTTTTTTTGATCATTTTGTGGTCAATTTGTGTCTTTTTGGTAATTTTGTTTCTTTTTTGGGTCATTTTGTGTCTAATTTTGATCATTTTGTGGTCAATTTGTGTCTTTTTTGGTAATTTTGTTTCCTTTTTTTGGTAATTTTGTGTCTTTTTTTAGTCATGTTACATCTTTTTTTTAGTCATTTTGTGTCTTTTTTTAGTCATTTTGTGTCTTTTTGGTCATTTTTGTTTGACACATGCTAAACCACACATGCACTGACACAAACACAAACACACACTCCTATTAGGGGCAGCATGAACTTTTTGCCTGCAAAATGCGGAATAATTTTGATAATTTCAGCTCTGAAATCAAAGTCCGGCAGCAAACAGTATTCTAATCTTCAAAGAACAGCTTTGTTGTACATGAAGGGGGCATTTTACGCTCCACTAACCTGTTCCTGCCTTAATACCGCGTGGTAGGAAATACCCTCATAAATACAGAGGGATCAGGAACAAGGAACCTTGTTCTTGTGGGGCGAAGAGAGTTTTAGTCTAGACTGTAAAAAATGTGTGTAGATTTTACGGTGAAAAACTGCTAAACCATGACAGTAAAAGACCGTAAAATGATAAATGTGTTAATTCAATTTCAGTAACAATAAAAAACAATGTAAATGTATATATATCAGCCAAAACAGTGTTTTTTTACACTTTTTTGGGGGGGAAAAATTACTCTACTGTAAAATACTCTGGCACCGTGTTTGTAACCAAAAAATGCTGTAATATATATACAAGCATCACTGTCATTTTTGCATTTATTTTTTGTAAAAATAATTTTTCTCACTGTTAAATGTTCTAAACACCATATAAAAAAAACATATAACAAAGTTTCTTTCAATGGAAAATCTTTTTATTTTTTACGGAAAGATATGGAGTAAAATGGCAATCTTAAACGTTAAAAATCAAAAGTGCTAATATAATTTTACCGTAATGTTAGAAAAAGTTGCACCGTATTTATTACGGTAAAGTTCTGGCAACCACAGCTGCCGTTTTTTATCGTAAAAACAACACTTGTTTTTTTACAGTCTACACTGTAAAACATGTTTGTAGAAATTACAGTAAAAAACTGTCAAATTGCATCAGAAATAGGTCGTAAAATTAAACATTGTACATCACCGTAGTAGATACTTTTAATTACTGTCAATCAAAGAATAGTATAAAACTTTAAATTCTACCGCCATAAACTGTAGAAAACACACAGTTTTGCTATAAAAATATAAAATTTTCATGTAAAGTTAATGGAGAAATACCTTAATGGCACAATTATCCTAAAAATAATGGGATTATTCTGTATAAACTACAGTTTTTGCTGATATTTACATTTACATACGCTCACTGTATTTTTTATGGTGATGTTCTGGCAACCACAGCTGCCGGTATTTTACCGTAAATTAAACAGATTTTTTTTTACAGTGTAGACTGACGTGGTGTCTGGTTGGTGTGTTTGTACTGAACATGCTGTAAATGTAGCTGTACGTGTGTGAGAGCAAGTCTGTATTTATGATTAACCAGTCCTCCCTTTTCATCAGCAGTTTTGTACCAACGCACAATAACAAAACCCACTTGATAAGCCAGTAAACCATGGCGAGACGCTCTCAGAGTCACGTATTACAGCGCTCAGACACATGAACACAATAACTATGTGGTGACTGAGAGAATCTCGCTCTCAGATCATTGTTTTCCAGTGGAGAAATGGTCATTGAGATAAGTATTCAGGGTGTCATCCTCCATGCAATGTACATTTGTTGTGTGAGTCACAGTGTGGAGGGTGTTAAAAGCTGCAGGCTGCGTAGGAAGGGGTCATTTTAGTGTTTTTATCAGATGTGTGAGAGTGTAATATGAGTGTTTTGGGCCTTAATCAAAGCTGCCCTGATTTTGTTCCCAGGCTTATTGGTTATTACCCTGAGAGAGACTCACACACCCACACAGAGCAAACAAACCTTCAACCTCTGTTCTAATGGCTCTCGGGACAGACAAACACAGATACAGCTGGAAGATTTACACATGCACAAAAAGGCATCTACAAAAGCACATACAGTTCATATAATTACATAAATATAACACTAAATAATAACCAACAACACACCTGTGCACTCATTACAATCATGTATCTGCATGATAGCTGCACAGTCTGTTGAGCACTTTAAAACATTATTAAAAACGTATTTATTATAAAATTTGTGTCTTTTTTTTTTGTCATTTTGTTTCCTTTTTTTGGTCATTTTGTGTCTTTTTTTGGTCATTTTGTTTCCTTTTTTTGGTCATTTTGTGTCTTTTTTTAGTCATTTTGTGGTCAATTTGTGTCTTTTTGGTAATTTTGTGTCTCTTTTGGGTCATTTTGTGTCTTTTTTTTTATCATTTTGTGGTCAATTTGTGTCTTTTTTGGTAATTTTGTTTCCTTTTTTTGGTAATTTTGTGTCTTTTTTTAGTCATGTTACATCTTTTTTTAGTCATTTTGTGTCTTTTTTTAGTCATTTTGTGTCTTTTTGGTAATTTTTTCTATTTATTCTCCTTGGCGTTCAGTCCCAGCTAGGCAAGAATCCTTGGCTTTCTTTTTTACTTTTTTACCCTTTTATTTGTCCTTTTTTATCTCTAACTCTGTTTTGGATTGAGCTTTTATTACTATTTTATTCTATTTTATTTTATTGGGTTTTTTTTTTACTGTTTTTAGTATTTTATTGTTTTCATTGTTTTTATTTATACCTATTTGTGTATGATGTATTCTATTTTAATAACTGTACAGCACTTAGGTCAACTGAGGTTGTTTTTAAATGTGCTCTATGAATAAACTTTGACTTGACTTGACTTGTATCAATGCACAAACGTGCAAAACCAAACAGTTGACATTCTCTACCTGGTCAGGTCCTTGGTGTCACTCTTTAATGCAGCTGTTCTCAACCTTGGGGTCGGGACCCCAATTGGGGTCGCGAAATGGTTTCTGGGGGTCGCCAAATCATTTAGGAAGTCAGCTCTGTCTCCACTGTGTTAAAGTGTTCATGTGTTAATGTGTTTTAGTCTTTTTGGTCATTTTGTGTGTTTTTTTGTAATTTTGTTTATTTTTTGGTCATTTTGTGTCTTTTTTGGTAATGTGTCTTTTTTTAGTCATTTTGTGTCTTTTTTGGTAATGTGTCTTTTTTTAGTCATTTTGTGTCTTTTTTTGGGTCATTTTGTGGTCAATTTGTGTGTTTTTGGGTCATTTTGTGTCTTTTTTTGGTCATTTTGTGGTCAATTTGTGACTTTTTTGGTCATTTTGTTTCTTTTTTGGTCATTTTGTGTCTTTTTTTAGTCATTTCGTGTCTTTTTTTAGTCATTTTGTGTCTTTTTTTAGTCATTTTGTGTCTTTTTTTGGTAATTTTGTGGTCGATTTGTGTCTTTTTTGGTCATTTTGTTTCCTTTTTTAGGTCATTTTTTTCTTTTTTGGGTGATCTGAACAGTGCATGTGAGATACTTAGGCTACTTGTTTATGTTTGGGCACCAAAACTGCTTGGTTTGGTTTAGGAAAAGTTAATGGTTTGTCACATAAATATGGTAAAAGTATGTAGCCCATGTAAGTCACGTAGTCAGTTTAAAAAAAAGTAAACATTGACTTTTTGTCAGTGGACTTGTGTTCTGTTATGCTACATCGCCTGACTTCTTGCTCTGAACACTTGCATTGGAGTTAGTTGAATAAGTTGACAAAGTCTGCATTTAACGACCTGGGAATGTGAACAATCTTGTTAAGTCTCCGTGCCTCGGGCCAATGCTGTCAATTTTTCCTTACAGGGGCAGAGATCACCTCTTCATGCAAATGCTGCATGTCAACTAGATAGTAGCTGTACAGAAATATGAGCAAACGCAGGTCAGAACAGCTGCTGTAACAGGAGCAGAGCGGCATGACACTGTCTGCAGGCTTTGACCTGGACATGATACTCTGTGTTCCTATTTATTTATAACTATACTGTCATCTCTATTGTATTGTACTATCTCCTAACCATCGCACTATTATGTCCCCTTTCTGCACTGTAAAAAATGTCTGTAGATTTCACGGAGAAAAACTGCTAAACCATGACAGTAAAAGACGTAAAATGATAAATGAGTTAATTCAGTTTCAGTCAAATCACCCAAAACAGGATTTTTTACAGTTTTGTTTTTTGCAAAATACATTACTCCACTGTAAAATACACTGTACATGTAAGAAACATAAAAAAAATGCATAAAAAAAACAAAAAAATTACAAAAACACACACAAAAAGAAAAAAACACCCATTAAAACACACAAAAAATACACATAAAACACATGAAAAACACAAAAAATAAAAAAAAAACACACAAAAAAATCCCAAAAAGATTTTAGGGTGAAAAACTGCTAAACCATGACAGTAAAAGACGTAAAATGATAAATGAGTTAATTCAGTTTCAGTAACAATGAAACACTGTAAATGTATATATCAGCCAAAACAGGATTTTTTTACAGTTTTGTTTTTTTAAAAATACATTACTCCACTGTTAAATACACTATAAAATGTATATATACAAGCCACCACTGTAATTTTTGCATTTATCTTTTGTAAAAAAAATACATTTTCTCACTGTTGAATGAACTAAACACCATATCTCTAACAAAAATATACTGTAATATTTAAAGGTAAAATCTTTCATTTATGTGTTTTCATTTATGAAGAGTATTTTCTTGTCAATTATATGGCAAAATAGCGTTTCTTTTGATGATAGAGTACAAATTTGAATAAAATGGCAATCTTAAACATGAAATAAACAGTGCCAATATATTTTTACCGTAATATCAAAAAAAGTTTCACCATATTTATTACGGTAAAGTTCTGGCAACCACAGCTGCCGTTTTTTTTACCGTAAAAACAACAGGGTTTTTTTTTTTACAGTGTAGCAAGAAGCCTCCATCATCTTGTTCTTCTTTTCATTTCCTCTTTTTTTCTCTCCTCCGCTGATTCATGAAAGAATGGCAAAGATGATATTTAAGCATTCAAAATCTTTGAATGTCTTGAAAACGACACAAAATGACCAAAAAAGACACAAAATTACCAAAAAAAGACACAAAATGACCAAAAAAGACACAAAATGAGAAGACAGAATAACAAAAAAAACCCACAGAAGACATAAAAATGACAAAAAATGACATAAAATGACCAAAAAAAAGACACAAAATAACTAAAAAAGACACAACAGACACAAATGACCAAAATGACTTACAAAGACACATAAAGACTATTTTTTTTACAGTGTGCTCTCCTTCTCTGCCTTCATTTATGGCTGTAAGACTTTCTTTTAACCGTTGATTGCACTTTTGTCCTTTTCCATTCCCCTTCACTAGAACTTGGTTAACAAGCCTCTTAGTCATTGCAGTTGTTTTCCCTTTTTCCATATCACCTTTCACATCTCGTGCCCTTTTCATCTTTTTTTTTTTTTAGAATGAGCAATCTTGAAGCCTCCTTGACATTTAATCATTCCTTTTGTCCACTGACTGATCTTACCACCAACCTCTTTTCAAATGTATCCCATTAAAAAAAGGAATAAATTAGATAAACACACTGTCTCCTTGTGTTGTGTATCTTATCTGATGATCGACCACCAATAACAATAGCAGAAGGAGGAGGTCTGTTCGGATACCATCAGCAAATCCTCAAAAGTGAGAATATGTCTTGTTGCCTCCCAGGGCGTGCAGCATGCCAACGCTTGATCAACAGCCTTGCTGCTGCAAGTAAAGAAGCCAATTAACTTCCTCTGTCACCTTCCAGCTAAGTGGAACCGTTGCTGAAGGGTGTACAAATTGCAGCCAGGAATCTAATTTCAGATGAACACACACCTCAGGCCCTCTAGAACAGCAAAAAATCCAATCTGAAGAAACATGATGACTTGCACTTGCTGCTCAAGGTTTGGCTTGGCCCATCAAAGTGGTGCATTCAGGCTCGGCAGCAGCTCAAGGGAGGCTGGAGAGAGGCTCGACCCAGAGCAGGTGTTAGCCGTTTCAACATTATGGAAGATACGCATCCAGTACAGAAGCTGGTCCATGAAATGTTTAGCTTAGCGTAGCATAAAACTCAAAACTGCCAGCCGAGCTCCATCAAAACTACAAAAAAAAAAACCTTTCCACAACTTTTTAACTTGTTTGTTAGCTACCAAACTAAACTACAAGAAACAAATAGCTAAACTCCATCAAAAGTACAAAATGAAAAACCTTAACACAACTTTTTTACTTTTTGTTAGCTACCAAGCTAAACTACAGTACTTAGAAATGTCACAATTCAGACTTTGTTAATGTTTTTTTTTTCAAAACCATACACAAACAGATGTTGATCTACAGCCATGCCAGCCGAGCGCCATCAAAACTACAAAAAAAAACCTTTCCACAACTTTTTAACTTGTTTGTTAGCTACCAAACTAAACTACAAGAAACAAATAGCTGCACTTAAAACCAAACTGACTTCTTGAATCTGTATTTCTAGTGTCAAATTAATAGAAAATATGCTTTTTCACTTACCGTGTTCATGTATAAAGTATGAAGCTAGGGCCACAATTTTGAGTTAGCATTGATACGCTAATGGCTACTCTTGTAGCTGTAACAAGCAGCGCCGCTAGCATCAGTTAGCCGCTAGCATCAGTTATCCGCTAGCATCAGTTAGCCGCTAGCATCGGTTAGCCGCTAGCATTGGTTAGCCGCTAGCTTTTGCTAATGACCGAATTTCACCGCTTTCCTGCATTTCACAACAAAGAAATAAGAGTTAGCAGAACTATTGCCCCTTGTTGTGAACCCCAATTTAGCATGTTAGCAAATGTCAGTGTCAAATTTGTCCAAAAATTATTGGACAGGTTCAAATTGTTGACTCTAGTAAATCATAGACATATATACATAGACTCCGCATTGAGCCGGTTGGTCCGTTGCTGCAATACGTCAGCGCGGCCGCCATATTGGATGTGGCAGATCTGCCTGTAAACTAATGAAAGTAAACGGACTGAAGTTCATAAAGCGCCTTTCTACAAAGTGCTTTAAGTTAATGCCTCTTATTCACCCATTCACACACACACTAATATATCTGGGAAACAAATAGGCACCAAAAACAAAGTATGTAACTTTTAAAGTGATGATTATCAATGTTTACTCCTTATGTTTAGGGTGACCAATCGTCCTCTTTTGCCCGGACATATCCACTTTTTACGTCCTGTCCGGGGCGTCCGGCCGGGGTTTATAAATTCACGAGAATGTCCGGTGTTCAATGTTTTTCATAGGACCAGTACACGTGCACGTAAATTGACCGGCGCTTTGCACACAACTTTGCGAGACGTAATTACCAAGAGGCTGCCTAGTGGGCGAGTCAGCGCCGCGCACACACACAGAGAGAGAGAGGGCAGATCGAACAGCGGAGCAACATTACATATTGAAATCTAACATTTAATCTGTGTCTATAATAACCAGATCCTGAAATGTAGATGTGACATGAGGGTTTTCTGAATAAAGAGCACTAACGTTTACATTTAACTGATTTGATTAATCGTTTTTATATTCACATTGATGAACATACAGTATATCTACACAGGGGGCATTGATGAGAATACATATCTATACAGCTATACAATTGCAGTCTGTGTGTGTGTGTGCAAGTTACTATTAAGTTACTATTATTATTATTATTTTTATTTATTATTATTATTATTATATGTACTGTTGCTGACATTACTATTATTATTATTATTACTATATACTGTAATATACTACTATTATTATTATACCGGCCTTATTTATTATTATTACTATTACTATTATTATATATTTATATATTATATATCATACTATATATTATATATCATACTATTTTATTTATAATTATTTTATTTTATATTTTTACTATTTATTATTACATATATTTTATATTATATACTGTACTATTATTATAATTATATACCGTCTAGTCACTATAGCATTGCTGCCATCATATCAGTATAATTATAATTACCATCATCTTGCCAACCTACCAACTGATCTGCTTTTTTAACTTCTTAAGTGTCCTTGTTCTATCCAGTGTTTTTTCTATTGTTGTTTTTTATTTATGCTACCTCAGTATTTTATTCTATTGTATTTTATTGTACTTGAATACCGGACTGCTGTGACAACCGAATTTCCCTTCGGGGATGAATAAATCTTATTAGTATTATGCGCGGGACTTCATAGTATTAGCCAAAATCAGCAAATTCTGTTCGTAAAATGACGTTATAATAGCCAGATACAATCAAAAGTATTTTTTGATTCTTACCTGTGAAAGGTAAGGCCATGGGATTGGGTTTGTACTGTAAATCTGTTGGTACATTTCCATGCAGCACATGAATGAGGCATCTTCTCGCTGTCTCCGCTTCTGCACTTTGCCACATCCAAGATGGCGGCGACGTTGACGTACGCTTCAGCACTCAATGCGGAGTCTATGTATATATGTCTATGTAGTAAATGGCATTTCATCATTAATTTCTGGCCTATTGTCGCCATCATTTTGGAAGATACGCATCCAGTACAGGAGGTCCATGAAATGTTTAGCTTAGCGTAGCATAAAACTTATTGCCAAGCTCCATCAAAAGTACAAAATGAAAAACCTTAACACAACTTTTTGACTTTTTGTTAGCTACCAAGCTAAACTACTGTACTTTGAAATGTCACAATTCAGACTTTGTTAATGGGTTTTTTTTCAAAATCATACACAAACAGATGTTGGTCTACAGCCATGCTTGCGGTTCAGTGAGGCTAACTTTGCCGTAGTGTTGCAAATTGAGCTTAATGCTAATATCAGCAAAATACTAACATCATCACAATGCCAACACTAATGCACGTTTATGTTTACCATGTTTACCACCTCAGTTTAGCTATTAGCAGATGTCAGTGTTAGCAAGATTCGCTAATTAGCACCAAACAAACAATCACACAGGCTAGGCTGATGGTAATCTCATTAGTTTTGAAGCTTATGAACAAAATTGGAAGCAAAAAGTTAACGTAGTAGAGTGTGTAGTGTAGCAAATGGCCAACTTGATGCCATTTCAACATTAATTTCCAGCCTATTGTTGCCAATCTGATGTTGTTATTTGGTGTAATTTTACGAACCTGGTCTCACAGGAATCTGTGAAATAGCCACGGATTCGCTTAACTCAAAATCCGTGGAATAGCCACGGATTCGCTTAACTCAAAATCCGTGGAATAGCCACGGATTCGCTTAACTCAAAATCCGTGGAATAGCCACGGAATCACAAAAATTTCTGTGAAATTGACACGGATTTCGCTACAATGCAAGTTAATGACAGTCATATCCCGTGGCTATTCCATGGATATTTGTTCCTATTGGTTTGTTCCAAGTCACGTGACTTTCAAGGTCCCGGCGGTCAGAACAAAAAACATGGCGGACAGTTCTCTCATTTTTTGTAAAAAAAAAAATCAATATTTTGACTTAGTTTCTGCATAAAAATGGATTTTGATCACATTTCTAGCAAGAAATATATGTTTTATTTTCTAAATATTCACTCAGTGAATGTACACAATCACTTTGTATGTTGGAATAGCCACGGGATATGACTGGCATTAACTTGCATTGTAGCCGAATCCGTGTCAGTTTCACGGAAATTTGAGTGAATCCGTGGCTATTCCACGGATTTTGAGTTAAGCGAATCCGTGGCTATTTCACGGATTCCTGTGAGACCAGGTTGAATTTTACGTACACAGCTCTGAAAATGTTGAACTACACCTTTAAATAAATCCCTGTGGTGTTTACTGCAGCAGTTCAGAGGTGTTTGTGGCATTTATTTATTTGACTGCATGTTTTTACAGCCTCTCTGTGTCCTCTGGCTCTCAAGGCCACGCTGGCTGTCACCCTGACACAATATCACTTTCTCCCCTGCAGTTGTCTCACTAATTCTGCAATGACACCGGGTCCTTCTCACCATTACACAATCTCCCTCTCACCCTGGTCCCCTTAAGAGCAAATTGACGGGAGTGTGAAAACACCGCACAATAAAATAAGGCTCTCCTCGCCAGCCCGCCGGGAAATGACATCACTCAAATATTCTCGCTAATGTACAAGTGGGAGGCAGAGAGGAGAGATGCTGTGACATTCACACTTCCTCTGCTCATTTCCTTTTCTAATCTTGATGGAAGTTTGACTCGAGCTCTTTGTCTCTCGATGGAGATTGTCTCTCGATTTGTCACTTTCTGCCACCTCTTCTTGTTTACATTCCCTCATTTCCCCTCAGAGGCCACTCTTCATCCCGCTCGCTCTATTTTCTACCTCGTCCTCTCTGCCTGCACTGTAAAAAATGTCTGTTTAATTTACGGTAAAATACCGGCAGCTGTGGTTGCCAGAACTTCACCGTAAAAATTACAGTGAATGGATTTTCTATTCTAAATCTTTTTGGTAATTTTGTGTCTCATTTGATAATTTTACGTATTTTTTTGGTCATTTTGTGTCTTTTTTTTGATAATTTCATGTCTCTTTTGGTCGTTTTCTGTCTTTTTTGGGGTCATTTTGTGTCTTTTTAGATAGTTTTGTGTCTCTTTTGGTCGTTTTCTGTCTCTTTTTTTGGTCGTTTTGTGACTCTTTTGGTCATTTTAGGTCCTTTGTAAGGACAAATGACAGTGAGTGAGTTTTCTGCTGTAAATTTAAATGTAATGTAATCTGTAATTTAGACTGAATAAACCTGTTATTTTTAGGATAATTGTGTATTTTTGACATCATTGTATTTCTCCACTAATTTTATATGAAAATGTTATATTTTTACAGTAAAACTTTGTGTTTCCTACAGTTTATGACAGTAAAAGTTACTATTGTTTTATTTACGGTAATTAAGTGTCTGACTATGGTGGTATATAATTTTAAATTTTACGCCCTTTTTCTGAGGTAATTTGACAGTTTTTCTGTAATTTCTACTATAAATTTAAATGTAAATATCAGCAAAAACTGTCATCTAGACTGAATATTCCCATTATTTTTAGGGTAATTGTGTCATTCATTCACACATCATGGTATTTCTCCATTAATTTTACATGAAAATGTTATATTTTTACAGCAAAACTGTGTGTTTCCTACAGTTAATGACAGTAAAAGTTAAAGTTTTGTGCTATTCTTTGATTTACGGTAATTAAAAGTGTCTACTACGGTGATATACAGTTTTCAATTTTTTTCTATTCTAAATTTAAATGTAAATATCAGCAAAAACTGTAATTTAGACTGAGTATTCCTGTTATTTTTAGGGTAATTGTGTCATTCATTCACACATCATGGTATTTCTCCATAAATTTTGCATAAAAATGTTATATTTTTACAGCAAAACTGTGTGTTTCTTCCACTTTATGGCAGAAAAAAGTAAAAGTTTTGTGCTATTCTTTGATTTGATTTTGATTAATTAACCCATAAGAACCCACGGTGACACCTGTGTAACAAACACTTTAAATCTTCTTGAACAGGGGTCTCAAACTCAAATTATCTGGGGGCTGCTGGAGGCAGTATCAAAATGACCAAAATTACTAAAAAAAAAAAAGACACAAAATCACAGAAAAAACTAAATTACTTAAAAAAGACACACAATTACTAAAAAAAGACACAAAATTACAAAAAAAAGACACAAAAATGACACAAAATCACAAAAAAGACACAAAATGAGAAGACAGAATAACCAAAAAACCCCACAGAAGACACAAAATGACAAAAAAAGACACAAAATGACCAACAAAAGTCACAAAATAACTAAAAAAGACACAACAAAAGACACAAATGACCCAAAAAAAACACAAAATGACTTACAAAGACACGAAAATGATTCAAAAATGCACAAAATAGCCCAAGACTCCATAGAGTTAATGAGTTAAGGTGAAGCATAAAGCTGAATATGGGAGATTCTAGAAAATTGAAAGTGTTTGTTACATGGGTGTCACCATAGGTTCTTATGGGTTAAAAGTGTCTAATATGGTGATATACATTTTTTTATTTTACGCCCTATTTCTGATGTATTTGACAGTGTTTTACTGTTATTTCTACAAACATTTTTAACAGTGTAGCTCGTCCTGCACCACCTGTATGTACCCGCCTCCTGGAAACACTGACAGCAGAGACAGAAGCTGCACAGGGCCAATTTCCTGAGTGCTGCTCACCACTGGCACTCATTTAATTACTGCAGAGACAGAGGTGGGAGGCAGACCTGTCAGAGTTAAGCCCAGATCAGTGTGGTCCTCACAGCTCTGCTGTCCTCAGGGACCGGGATGGGGGGGAGGTACCTGTCATATTCTATAGCTGCTATACGGGACGGAGCTGACAACTACAGATTACCTTTCTTTGTTGCAGTCCTGGGAGGCCTGGCAGCCATATGGCCAGAATACAGTATGAATGCCTTTGAGTTTTTCTTTCTTTCTTTTAGCACACACACACACACACACACACACACAGACACACCTGAACCATTTCCCGGGTATCTGCTGGGACTAAAAATGGTGTCAAAGAGGAAGCAAAATGTGTCTCAGCGGGAGCAGTGGCATCATGTGCGAGAATTTAACTTTCAAAATGTGCAGGTATAATTCATTCCCTGCAGGCTCTGGATCCATGTGGCTCTCTAATTTACCCAAATTAAAACAGATTTAATTGGGTAAACAATCACTGTTTCCAGCTTGTTTGTATTTAGAGTCTAACTTAACAAACAAGCAGTTTTAACCTACATTAAAGTCAGTTTAATACCAACATGTGTTCTGCTTTTTTGTGAGTGAAAAGATTTTTTAACAATTTGACTCAAACCTGAATTGAATTAGATGCATATCTTTGTGTGACATGAATACATGGAAAACAAATTATTATCCAGCAATTCACTTTAATAAAAAATAAAAATTAGGCCCTGTTCTTCTCTTCAAATAAGTAGTGAAGTTTGCTGATAACAATTTGATGTGGCTCTCTAATTTACCCAAATTAAAACTAATTTAATTGTGTAAACAATCACTGTTTCCAGCTCGTTTGTATTTAGAGTCTAACTTAACAAACAAGCAGTTTTAACCTACATTAACCCTATAAAGCCAAATGTATCATATTTGTTACACAATAACTTATTTGAAAATTTGTCAGTTGTCATTTTATTGCATTTCATACATTATGCATTAAATAAAGCAACATACAGTCTTTTTCTCATTTAGGTAAACTATTTTTTTGGTGTGTATTTTTAGATGGCAAGAAAATTGAGCATTGATGATGTGTTGGAGATAAACAAACTGAGCAACAAATTGCACAAAAATACCAGATGTAGCAAAAATGATATGCATGTTCCACGAGTGGATCAGTCATTGCTGCATTAAAAAACTTCATATCAGCAGATGTATGATGTTGTGTTATATGGAAAAAATATGTATTTTGCATGTTTGAGGAAAAAGGAAAAGTTAAAAATGTTGTTGTTTGATGTTTTTGTTAGTTCAAGAAAAACAAACTGTGAGCAACAAATTGCACAAAAAGACCTGATGTATCAAATATGATACAAATTAGAATTCATATATGCAATTTATTTATTTTTTTTAATTCGTCAGCAAGTTAATAAGCACTCGGTTTTAAAAAAAATTGAATTTTCTGGCAATTATTTCATGGTTCAGGCTTTATAGGGTTAACTTCAAAATGTGCAGGTATAATTCATTCCCTGCAGGCTCTGGATCCATGTGGCTCTCTAATTTACCCAAATTAAAACACATTTAATTGGGTAAACAATCACTGTTTCCAGCTTGTTTGTATTTAGAGTCTAACTTAACAAACAAGCAGTTTTAACCTACATTAAAGTCAGTTTAATACCAACATGTGTTCATTCTTGATAGAGATTATAGACACGTTTACAGCCAAATTCATCAAAATATATGCATGCATATCAATGCCTGCAAGCTATTGCACAGTTTTACTACTGGACTAAAGGAAAACATCAAAAATTGTGTCTGTTGTGTTGTTCTTCATGATCACAGTGTTCTTATTGGCGCTCCATCTTTTTTTGCAACCGGCATGCACATGCATTGTCAATGTTTGTATACAAATACTTGTAAATATTTTTTTTTATATAATGTTTTTAAATTTAGAATATTATGTATTGTACCCTGTTGAAGCTACTGAATCTTTTACACATTTATTAAATAAATGATGTTAAAATAATTTTAAAAACTTTCTTTTTCACTTGTGCACCGTTATGGTACAATAACAAACAAACCCCAAAAACTTCCACAAAAACAAGAATTATAAAAAATTTTCAGGTTATGTTTGTTTTGTGTATTTTAAGACAAAAAAGCACTCCAAACATTTTTTTCTTAACAGGCATCATAATGCGTACCATAGAGGGTTAAAGAAGAGTTTTTACTGCAATAGCATATCAATAGATGTTAGCACTTAGCTTGAAGTTTTTATGTACAGTAGGTAATGAGAATACTTTGCCCCCCCTCCTCCCAAATTGCAAAGTTTCCAAAGAAAAACTAATTTAGACTGAAAGTTTGCAGATGAAGGGAAGCAAATGAAAAATAAAAAATGAGAAGGGCTTTTCACAGAGAGGGGCTTATTAAAATGTGGTTGTTTTGGGCTTTTTTAGGATTTTCCAATCAACCTTTCAGTCTCAGGGGCCACATGACATTCATGGTAATGGCTCTGAGTCCCGTTGTTGAGTCTGAGCGTGATGACATTCACTCTCTCTGTGGTTTAATCTGCCCTCCCTCAGGAATGTGTTTCAGACATGATTCTCTGTCGTTTTCCTCATGTTTGGACTGAAACCAGTCAGGATATGAGCTTGTTTCCTACTGCAGAAACATAACAAATACAGCAACTCAAGATGTTGAGAGGTAGTTGGACAGAGAAACTGAACTCTGTACACTGTAAAAAAAAAACCCTGTTGTTTTTACGGTAAAAAACCAGCAGCTGTGGTTGCCAGAACTTTACCGTAATAAATACGGTGCAACTTTTTTTGATATTACGGTAAAAATATATTGGCACTGTTTATTTCCCGTTTAAGATTGCCATTTTATTCAGATTTGTACTCTATCATCAAAAGAAACGCTATTTTGCCATATAATTGACAAGAAAATACTTCATAAATGAAAACACATAAATGAAAGATTTTACCTTTAAATATTACAGTATATTTTTGTTAGAGATATGGTGTTTAATTCATTCAACAGTGAGAAAATGTATTTTTTTTACAAAAGATAAATGCAAAAATTACAGTGGTGGCTTGTATATATACATTTTACAGTGTATTTAACGGTGGAGTAATGTATTTAAAAAAAAAAAAAACTGTAAAAAATGTCATGGTTTAGCAGTTTTTCACCCTAAAATCTTTTTGGGATTTTTTTGTGTGTTTTTTGTAATTTTTCATGTTTTTCATGTGTTTTATGTGTATTTTTTGTGTGTTTTAATGGGTGTTTTTTTCTTTTTGTGTGTGTTTTTGTAAATTTTTGTGTTTTTTATGTGTTTTTTTATGTTTCTTGCATGTACAGTGTATTTTACAGTGGAGTAATGTATTTTAAAAAAAACAAAACTGTAAAAAATACTGTTTTGGCTGATATATACATTTACAGTGTTTCATTGTTACTGAAACTGAATTAACTCATTTATCATTTTACGTCTTTTACTGTCATGGTTTAGCAGTTTTTCACCCTAAAATCTTTTTGGGATTTTTTTTGTGTGGGTTTTTTGTAATTTTTCGTGTTTTTCATGTGTTTTATGTGTATTTTTTGTGTGTTTTAATGGGTGTTTTTTTCTTTTTGTGTGTGTTTTTTGTAATTTTTTGTGTTTTTCATGTGTTTTATGTGTATTTTTTGTGTGTTTTAATGGGTGTTTTTTTCTTTTTGTGTGTGTTTTTGTAATTTTTTGTGTTTTTTATGTGTTTTTTTATGTTTCTTGCATGTACAGTGTATTTTACAGTGGAGTAATGTATTTTTAAAAAAACAAAACTGTAAAAAATACTGTTTTGGCTGATATATACATTTACAGTGTTTCATTGTTACTGAAACTGAATTAACCCATTTATCATTTTACGTCTTTTACTGTCATGGTTTAGCAGGTTTTCACCGTGAAATCTACAGACATTTTTTACAGTGTAACCTGACATCAGAGTGACCTGTTTTCCTTAAACATGTCAGGGTTTTGAACCAGCCTGTCGAGTTTCACAGTATTGTGTCTGTGATGTTTTGCAAGAAATTAGCAGAGCCAAAGGAAAAATCAGTAACGCCTCCTCTGCAGATGTACACACACACACACACACACACACACACACACACACACACATTCTTGTACTTCTATCTTTGTGAGGGCCCTCATTGTAATAGTGAATTCCCTTGCAAGGTTAAAAGTTTTAATTTTGTTGTGAATTTTTCTTTTCAAATTCAGTTTTTAGAGTGGGTTTGCTAGTTTTAGTTTAGTATTTATTTTTTTGAAATGATTAGTTTTAGTTTAGTAGATTCTGTTGTCACTTTTAGAAGCCAACTGAAGACATTTTTATTTGTTCAGGCTTTTGATTAATTGTTTCGGGACTGCTATGGTTGTTTAAATTGCTGTTGTTTTGGTCTTTTAAAACTTGTATGTACATTTTTATGTTATGTGTATGATTTCTATGTGAAGCACTTTGTGACTTCTGTCTGTGAAAGGTGCTATATAAATAAAGTTTACTTACTTACTTTACTTTAGTTTTAGTTTTTTTGTAATGGGGTATTTGTTGGGTGGGAGATTAAAAAAGGTCACAGTAAATTTTGCCTTTATTTCCTTTGTCTTATGGATCTTCAAAAAGTTGACAAAGATGAAAACGAAGGACATTTTCACTGTAATTTTAGTTAGTTTTGTAACCACACAATACAGTTTCAGTTAATTTTAAACTCTCATTTTTGAGAGGACCGGCCAAAATGTCCTCACTTTGCAAAAATGTCCCCACTCTGTTGGTTAAAAACGTCTTCCGGTCCTCACTATATAGAAAGTACAAGAACACACACACACACACACACACACACACACCTCAGATGTCCTGTTGGGCCAAGTCCCAGATTCAGCTAAACATGTCCTGACATAACACTCACTCATAACTCCCCTACATTACATCCTATCAACCTGCAAGAACACGGCTTAAACACACACACACACACACACACACACACACAGATTTTTACTTCTATCTTTATGAGGACCCTCATTGGAACAGTGAATTCCCTAACAAGGTTATAATAGTTTTGAATTTTTCATTAGTTTTAGTTTTAATTGGGTTGTGAATTTTTCTTTTCAAATCCAGTTAGTTTCAATGAGTTTTTAGAGTGAGTTTGCTAGTTTTAGTTTAGTATTTATTTTTTAAATGCTTTAGTTTTAGTGTTAGTTTTTATTAGTTTTAGTTTTTTGTAATGGGGTATTTGTTGGGTGGGAGATTAAAAGAGGTCACAGTTAATTTTGCCTTTATTTCCTTTTATTATCCATCTTCATTATGTATGAAAAAAAATTGACAAAGACGAAAACGAAGGACATTTTCACTATAATTTTAGTTAGTTTTATAACCACACAATACAGTTTCAGTTAATTATCATTATCATGTAACCTTTAACCCTTAAAACAAAGCCTGAAATCTAAAAAAAAAACGCCTTTAAAGAAGTGAGGACCGGCCGAAATGTCCTCACTTTGCAAAAATGTCCTCACTCTGTTGGTTAAAAACATGCTCCGGTCCTCACTATGTGGGAATTACAAGAACACACACACACACACACACACACAGAAGCTTAAGCCTACTTATATGAATATGACAATATATCTGGACACTAGGTTTTTCTATCTCCCAGAATCCTCTTATCGCTCCTTTGAGATGCTGAGATCACCATGTTGTCATGACCACAGAAGAAGAAAGTGAAATTTGAGCTGATTGGCTTTATTCCTGTTTAACCTCACAAAGACTCACCAGCAGCCTGCCTGGCACGTCCTCTACATGCCCTGGCATGCCTCCTGACTCTGACTGAACCAGAAATAGCTTTAACTTTCATATGGTAATGTATGATCTGGAGAGTTTGTCGCCAAAAAAAGACAGAAGAGTTTATTTATACTCGGTAGGGAACCCCCATATACGGTCGCTGAACGTTCAGGCAACATGTGAAGGAGAAAGCTGGTGATATTTTATATGTTTTATATTATTCTCAAAAGACATGCAGTGGTGGTTCTAGACCAGTTTTACTGTGGCGGCCAGTGTTTAATCAGAGGGGCACATTAGCACATGAAACAATGGCAAAGATGATATTTAAGCATTCAAAATCTTTGAATGTCTTGAAAAAGACACAAAATGACCAAAAAAGACACAAAATGACCAAAAAAAAAGACACAAAATGAGAAGACAGAATAACCCCCCAAAAAAAACCCCACAGAAGACATAAAAATGACAAAAAAAGACACAAAATGACAAAAAAAGACACAAAATAACTAAAAAAAGACACAAAATAACTAAAACAGACACGAAAAATACACATAAATGACACCAATGACAAAAAAGACACAAAATAACAGAAAAAAAAGACACAAAATAACTAAAAAAGACACAACAACAGACACAAATGACCAAAAAAGACACAAAATGACCAAAAAAAGACACAAAATAACTAAAGACAGAATAACCAAAAAAAAAACCCCACAGAAGACATAAAAATGACCAAAAAAAAGACACAAAATAACTAAAACAGACACAAAAAAGACACATAAATGACACCAAATGACAAAAAAGACACAAAATGACGAAAAAAAAAGACAAAATAACTAAAAAAGACACAACAACAGACACAAATGACCAAAAAAGACACAAAATGACTTACAAAGACACGTAAAGACATGAAAAGGATTAAAAAATGGACAAAATAGCCCAATAAGACTCCAGAGAGTTAAACTATTATACAATGTAACATTCTGGGTTCCTTTTGTGTACAATGAGTATTTCTCCATTAACTTTACATGAAAATTGTTTATTTTTACAGCAAAACTGTGTGTTTTCTACAGTTTATGGCGGTAGAATTTAAAGTTTTATACTATTCTTTGATTTACAGTAATTAAAAGTATCTACTACGGTGACAATGTTTAATTTTACGACCTTTTTCTGATTCAATTTGATTGTTTTTACTGTAACTTCTACAAACATTTTTTACAGTGCATATCAAATACAATTTACTGACAACAACAAAATAAAACAACAAGAAGAGATTACATTAAAAAAAAACTTTAAAAAAATGTAAAATGTAAAATTCAAAATCACCAATCACAACAAGGTAATCATACAACAGTAATAAAAGTAAATTAAGAGAAGGCCAATCGATAAAAGTGAGTTTTTAAAAGAGATTTAAAAGGTGAAGGTCCATATCAGCTGCTGGTGGCGTCCATTCATTTCCGTTGAGGTCGTAGTTTCCTAAATTAGCCGGGCGCTGTAGTTTTTAGAAACATTACTCAGACAGGAGTAAAATGATTGAGGACTATTTTCAGCCCCAGATTAACAGGCTGCTGCAGTATTTAGATCAGACTGGTCATGTGACTCTGACTCTAAATAAACTACATCGCTCACGTTCATTGATGTTATTTTAATAGTTTGTCAACAACAATGGAGGTCAGTCTTTAAGTCCTCAGAGAACTATTTTAGGAAGGAATTCCATATTGGTTTACGTCTTAAAATGGGACTTGTTGACGGTAATAAAGATATAGTAACAGGAGTATATTAACAGTAGATTCGGTAGCAGTCAATACTGGTTGTATTTTCCTGACAAGAGACTTATAATAAATAATATAATAAATCCACCAGAGACACAGACATGATGCATGAATACTGCACTCTACACCAGCTGTTCTCAATCTTGGGGTCGGGACCCCAATTGGGGTCGCGAGATGATTTCTGGGGGTCGCCAAATCATTTTGGAAGTCAGCTCTGTCTCCACTGTGTTAAAGTGTTCATGTGTTAATGTGTTTTAGTCTTTTTGGTCACTTAATGTCTTTTTTTGGGTCATTTTGTGGTCAATTTGTGTCTTTTTTGGTCATTTTGTTTCTTTTTTTGTTAATTTTTTTTCTTTTTTGGGTTATTTTGTTTCTTTTTTTGTCATTTTGTGTCTTTTTTTGGTCATTTTGTGTCTTTTTTGGTCATTTTGTGTCTTTTTTGGTCAATTTGTGTCTTTTTTTGGTCATTTTGTGTCTTTTTTGGTCATTTTGTTTACTTTTTTTGGTCATTTTGTGTCTTTTCTGGTCATTTTGTGTCTTTTTTGGTCATTTTGTGTCTTTTTTTGGTCATTTTGTGTCTTTTTTTGGTCATTTTGTGGTCAATTTGTGTCTTTTTTGGTCATTTTGTTTCTTTTTTTGGTCATTTTTTCCTTTTTTGGGTTATTTTGTTTCTTTTTTTGGTCATTTTTTCCTTTTTTGGGTTATTTTGTTTCTTTTTTTTGTCATTTTGTGTCTTTTTTGGTCAATTTGTGTCTTTTTTGTGGGTCATTTTGTGTCTTTTTTTTCATTTTGTGTCTTTTTTGGTCATTTTGTTTCTTTTTTTGGTCATTTTTTCCTTTTTTGGGTTATTTTGTTTCTTTTCTGGTCACCTTGTGTCTTTTTTGGTCAATTTGTATTTTTTTTGGTCAATTTGTGTCTTTTTTGATTATTGTGTTTACTTTTTTTGCTCATTTTGTTTCTTTTTTGGGTGATCTGAACTGTGTGTGTGAGATTGTGTTCAGTGAGTGGGGGTCTCGGACAACATGCATGTTAAATTGGGGGTCGCGACTCAAAAAGCTTGAGAACTACTGCTCTACACCACAACACTGCATTAAATCAACATGCTTACGTTGCATGAGCGGCTGCAACTTTAGAGCTCCTGTTAATCTTAATACCAAATCAGGAGTATCTCCTCTTATCATGCCTCCATGCTGACTTCTGTGCTTTCACTTCCTGATCCAAGTTAATGTTTGTCTCAGCTCGCTGGCACAGGCAGGAGGGTAATACCGCAATCAATAACTGGTATTTTTTTTCACACGTCATTCTTTAAAGTGCTCTGTGATATGCTGTGACAGGCAGCGGCTGGCTTAACAGGCCACAAAGGGTCAGAAAAGGTTGTCTAAGGCAAACTGCTGCTGCTTTAATTATATGCTGTCATTAATTGTGGGTGAGGAAAGCTGAACTTCTCCCTGTCACGGTGTTTCAGAGTATAATATGACTCATTGGTATTTTAAAGGGGACGTAAAATGTCAGTTCATGAGCATCATTCAGTGTATATCACTTTATTCAACAAACTTGGTGTATAATGTGTCATTTAGTCAATAAATTAATGGTTTGAATTTAATTTTATTGTTGCAATCTTGTTGCCTGTCCCTTGTGGGATCATTAAACATCAATGTTTGCAGTTACAATACAAGTTACAGCTTCTAACTGTCATGAATCAGTGTGATTACAGCAAAATAAATAGAAATTATAATAAATTAATTAAAAAAATTATGTATTCACTAAAAACAAGTGTTAATTTTATAGTGTCTTTTTTAAACAACTATTTTCCATCTATATCAACTAAATATCTTGATAATAATCGTTGTATTTTTTTAAATTATTGCAATGGGACGTAACACAGACATGCACAATACTATATGTATGTGTGTGTGTGTGTGTGTGTGTGTGTGTGTTTGATGTTCATACTACATCATGCAAAAACCTATTTAACCTATTTAACATGCTAAAATATATTTTCTCCAATGTACAATATCAAAGTACTCTCAGGAAAATAAACAAACACAATATATATATATATATATATATATATATATATATATATATTAATAATGCATGCCAAATAGCAGAAATGTATGTATATAATGTGTATAGAATGTATGTATATGTCTTAGTTTTTATATTCTTATTCTGTTCTTATATCTATGTGTCTGTGAGTGTGATGAGATGAAATAAAAACATATAATTCAACAATAAAAATAAATGCATGTAAGAAAATATGGCCACAAACAAATCAGAAAAGGAGGAGATGGATTCTGCAGGATCCACGTCAAATTTTCTAAATCTTATCCAGTGTCAGATGTTGTCATGGGAAACATACAGAAGCTCTGCATGCATGACTGATACTGTCTACGAGAGCATAAAAGCGTCTCTCTCAGGGACAAACTTGACCTTCGTGACGGTAAACACAAACACAGCATGGAAAATCCAACAAACCCGACCTCGTGAGTCACAGCGAGGTATCTCAGCCTCTGGTCACGACAGCCCCTATCGCATGTTTGGAGTCTCTGCCGTGCTTACAGTGTTTCTCTGCAGATCTGCAGGATTAGCTGTCTCCACTGTGTTAAAGTGTTCATGTGTTCATGTGTTTTAGTCTTTTTGGTCATTTTGTGTCTTTTTTTGGGTCATTTTGTGGTCAATTTGTGTCTTTTTTGGTCATTTTGTTTCTTTTTTTGGTATTTTTTTTTTTCTTTTTTTGGTCATTTTGTCTTTTTTGGTCAATTTGTGTCTTTTTTGGTCATTTTGTGTCTTTTTTGGTGATTTTGTCTTTTTTTGGTCATTTTGTTTCTTTTTTTGGTAATTTTTTTTCTTTTTTGGGTTATTTTGTTTCTTTTTTTGGTCATTTTGTCTTTTTTGGTCAATTTGTGTCTTTTTTTGGTCATTTTGGTCATTTTTTTGGTTTTTTTATTTTCTTTTTTGGGTTATTTTGTTTCTTTTTTTGGTCATTTTGTCTTTTTTAGTCAATTTGTGTCTTTTTTTGGTCATTTTGTGTCTTTTTTGGTGATTTTGTGTCTTTTATTGGTCATTTTGTTTACTTTTTTTGGTCATTTTGTTTCTTTTTTGGGTTATTTTGTTTCTTTTTTCGGTCATTTTGTCTTTTCTGGTCATTTTGTGTCTTTTCTGGTCATTTTGTTTCTTTTTTTGGTCATTTTGTCTTTTTTGGTCAATTTGTGTCTTTTTTTGTCATTTTGTTTCTTTTTTTTGGTAATTTTTTTTTCTTTTTTGGGTTATTTTGTTTCTTTTTTTGGTCATTTTGTCTTTTTTGGTCAATTTGTGTCTTTTTTTGGTGATTTTTTTCTGCCTTTTTTGGTCATTTTGTCTTTTTTTGTGATTTTTGTGTCTTTTTTTGGTCATTTTTTGTCTTTTTTGGTCATTTTGTGTCTTTTTTGGTCAATTTGTGTCTTTTTTTGGTGATTTTGTTTCTTTTTTGGGTTATTTTGTTTCTTTTTTTGGTCATTTTGTCTTTTTTTGGTCATTTTGTGTCTTTTTTGGTCATTTTGTTTACTTTTTTTAGTCATTTTGTGTCTTTTCTGGTCATTTTGTTTACTTTTTTTGGTCATTTTGTTTCCCTTTTTGATCATTTTGTTTCTTTTTTGGGTGATCTGAACTGTGCGTGTGAGATTGTGTTCAGTGAGCGGGGATCGTGGACAACATGCATGTTAAATTGGGGGTCGTGACTCAAAAAGGTTGAGAACTAACTGCTCTACAGAGAGAGCTGGACGCTTTGGGTTCAGCTCGTCTGCACTCCTGGCTGCTGCGCCCTGTGAAACTATAGCTTGTGTCATGAATAGCAGCTGGCGGTGAAATGACAGCTTGCGTGGGCCCAGACTGGATCTGATCCCGAGGCGTTTGAGGCTGTTTAAAGCGTGAGTCATGTTGAGGGCTAGCACCGTCACTGACTCTCGCTCACACATGCAACTCTTCTTTTCTCTCTCTCTCTTTCTGACTCTCGTTTTTAGCTCTGAGAGAGATAGTCAGGCGGCTTAGCTAAATAAAGGGGACACGCTGGACAAAAGCACCACATTTTTTCCACGTGCTCTCTATCACCATAGGTTTCAATTTTTGGTAGGAGCCACTTCATCAAGGTGGCCGATCCGAGATGGCACCCATATAAAGTCTATGAGAACCAATACATCTTCCAAGCCACACAGAAGGTCAATTTTGGTGTCAAAATCTACATTTTCTGGGTCCAGGAATCATTTAAAGCTGTTGAGAATATCACGAGATGATTATTTGATCAAATAGATATGTTCATTTTCACCCAGACTGGTAGGCAACTCGCTTCAAGTGCTGCAGCAGGAATCCCGAGCTGAAAATGTTTGGAATCTAATAATTATGTAAATGAACATATCTATTTGATCATCTAGTGATATTCTCAGTAGCTTTAAATTATTCTTTGACCCAGAAAATGTATATTTTGACACTAAGATTGACCTTCTAAGTGGCTTAGAAGATATATTGGTTCTCATAGATTTTATATGGCTGCCATCTGCGATCTGCAATCTTGATGAAGTGGCTCCTACCAAAAATTGAAACCTATGGTGATAGAGAGCATGTGGAAAAAATGTGGTGCTTTTGTCCGACATGTCCCCTTTCTTCCCAAATCTGGTCCTAAGCCTAAGAGGGTGGATCCAGTGTGGCAATGTTTTCTTCAAGTTGAGACACAGACGGGCAACAGTGATAAAAAACTAACCTGTGTCTGCGTGTTTTCCTTCTTATCTACGTGGACGATAAGGTTATCATTCACTTTCTGTTGGTCTTTGAAGTTATACTGTGAGTGATACTGTTATATGGCAGACAGATAGGCTTCCTCAGTACACCAGGCAGCGAAAAACGAACATAGCAACTCTGCATCAAGTTGTTTTTCTACCTGATAAGATCTTATGGTTGTAGGGTTATTACGAAAAAATATGTGAAGTGTTCCTGAAAGCTGAATGGCTTCAAAGATGTTTTTTTTTAACCCTCTATGGTTCGCATTATATGTGTTTTTTGTCTTAAAATAGACTAAATTAACATAATCTGAAGCCATTTTATAATTCTTATTACATTTTGGGAGTTTTGGGGTTTTTTTTGCCCGTAGGCAAGTGAAAAAGAGAGTTTTAAAAATTAAATTTAACATAATTTATTTAATAAACATGTGTAAAAGATTCAGTAGCTTCCTCAGAGTACAATACATAACATTTTAAATTTAAAAACATTATAAAAGGAACTTTTTTAACCGGTTTCTTGTCTGAATGTTGCCTGTAGGAAACATTGAACCATTGAACCAATGACCCATTGAAATGAATGTCTTCAACAGTCTGAGTTTATGAAACTATCAAAAATGAAGGTTAACTCACCTATCAGTAGGAATAGATTTTTTTCCAGATTGAAAAGGGCCAGAAAATTACGTTTTGAGTGATTTTTTGTGGTGCAAAATGGCAAAATAGGTTTCAATATGGCCTCCTGGGCCTAACTATATATTATAGTTTAATATTTTGTGTAATGGGACTTAAATATAACACTACGCTCATGTCTGTATGGTACAGCTGCAGCCAGTTAGCTCAGCTTAGCTTAGCATGTCAGTCAAAAGGTGACAAAATCCACCTACCAGCTCCTCTAATGCTCGCTAATTAACATATTATATGTCATTTGTTTAATCCGTAGAACAATAAAACATTGTGTGATGTGTAACTTAAGATAAGATAGTCTTTTATTTGTCCCATAACGGGGAAATTTCCAGTGTTACAGCAGCAAAAGCAGAAGTAGTAACCATAAAAAACTACCGACCAAGCTATAAAATAAACCAGAAGAAATAAACCTATACTTAATTATATATGCTCTATATTATATTATACTCAATCCAGGGCCACCATATTTTTTTTCACTGCCTTATGTACTAAGGACTGTCTAGAAATTGTTTGTTGTCCAATTTATCTGCTTTAGACATTAGTGAAAACACTGTTTTCTCTGGCCTTGATTTTAAATTTGAGCATAAAAAGAAGCAGGAACACATAATATGTTCCAGTGTAAAATATGGCTTCAATATACTTGACGACTCCAACTTTACTCCCTTTCTAACTAGGGAATGGACGTCAAATACTTCCTTCGTAAGTGTGCATTTCATCAAAAATAAAAAATAACGATCTCTCTTAAAGCAATCAGAATAAAATATTAACTCGGGTCGTGAAATAATATGTTATTAATCCAAGCTGAGCTGCAGCACACAGGATGCTGGAGTCTAGTTCCTCACACAGCAGACTTACATTCAGTACGTGTGAAGACTCTGTCCCAGATAAAGTGAGAAGAACATGTATGTAATATTCATGGAAATGTTACATATTTATACCCCACACAAACATGCTGCAATCAGACTCTGTGCTATGTGGCCTGTGTGTGTGTGTGTGTGTGTGTGTGTGTGTGTGTGTGTGTGTAATGACTCAGCCGTAGGGCATTGAAACTTTGCCATTCCACCAGGGAAAGTCAGTAAGTCACTGCACGGGACCAGCAACGTGCCACATGCAATATGCCACATACACACCAGCCAGTTGGCATGTTGCTCCCTCTGCACCGATCACACACACACACACACACACACACACACACACACAGCACAGAAAATTTGCAGAAATTAGACAATTTTAAATGGGGTCACATCTGTTTCAAGGCTCATACACTGCAAAAAAGTCAACTTTTTGTCAATTTTTTGGCCTAAAACAGTGATTTAAGTTGGTAAAACTTGAAAATATAAATTATTGACATTTAGGGCAATTATGTAAGTTAGCACAACAAAGGAAACACGTTTGTGAGTTGTTGTTACTTATATCTTTAAGTTGGGGTTCACAACAAGGGACAATAGTTCTGATAACTCTTATTTCTTTGTTGTGAAATGCGGGAAAGCGGTGAAATTCGGTCATTAGCGAAAGCTAGCGGCTAACTGATGCTAGCGGCTAACTGATGCTAGCGGCTAACTGATGTTAGCTAGCGGCTAACTGATGCTAGCGGCTAACTGATGCTAGCAGCTAACTGATGCTAGCGGGGCTGCTTGTTACAGCTACAAGAGTAGCCATTAGCGTATCAATGCTAACTCAAAATTATGGTCGCAACATTAGCTGACATTTCATAGCGCCAATTCAGCAGATTGCAGAAGTTAGCAGAAGTAAGGATTAAAAGTTATTACAATGTAAAATTATAAGTTATTACAACTTATAGTTGAGTTGACAAAAATCTGAATTCAGAGTTGAGCAAACTCAAAAACAAAACTTAAAATATTTAGTTTAATTGTCCAACTTCAAGTTTTATCGAAGTTTGTTGCCTCGAAATTTTGAGTTCACCCAACTTTTCTTTTTTTGCAGTGTATAACTAAAGAAGTCATGGTGCTAAGAAACACCACCACATCCTGCCATGACAAGATAGATATCTTCAAACACTTTTAAAGGAACCAAAAACATTTTTTTTCAAGTATAAAAGCAATCTCTGTCCACACAGGCATGTATGCAGCATATCAGAAATAATTCCTGTCTGTCTGAAAAAGCATATCACATGACCACTGGGCATTGGGCACGCTGGTGTAAACAGGAAGCAGATTATTGAATGTTATTCTGCACATAAGACTCTGTGATTGAAAAAGAACAGCAATGATGAAAAGTGAAATGATGAAAAAAAACAGAGATTTTATTTGCTTGGACCAACAACAGTATTACTGAAAGCAACAGGAGTATACAGTGGTAAAGGAAGCTGAAAACATAGATTTGGAGGCATAATTGCTGGAGAATGACATTTCAATGGGAAAGGCGTACCAACACAAAGAAGGATGAAATCATAAAAGGTGTGCCTAGTTATTATGTTATGTTAGGTTGTGTCTGATAATGTGGGTGTCTTCGTCATAGTTTCCAGAAGTCTCTGTTTCCTCCTGTCCAAATTAAAATGCAACCTCGGAGTTCTCAAACTAAAATCAGCATCAGCAGCGTTTCCAAATGTCAAATTTAGGGGTTTGGAAATGCCAGAAGTGTGGACACGAGGTGCATACATAGCCAAAGTTATGCGTTTTAAAATATAGTGTATTAGTGTGGATGTAGCCTTATTGTTATTTTCTCCTTTTTTATGTAAAGCGCTTTGTGTTGCATCTCTCTTGTATTAAAAGTGCAAAACAAATAAAGTCTGATTGATTGAGTCTGATTTGAGCTAAACGCTAATATTAGCATGCTAACTTGCTTCCAATTACAATACTACAATGCGTAAGCTTCGCCTGAAGGTTAGCATGCTATGTGTTAGCATGCTAACATTTGCTCATAGCTGATGTAGATGTGCAGATATTTGGCAATAAACCAAAGTATTCCATTTTTAGAAATTGCACAAATTATGTAGATAAGATAAGATAAGGCAAGATAAGATATGACTGTATTTATCACATTATATACACATTATATACATACATTTCTGCTATTTGGCATGCATTATTAATATATATATATATATATATATATATATATATATATATATATATATATATATATATATTGTGTGTGTATTTGTTTTCCTGAGAACTGAGAACTGAGAACTGAGAACCTGAGTACTTTGCATTTCACAGATATTGTACATTGGAGAAAATATATTTTAGCATGTTAAATAGGTTAAATAGGTTGTTGCATGATGTAGTATGAACATCAAACACACACACACACACACACACACACACACACATATATATATATATATATATATATAGTATTGTGCAAAAGTTTAAGGCAGGTGTGAACAAATGCTATAAAATAAGAATGCTTTCAAAAATATAAATGCTAATAATTTATTTTTATCAATTAACGAAAAGCAAAGTGAGTGAATAAGATAAATAAAAGATTTTTATATAAATAAAAAAATAAATATTTGGTGGGAGCACCCTTTGACTTCAAACCTGCATCAATTCTGCATCAATTCTTCAAGGTACTTTTCACTTTTGTACAGTACTGTATGTCCCAACTTTCATAACAAATACTAAAATAATCAGGTTTATCATTTGCACTAGCAGCCTGGTTTGGGAACCTTTTCATTGAATAATAATAATTGTACACAAAACAATTACAGCGCATTACTGGTTCAATTTTAAATGACAGTTCCCATTCATTGCACACAGAGTTTCAGCTTCTCCCCTCTGGGCGTTTAGCTTTATAATCCCTAGGTGGAGAACAAAAAGACACAAAAACAGTTTTGTCCCTGCAGCCGTTACACTGAGGAACAAGTCATAGCTGTGCTTTGCACAGGTGTTTATTTATTATTGCTTTTATGTATGTATTTACTATTTCTATATATACATTTTTACCTTTATCTATGTTCTTACAACCTAAACAAGTTTTATTTTATTTTGCTGTTTTATTTAGTTTTTATTTATTTATTTTCAATATCTAAGTATAGTCTGGACTTGTAAGAACTTTACATTTTTTATTTAATTTAATTTATTTATGTATTTATTTATTTATTTTCAATATCTAAGTATAATCTGGACTTGTAAGAACTTTACATTTTTTATTTAATTTAATTTATTTATTTATTTATTTATTTTCAATATCTAAGTATAATCTGGACTTGTAAGAACTTTAAAATTTTAATTTAATTTAATTTAATTTAATTTATTTATTTATTTATTTATTTTCAATATCTAAGTATAGTCTGGACTTGTAAGAACTTTACATTTTTTATTTAATTTTATTTATTTATTTATTTTTTTCAATATCTAAGTATAATCTGGATTTGTAAGAACTTAAAATGTTTAATTTAATTTAATTTAATTAATTAATTTATTTATTTATTTTCAATATCTAAGTATAATCTGAACTTGTAAGAACTTGAAATTCCTTATTTAATTTAATTTAATTTTTATTTAATTTGCCATTTCTTAACTCCCACTGTCTTAAGTTGAATGATGTGTGATATGTGCCTCTTTTGTGTGTGTGTATGAGGACTGTATACTGCAAACAAAATACAAATAAAGTAACTGGAACTTGAACTTTAAACAGCTGTTATATAATTCAGTCTTGAACAAAGTAGTGGACTAACCAGCAGACCAACATTACCATCATATAGCCACGCTGTTACGTGGCTAAAAAGTGGTTTTACAGGTTTAAAATAACTTTTTTTAGTGTTTCTGGATTGTACATTCTGCCTGCAGCTGCTGACAAACTTTTCAGAGAGACACCTTTCAAGGCTTCAGGCAGACAGTATTTCATCCTCAATAGATTGGTCGCCTGTGGCGTATTTAAGGGCACCATCATCAGTGTCTGGCACAGGAGAAATAAGGCCTTTATTATTGTGCAATGGCACAAGCTGAACAACCTTAAAAGGTGATTCAGGACACCGGCAGATAAGTTATATGCAGCTAAGGTGTGTCTTACATTATGGTGTTGCAGTTTGGAGCTGAACGTACAGTTACTGCTGGTAGGATACTCATTACAGTATGTGAAAACCAAGACACCGGGGCACTAAACCCACACTTTGTGGCTCATATTTGTAGGTTGGGAATTAGTTTTGGAGTTTGAAATGAACATATTTAACACTTGAGCTGTTCAGTTCACTCCAGTGTTACCTGTGATTCACACACACATGAAGGTGTTGAAGGGAACATTCGGGAATCAGCTTTCAAAACTGGACCTGACTGGTCTTGGCAGGCCCTTCTCTATCTCAAATGTCACTGCTATAAATACACACAGAGGCATAGACACACACACTATACAGGGTTTATATTGTTAAACCCATAGACGTGTAAAGAGTCAAAGTGTATGACTCCTCTCTTCTTGTCTGTGGTGAAACACTGGGGAACCGAGTCACGTGGCTTGGAGAGCTTCATGTATGAGTGGAAAAAGGAAGTGAATAATTTGTGCATCAATATGTACAGCGACGGACCAGTTTAATCCTTCCAACCTAAAGCTGGTGCATGCTGCACATTTTGTCCCGCCAAGCACAGAACATGAATAACTCAAGACGTTCTGGAGAGCCACGAGTGTGAAAAAGAATAATGGAATATTGCTACAGAAAAAAGAAAAAACTCCAGGGCGGCTTTGCTTGGAGGATCCATCTGGTCTTAAAGCTCGGAATGAATTAAGTACATTTTTATTTATTTATTTTTATTTTTATTTAACCTTTATTTAACCAGAGGATATCCCATTGAGATTAAGAACCTCTTTTTCAAGGGAGCCCTGGCCAAGAGGCAGCAAACACAGAATACAGTTACATATTTACATAACACACAGACCTTAAACACATCAGGAGAAACAAGTGCATGTTATGGAATTGGCCTCAATAACTCTTAGTTTGGATTTAAAAGTGCTCAAAGAAACAAATTCAGTTAATTTCCATTCTTTCTGGAGCATATTCCAGCATAAGGTGCAGAGTAAACAAATGCCCTTTTACCCAACTCTGTAGAGCAAAAAGGGACAGAAAGCAACAATTGATCTTGTAGAGTTAAGTTGAATCAGAAGTAGGGAAAAAATATACTACGGGGAGGGGAAAAATAAAGGAGTTCCATTCTGAGCCATTCAGCGTGCACATTGCTCCATTTTTGTGAACGAGACAAGGCCAAGCCACAGAGGCTGCAGCTTCCTGCTTGAATTAACATCAGCAGAGAGAGAGAGAGCATCATGGAAAGTCTGTGGTTTTCTCAGATGAGTGTCTTCCTGGTGACTGGTGATCAAAGTGGGAAGGGCGCATGCAGAGAGTTTCTCCAACTTGTTTTTGTGAAAGGTGATTACCCCGTCGGAGCCACACCCATGCACTCACAGCCTGGTGACATCACTCTGCATGGTTTCAGACCTGCATTTCCACTCAGGACGCAATCCACAAGCTGTCCTGTGTGACAGTGAGAGTTGTTGTTGACTTTAGTGACAGACACATCACCAGACAGCTGCTCTTTGCTCCCTAAAACAAACAAGAATACGTTGTTCCCCTGAGGATATAATCATGGTGTCATGCTGCACTGCACTGGGTGAACTCAAAATGTCAAGGCAACAAACTTGTTGGACAATTAAACATATCAAACAATTAAGTTTTGTTTTTGAGTTTGCTCAACTCTGAATTCAGGTTTTTGAACTTATAATTTTACATTGTAGGCCTAATAACTTTAAATCCTTACTTCTGCTAACTTCTGCAATGTGCTGAATTGGCACGATTGTATCGCCAAATATGAAATGTCAGCTAATGTTGCGACCACAATTTTGAGTTAGCATTGATACGCTAATGGCTACTCTTGTAGCTGTAACAAGCAGCGCCGCTAGCATCAGTTAGCAGCTAGCATCAGTTAACCGCTAGCATCAGTTAGCCGCTAGCTTTCGCTAATGACCGAATTTCACAACAAAGAAATAAGAGTTATCAGAACTATTGTCCCTTGTTGTGAACCCCAACTTAAAGATATAAGTAACAACAACTCACCAACTTGTTTTTGAGCAGACAACTGGCTTCCTTTGTTGTGCTAACTTACATTATTGCCCTAAATATCAATAATTTATATTTCCAAGTTTTACCAACTTAAATCACTGTTTTAGGCAAAAAAATACAAGCTGGCTTTTTTTTGCAGTGTATGTGTTAAGGTTTTTTAGTTAATATAGTCTTTTGTACTGTAGGGGAAAGTTGCCACCATTCTAACATTTTTACTCAAAGATTTCTTTACCTACATGTATGTTTTCAGGCACACAACTTAGGCTGTACACGTGTCTGCTATTATAAAAGTTTTATTAATAGAGAAAACATGTCATGAGTAATTAAAGTGAATACAGACACTGTCCAGTGTTACAACTGAAGCACATGTGAGCTATTTTCATGACAAATTAATATTATTTTAGTCAACCATTTGTTTTTGTGATGATTTCATACCAATAATGTGATCAGATAATGTTCAGTTACATGTTAGAAATGAGACCATGCTTAATCGTTCCTTCAGACCATAACTAAGGAGTAGACAAAGCCTTTCTCATTTCTCATGATGTTTAATACTGCACTGGTGCCATGATGAGATCATGATGTAATTTACATAGCAAGAGAAAAGGTGTGTGTTGCAACTGTACCGTGTCACATAAAGGCAACTCTTCCTTACTGTGGAAGCAAACCTGTTTAGATTGCTTAAAGGTAGTAACCCAATAGCCTACCACTATGTAGAAATACTTTATGTTTAAGTCAAACATTTAATCTTTACATGCATGCAAGTTCAACATTTTATGAGTCACAAAACTTACTTACTATGGAAATTTACTAATTGAAACGCCCAACAGAAGCTCGAGAAAGGGAAGTGACAAAGATCTGACTCATAATATCTATATGCTACCTCATCACTAAAGCTAATGTTAGCTAAAAATGAGTCACGACACCAAATGGTCTGTTAGTACAAGTAAACATATAACTAAAGTCAGCATTTGCTAACATTAGCCACCAAAAAAAATCATGATTCAGTAACTTTATTTGTACTATACATTTACCTTAAGTTAGCTCACATTACCTAGCATTAGCCACCAAAAAGTTGTGATTCAGTAACGCCATTTGTACCATATCTACTTTAAGCTAGCACATTAGCTAACATTAGGCGCCATTTAGCTCTGGTTCAGTAATGTCCTTTCTACAACTACATCCATCTAGAAATTGCTGACATTAGCTAGCATTAGCCACCATTTAATTGTGATTCAGAGGTGCCATTTATTATGCTACAACATCTAGCTTTAGCTAACAAGTGCATTCACTTAAACAAGGATGCATCTTATAGCTTATTTAGTCAATTTATGATCAGACTATTAGTATTTATTCTAGTGTAGCAAGTTAGTCTGGCTTTAAGTAGCCTACCCGATCAAAAATAAACGTATACTTAATTTGTGAAGAGGAAGAATAAGACCAAACATAACATAATATAATAGATTAGATTAGATTAGATTAGATTAGATTGACTTTATTAATCCCACAATGGGGAAATTTCTTTGTTACAGCCGACCACACAAATTTCACACAAAATTTAAGATAAATATAAAAAAAACAATCTAAGAAAAAGACATTTAACAATATACAATACACTATATATAATTTAGTGCAAATTAAGGAATGTGCAGAGTGCAAATTATATGCAAAAATGTGCAGAAGAGAAAGAAAGAAGAAAGAAAAAAAAAAGTAAATAGCCTACCCGATCAAAAATAAACTTATACTTAATTTGTGAAGAGGAAGAATAAGACCAAACATACCATAATATAATAGATTAGATTAGATTAGATTAGATTGATTTTATTAATCCCACAGTGGGGAAATTTCTTTGTTACAGCCGACCACACAAATTTCACACAAAATTTAAGATAAATATAAAAAATAACAATCTAAGAAAAAGACATTTAACAATATACAATATACAATATACTATATACAACTTGTATATAGTATATACAAGGCTAACTGATGCTAGCGGCTAACTGATGCTAACGGCTAACTGATGCTTGCGGCGCTGCTTGTTACAGCTACAAGAGTAGCAATTAGCGTATATACAAGTAGTATACTTATATACAACAGCAGAATGCAAATTATACGCAAAAATGTGCAGAAGAGAAAGAAAGAAGGAAGAAAGAAAGAAAGAAAGAAAAAAAAAGTAATTAGCCTACCCGATCAAAAATAAACTTATACTTAATTTGTGAAGAGGAGGAATAAGACCAAACATAACATAATATAATATAGACATACTCAAGTAAAGTAATAGTTAATAAGCATTCTTAGTTTCCACCATTGGCACTGTGTAACTGATGATAGAGGTAGGCCTTTAATCAGGTTCCAAGTTTGAATACAAACATGCAAAGTGGGTCAAGTAGGCAATATCCAAATTATTTTACTGCACAAAGGGACATCTCTTGCTGACACTGAATCTGCACTCAAATGATCCCGTCCAAAGAGACGGATAATAATCTGTTAATTATCAGGGAATGTTATTCAGCTATCTCTTGTATGTGTTTATGTGAGTCCTGGGAATGTCAGGGGCGTTGTTTTGTCTGAATGAATACAGCCTCTGTTAGTTTAGCTTTTGTACGACCTGCAGATGTTGGTGTATTTGCAGATGTGCGCGTACCTTCATGTACATATACACCGTGTGTGTTCACCAGCCTGTTTGGAAAACTCTGCCCACGCCTCGATCCTGACCTGACATTCTTTCCTCCACTGTAGTTCACGTGCGGTTTCAAGATAAAAGCCTCCATTCATTAGACGGAGTGAGGGCCCGACGTAACGACAGGATACCCCACCCTTGTCTGGCAACAACCAGGGCCATATTTTATCCGGTGCTGGTGGCCCTCACATTAAAAACATCCACACTGTAAAAACGTCCCGTTGTTTTTACAGAGAAAAACTGGCAGCTGTGGTTACCAGAATATTTCCGTAAAAAATACAGTACATACACTACTGGTCAAAAGTTTTAGAACACACCAACTTTTCCAGAATTTAATTGAAAATTATGCACTTTAATGTCTCAGTGTACTCTGAAATTAATGCACATTTGCAACATTTAAACTTCTTTATTGAGCATGATAGTGTTTTGAAAGTAAAAAAAAGATTCAAAATCACATTTTATGTTGGACTAAAGGACTAAAAAAGACACAAAATGACTAAAAAAAGACACAAAATGACAAAAAAAAGACACAAAATGACTAAAAAAAGACACAAAATGACAAAAAAGACACAAAATGACCAAAAAAAGACACCAAAAGACACAAAATGACTAAAAAATGACACAAAATGACCAAAAAAAGACACAAAATGACAAAAAGACACCAAAAGACACAAAATTACTAAAAAAGACACAAAATGACTAAAAAGAGAAACAAAATGACCAAAAAAAGACAACAAAAGACACAAAATGACTAAAAAATGACACAAAATGACCACAAAAAGACACAAAATGACAAAAAGACACCAAAAGACACAAAATGACTAAAAAAAAGACACAAAATGACCAAAAAAAGATACAAAATGACCAAAAAAGACACAAAATGACCAAAAAAAGACACAAAATGACTTACAAAGACATGAAAAGAATTCAAAAATGGTTGTTAACCCACTTCTTGTTCCCTGAAAAAGGCCTACTTGTATAATTCTGAAATGTACATTATTTTCCAGTTTTGGTTAAGCTTACCTTTTTTTATTTACCTCTGGCAGTTCACCACTTACCTTTGGACCCTTTCAAGCTGTTCATTTGACTTGAACTGCTTGAATTTCAATAAAAAACTGGAAAAATTGGGGTGTTCTAAAACTTTTGACCGGTAGTGTATGTCAACATCTTTACAGAACAACTTGTAAATTTTACATCCTAAAACTGTAGTAATTAAAAAAAAAAAAAAAACATTTTAAAGTTGTAGATTATGCCGTCCTTTACTGCTAATTCAACAGGATGATGCTGCTTTTATACTAATTATTTATGCAAAATTAAAATTACATGCAGATTTTGTTTATTGTGCATTGAATACCAGTAAATTAACATCCAGTTATTATTTATTGTACACTGAATACCAGTAAAATTTACAAGTTTTTTCTGTAAAGTTGTTTACATTTGTACTGTATTTTTTTGCAGAATTATTTTGGTAACCACAGCTGACAGTTTTTTCTGTAAAATCAAACATTTAGTCTTTACATGCATGCAATTAAAACATTTTATGAGTCACAAAACATACTTACTATGGAAATTTACTAATTGAAACGCCCAACAGAAGTGCGAGAAAGGGAAGTGATAAAGATCTGACTCATAATATCTACGTATATGATACCTCATCACTAAAGTTGTTTACATTTGTACTGTATTTTTTGCAGAATTATTTTGGTAACCACAGCTGACAGTTTTTTCTGTAAAAACAATTGAATTTTTTTTTGTACAGTGCATTTTCTGCAGTCTGTGTGTGTTTCAGGTGCACTTTGTCCACAGTGTTCCTCGTATACTTTTAGTATATCAAAAACAGATTTTACATGCAGATTTTTGCTTATTGTGCATTGAATACCAGTAAATTAACATGCAGTTATTATTTATTGTACACTGAATACCAGTAACATTTACAAGTTTTTTTCTGTAAAGTTGTTTACATTTGTACTGTATTTTTTGCAGAATTATTTTGGTAACCACAGCTGACAGTTTTTCCTGTAAAATAAATTTTTTTACAGTGCATTTTCTGCAGTCTGTGTGTGTTTCAGGTGCACTTTGTCCACAGTGTTCCTTGTACTTTTAGTATATCAAAAACAGCAGGGAGGTTTGGGGCTTTCCAGGTTTAATTACCCTTCACAACCTCCCTCTGTTGTCATATTCTTTCTTTCTGTTTCTCTTTTATCTTATTTGACTTTTATCTCCCCTGCCAAGCTGCTAAAACTCAACCACACACCCCTACACTCTGTCAGTAATGAGGTGTTTGCCCGTGTGTGTGTGTGCATGTGTGTGTGTGTGTGTGTGTGTGTGTGTGTGTGTGTGTGTGGGGTACAGATGTGTGCTATCGTGCTTACTTGCAAATCTCCTCCTTGGTGCTGCTGCTGCTGCTCCCAGGAGGGAAATCCTGCAGAAGTAATGTGAACAATGCTGACTTCCTTCAGCTGCTGCCACTGTTTGGTGTTTATGAATCATCCAAACAAACTGTTGCCAACTTATGTCACCTGAACCTTCGACATTTGAAGTGATATTCCACTCCTGAGTCTGTCTTTAAAGGAACACTCCACTGTTTTTTCATAATAAAACATGTTATTCGGTCAAGTAAGACGAGTTGATACAGACCTCTTGCGTCTCAATGTGTGCACTCAATCGCCCTGGCGCGCGGCGCTACTTGGCTAGCACTTAGCTTAGCCCAGTTCATTCATTAGGATCCAAACAGATGGACAGTTAGAAGCGACCAAACTTCTCCACGTTTTCCCTATTTAAATACAGCTACACGAGTAGTTAAACGACCAAGTATCGGCGCAGTAATATCATCAGTCCTGAAAAATCTTCTCCCCTCAGGAGTGATGATATTACTGCGCCGAGTCGAAGTGCTCCCAAGTGCTATTCCGCCATACATTATAGTTATCCTTTTTATCCGCTTAGAAAAGCGCCACGTTTTATTTTGTGTCGCCATACTTGGTCGTTTAACTACTCGTGTAGCTGTATTTAAATAGGGAAAACGTGGAGGAGTTTGGTGGCTTCTAACTGTCCATCTGTTTGGATCCTAATGAATGAACTGGGCTAAGCTAAGTGCTAGCCAAGTGGCGCCGCGCGCCAGGGCGATTGAGTGCACGCATTGAGACGCAAGAGGTCTGTATCAACTCGTCTTACTTACCCGAATAACATGTTTTAATATGAAAAAACGGTGGAGTGTTCCTTTAAAGAAGCAAAAACACTAAACCAAAAACACTAACCCTGTGTTAAAATATGCAAAGATGCTGCTCAAACCACTTCTTTTCAGCCTGATGAATGGATTTCTTGCTCTTTCATTTGCCATTTAAGAAAAACTGAGTGGCTCTTGGGTTCCTCACTGAAACTACTTAACAACACAGGCTTCTCAGAGTTTTCACTGAGGATAATTATAGAAACTGTGCGATTACTGTAACCCTGTTTTGGCAAAAATATCAATATTTGGAGCACTGGTGTAGAGTTCTGCCCCACACACTCCACATCTTTCAAACCCAATAAAAACATAAAAACAAGGTAGGGGACTGTTTCATTCACATTTCGATGAATAATAAAAACATTTCCACCATAAATTGATGCAGAAAGGGCACAAATTGGTGCTTAATGATTCACCAATGCAGACAATTAATATTAAAACATGCTCCATGATTGATAGAAACTATAAAATAACCCTCCTACTAAAGGAAAATTCTGACTTTTGCATTGAGGGACAACTTATAGTAGCTTTGTTATGGCTGCAGACAAATCCAACAAAACAGAACAAAAGGAAAAGTAGACAAAAAGTAGAATCTAACAGCTAATTAATTTAAAAAGGCCACAATATACCCATTGCAGAAATGGTCTCATATGGATTAGATTAGATTAGATTTGTATTTGTCATTGCACAGAAATACAAAGAAATTCAATGCACTCAGGTACTGGACTCATAAAAAAAAGCATAATAAATAGTAAATAACAAGATACATTCTTATCATCTCATCTCAATAAATAGTAAATAGAAAAGATACATTCTCATTCTCTAAGCACTTAGTATATTCATGTCATTCATTCACTGTACCATCAACTTAGTGCCGTTGTATGCATTAAAACAATACTGTAATTATATAAATATATACACTACCGGTCAAAAGTTTTAGAACACCCCAACTTTTCCAGTTTTTTATTGAAATTCAAGCAGTTCAAGTCAAATGAACAGCTTGAAAGGGTCCAAAGGTAAGTGGTGAACTGCCAGAGGTAAATAAAAAAAGGTAAGCTTAACCAAAACTGGAAAATAATGTACATTTCAGAATTATACAAGTAGGCCTTTTTCAGGGAACAAGAAATGGGTTAACAACTTAACTCTATGGAGTCTTGGGCTATTTTGTCCATTTTTGAATTCTTTTCATGTCTTTGTAAGTCATTTTGTGTCTTTTTAGTCATTTTGTGTCTATTGGTGTCTTTTTTTGGTCATTTTGTGTCTTTTGGTGTCTTTTTTTAGTCATTTTGTGTCTTTTTTTTTGGTCATTTTGTGTCTTTTTTTGTCATTTTGTGTATTTTTGTGTCTTTTTTTTAGTCATTTTGTGACTTTGGTGTCTTTTTTTAGTCATTTTGTGTCTTTTTTTGGTCATTTTGTGTCTTTTGGTGTCTTTTGGTGTCTTCTTTTAGTCATTTTGTGTCTTTTTTTGATCATTTTGTGTCTTTTTTTAGTCATTTTGTGTCTATTGGTGTCTTTTTTTAGTCATTTTGTGTCTTTTTTTAGTCCTTTAGTCCAACATAAAATGTGATTTTGAATCTTTTTTTTACTTTCAAAACACTATCATGCTCAATAAAGAATTTTAAATGTTGCAAATGTGCATTAATTTCAGAGTACACTGAGACATTAAACTGCATCATTTTCAATTAAATTCTGGAAAAGTTGGTGTGTTCTAAAACTTTTGACCGGTAGTGTATAATATGTATAATATATGGCAGACTGTGCTAGAACACAGCTGAATGTTAAACAGCACTGGGTCAGTAATACTGGAAGATATTTCACTCCACAGCTGTGAGTATTACAAGAGGAATGTGGGAGTAATGTGAAAAATCACAGCTTCCATGTGAACATCTCTTCATAAACTTAAACACATATGAAATGTGGAAAATTAAATTCCCAACTGCATTAAAACCATAACATGTGCAAATGTAACAAACAGGGTACGTGTTAGTTAAACAGAAATGTCCGAACGCACCGAAACTCTCCACTATTTCAGAAAATAACACGCTGGTGCGTAACTGTGGGCGAAACTGTGACTGTGGAAAGAGGTGGGGGTTCACACATGTGTGAACTTGTATGTGATTTGAGGATTCTCTTGAGAGGACATTTATTTAACATGACGAGGAAGTGAGTCAGGTTCTGTGGCAGCGGTTTTAAAGAGGCCAGTGAGGGGTGAGGCATTTTTACTTTGTATACTGCCAAATGTCACTACTGTTTTAATTCTTTCAGCGTTCATTGTTCAGGAGGTGTTTACCACAGGTCTCCTCTCCTCCAGAACAAATGAACCCGGTAATTAAATCCAGTAAAAGCACAGAATAAAGCAGCTTCATGCTAAAAAAATCAGTGTTTCTGTAAAATGCTGTTTGGTGGACACAGGATGGCTGCGTGCAGAGCTGCTGCCAGTGTTTTTCTCAGCTAGTTTCTCTGATTACTGATGATCCAGATGTCAGATGAATAAAATCCTTCATCCAGTTGAAATGTAGAGTTCAAAACAACGAAGATTTAAAAAATGTAGCACAAAGATGTGACTGGAAAGTCAGTAAAAGGTTAATTTATGACAGCCTCTGTTGGACAACCTCCATTGATAGCCGATTATTATTATTATTTTTTTTTTTTTTATTATTATTATTATTATTATTTTTATTATTTTTATTTTTGTTTTATTTTATTTTATTTTATTTTATTTTATTTTATTTTATTTTATTTTATTTTATTTTATTTTTTTCTCTAGGTTTGAAAATTGTTGGAAACATTTGAGATAATGTGAGTAAAAATGTAAATATTATTTAAAAGATATGTATAACATAGGTCTATTTGTTTAAAGACATTTTATTGTGGAAAAATTACATATTATATCTTTAAATGTTACGTTTTTCTTATATTAAAAAAATATGAGAGCACCTTGTTGGAAATAAACATGCACATATAAATACAAATAACAGTCCAGTCATAATGTCATTATAAATTAAGAAACAAAAGATGTGATGGACATATAGTGTTTTCTTGTGGTTTAAATATTCTTCAAAGTCAATCAAAAAAAAAATCAGCTGCTTGTTTTACATTATTTTCCATAAAAAACTGTCAAAACACACTCTTGGGCATCATGTCACTTTACTGAAGAGATTTAGACTCAGGAAACTCTGCAGACAGAGTTATAGAAATACAATAATAATAATAATACATTTTATTTGTAATGCACTTTACATTACAGGAAATCTCAAAGTGCTACAGGTTAAAAGCACAACATTCTAATTATAAAAAGGATTAAAAAAAAAAGAAAAACAGCTAAAAACAGAAAACATATATACATAATCTAAAAACCATTTAGATGGGAGGAACCAAAGGTTTTGCTAAAAAGAAAATACAGAAGTAAAGCAGCATAGCTTCAGTAGCTGCCAACTAGCTGCTTGTTTTACATTATTTTCCATAAAAAAAACAGTGAAGTAGCTGTCAAAACACACTCTTGGGCATCATGTCACTTTACTGAAGAGATTTAGACTCTGCAGACAGTTGAGTGAGTTAGCAGCTAACTGCTATATTCAAGCTGGAAGTGTGATTAAATCCCTATCACAATGTTGTTGTTGTGTATCTGTGTTGAGCACACATGCATAAACACACGTCTACATTTCCTACATGCATTTCCATGCAGCTCCAGGTCAGTGATTGAGCCAATCAGTGTGGTCCAGGTCTGTTTGATTGCATCATGATTGGAGCACTCAGCAGGTCACGGTGACTGTGTCTGCAACAAACAAAGCACAGCAGCCCAGTGTACTTTTCCACTGATTTTAATGAGCACGTAGGGACAGGCCTCTCTCTGAAAAGGCAGATTTCACTGCTTCCTGGCACAGCGCTGCCTCCTCTGTGTTTTTTGACGGAGGTCACACAAGATGTGCTCTTTCAGTTGTTCGACACTCTTCCTGTTTCATGTGTGGAAAAACACCCACAGATCGGAAAAGCACATTCTGAGAAGGAGAGCGAGAAAGAAGCAGGCACCGAGGTGAACAAAGGCAAAATAAACTGTCTCGCTCTCTCTTCCTGTCTCGCTCTTACACCCAGACACACACACACACACACCACACCACACACACACCTGTTCTCTGGCCTGACCTGAAAATAAGCAGCAATAAAATCCTGACTTTGAACATACAGCACAATAAACAGGCTGTCAACCTGTTGGGCCCAAAAGTTGTTTACAAGCGACTCTTTTGTTTCAAATAAAAGATGTTTGCGATTTATTTTTAAGACTTTTAACACATTATTATTATATCTTTTAGGCCTTAAAAACTGCTACACTCTGTGTATTTTGCTTCTAGTTATGGAAAACTACAAATCTCCAAACTAAAGGGATTAAGAGGGCCTTTCATAAAATTTTTTTATAAAATCATAGCTTGCATTAAAAATCATAGCTTGCACCAAATAAGCTATCATTAAAAAATATCTTTCATTAAAAAATCATAGCTTGCACCAAATGCACCAAATCATAGCTTGCACCAAATGCACCAAAAATCATAGCTTGCACCAAAATGTATTCCTAAAAAAATACACCACTCTGAGGAAGGTTTACTACTCTTTTGTCTCCATAGTTTGACAAAGTCTCATTCAGTAGCAGGTCAAGCACAATCCTATCACCTATGAACTACAGAGGGAAACATTTTCTGTTTTTTCTGTTATTTTTAAGACTTTTAAAACATTATTATTATATCTTTTAGGCCTAAAAACTCCTACACTCTGTGTATTTTGCTTCTAGTTATGGAAAACTACAAATCTCCAAACTAAAGGGATTAAAAAATCATTAAAAATAGCTTGCACCAAAATGTATTCCTTCACTCTGAGGAAGATTTACTTCCAAAATAAGAGAAAATACAATGCAACTGAAGAAAAGCATGAGCTAAACAGTGTAGTGCATTTCTATTTAAGGAGGCTTTTTTGTGCCTTTATTAGACACAGTAGAGGGGGGAATGGAGAGATGGGGGATGGCATTATAACAAAGGGCAGCTGGTCAGCATGTTTAACTCCTAGGACACCATGAAGACCTGTTGGAATGTTTTTCTGAATGGAGAATGGAGAGGATGGCTTCTGCAGCCACGCTACAGCAAACCCAGGGCTTCTTTGTCCAGTAGTTCTGTAAAAAAAGTACTTTTTTTAAAGCCCAACTCTGTTAATTGTTCCTAACCTTAAACAAGTTACCGAGCCTTCATTAGTTCTGTATCACAACATGTTTAAAACAGCTTTGTTACCTGTTGAAAACATTGTTATTTTGTTGGATATTCATACGTTTTTGTAAGAAATCATACAAATGTGTTGTGCAAAAAAAACACAACAACAACAGATAAATGAGACATGGATTAAACTGAATGAGGTGTGAGTAAACAGATGTTTTAATATTGTTTTGCTGTTGTTAAACATGACCCCCACTTAGATCAATTCATCAAGGATTTTCTCTGGTTTTGGGTTCTTTGTTCACCGTGGAGTCATATGAGAAAAACTAAGTATTCTTTAGCTACTCGAGGTAATATGGGGGGAGCAATAGATATACAATTTTTCATTTTGTGGGGTGATTTATTCATTTAAAGCCTGTTTAATAGGCAGAAACGTCATTTTTTTAAACAGAGAAATCAATTCTAGATAGGTACAGATTTAAGTGCAGTGTGCTGGATTCATTCAAAGGTGGTGGAAACATGATTCTGTATTTACAGAAAGTCAAATTTGAGCAAATCCAGTGTATTCTGAATGCATATTCCATGCATAGTAATTAGCAGACCACTACCAGACAATCATAGATGTTTTTAAGCCATAGACACATTGGATTTTAACATGCAAATGACTGCAAAACACCACACTTATTTGTTTCATAGCACCAAACATTTCAATACTGTATATTCATATTTATTCTGCACTGGAATTCTATTCTACTCCTTAATACATAGTCCTTCTTTAGACACTTTATTTTTTATTGTATTTTTATATTTTATTGCTTGAAGTATGCCTAGGTTGTTCTTATTTAATTGTGTTGTTATTGTCTCTGTGTGTAATGCTGCTGCTACACTGTAATTTCCAATCCAATCTAATCCCCTTTATTTATATAGCACAATTTTAGCAAACACAAGGTTTCCAAAGTGCTGCACAAACAATAAATACATAACACAATACAAAGAGATGTAGTAAACAATAGAACAGGAAGATGCAATAAGATAAAATAAATAAAAATAAATAAAATAAAATGTAAAATGAACTGCCCACACAAAATAAAATATGCATGAATACAATAAAACAAAAAAATCATAAAATCAACATAAAATCAACACTCCAAGTGGTGTTAAAAGCCAAATTTCCCAGCTTGGGATAAATAAAGTCTATCTATCTATCTATCATTTCTGTCATTTCTCGTTTATAGGTTGAACGTTAGTAGAACTATAGAAATACAGAAGTAAAGCAGCGTAGCTTCAGTAGCTGCCAACTTCTTCCCCAAACATCATTTTTAAAACAGAGAAATCTATTCTATATAGGTACAGATTTAAGTGCAATGTGCTGGATTCATTCAAAGGTGGTGGAAATATCATTCTGTATTTACAGAAAGTCAAATTTGAGCAAAAACACCACATGCAAAACACCACATTTCTGTCAGAAAGTTTAAAAAACAGTGAAGTGGCTGTCAAAACACACTCTTGGGCATCATGTCACTTTAGTGAAGAGATTTAGACTCAGGAAACTGCAGACAGAGTTATAGAAATACAGAATTAGAATTAACCCTAACCCTAACCACTACCAAACAATCATAGATGTTTTTAAACCATGGACACATTGAATTTTAACATGCAAGTGACTGCAAAACACCACATTTCTGTCATTTCTCGTTTAGATTAGATTAGATTAGATTTTATTAATCCCACAGCGGGGAAATTTCTTTGTTACAGCCGCAGAAAAACACACAATTTTAAGATAAGATAAAAAACAATCTAAGAAAAGACATTTAACAATATACAAAATATACATAATAATAATAATAATAATATAGGCTACTATATACAACTTAGTGCAAGGTTGAACGTTAGTAGAACTATAGAAATACAGAAGTAAAGCAGCGTAGCTTTTAGTAGCTGCCAACTTCTCCCCCCAACATCACGTGTCGTCTTTCTTTGTTGTTGTTTTTCCTCTACTTAGCGAATGTCCGACAGCCCCTGAACGTGGCGCGGCTTCACGCTGTCTGTTTATTTTCAGAGCGGTGACGCGTTCGCTGCACTCCTCCTATATGTGGCTCGTCAGACTGAGGCTGCTCCCTGATTGGTCAGCTGTTGTTGCTGTAGCAGCTTGTGTCGTCACTGCGGGGAGGGGAGGAGGGGGGGGCTATAAAAAGCCGCTCCCCCACTCCGAGAGCTTCACTCTGGAGGAGGAAAGTGAGCGAGGAGGGTTGGTCAACGTGGCATACAGGGACCCCCCAACCCCCCCCTGTATTTACCAACAACAGGCGTCTATTTCCCAACACTGTACCGTCCTGCACGACCCGGACTCGTTCTCAAACTACTTTCCTCTCTACCTCGACTAAATAAATGCCAAGAGAAACCACACCAGAGGCAAAAGATAAGGATCGCTGCTCTGAAGTGGACAGACAGACTAGTCGGACAAACACGTAAAGAGAAAAACAACAAAGCGAGCGGATCGTCGCCGTTGCTTTTTTTTTTTCTCAATGCATACCCTTTGTGCCCGGGGAACGATGAAACCAGAGATCAACGCCGCCGTGGGATTTCTGTCGAGATTTCTGCGCGTAAAAGGACACGTAAACGATCGACAGGTCCAAACGTTCAACCAAAGCTTACAGGACATTTTGTCGGGTGAGTAAAACCACAAAATCCTCCCAAAACACGCATAATATCGTATCACACAACACCATATGTTTATTTAAAGTTTTATTGTGGTATTTAATGCATAAAAATGGGTTTTAATTGGGTAAAGAATGGCTCGGAAGAAGCCTTTCTTTGTTCTCGCAAGTATCACTATCAGCGCGTCCAACGCGCACCACTGTTTGCGCACGTCGGAGAGGGAAAAAAAGGCAACAAAGTATCAACACAGAGAGCGATCCCACACGATCCGTCGACGATTTAATCGATGCATTTCGATATTTTTTCTTAAAGATGCAAAACGAGGCAGTTTGATTAGTTACTTTGTTTGTAAGAAGAAGAAGAAAAGGAGGAGGAGGAGGAGGGGGGATGGAAAGAAGCTCAAACAAGGAAGTGCGCCTCGGTCGATAAAGCTTTCAGAGAAGAGAGCAAAACAGCCCCCAGTGAGGCTGCTCAATTACGTAATGCATTAGGCGAACTAGGTTAATAATGAAAAAAACACCCGATGTCAAAAAAATCTTAATATAAGGCACTATTTTCTTTTTTTTGGTTTTGTTTGGTGCAAATCCCCCGATTGTAAACATCATATTTTGCAATATTTGTGTGTTTTTGTAGCGAGTTTATAACCTTGTAATACACGGTTTTGATATTTGTTTTTAGATGTGCAGCTTGCCCTTGTTACATTATGATGCTGCCATGTATCCCATTCATTTTAATGGCTCAAACACATCACATTTACTGTTTGCAGGGAAATCAAATCACTTTTAATTCGCAGGATTCATTTTGAAATTCAGCCACCACTTCCTCTTAGTTTTACCCACAGGCTTACTTTGAGCATTGGGAGTGTTTTTTATTCTTTTTTGAGAACAGTGCTGCTCGGGATTGTGTCTCATTTCCTGCCGTAAACACATTCCTCTCTCAGCTCTAAAGCTGCTATACATCTGCCTCTCTCCATCTGAGCAGATGACCTACATAAGGGGCTCACTTATATAAAACAGGCATTTACTTTGCAAAAACAGCAGCTTTGAATATAAAAAAATAGATTTAAAATAGAACAAACTAGCAGTAATATATTCTAGGGTTAGTATGGGTGCTGTAAATAATTGAAAACCTTTGAATTTTAGTCATGTTTCAAGGTTTTAGTTAAAGTGTTTGAAACTGATTGACATTATAATACCATTACTCTAATAAATATCACTATCTGACTTAATGGTTTGCTTTTCAGACAATGAAAATGTAAATGGAAGACATTTATATATATAAATGTGTAATTAAACACAGCTGTAATATGCTGCAAAAGCTTGCAAATGCACCCTGAAAAGCATTTTTATTTGGGGAAAAGATCCCTAAATTAGGTTATCACCCATTAAGAGAACAATAAAATGGCATTTGGTACCACAAATAATGTATAGAAGGTCCTGCAATCATCTGGTAAAACATGATGAATGTTTTTTTTTGAGGAATTCAGTGATTTTTGAGAAAATCTTGAGCTATTTCCCCCCAAAAAATGTCTGCATGAGCTCAATTTGACCGCGCTGTTTGTAAACAAGACAAAAGTTGGGAGTTGAATGCTGGGAGGCCTGTGTGTGTGTGTGTGTGGGGGAGGGGATGTTTGTCTGGTGGGCGCCTATAGGAGGACATTAAAGGCGGAGGCAGCGCTGCGTAATCAGCGAGGAAATGGAGGGGAAATCCACTGAAAAGGGCTCAACCCACCGTGTATTTAGTGCACATAAACATTAATTTAATTAAATTATTGTAAATTATCATCTTTAATCTGTTATGTGCAGGACTCGGATAAGATTTTATAGCATTTTTGAAACTGCTGTTGTTAAAAAAACAAACCGATAATTGGATTAAAAGTAAAAAATGTCCAACAAAGTGACGGTTAGGAGCACGAGGCCGAAACAAAAGTGAGTGTGTGGTAGTGGTAGTATCCTGTGGGGGCTCGTTGCTACTAAACTAGGCCAGCCAGAGCTCTTTTGTGCCTGGAAACATCACAATCACTCACTATTGTGTCTGCGAGCTGAAAAAGCTGTGTGCCCAGCTCCTCTTGTTTGTGCTGAACGAAGGGAAGTGGGGAAATTAGCCCCAGCGACCAGATTGAAATCACGATAGTTGTGTAATTGTAGCCAGCAGAGCTTCCATTCTTCTTGTTTACCAGCAGCAACAGCATGATTTGAATCCAGTAAACAGCTTTTGAATGTGGAAAATACCCAACAAACAATATCTCCAGTTCAGTTATAGCCCTCTTTGGTTAAACTCTTTAGGTTAAGCGGACACTCATCTGCTGGCTCTTCCCTTCCCTGTTTCCTCCCCCCTCCTCTTCCTCCCGTGTGCCCTGGATTTTAAGAATAGGCCCTGCTGAGCTGATCCTTTCCCAGCTGCTGCAGGGTTTGGACGTGGCTGCCTTTGTGGCTCAGTCCGAGGGCTGAAAGATCATCCAGCCCCTTGTGCTCTTTCACCAGTGCCAGCCCCTCCATTAGCTTTCTGTGATAAAACGCGGGGGGGAGGGCAGGAGGGACTGGGGGGGGGTATTATCCTGTGCATGCATACAGGTGGCCCCAGGCCTCAATGCTGCTCTACTTCACTTACCCAGTTTTTCAATGAAGTTAGCATCAATTGTAATCCAATATCTCGTCTGAGTAAAGAGGCGTGGGTGTCAGTAAACAAAAAAAAGTTTGAGATAAAAAACTAGGAAGTGATTTTAGATGCCAAAAGTGAACTTGCAAGGAAAGAATGAGCCATATCTCACTTCCTCAAACACATAAAATCACTCTCTCAACCATCTTAACCATTAAATGTGCTCAAGCAGACCATAAACAACGTCACCAGTTTCGGTGCAAAAACCTCCACACAGCTGAATTTTAATGATGTTTCAAGGTTTTAGTTGAAGTGTTTGAAACTGATTGACATTATAATATCATTACTCTAATAAATATCACTATCTGACTTAATGGTTTGCTTTTTAGACAATGAAAATGTAAATGGAAGACATTTATATGTATAAAAGTGTAATTAAACACAGCTGTAACATGCTGCAAAAGCTTGCAAATGCACCCTGAAACGCATTTTTATTTGGGGAAAAGATCCCTAAATTAGGTTATCACACATTAAGAGAACAATAAATGTTCTCAAGCAGACAGACCGTAAACAACGTCACCAGTTTCGGTGCAAAAAACGTCCACACAGCTGAGGATTAACCACAAAAAAAGAGGTTCTGTCCCTTTAAGAGGCGGGGCCAGGCGTCCCAGATGGCCGGCTGGGACTTCGACACTTTTGGTGTTTTTGTTCAGCCAGTCATGGGAGACTTTGTGACACTGACGACGGCCAGGGGAGGGATTGTGCAATTCAATGGGCCTCTCTTTGTCACGTAGGCCCAGGGAGCCGCTGGCCGCCTGTTTATGGCTGCTTATCAGTCCTGGAACAGGTGGTGGTGTTTTTCCAGCCTTTCTTCTTCTGCTGCACACAGTTACACCCTGTTCTTTAATGTAGATAAGAACATTTAGTTTTTTTTACAAGCTATAGGCTCAATAATACACTATTTGCACACAAACATTCAACGGTTGACAGTTAATTATCTTAATATCTTAATTACTGGAAAGTTAAAGTTGACGCCTTTTGCTGTCACGTCTCATCTTGTTTCATAACCACTGAAGTTCCCCCAGGCAAAAAAGCTGCTCCTTTTAATCATTAATCTTTTGTTCTTGAACATTTGGAGACAACCTGAATGTACACATTGAAACATCAGGCAGGAATTATTGGTTTCAGATTGCATTTTCTGATTTTTAGGAGATTTTAATTCGCAAAATATGTGCTTATAATTGGGGCGATTTGGAAATTGGGTTAAGATTTTTATTTTTTTCCCCTGTATTATCTCTTTCCAGAATTGGCCAATAATACAGTATATATATAGTGTACAATAGTATCAGGCATTAACTCTATAACAAAGTAACCGGTAACACTTTACAATAACCAACTAAGTAATGTTTATAGATGGTTTATAGACCAGTTATTAACCATTTACAAAGTGCTATACATATTTAATCTTTAAATGTTTTCAACCAATTTCTTAAAGGTATATGAATCATTTCAAAATCAGTAACATACTTAATATGGTGTTAAAAATGTTATAATGACTGCAACTAAAACTATTAATAAACTATTAATTATAATGTATTGGTTTGTTAATGGTAAAGTAACTATAAACCTGCATTAATACACCATCTATTTGCCATTTATAAATGATTTAGTTAGTTAAACATTAATAAAAATATGTATTTACCATTCTAAAAGGCCTATATAGGGTTTATAAATTTGTTTACCGTTTATAAATGATGGTTATTGTAAAGTTCTACCTTCTGGGTAACTTTGCATAGTAATATTGGTGAATTATCCACATAGAAATGGTATTTTTTTCATTCAAGTTTAAAAATACACTATGTTGGTGATTTATGTGTATGCTTTTCCTTTATAAATCTCATATCTGTCAGGCTCTAGTTTCCATCTTTACATAAACAGGTTTTATAGTCATGCTGTTTATTCAATCATGTGGTCTTATCTAACAAAGTACAGTCTGTCTGCTTTCTGTTTCGACCTTTGTTCAACCTCCGTTCACTCCAGATCTCATCTGCACAGCTGTGATTTACTGTAGTCACTGTCTCTGTGTATACACTACGTTACTCTTTTCCATTCGGCCCATCTTCCCATGGCCTTCATCAGAGCATATTACATGATTATTTCCCACATTATAACAAGATGTTAATCACTCTAAAGCTAAATACTCTAGACAGAATTGTCCAAAAAGTGAAAGTGAGGAGCATTAATGTGTACAAGTCAGGAACTTGTACATTTTACTTATTTCAAGGGGCTGAATCCCCCCAAAAAATGGTTCCCAAGCGAAATTTTGAGTTTTTGACCTTCTCATTTGCATATCAAAATGGCGGCCGTTGGTCGTTGGACCATTTTCCCCAAGTTTTTTTGTAAGTAGGCAATCAAAGATGAGGAAATTAAGTTTCTGGATCTATAGTCTAGGGTCAGAGCAAGGATATAGTGGAGGCTCAGTGTCTTTTTTATGTATATATATATGCAAAATACCAACTTTTAAGGTGAAATTAAGCGTCATTTGTGTCATTTTTTTAAGGCGCAAAAATATTCAATCAGTATCACTTTTTTAAATGTTCCAGTTGGTATTTTGCATATATATATATGCATAAAAAAGGCACTGAGCCTCCATTATATTCTTGCTCTGACCCTAGACTATAGATCCAGAAACTTAATTTCCTCATCTTTGATTGCCTACTTACAAAAAAACTAAGGGGAAATGGTCCAACGACCAACGGCCGCCATTTTGATATGCAAATGAGAAGGTCAAAAACTCACAATTTCGCTTGGGAACCATTTTTTTTGGACTCAGCACCCTTGAGATATGTAAGGTAGGCCGGTTCCTGACTTGTACCCATAAATGCTCCTCACTTCTTATAGAAGGCCTTTATTGTGAAATCCGTCTCAACTAAAACTTTCTCTCTGTTCTTTCCCTCTTCTTGTGTCCCTGCAGAGCAATACAAGCACCACTGGTTCCCAGACAGGCCCTGCAAGGGTTCAGGCTACAGATGCATCCGCATCAACCACAAGATGGACCCTCTGGTGGGGCAGGCGGGCCAGCGCATCGGCCTGACCATCCAGCAACTCTACCTGCTGCTCCCCAGCGAGCTCACGCTCTGGGTGGACCCCTTCGAGGTGTCCTACCGCATCGGCGAGGACGGCTCCATCTGCGTTCTGTACGAGTCGCAGCCCTGCGCCGTAATGCCGGCGATGGCGGCTGCCAGCTCCCCCTCAGGAAACGGGACGGGGAGCCCCATGGTGGACAGTCACATCAGCTGCAAGGAGGAACTGATGGTGCTGGGCAGAACCAGTCCCTCCAAAGCCTACAATATGATGACTGTGTCCAGTTAGAGAGGCACACCGTCACCCCGGCCTGCTTTTTGTTCAGGGTCGCCGTGGCCGTGGCGGGTCAGATCACATGGCCAGATCAGGGTGAGCCTTTTTAAAGCTAAGAATATGAAATGAAATAGTGAAAGAAGAAAAAAAGAAAAGAAAAAAAACAGAGGATGTGGCCTATCGTCCAGGTGATGGAAACCTTGTAGGTTTGATATTTTTGACCCTCTCCCCCCCATTATCATCTGTTCTGTTGTGTCATTGGATCAGCTGGGCACTCCGGTTTTTCAGGAGAAGCTTTGTGGAAATGGAACTGTTGGGGCAGCTAAACCAACCAACCAACCAACCAGGAACCCCCATGGAGACTGGCTCCGCCTCCCCCCCTTCGACTGTAAACAACATGGTGACCAGCTCCGCCTCTGAAGGGGCTGTCATTGACTTTGCACTTTCTTACTTGTGGTTACTATGGGTACATGTTCAACACACCACCACCGCAAAACACCAAAACCTAAATTGTAAGGAATTTTTATCAGGAACTACCCCTTGAATTACAAAATCCAGAGGTTATTCAATTTGTTTTGTTTCCTGGGCGGGGAGGAAGTTGAGGTTTTTTAGACTGAGCCTTTCACAAGCCAAGCTCAAGGTAAAGAAACACCCAATGAGAGCATCTCTATTTTCTATAAAACCCTTTTTGGACCACAGGGAATTAGCTTTCTTCATCTTGTAGCTAGGGAAAAGGTTCTTCAGTCTTAACTTTGCCTCCTCCCCCTTCTACCATCAACACCGAGCCTCAGAAAACCTTCATCTCAGCGTTCTCTCAGCCTGTATGTAAGTGCAAGTGGAATGTGTTGTGACACCTGCTACCTGTGGATATCAGTGTGTCCTGTTGCACTGTCACCCTCCCATCACCCATGTATGTTGTGTAGCTTTCCGGGGGAGGGCCTCCCCCTCCCTCCAGTTAATGAATGTTGTTGAAAATCACAATCAAAGTTCCTGTGTTCTTAATTTTGCCCCCTTTTCCTTCCCATCACTTTGTCATCTCCTGCATCGCCAAAACTCAAAGTGTAGCAAAAAGGGGGGGCCTATTTTACCCAAATTTTTGGTCTCGTGGCCCTGATAGAATTGACGTTGAATGCACTTTGACGTGAGATTGTGTGGGATGTGTACTTTTTAGAGAAAATCGCCTGCATTCCATCCATTCGAATGTCATCTTTTCACACCGTTTTTATTGCCCTCCCAGTTTTTAGCCGTTTGTTCATACTGTAGCTCCCACGTTGGGATAGACTGATGTCTATTAAATCGGGAGTGTGCAACTCTGGATTTCAAAAAAACTTTTTTTTTTACACTGTATTTGTGAACATTTCAGAGCTGTTGATTTCTAGGTGGAGAGTATTTTTTTTTGGTGGTATGTTAGAAACATTCTGTCATCCGTTCATATGGCACTGTTCGCTCTGGCAGGATGCAGAGCTAAGCTGTTTCCCCCCCAGACACACACAGATGGTGATTTGTGTTGCTGATAGAAAAAAAAAAAAAAGAGAGTTAGTCTGAAAGGTCTGGACTAAGTGATGACTGTGTGAGACTTTGGCCAAAAGGGAGGTCTGGAGCACCGACTGTTCAGAGATTAATTTTGACTTGAATTTAAAAACAACACCGGGCCTTGTCAGCCTTTCTATTTTCATTTAGCTATTGTAAAACAGGAGATTTATCCTTTATGTGTGCATTGGAGGTGCATTGCCTTACGAAGACCTCATTGTCATGAATTATGAGCCATTCGTGATTTCTGAACTAGTATCAGCCTGGTTCATGTGCTGCCCGGACCCTCTCCGGAGGGGTCCCTATTCCAGCCTGGCAGCTTCAAACCTCCCCCACTCCTCCTGGCGTGGCGTGGGGGGTTCGAGTGCCTCAAGTGCCACATATCACCCCTCAGCTCAGACCTCCTGTTCAGCCAGAAGCGAGCCAGCCAGCAGGCTGCTAGCTAGCTAGCTAGCTAGCTGACCCCCTGTGGATGCAGGTAGACTTTAATGTGACACATATCATCACCCATCACCGTGGGGGGCCGGGTCAGGGAGGCGGGGATGGGGAGCTGGTGTGAAAGAGGGGGGGCCAGGGCCGGACTCTTTTCAGTCCAGGGCAGCTAAAATCCCTCCAGCCCCTCTTCTGGACTTATTCACCATCCCCTCACCGAGCCTTGGACACGCCCTCACAGGTGATGGGTAAAAAAAAACCAACCAGCACACGCGCTTGGCGTGCTCACGCTGCACTAGGGGGGCTAGTGAGAGACGACGAAACATGGATCAAAGATGAAGAATTGAGGGTACTAGGCCATTGTTTTCTGTTTTCATCTCACTGGATTGCGCTGCACTCGATTACTGAGTTTGAGTAGCTACTTTGTTTACATGCATATGGAAGGTGTGATGATCTGACGGACCCCCACTCCACTCTACTCCTGGTGGTGGGGCTGAGCGGCAGACGGCTAGCTGGAACAGATGCTCCGGGCCTTTAGCCGCTGGCCAAATCTGTCACGGCCGGCTGGTTGGCCGCTCATCACCAGACCTATGGGTGTTTAAGCTCCCCTAAGCCTGAGAGGATCATGGGTAATAGAGCTATAGCCTTTGACGCACTGCAACCCCCTAACCCCTCTCCCCTGCTCTCTGCTGATACTCCCTTCAGCAATCTGTGAAAAGCAGTGATTCCATGTTGGCCAGATGGAGAGGAGCTCGTTGGGATGGGAGCCCAGAGCTTTTGGTTTCCATGGTGGACACCAGTTTTAAAATCACGCTGCTCCATTATAGCTTTTTTTTTTTTTATGTCACGTGACAAGATGTTATGAGATTGGTCTATACTTCGGATGCGAGATGATCGTCTCGTCTCACTTTTCTCTAGATGTATTTTATGGTCACACTGGTAGATTTATCTCATCTTTCCACTCTGCCATCCCCCATTTTCTCCTCTTCATCCTCTTTTTTTTAAAGAGGATTTTTTAGTCTGGTGATCTAACCCCACTTTTAACCGTTTTTTTAGAACTACAAAATATCAAAAAAAAAAAAAAGTAACCCAAATCCCTTTTCGACACCTTCTCAACTGTTCTACCACCACCCAAAAAATGGTTTAAGTCCTCAGTAATATTGATTATTTAAATGGCATCCATTCAGCTTGTGCGCACATAGGTTACAGAACTGTCGTGAGAGTGCTTTGAGTAGTCAGAGGTAAAATAGCACATAAAATGCACTAAATATGTCAAGTTGAAGTTGTGACATTTTTTTGAGACGCGAGGAGTCTCTCCTGGAATGTATTGCCAAACTCAGGCCTCGGACATTCAATAAATCCCCTTGTGGAGAAGTTGTGCATGTTAAGACATGAAACAGGAAGGGAACAGCAGTTTCGTTGTTGTTGTTGTCGTCAAAAATTGTCATCGATTAGTTGAATTATTGCCACTTTCACATTTGAGGTGTTTTACATATTGTAGAATGTATTGTAACTGTACAACATATGGTAGAGTACATAACATTACACATGGGAAGTGCCAATAATTGCTATCCTGAGGTGTTTTTAGATTTATTCCTTTTTGTATTTCATCTTTTAACATGGATAACGCTTTTCGTAAGTGAAGCCATTTGTGATGGGAGTGTTGGCAAGGACCAAAGTTGTTTTGGTAAAAAAATATTAGTTTCCATGATCTGTAAGTGTAGACGTATCCTTTGTTTTTTTTCTTTTTCTTTTCAGTTTTTCCTTTTTTTTTTTCTATTTACATACAAAACCAGAAAATAGACAAAAAAATCTGAGCTTACCCAAGAAGAAAAGCTGTCTATCTTGTGATCTCATGTCAGTACATCTTTATCGTGTTCAGTTTCTTTTCCTTGGGTATGTTGTGATGAACTGCTGTAAATTTGTACAGTTCATGTAAATTGATTGTGCGGAAGTTGTACAGATTTCTATATTTTGGAAGAAAAGTTTTTTTTCTCTGTAATAAAAGATTTCCTATCTTGGCATCATATCCACTGTGAGCTGTGTCATTATTTACAGGGCTCCTACGGGTGCTGGAAGTCATGAAAAGCTCTTGAATTTTAATGGGTGGATTTTGAATACAGTGTTGGAAATTTAGCTTTTATTCAGCCTAAAAACATGATGGTTCATCACAAGCTTTTCCTAAACTTTCAAGGTCATATACTCTTTGAAAATGACTTGATTTTCAACATAATCTGGTGCTTTTTCTACACATTCACTCTTGTAAACAGAAAAACACGATCCTCTATTAAATAGCAAACTTCCAAAGTAATCACGATCAAAACATGTTTTTTTTTATCAGTTTTTCAAATGAACTTACCAATATACATAATGTATTCTTTATTTTTTTGCAAATGCATTTAGTAACTGTTCAGATGTGAGGGTTAAGACTGAGAAAGTACTTGAATTTTACTCATAAAAAGCTGAAAACCTTTTTTATATAGGATGACAGATTACTTAAAACAGCTGACACATTTTGAAACATGAAACTTGTAATTTTACTTTTTAGAATACTGTCACAAAACACGATGGGTTTGCACTACAATAACATCTAATTATAAGACGAAGAAATAAGTATATACTGCTTTTTTGCACTTCTGGTTAGAAGCTAAACTGCATTTTGTTTAAGTACCTGTACAATGACAAGAGGGTTTAATATAATCTATAAAAAAAAACTCTAAAGTGCAAAGTCTGTGCATATGTGCAGAAATATATGCATAAATACAATGGTTTAGCAGCAAATAGCAGTAGGTAGTGCAAATAGATCAGTATAAATAAAGAGCAGTTGACAGTGTAAGTGATGGAAACAATGAATACACTATGAATGAGAGGTATATATAGCTTTAAGATTAATCCACTATAAGGGATAAATGCTGTGCTAAACAGATCAGTGCAGATGTTCTGTACTGGATGACTGAATTTTGCAATTTGCCACAGCTGCAAGGAGCTGCACTGCAACAAAGCCAACTTGTATTTTTTGGCCTAAAACAGTGATTTAAGTTGGTAAAACTTGGAAATATAAATTATTGACATTTAGGGTATTAATGTAAGTTAGCACAACAAAGGAAGCCAGTTGTCTGCTCAAAAACAAGTTGGTGAGTTGTTGTTACTTATATCTTTAAGTTGGGGTTCACAACAAGGGACAATAGTTCTGATAACTCTTATTTCTTTGTTGGGAAATGCGGTCATTAGTGAAAGCTAGCGGCTAACTGATGCTAGCGGCGCTGCTTGTTACACCTACAAAAGTAGCCATTAGCGTATCAATGCTACCTCAAAATTGTGGTCACAACATTAGCTGACATTTCATAGCGGCGTTACAATCGTGCCGGAGAAATTCAGAGTTGAGCAAACTCAAAAACAAAACTTAAAATATTTAGTTTAATTGTCCAACTTAACATTTTATCGAAGTTTGTCGCCTTGAAATTTTGAGTTCACCCAACTTTTCTTTTTTTGCAGTGTGGAAAACCCAAAAATGCACCTTGAAAATGCTTGAAAAGTGCTCAAATTTGACTTTGGAGAAGCTTTAGAAACCCTGTACTCACTAAGAATGATTAAATGTTGAGTTTTTAATTTTAAAAGGCCCATATAAGTCAATTAATAATACATTTTCTGGTGTATGAAGGAGAATCAAAGACCATTTCTTGTACATTCAGAGCTGCACAAACTTGAACCCTGGTGTGTTCTGGCCCCACTGGGACCCGGACTGGAATTTGACCTCCCAGTCTGTGTGGACTGAGTGGGCCAGCTGTGCCAAAAGGCCTGGAGAGGAGATCAAGTCAGCAGTTCTCCTTCCTCACCATCATTCGCTGCTCTCTTGGGAGAGTAAACTGCACTTAGTGTATTAAGAGATTTCAGGTCACACATTGTATAAGCACATTATCCTACTACACATCTGACACTGGCTCTGTGGCTAAATTTGATTTATTTTAAATGGAACAAGACTCAAACGGTGCCATAATTTGTGTTTAAACAAACATGCAAACTGAGAAAAAAATGCTCTTTGCTGACGGGCCGGATGACTGTCAGTAATGTTGATGTAGCTCCATATTTTGGGAGCAACTGTGGAACATTTCATAAGCCTTTTTGCTGCTTCCCTTAAAAGGACTGCTGCCTTTCCCCCGATCGGCAAATCCAATCAGTTCACGTCCAAATGCACATGATGTTTTTGGACATTTGGAATAAAACTCAGCGCTCCATTCTCCGTCCAAATGGAACTGCCAGTGCTTCCACCTCTTAAATGATAGGATGCGACAGATGGTACCGTTAGCGAGGTTTCTCCCAAAATATAAGAAAAAAAGCTCTGACGGGGCACTGATATGCACAATAACGCTGCACCAGAACCAGCTGACTCTGCAAAAACCCAGTTTGGATTAAGACTGCGATTCTTTGCAGCACTGAATCCCCCAGGTTGCTTAGCAGCAGGCAGAAAAAGAAAAACATTTGGCTCGGTTTGACACACAGACAAAGGAGGGAACGAGAAGAGCTGGTTTAGCAGGAGCCGAGGGCGTGGGGGGGCGGAGGGCGCCACGGGGAAGGTGACTGGGTTTGTGTTTAAGTCGGGCTTTAACTCTCCAAACATCGCTGAGCAGGAGGCCTCAACAGCTGTGTGGGGAGTTTAACATGACTGTAGCCTGTCAGCAAGGAAAACAATAAGACATTTCATATTTTAGTTTTAGTATTTTAGTTATTCTTCCTGCTAAACTTCTAGTCTAGACGGATTTCAGAATAAAGGCCTCCTATAAGAAGTGAGGAGCATTTATGGCTACAAGTCAGGAACCGGCCTACCTTACATATCTCAAGGGTGCTGAGTCCAAAAAAAATGGTTCCCAAGCGAAATTGTGAGTTTTTGACCTTCTAATTTGTATCAAATGGCCACCAAATTACCCATCTTGCTCAGTCGTTGGACCATTTCCCCTTAGTTTTTTTGTAAGTAGGCAATCAAAGATGAGGAAATTAAGTTTCTGGATCTATAGTCTAGGGTCAGAGCAAGGATATAGTGGAGGCTCAGTGTCTTTTTTATGTATATATATATGCAAAATACCAACTGGAACATTTAAAAGTGATATTGATTGAATATTTATGTCGGCCTTAAAAAAATGACACAAATAATGCTTAATTTCACCTTAAAAGTTGGTATTTTGCATATATATATAACTAAAAAAGACACTGAGCCTCCACTATATTCTTGCTCTGACCCTAGACTATAGATCCAGAAACTTAATTTTTTTTAATACTTTTAGTATTTTAGTTATTCTTCCTGCTAAACTTCCCAGTTCGATTTCATATTTTAGTTTTTAGTATTTTAGTTATTCTTCCTGCTAAACTTCCCAGTTTAATTTCATATTTTAGTTTTAGTATTTTAGTAATTCTTCCTGCTAAACTTCCCAGTTCAATTTCATATTTTAGTTTTAGTATTTTAGTTATTCTTCCTGCTAAATTCCCAGTTCGATTTCATATTTTAGTTTTAGTATTTTAATATTTTAGTTATTCTTCCTGCTAAACTTCCCAGTTCGATTTCATATTTTAGTTTTAGTATTTTAATATTTTAGTTATTCTTCCTGCTAAACTTCCCAGTTCGATCTTTGTAGATGCAGGTCAAAGATTCACAATGTGTGCCTGCTGACCATTGGTCGAAATAGTATTCAGAATCAGGTCTCTTACTTAAGAAAAAGTACTTATACCACATTGCAAAATGATGCTACTACAAGTTAAAGTCCTGCATTCAAAACTTACTTCAGTAAAAGTACTTGTTATGCAGAAAGACCCACTCAGATTGTTTTATATATATTGAATATGTCATTGGATTATTATTATTATTATTATTATTATTGCATTTATGTAAGCAGCGGTTTAATTTTCTCAAGGCAGGGCTCATCTTAGAGTATTTTTAATATGCTGTTATGATGTTTAATTACAGAAATGTGTTATTACTTTAAATTTATTAACTTATTTTATGTTATATCTTCACCCGAAAAGTAACTAAAGCTGTAAAAGTACATTTGCCTCAAAATGCAGAGCAGTAGCAGCATAAAGTTAAAAAATAAAATGGAAATAGTAAATGTACTTAGTTACTTTCCAGGCCCAGTGTGGTCTCTTTTGTAGAAAAACACAATCTGTTAAGGGGAAGTGACTAAAAAACCATCCGACAGTAACAAAAAGCACAAGTGATCCTGATTTAAGAGGATTTTGCAATCCTCCGTGGACACGGTTTTGCAATGAATCATTTGAGCAAGATGTTCTGACGTGTTAATCTCTGAAAAATAAGAAGTGAGTTGCACTGGTTGTGCTTGTGCCGATCATTCCGGTTAGATTTGATAGGCTAGCTGTGAGGCATTTGGTGATTTTTATATAGATAAATAAGCCCCTAAATGCTTCTTAAAGGCTTCATTTTTTGCTTCAGGCCAAATTATGAAAACAAACTTTCTGACACTAACTAGACGTCAGCATGAATCTGTTCATACTATAATAAATCACTTTATTTTATTCAGATTCTATTGCAGCATATGTCAGAATGTCATCAAATTGCATTGGAGTTTCAGCTTGGCACTGATGAAACTGCAGTGTAATATTTTCTGCCCTCCCCTCCCACTCACATAGCAACAGAGGTCACCCTGTAGAGATGGTGTGATTAGTGAGAAAGTACCTTAAGGTGTGGCTGATTACCACAGAAAGGATAGGCAAATACTTGGTAAGACTGTTTTCATCTATTGTTACAGCGATGGCAAAGAATGATAAACAAAGTCAGGCCACTATTCTGCCCTACAAAGCAAAAAGGCATTGAGTTATTATCATTTACATGACATTCAAGGCATCCTTTGTTATGCGACAAAGCTTATCTTATCTCAAATGTGTGTCGTTTTGGAGAAAAATGGTAGCCACAAAATGATCAAAAAAGACACAAAATGACCAAAAGAGACACAAAATGACAAAAAAAAAGACACAAAATGACCCAAAAAAGAAACAAAATGACCCAAAAGACACAAAATGACTGAAAAAGACGCAAAATGACCAAAAAAAGGAAACAAAATGACCCAAAAAAGACACAAATTGACCACAAAATGATCAAAAAAAGACACAAAATGACCCAAAAAAGAAACAAAATTACCAAAAAGACACAAATTGACCACAAAATGATCAAAAAAAGACACAAAATGACACAAAATGACCAAAAAAAGGAAACAAAATGACCAAAAAAAGACACAAATTGACCACAAAATGATAAAAAAAAGACACAAAATGACACAAAATGACCCAAAAAAGAAACAAAATTACCAAAAAGACACATATTGACCACAAAATGATCAAAAAAAGACACAAAATGACACAAAAAGACACAAAATGACCAAAAAAAGGAAACAAAATGACCAAAAAAGACACAGATTGACCACAAAATGATCAAAAAAAGACACAAAATGACCAAATAACACACATAATGACAAAAAAATAGACATTAAATGACCAAAAAGACTAAAACACATTAACACATGAACACTTTAACACAGTGGAGACAGAGCTGACTTCCAAAATGATTTGGCGACCCCCAGAAATCATCTCAAGACCCCAATTGGAGTCGGGACCCCAAGGTTGAGAATAGCTGCTTTAATGTACACGGAGTCACAACAATATGAACATGCAATATGTTACTGTCTGAGAACAAAGGCCTGGAGAGTGTCAGTGTGAGCTTGGTGTGTCTGTATCGGGGGCTGGGGGGGTTCAGACATCTGGGACCCGCTTTACTGCCAACAAGATGACAGGCTAGCCCTCCCGCAGAGTGTGTGTGTGTTGATGTTCCAGCGCTTAAAGGACAAAAGCTATGCTGCAGCTGCAGAAGTCAAACAGACATTTTTTTCCCCTGAATGTGTCTCATACTGAAGGCTTTATGAGCACGTCTCAAAGTCAGGTGTAGGGGTGAAAAGGGCTGCCAGGCATCCCTGGAAGTACAAAGCAGTTTTATTATATATTTTACAACCTGGTCTCACAGGAATCCGTGAAATAGCCACGGATTTGCTTAACTCAAAATCCGTGGAATAGCCACGGAATCACTCAAATTCCCGTGAAACTCACACGGATTTCGCTACAATGCAAGTTAATGACTAATGTCATATCCCGTGGCTATTCCAACATACAAAGTGATTATGTACATTCACTGAGTGAATATTTAGAAAATAAAACATATATTTCTCGCTAGAAATGTGATCAAAATCCATTTTTATGCAGAAACTAAGTCAAAATATTGTTTTTTTTTCACTAAAAATGAGAACCTTGAAAGTCACGTGACTTGGAACAAACCAATAGGAACAAATATTAACTTGCATTGTAGCGAAATCCGTGTCATTTTCACGGAAATTTGAGTGATTCCGTGGCTATTCCACGGATTTTGAGTTAAGCAAATCCGTGGCTATTTCACGGATTCCTATGAGACCAGGTTCTGGTTTTTTTTTTTTTTTTAACTTTCTTTTTATTGAACATTTTAACAAACATTTTGCATACATCTGGTATACATGAATCAATCCCCTCCAATAATACATCTTCAGATTACACTTGCCATCTTTCATCTTGGATCAGTAAACTAACTTTACATTTTTAGTCACTCCAATAAAATTGTGCAACTGAAATAGTAGTCATCCAATGTCATCCAAAAAGGTTGATATTTTATAATATCCAAAATGAACAGAAATCTTTCCTTGCAAGTATCCTGCTACAAACCCTTATCAACTGTGTGTCCGTAGCCAAATATTTTAAGATCGGTACAACGGAAAACCACAGCTGCAGCTCTCCAGTGTGTTTTTCCACTGGGTTTCCACTTTATTAGTATCCTCAAGAGCGTGTGCGTCATCCAGAGAGCCAAGGACAAGTTGATTCCCCTTTGAAAACAGATCCCTCTCCTGCCTGTGTAGGTCTCCAGAGTATAGAGGATATACCAGCCATCTCTCCTCTCCTTCCCCTCAGGGCCACTATTCATCCTCAGCCCTGACATCTGCTTTGCCCCCACTGCACACTCCCTTCCCGCCTTGCCCCCGCTGCACACACCCTTCCCGCCAGCATCGATACAGGGACAATGAGGGAAATAGAAGACAGTGGGGGACAAAGACGTCCAGCTTGGGCCTGCCACGTCACTAATAATGGGTGGATTGATGGAGGGAAGGGTTACTTGTTGTTTGGAGAAATCTGATATACTATAGATGCCATCTCTTAGAAACCCAGAGTTACGTATATGAAACTCTAGAAGAAGCTTTTGTGTTCATGTGAATATACTGTGTTTGTGTAGGCCTTGTTTTATAGGCCTCCACTTACCTACTTTAGTTTTGCACCACATACTTTTACTACAGGTGCTGGAACAGTGGCAGTTCTAGACCAATTTTACTGTGGGGGCCAAGGAGGGGCCAGTGTTTAATCAGAGGGGCATATTAGCACATGAAAAAATGGCAAAGATGATATTTAAGAAGACATAAGACATAAAAATAACAAAAAAGACACAAAAAGACCAAAAAAGACACAAAATATCTAAAAAAGACACAACAACAGACACAAAATTACCAAAAAAAGACACAAAAAAGACACAAAAAGACACAAATAACCAAAAAAGACACAAAATGACTTATAAAAACATGTAAAGAAATGAAAAGGATTCAAAAATGGACAAAATATCCCTATAAGACTCCATAGAGTTAAACTTTTATACGATGTTCACATTCTGGGTTTCTTTTGTGTACAATGAGATATTGTTTGAACAAAAAAAAGGTTAGAATTGTTCAATTGTTCATTGTTATAAATTGATAATTTTATTATTAATTCGACACAGGGCCCACAGCAGGGGCCAAAGGCTTCTTCACAGGGGCAGTGGCCCCTGGAGGCCCCTGTGTAGAACCACCACTGTGATGGAAGTCATGAAAAGCTCTTGAATTTTAATGGGTGGATTTTGAATACAGTGCTGGAAATTTAGCTTATATTCAGCCTAAAAACATAATGGTTAATCACAAGCTTTTCCTAAACTTTCAAGGTCATATGCTCTTTGAAAATGACTTGATTTTTTAACATAATCTGGTGCTTTATCTACACATTCACTCTTGTAAACAAAAAAACACGATCCTTTATTAAATAATAGCAAACTTCCAAAGTAATCACGATCAAAACATGTTTTTTTTAATCAGTTTTTCAAATGAACTTATCAATATACATAATGCATTCTTTATTTTTTTGCAAATGCATTTAGTAACTGTTCAGATGTGATGGCTAAGACTGAGAAAGTACTTGAATTTTACTTATAAAAAGCTGAAAACCTTTTTATATAGGATGACAGATTACTTCAAACAGCACATTGACACATTTTGAAACATGAAACTTGTAATTTTACTTTTTAGAATACTCTCACAAAACATGATTTGGGTTTACACTACAATAACATCTAATTATAAGATCAAGAAATAAGTATATTGTATAATATACTGCTTTTTTGCACTTCTGGTTAGAGGCTAAACTGCATTTTGTTTAAGTACCTGTACAATGACAATAGGGTTTAATCTAATCTAAAAAAAAAAAACTGCATAAACTGAAAACCTTTTTATATAGGATGACAGATTACTTCAAACAGCTGACAGAGGATGCTAACATTACAAATTGCCTCTGAATTATGTGTTAATAATAATAATAATAATAATAATAATAATAATAATACATTACATTTTTATAGCGCTTTTAAAGGTACTCAGAGTCGCTTAACATGACAGGAAATTAGACACACACAAACACAAAATACAGAAGAAAACAACTAAACAGAGATGAGAGATTATGAGTTCAGGTATTGTAAGCTATTTTGAAAAGGTGGGTTTTGTTTAAATACGTAATGCATGGAAAACATGTCTTGTTTTGTACTGTCTTGTGTGTGGAATTGCGATATATTTTTATACCAATTGAGAGAAAGGGGTAAAGTTGGAGTGTGTGATTTGTTTCTCATCACGGTCTATCTTGGGCAACATCCTCAGGCCCTCTTTCGTTTCTTTACACAAAAATAGCTCATCTCATTATTCACTCTCTTTATCTCCCTCTCAGGTTGTCTTTTCTTTTTCCCCAGATTCTTTTCATATCACTTCTTCACCCCCCTCTGCACCACCTCGCCCTCCATCTATCTTTATCCCTCCTTCTCCAAGCCGCTGGTGTCACCTATCAGCTCGGAGGAATTCATTCTGGCATCGGGCCTTATTGGGGCAAGGTGAGGCGTCTCAGAGGGAATTATGTGTCCCTGTATGTCTCTGTATGTTAATGCATGTTAGTGTGTCTGAGCATAACTGCAGTGGAGCTGTGAAGCCAGAAGAGTTATATAAGTTCTGTTCATTTTCTGCACAGACAGCATTAGTGATTGTTGGAGCACTTCCAAGACTTGGAACTGGTTTCGGTTGAGTCATCAGCTCAAGAGATGAGAAACTGCTTTAGAAAACACCTGGTTCTTTCAGCTACAAATGTGTGTAGCTGCATTCAAAAACTAGTAAAGAGAAGTCACAATGGCTACCAATATTTTGTACAAATTAAATTAAATTTTCAGCAATGTAACCCATAAGAACCCAGAGCCAGTAATCCTTAAAAAGAAAAATTATGGTGGATATACAATAAACCAAGTGGACCTTATGATATTTCTTATTTTTAAATAAATAAACTAGACACATTTTCTGCGTACAGAAACACAAATTTGCCTTTTGTCTCTTTTTTACCTTTGTCAATTCTGTATTTTATTGCACTTTTTGCACTTTTATGTAAAGCACTTTGGTGTGGCTCAGCCGTCTGTAAATGCGCTATATAAATAAATTTGACTTTGACTTTGACTTTGACTAGGCACATTTTCTGCTTACAGAAACACAAATTTGCCTTTTTATTTGCATCTCCACAACATCAAATATCAAAATGGTGACATTAATAGTGCTGTTTAACAATACATTATTGTTTTAGATTTGTTTTTAACTAACAAAATAATATTAAATCAATAATAAATAAAAACAAATAACCATCTGCCTTTTTTGTTTTCATCTCCACAACATATATCAAACTTGTGACTTTAATAGTGCTGTTAGACAACAAATTCCATTTCAGATTTGTTTTTAAGTAACAAAATAGTAATAAATCGATAATAAATAAATATAAATAACACTGCCTTATTGGACGGCTTCTCAACAAGCTACTGTAGCTGTAGAACACTAAAAAACACACTTATGTACTTGAGAAAACATACATGAACATTACTAGAACATTTAAAATGTTTGTGACACCGTGTCACCATAGGTTCTTATGGGTTAAGTGCCAAATTGCAACAATAGGACTTCTGATTGGCTTCTTCCTCCAATATTGACTCAGGCGTATGTGAATTTTAGTGTTGAAAGTCATTGGCACCATACCAAACATGATTTCTCAATAACAAATGACTTCCTCCTCGGCCAAGGTCAAGCCCTGTTTTGCAAAAAAATATTTTGTGTATCCACCCTTCTTTAATGGGTTCATCCTTGGCCCAAGCTAAACTCTTTCACTAAGTTTCATTAACCCTCTATGGCAGCTATTCTCAACCTTGGGGTCGGGACCCCAGTTGGGGTCGCAAGATGATTTCTGGGGGTCGCCAAATCATTTTGGAAGTCAGCTCTGTGTTAAAGTGTTCATGTGTTAATGTGTTTTAAGTCTTTTTGATAATTTTGTGTCTTTTTTTTGGTAATTTTGTGTCTTTTTTGGTCAATTTGTGTCTTTTTTTGGTCATTTTGTGTCTTTTTTATCATTTTGTGGTCAATTTGTGCCTTTTTTGCTAATTTTTTGTCTTTTTTAAAGTATTTTTTGGTCTTTTTTTGGTCATTTTGTGTCTTTTTTGGAATTTTCTTTACTTTTTTTTGGTCCTTTTTTGTATTTTTTGGCCTTTTTTGTGTAATTTTGTGTCTTTTTTTGTAATTTTGTGTCTTTTTTGGTAATTTTGCGTCTTTTTTTGGTCATTTTGTGTCTTTTTTGCTCAATTTGTGTATTTTTTTGATCATTTTCTGTCATTTTTTGGTCAATTTGATTCTTTTTTGGGTAATTTTCTGTCTTTTCTGACAAATGCCAAAGTAGCAAGTTATTACTTTACAAGGAGTCTCTGGCTTGAAGCTGACTGTTTTTAGTTGTTGTCTGCTTCATTATTTGTCCAAAATACGTCGTATCAACTGAGTTTGTCTGATCTGAACTGTGAGATTGTGTTCAGTGAGTGGGGGTCGCAGACAACATGCATGTTAAATTGGGGGTCGCGACTCAAAAAGGTTGAGAATAGCTGCTCTATGGTACGCATTATGATGACAGTTAGGAAAAAAAATGTTTGGAGTGTTTTTTTGTCTTAATATAGACCAAATAAACATAATCTGAAGATTATGAATTTTATAATTTTTGGGGGGAGGAAGTTTTTTGGGTTTGTTGCCCGTAGGCAACATTGTACCATCATGGTGCACAAGTGAAAAAGAAAGTTTTTTTAAATTAATTTTAACATTATTTATTTAATAAACATGTGTAAAAGATTCAGTGGCTTCAACAGTGTACAATACATAACATTTTAAGTTAAAAAACATTATAAAATTATTTTTTTTTTACCAGTTTCTTGTCTGAATGTTGCCTGTAGGCAAGATTGTACCATTGAAATGAATGTCTTGAACAGTCGAAGTGTATGAAACTATCAAAAATGAAAGTTTACTCACCTATTAGTAGGATTTTTTTTCCCAGATGGAAAAGGGCCAGAAAATTAAGTTTTTAGTGATTTTTTGTGGGGCAAAACGGCAAATGCAGGCAAAGTCTACAAAATAGGGTTTCAATATGGCCTCCTGGAGGTCATGTGACAAATTAAAGCATTGCTATTGGTTCCCTATACTCTTCCTTCTTTTTTAAAGTATTGCATCACTCAAAAAGATGCATTGTATAAATTTGACAGGCCGAAAATGGGAATGTTGGCACATTTTCTGTAATCCTCTTGACAAACAGACACTGAACCAAAACTATGGAGGTAAATAACATCCCTAGGTTAAATCTGTAGTATTGTTAAAGCACAATTAATTGATTATTTGAGCCGCTTTGGGGTGAGCAAAACAAGCAGCAAACACATTATAGCCTTATAAAGTTGGCCTCCAGATGGCTGTTACTCCAATATTCACTTTACTTTTATCTCTGCTTTGGTCTCCACTAGCTCCTCAGGGAAATATCTGGCTTATTATAAGCTCAGTAATGAATAATAAAGAAATGAAGCTAAATAGAGCTGACAGTAACAGTGAAGTTGAGGGCAATAAAAACCAAAGCAATTAGCTTAAAGTTAGCAAATACAGCTAAGGATTAACACACCCCTCTCACATTACTGTATTAATGGTTAATATAAGAATATTTTTTTAGTGCAGCTTTAAATTATCTAACAAACTCCCACGATTCTATGCACACCAAGGTTATAATAGTTTTGGATTTTTCATAAGTTTTAGTTTTAATTTCGTTGTGAAGTTTTGTTTTCAAATTCAGTTAGTTTTAGTTAGTTTTTAGAGTGAGTTTGCTAGTTTTAGTTTAGTTTTTATTAGTTTTAGTGTTAGTTTTTTGTAATGGGCTATACGTTGAGTGCGAGATTCAAAGTGGTCATAATAAATTTTGCCTTTATTTCCTTTGGTTTATCATCTCAGCCCCAATAAGGTTATTAACTCTTACAGTTCTGGGTGTTTTGTATTTTGGTTCTAGTGTAAACATCCCAGTCTCAGTAAACATATTCACCATGTGTTGCATGTTCAAATAGAAACACTGAATTATGAATGAAAAAAGTTGACAAAAACGAAAATTAAGGACATTTCCACTATAATTTTAGTTAGTTTTAGTTAGTTTTGTAACCACAAAATACAGTTTCAGTTAGTTATCGTTTTTCTAAAAACTATAGTTTTTATTTTTCAGTTAACGAAAATGTTTTTTCAATTCTAGTTTTCGTTATTTCGTTAGTTTTCATTAACTATAATAACCTTGATGCAGACAAGCCTTAATACCATGAAAAGAAAACTCTCAATGGGGAATTTAAAGTGGTACAAAGTCCATCTGGAAGCAGCAGTCACTCCCACTTCACAGCTCTTTAAGAGAAACAAATTGAGACTGTGTTTATGTTTTCAGAGTCTGTCCCACATTATTTTTCTAACCAGGAGCAGTGATATCAACAAGCTCTGCGTCCTAATGATAAGCTAACTGGCTAACCACCGCTGATGTCTTCATGCATTTGTATTCTCCCACATATGGTTATCTGCAAGTCGGCGGTCAGACATGGAGGCAACATATTCCTGTGGTCGGCCTCTCCCAACCTAGTAGGCAACGCTCTCACAGGGAGAGAAAGAGAGTGAAAACCAGCCGCCTAAATATAGCCGAGCACTGCAAGAGGCCTCTGCATGAGGTCTGGCCACACACACACACACAGAGGTGCAATATGTATACATGCACACACACACATGTACGTTCAAATACGTGCAGAACAGATTTATTTGGTTCAGACTGCATGAAAGAAGTAGATGTAGTCTGTTCAGATCACTCTAAAAAGACACAAAATGACCAAAAAAGACACAAAATGACCAAAAAAAGAAACAAAATAACCCAAAAAAGAAAAACAATTACCAAAAAAAGACACAAAATGACCAAAAAAGACACAAAATGACCAAAAAGACACAAATTGACCAAAAAAAGACACAAAATGACTAGAGAAAGAAACAAAATAACCCATAAAAGAAAAAAAATGACCAAAAAAAGACACAAAATGACCAAAAAAGACACAAATTGACCAAAAAAAGGAAACAAAATGACCAAAAAAGACACAAAATGACCAAAAAAAGACACAAAATGACCAAAAGAAGGAAACAAAATGACCAAAAAAAACACAAATTGACCACAAAATGACAAAAAAACATAAAAATTACCAAAAAAAGACATTAAATGACCAAAGAGACTAAAACACATTAACACATGAACACTTTAACACAGTGGAGACAGAGCTGACTTCCAAAATGATTTGCCGACCCCCAGAAATCATCTCGCGACCCCAATTGGGGTCCCGACCCCCAGGTTGAGAACAGCTGGTATAGAAGCCTATGAAAAAATGACCCTACTTTTCATCAGATTTTTTACCTCAGTAAACTTTTTCTTAATGAGTTTATGGTCTCGATACACACTCCCTTTTGGAGTAAAATATATGTTAAAGCAGGGTATGCTATAAGTGTAGCAGTGGATATGCATGGCATCGTGTGCATTTATATAGCAGAGCATTTATTTTGGGGTGTTTGTTTGTGTTTTTCTTATAGATTTGTAACATTTAAGTCACATAGTCTCACCCTGAGGAGACTGCCGCTCATATTTTATGGAAAGTACATTTTTTAAAACCTGTTTTTCACCAGTCAGATTTAGCATCCCATTTAATATTGCAGCTAACTAACAAAGCTAGCATTAGCTGGTGACTTAGCATTTGCCGTGCATGACCCAGTATGACTGTCAACCAGCCTCTCGTCCAATTATGGCCAAGATGCCAACCTCGAGGCTCCGAAACTGTCCGCAAACCAACGTATGATGTCACGGTGGCTAAGTCCACTTACTGTAGACAGTCTATGTTTGAACCCTGAGGTTCACAGCCTCCATTCTTTTTTTGTTTTTTTACTGTTTTTGACATCAAGCTTTTTTTTTTGTGAACAACTTTTTTATTGCTTTTAAAGACAGAACAAGTACAGCAGTCCGATCAAATTAAAAGGTGCATTACAACCAAATTGAAAATAATAGTAATAATTATAATGAAATAAATAGGAAAAGAAAAATAGGAAAAATTAAAATTAAAAATAAAAAGGGACCAGGCAATTAGTAATTTTGTGGGGGGTTTTGTGTCTTTTTTAAGTAATTTATTTTTTTCTGTCTTTTTTGGTCATTTTGTGTCTCTTTTTTAGTCATTTTGTGTCTTTTTTGTGTCTTTTTTAAGTAATTTAGTTTTTTTCTGTCATTTTGAGTCTTTTTTTGGGTCATTTTGTGTCTTTTTTAAGTAATTTAGAGTTTTTTCAGTAATTTTGTGTCTTTTTTGGTCATTTTGTGTCTCTTTTTTAGTAATTTTGTGTCTTTTTTGTGTCTTTTTTAAGTAATTTAGTTTTTTTCTGTCATTTTGTGTCCTTTTTTTTGGTAATTTTGTGTCTTTTTTGGTAATTTTGTGTCTTTTTAAGTCATTTTGTCTGTCTTTTTTGTGTCTTTTTTAAGTAATTTAGATTTTTTGGTCATTTTGATACTGCCTCCAGCGCCCCCCAGGTAATTTGAGTTTGAGACCCCTGTTCTAGAATATTTAAAGTGTTTGTTACATGGGTGTCACCGTGGGTTCTTATGGGTTAAATAGCCTGGATCATTTTTTCAAGCCTGTTCAAGATTCTGATGTACATTATCTGAATTCATCTCACTTGCTGGAAAATCATTTCACAGCTCAGCAGCAGCAGAAGAAAACACAATAACACAGTTTTTTTTTACCGTAAAGCACGTGTTCATTTAAAGCTCCTGCTGCTTGTAAACACGACGCAGCCTGCTAACCTCCAACCACATGATCAGCCTGCTGCGCCTTACTCGTTTCATTGTATGGTCGCTGAAGATGTTGGCTTCGTTTCTGGTGGTTTGGTTTAGTTTTCTGAGAAACTGACAGGAAAACGAGAGAACACAATATCTCAGCTGTTTCCTGTTTGTGTTGATGGGAAGATGTAATTTGTTCGCAAGCGGCTATATACCGAGACATAGATGATAGATACAAGGAGGAGATAAAGGAGGTGGTTTTGCAGAGGGAATCGGGAAAAGGATGAGATCAGGAATTAGAGTAAATTAGAGATTAGACACAGGAATAAAGTGGAAGATCGTTCACTGAACAGAATCTCACACGCACAGTTCAGATCACCCTAAAAAGACACAAAATGACTAAAAAAAGACACAAAATGACCAAAAAAAGACACAAAATGACTAAAAAAAGACACAAATTGACCAAAAAAATACACAAAATAACCCAAAAAAGAAAAACAATTACCAAAAAAGACACAAAATGACTAAAAAAAGACACAAAATGACCAAAAAAGACACAAATTGACCAAAAAAAGACACAAAATGACTAAAGAAAGAAACAAAATAACCCATAAAAGAAAAAAAATGAAAAAAAAGACACAAAATGACAAAAAAAGACACAAAATGACCAAAAAAAGGAAACAAAATGACCAAAAAAGACACAAAATAACCCAAAAAAGAAAAACAATTACCAAAAAAGACACAAAATGACTAAAAAAAGACACAAAATGACCAAAAAAAGACACAAATTGACCAAAAAAAGACACAAAATGACTAAAGAAAGAAACAAAATAACCCATAAAAGAAAAAAAATGACCAAAAAAAAGACACAAAATGACAAAAAAAGACACAAATTGACCAAAAAAGACACAAATTGACCAAAAAAAATACACAAAATAACCCAAAAAAGAAAAACAATTACCAAAAAAGACACAAAATGACTAAAAAAAGACACAAAATGACCAAAAAAGACACAAATTGACCAAAAAAGACACAAATTGACCAAAAAAAGACACAAAATGACTAAAGAAAGAAACAAAATAACCCATAAAAGAAAAAAAATGACCAAAAAAAGTCACAAAATGACCAAAAAAGACACAAATTGACCAAAAAAGACACAAATTGACCAAAAAAAGACACAAAATGACTAAAAAAAGACACAAAATGACCAAAAAAGACACAAATTGACCAAAAAAGACACAAATTGACCAAAAAAAGACACAAAATGACTAAAGAAAGAAACTAAATAACCCATAAAAGAAAAAAAATGACCAAAAAAGACACAAAATTACCAAAAAAAGGAAACAAAATGACAAAAAAAGACACAAAATGACCAAAAAAAGGAAACAAAATGACATAAAAAGACACAAATTGACCAAAAAAAGACGAGAAAGCATAGGGAAAATGTGGAGCACAAGAGGGATAAAAATATGGTGTGAATAACAGAAAGAGTGAGAAATATTAAAAAAAAAGAGAAGGAGTTTGATTGAGAACTGAGTGGAAATATACTGAGAGTGCAAGAAAGAAAACAGCTGACAGGAAGATCTGTGCCCCTCTTCTCCACCACTACGAGCACAGCTGTGTGAGAACACACACACACTTTGTCAAACGGCTTCAAAACAGCCACAGTGGAGATGTAACAGTCAGCAGCATCCACGTGTTAGTGCGAACACACAGCCATGAAATGTACAGACCACAGTGTGCCTGTGTGAAAAGGGGAACAGAATTTAATTACGCACAAATCTACATTGGCATGTACCGAGGCACGTACACACACGTTTTAATAAACACACACACACACTGGCCTTGCAGCTCGACCACAACAAAGACAGTCAAAAAGTACTTTTGAGCTTCTAAAGCAGACCTGTGCTTTTATTTTGAAAAAAAATAGCAAACATTATCATTAGCACTAGAGCTAACAAGCACTTTTACTGTATAGTCAGGCGGCTTAGCTAAATAAAGGGGACACGCTGGACAAAAGCACCACATTTTTTCCACGTGCTCTTTATCACCATAGGTTTCAATTTTTGGTAGGAGCCACTTCATCAAGATGGCCGATCCGAGATGGCACCCATATAAAGTCTATGAGAACCAATACATCTTCCAAGCCACACAGAAGGTCAATCTTAGTGTCAAAATCTACATTTTCTGGGTCAAGGAATCATTTAAAGCTGTTGAGAATATCACTAAATGATTATTTGATCAAATAGAAATTTTCATTTTCACCCAGACTGGTAGGCAACTCGCTTCAAGTGCTGCAGCAGAGAATCCTGAGATGAAAATGTTTGGAATCTAATAATTATGTACATACATGGCCAAAATGAACATATCTATTTGATCATCTAGTGATATTCTCAGTAGCTTTAAATTATTCTTTGACCCAGAAAATGTATATTTTGACACAAAGATTGACCTTCTTAGTGGCTTAGAAGATATACTGGTTGTCATAGATTTTATATGGCTTTATTGAGCAGAATTTAGTTCAGAGTTTTGGTCCGGCCCCTGCAACCTTCGTGGTGTTGGTCATGTGGCCCCTTGGGGAAATTAATTGCCCAGCCCTGTTCTAAAGAGACAAAACAGTCACACAGGAACACATTCACACACTGACATCTGATCAGTTATTGACTCTTGTGTCGTGTCAAGTCTTATTTTCCTGAATAATAATGAGCTACGTCTTCACGAGCACAATGCTTAAAATAGAACCAGTTTCCAGAAGTGACGCCAGTATTTGTTGACTGGGTTTAGCTGGTACACTGAGTGGGCTCGTGTCTCTGGGTGATACTGTGGCAGTGAGATATGGATGATAAAGCAGGGGCAAAACATTTAACGTGCAAAAACAACCATGACCTACATAAGCTTAATGAGTAACTGTAGCCGGCTAATTTCCCTACGGGACAAATATGTTACTCATTACACATATAACGCTTCTCTGTGAAAGATACGCAACCTTGAATTGGATAAATAATTACGTTTATGCATGGTAATTCTATGAGCACAGGTGGAAATCTGCTCTACAAACTTAATCACTGCAGAAGGAAGTTTGCATGTACTAATCAGTTTCTTTCCCAGTGTATGAACTCTTCTCATTATTCATTGGGATCCATCCCAACATCTGACACTATCAGCTGTTAAGTCCTCAAGCCAGAGCAGCTACACTGCAAAAAACTTGTATATTTTTGCCTAAAACAGTGATTTAAGTTGGTAAAACTTGGAAATATAAATGATTGACATTTAGGGCAATAATGTAAGTTAGCACAACAAAGGAAGCCAGTTGTCTGCTCAAAAACAAGTTGGTGAGTTGTTGTTACTTATATCTTTAAGTTGGGGTTCACAACAAGGGACAATAGTTCTGATAACTCTTATTTCTTTGTTGGGAAATGCGGGAAAGCGGTGAAATTCATTAGCGAAAGCTAGCGGCTAACTGATGCTAGCGGCTAACTGATACTAGCAGCTAACTGATGCTAGCGGCGCTGCTTGTTACAGCTACAAGAGTAGCCATTAGCGTATCAATGCTAACTCAAAATTGTGGTCGCAACATTAGCTGACATTTCATAGCGGCGTTACAATCGTGCCACTTCAGCACATTGCAGAAGTTAGCAGAAGTAAGGATTAAAAGTTATTACAATGTAAAATTGTAATTGTAAAATCTGAATTCAGAGTTGAAAAAACTCAAAAACAAAACTTAAAATATTTTGTTTAATTGTCTGACTTAAAATGTTATCGAAGTTTGTTGCCTTGAAATTTTGAGTTCACCCAACTTTTCTTTTTTTGCAGTGTAGCGCCCCTGTTTTCTTTTGGAATATCGTCTGGTCCTCGCAATAAACAGCCCTGCGTTAAGACATGTTGCTTTAGGCACCAATGAGACAAGGAAATCTGATCTAGGAAGTTCAGCTCCAGTAACAGATTCATAAATTTGGAAACTCATCAGATGCCAAAACCCTGTTCAATAGTTTCCAACACTTTGACACAGGATTTTAGATATATTATGGTAATTATTTTATCTTGCGGTTGCGAACATCACAAGATAAAGTGACCTTATAGGCTTTGTCAGGGCCCTTGCTGTCTGATACCAACAAACATGGCACCTTATGTGATGCAGTTGGCTTTCAAATAACTAACTTTCAATGCAAACCCATTTGCTGCAATATTAGACAACCGCAAATGCTTCTAAAGCCATCTGACGCAGTATAAAGAGCGACAAAATCCGTATTCAGAGGAGGACAGGGTGGACAGATAGGCCTATAGCTAAATCTGGTACAAAACATAATTTCTCTTGAGATGAACGTATTTTTGTACGTGGTTCCTGCTTTAAAAATGTATAAAAGTAAACTAAAACTAACCTTAAAACTGAAACTGTAGAGGATAGTCATAGTCTGAGGTGTAGAGCTAACTAGTGGGTTAGTCCTATAAAACAAACTATATTTTCACAAAGAATGCCGCTATTTGTGTCCCGTGTAAAACCAAAAATACATGTTGAATTCTTCATGCTGACTATTTAACTTATATAACTTAAGTTACATAACAAACATACTTATTTTAACCCACCACCATGATCTTTTCCTAAACCTTACCAAGTAGCTTTGTTTGAATTCATGATGCATGCTTAAAACTGTGCATGTAGTGAAGCATAGTTGGACTAACTAGAGCTCTAAAAAATGACGGCAGAGGCTCCTGACCAAACATCCTGATGTGATGAGTTGGGAAAGGGAACGTGCTGAAATGATACAGAGCGATGAAAGCCAGTGCAACAGAAGCTAACCTGTGACTCAATGCTGTAGAAATTGCCAGTGTGGAGAATCTAACTGTGGTTTATCTTGCAGCTATATATGGAGCAGGATGCAGAGAGAGAGCGGGTTAATAGAGGGAAGCTGTAAATGTCTCTGGATGCAGATAGAAGAGGCTGTATTTCATGGTTCTGTATACAGTCCATTATCGTCTCCTCCTGCTACTTTGGACCTTCAGCGGTGACCGTAAACCATTTGAGGAGTTGCCAGCTCAGAGTTCTAGAGCTTCCCAGAGGAACCTGCAGACAGACAGACAGACAGACAGACAGACAGACAGACAGACAGACAGACAGACAGGGCAGCTGGAGGACACTGGCTGCACATCAGAGCCAGGGTGGGAATAAAAGATGATAAAGAGAGAGACAGTAGAAAAGCCACGGGGAAGGAAGGGACTTTTCCTCTTTATTCATTCTAACAGTTGGAAATACTGGAGGCACCCACTTGTTTTACTGATGTGCACTGATGAGGTGAATCCATTATCCGTTATTGATTTCACTTATTCAAATGATATCACAGAGGGGGAGAAACAGAAATAGCAAATTGAAATGTGGAGCTCATTTCTTCGAGTTCTACACTATAAAAAATGTTTGTAGAAATGACAGTAAAACACTGTCAAATTGCATTATTAATACACTATAAAAAATGTTTGTAGAAATAACAGTAAAATACTGTCAAATACATCAGAAATAGAGCGTAAAATCAAAAATTGTATGTCACCGTATTAGACACTTTTAATTACTGTAAATCGAAGAATAGCACAAAACTTTTACTTTTTTCTGTCATAAACTGGAAGAAACACACAGTTTTGCTGTAAAAATATAATATTTTCATGCAAAATTTATGGAGAAATACCATGATGTGTGAATGAATGATACAATAACCCTAAAAATAACGGGAATATTCAGTCTAAATGACTGTTTGTGCTGATATTTACATTTAAATTTAGAATAGAAAACCCACTCACTGTAATTTTTACGGTAAAGTTCTGGCAACCACAGCTGCCGGTATTTTTCCGTAAATTAAACAGATTATTTTTTACAGTGTAGGTCGTAAAAGTAAACATTGTACATCACCGTAGTAGATCGTTTTAATTACTGTAAATCAAAGAATAGCATAAAACTTTAAATTCTACTGTCATAAACTGTAAAAACACACAGTTTTGCTGTAAATATATAAAAGTTTCATGTCAAATTAATGGAGAAATACCATGATGACACAATTATCTAAAAAGTAATGGGATTATTCTGTATAAATTACAGCTTTTGCTGATATTTACAGTTTACAATTTAAGTTCTGGCACCCACAGCTGCCGGAATTTTACCGTAAATTAAATAGATTTTTTTTTTACAGTGTAGCAGAAATAAGGGAAAGTGATAGACAGAGATGTAGACAATACATTAGTCACTGGAGGGTTTGAGGAAGACACACCGCCCCCAGTGCAGCTGTTGCAGTGTGGTGGGGGGAGATATGCTCTCAGCCCAGTTCTTGCAGGATTTAGTGCCGGCTCGGCTGGAATGGGTTGGACCCTCGCCATGCATTCCAGCGCCGCCGTGCGATCTCTGCTGGCCTACTTGTGTCAGGGGGGGAAACGTACGTACAGCACGCCCACGCACTCAATTTCACACAAGAGAACGGTGGAGGAGGAGGAGGAGGAGGAGGAGGAGGAAGCCATCTTGCTGTTCCTACATCACACTGTAAATAAAGACTTGAGAAGAGCACATGGGAAAGATCCACATGCTCACATCAGACACAAAATGACTAAAAAAAGACACAAAATGACCAAAAAACACACAAAATGACCAAAAAACACACAAAATGACCAAAGAAAAGAAACAAAATAACCCAAAAAAGAAAAACAATTACCAAAAAAGACACAAAATGACTAAAAAAAGACACAAATTGACCAAAAAAAGACACAAAATGACTAAAGAAAGAAACAAAATAACCCATAAAAGAAAAAAAATGACCAAAAAAAGACACAAAATGACAAAAAAGACACAAAATCATCAAATCATCTTGCTGTTCCTACATCAGACTGTAAATAAAGACTTGAGAAGAGCACATGGGAAAGATCCACATGCCCACATCAGACACAAAATGACTAAAAAAAGACACAAAATGACCAAAAAACACACAAAATGACCAAAAAAGACACAAAATGACCAAAGAAAAGAAACAAAATGACCAAAAAAGACAAACAATTACCAAAAAAGACACAAAATGACTAAAAAAAGACACAAATTGGCCAAAAAAAGACACAAAATGACTAAAGAAAGAAACAAAATAACCCATAAAAGAAAAAAAATGACCAAAAAAAGACACAAAATGACAAAAAAGACACAAAATCATCAAATCATCTTGCTGTTCCTACACCAGACTGTAAATAAAGACTTGAGAAGAGCACATGGGAAAGATCCACATGCCCACATCACGTACTGACACGCTGCGAGAGCTTTGTTCCTTTAATTACCTGCAGGTAGAACAAACAAACAGATGAAAGGAAACTATATGCTGATTTGGACATATAGAGACACACAGAGGTGCAATATGTATACATGCACACACACACACACACACACACACGTTCAAATACCTGCACAACAGATTTATTTGGTTTAGACTGCATGAAAGAAGTAGATGTAGTCTGCGTGTCTGGTGCCTTAAAGCTGCATTACTTGTAAAAGAAAGACACAAAATGACCAAAAAACAACATAAAAATGACCAAAAAAAGAAAAACAATTACCAAAAAAGACACAAAATGACCAAAAAAGACACAAAATGACCAAAAAGGACACAAATTGACCAAAAAAAAAGACACAAAATGACTAAAGAAAGAAACAAAATAACCCATAAAAGAAAAAAAAGACACAAAATGACAAAAAAGACACAAAATGACCTAAAAAAAGGAAACAAAATGACCAAAAAAGACACAAATTGACCACAAAATGACAAAAAAAAGACACAAAATGACTAAAGAAAGAAACAAAATAACCCATAAAAGAAAAAAAAGACACAAAATGACAAAAAAGACACAAAATGACCCAAAAAAAGGAAACACAATGATCAAAAAAGATACAAATTGACCACAAAATGACAAAAAAAGACACAAAATGACAAAAAAAACATAAAAATGACCAAAAAAAGAAAAACAATTACCAAAAAAGACACAAAATGACCAAAAAAGACACAAAATGACCAAAAAAGACACAAATTGACCAAAAAAAGACACAAAATGACTAAAGAAAGAAACAAAATAACCCATAAAAGAAAAAAAAGACACAAAATGACAAAAAAGACACAAAATGACCAAAAAAAAAGGAAACAAAATGACCAAAAAAGACACAAATTGACCACAAAATGACAAAAAAAAGACACAAAATGACTAAAGAAAGAAAGAAAATAACCCATAAAAGAAAAAAAAGACACAAAAAGAAAAAAAAGACACAAAATGACCAAAAAAAAGGAAACACAATGACCAAAAAAGATACAAATTGACCACAAAATGACAAAAAAAAGACACAAAATGACCAAAAAAACATAAAAATGACCAAAAAAAGACATTAAATGACCAAAGAGACTAAAACACTGCGAGAGCTTTGTTCCTTTAATTACATGCAGGTAGAGCAAACAAACAGATGAAAGCAAACTATATGCTGATTTGGACATATAGAGATTTGCATGCTCTCATCATGTAGGTTCACAGAGTGTGTGGGTTGTGGGATTCAACTCTTAATGCCTCTCATGAGGGAAACATCTGCTCCCCTTCATATACAAGTCTTCTCTTCTTCTGTTTTAATCTCCCTCCATGTCTCTCCTGCGCTCTCCTCTTTACTCTATCTCTCTGTGAAGTTGTTTCTCACATCTTTTCTCTTTCTTCTCGGTCCTCTCTCTCAGCGTGCCCCGAGCTGTTCGGCTCCTCGATGGCTCCCCGCCACAGCTGGGCTTGTTTTTTGAACCATCGAGTGCATCTGCAACCGAAAACAACTGCGCCGCATTTCTGTGAAAAGCCACTCCACTCCCTGCAAAGAAGCGCTGACCTCTTCCCAACAACAAGTTTCTCCTCCGCTCTTCTCGTTCCTCGCATTTCTAACTTGCATGTTTCTATTTCTACATGACTCTTAGTGCTGAAATGCACAATGGGCTGAAACAGCTGTGGTTCACATGCTGCATCCTGCCATATAGTGCACTTTGCCAAAACACAGACATCCACAGTGCACCCAGATGACCCGGAAAAGGACAAAACAGACTTGGGTTTTCTTGGAAATGTCAAAAACAGGCCAGTGTGACCATCTGAGAGGGCTGAACAAGCTACTGAATGACAGAAGAACACTACTGGTCAAAAGTTTTAGAACACACCAACTTTTCCAGAATTTAATTGAAAATGATGCAGTTTAATGTCTCAGTGTACTCTGAAATTAATGCACATTTGCAACATTTAAAATTCTTTATTGAGCATGATAGTGTTTTGGAAATAAAAAAAGATTCAAAATCACATTTTATGTTGGACTAAAGGACTAAAAAAAGACACAAAATGACCAAAAAAAAAGACACAAAATGACTAAAAAAAGACACAAAATGACTTACAAAAGACACAAAAAGACCAAAAAAAGACACCAAAAGACACAAAATGACTTAAAAAGACACAAAATGACAAAAAAAGACACCAAAACACACAAAATGACAAAAAAAAGACAAAATGACCAAAAAAAGACACCAAAAGACACAAAATGACTAAAAAAAGACAAAATGACCAAAAAAAGACACAAAATGACTTACAAAGACATGAAAAGAATTCAAAAATGGACAAAATAGCCCAAGACTCCATAGAGTTAAGTTGTTAACCCATTTCTTGTTCCCTGAAAAAGGCCTACTTGTATAATTCTGAAATGTACATTATTTTCCAGTTTTGGTTAAGCTTACCTTTTTTTATTTACCTCTGGCAGTTCACCACTTACCTTTGGACCCTTTCAAGCTGTTCATTTGACTTGAACTGCTTGAATTTCAATAAAAAACTGGAAAAATTGGGGTGTTCTAAAACTTTTGACTGGTAGTGTAAGTCATAATTAATGGAATTTAAAGAATTTATATCGTAATTATCCTATAAAAATAACCCCTGCTTAGTCCACAGTGTGAGGTGGAATATAAAAGCTTCTCTTTACTTCGGTTGGCCTCCATTCCTTTATAAGGATAAAATGCAATTGTTACAGTGTGTATATTCACCATGTAAACTGCAGCAGCATGCTGGGACATGAAAGCAGTCTTTGACTGTGGCTGCATACACTTGGCCTACTTTTTGATTCCATTAAATTATTGGGTGGGTGGGAGGAGAAGCTGCTCGCTCTTTATACTTCCAGCAAACTGCAGGCAGGGCGACATGTCGGGACAGAGTGAGTGACAGGGACTCTGGAGCTTCCTTGTTTGATTTTTGCTCTTTGTGGCAATAGCCATTCGTTGTATTTGCATTCTGTGAGCGCTCCTTTATTTGCACATTTCCACCAGCACTGCCAACATTCATGGCACTAATGCAAATTTTGTGCACACACAGGATGTGTTGCATGTCGAAATCAGAAAGAAAAACAGTCTCCAGACACTACACTGTAAAAAATGTTTGTAGAAATTACAGTAAAACACTGTCAAATTACATCAGAAATAGGGCGTAAAATTAAAAATTGTATGTCACCGTAGTAGACACTTTTAATTACTGTAAATCAAAGAATTGCACAAAACTTTAACTTTCACTGTCATAAACTGTAGAAAACACAGTTTTGCTGTAAAATATAACATACTCATGTACAGTTTATGGAGAAATACCATGATGTGTGAATGAATGACACAATTACCCTAAAAATAATGGGACTTTTCAGTCTAAATTACAGTTTTTGCTGATATTTAAATTTACAGTACAAAACCCACTCACTGTATTTTTTACGGTGAAGTTCTGGCAACCACAGCTGCCGGTATTTTACCGTAAATTAAACAGATTATTTTTTACAGTGTAGCTATTGACTGACGCACACTCAAAGCACTCAGTTAACGAAAATGTTTTTTCACTTTTAGTTTTCGTTATTTTGTTAGTTTTCGTTAACTATAATAATCTTGCTGCACACTGTAAAAAAACAACTGTTGTTTTTATGGTAAAAAACCAGCAGCTGTGGTTGCCAGAACTTTACCGTAATAAATACGGTGCAACTTTTTCTAACATTACGGTAAAATTATATTAGCACTTTTGATTTTTAACGTTTAAGATTGCCATTTTACTCCATATCTTTCCGTAAAAAATAAAAAGATTTTCCATCGAAAGAAAACTTTGTTATATATTTTTGTTAGCGATATGGTGTTTAGAACATTTAACAGTGAGAAAAAGTATTTTTACAAAAAATAAATGCAAAAATGACAGTGATGCTTGTATATATATATTACAGCATTTTTTGGTTACAAACACGGTGCCAATGTATTTTACAGTAGAGTAATTTTTCTCCCCCCAAAAAAGTGCAAAAAAAACACTGTTTTGGCTGATATATATACATTTACATTGTTTTTTATTGTTACTGAAATTGAATTAACTCATTTATCATTTTACGTCTTTTACTGTCATGGTTTAGCAGTTTTTCACCGTAAAATCTACAGACATTTTTTACAGTGTAGCTCAACAATTAAACTTACATTTTTTGGATTTCAAGGTGCTCTATTGACTTTTTTCGTTTAAACAACACAAATTAATTTGGCATTCAGTGTTTCTTACCAAAATGCTATGTGTGTGTGTGTGTGTATCCTTGCCATCCAAAACCAGTGTGAAATACATTTACTTCCTCAGGAAACATTTGCAAATCTTGCATTGTTTACAGCCATGTTGGCTTCTTCTTCACTGTCTCTGGTGGTGAATTGCTTGTTTGCAAGGGTTCCTCAAAAGGTGCCCTGTGGAGTTTTACTTGTAAACAAACAAAAGGTATGCTTACATTTAGTGTAACTCACTAAAACAAACTGTGTGTGTCCTTGACGTCTAACAAACGTGTTTGTTTGTTTGAGTGCATTTTCTTCCTCAGTGCTATTAGAGGTCGAAAAACAACAGGGAACTTTAACATTTGGGAATGTGTCATGTCAGAGTGGTCTTCATTGACACCACAAATTTCCTAAAACAGATGAAAATATCATGAATTATCCTTGTTGTGGGAAAAACAGGCTCCAGCTGCTAGTGGTGGGGCACCAGCATGGGGAAGGTTTTCCAGCATGGAGGGCGTTTTCTCTACTGGAAGGGCACCCAAGGGGGAACAGAATCACGTTTTTTTTTTTTTAATACTGGGAGAGGAACCTAGAGCAGCTATTCTCAACCTTGGGGTCGGGACCCCAATTGGGGTCGCGAAAGGATTTCTGGGGGTCGCCAAATCATTTTGGAAGTCAGCTCTGTCTCCACTGTGTTAAAGTGTTCATTTGTTTTAGTCTTTTTGGTCATTTAATGTCTTTTTTTTTTGGTCATTTTGTGTCTCTTTTGGTTGTTTTGTGTCTTTTTTTGGTCATTTTGTGTCTCTTTTGGTCGTTTGATGTCTTTTTTGATTATTTTGTGCCTTTTTAAAAAAATAATTTTGTGTCTTTTTGTGTCTCTTTTGGTTGTTTTGTGTCTTTTTTTTTGGTAATTTTGTGTCTTTTTTGGTCATTTTGTGTCTTTTTTAAGTCATTGTGTGTCTTTTTTTAGTCATTGTGTGTCTTTTTTAAAATAATTGTGTGTCTTTTTGTGTCTTTCTTTGTCATTTTGTGTCTTTTTTTGATCATTTTGTGGTAAATTTGTGTCTTTTTTTGTGTCTTTTTTTTTATCATTTTGTGGTAAATTTGTGACTTTTAAAACTTTTTTGGGTAATTTTGTGTATTTTTTGGTCATTTTGTGTCTTCTGGTCATTTTGTGTCTTTTTTTGATCAATTTGTGGTCAAGTTGTGTCTTTTTTGGTCATTTTGTTTCTTTTTTTGGATAATCTGAACTGTGCGTGTGAGATTGTGTCCAGTGAGCGGGGGTCGCGGACAACATGCATGTTAAATTGGGGGTCGCGACTCAAAAAGGTTGAGAACTACTGCCCTAGAGGACACTTTATCACTTAATTTTAAGGTCAACCTTTAATGCACTGCATCATGTTTTCACCATTTAAGAGCCTGTAGAGGGCATTTTATCATGCTTTATCTACCTTAGCTGCATCCAAGTGCAGAGGGCACTTTTGCTTTGTTTTAGTTTTTTCCCAACATGTGGACCAAGGGGTGCGGTCGCTCCCGTCAATATAATTTGTTAGTTTTGTGTAGAAATGAAGAGGAAGATGACTAAAACACTAAAAGAGAGTGAGCGGGTGTGAGTAGTCGGTTTGTGTGGTTTAACTGGTCAAAGTTTCCCTCGTTTATAATGAATGACTAAAGAACTGTCTGGTTAAGGATCCTTGTTGGTAGAGAGGAAGATCATATGTGGTTACTCATGCCTGCCTGATGCAACGTGACCAAGAGAAAGGATTGTCTGCAAATATTCAGAGCCTTGCGTATTTCACAATGAGCCTGTGTGCACGTGCTGAGCATCACGTTTGATGTGTTTATTTGTGTGAGCACATCTCTTCCTCCTGGGAACCGTCGTGTGCAGCAATCCAAGCGACTTTAATTTGCCAGCATGGAACAAACCTGCTCAACTAATTTCAGCCCATGTATTCACAGTGAGGGTGTTTTTACAAGATTGTTTTTTTCACAGGATTCAATATAGGAGCCAAACAAAGGAAGGCCCACATGGTTCCTGCCAACAACAAAACCTGTTCAAAGAGAAATACTAAACCTTCCTCTCCCGCATCCCTGCACCTCACCAAGGACATCTTTGATGTCATCCAAAACAATGTTTATCTTCCCTCTGTGTACCATAGCTTTGTGTACCAGTTCTCCCTATACGCTGCACTGATAGCTGGCTGTGTAATACTGTGTATTGTTGCTGGGTGTGTGCCACAGGGCAGGGCACTCAGCAGCAGATAATACTGTATAGATTGGCATGTTTTCCCCCCGTAGTAGTAGAAATGTCTCCCTATAGTTCCTACTATTACACTGCAAAAAAGCCAACTTGTATTTTTTGGCCTAAAACAGTGATTTAAGCTGGTAAAACTTGGAAATATAATTTATTGACATTTAGGGCAATAATGTAAGTTAGCACAACAAAGGAAGCCAGTTGTCTGCTCAAAAACAAGTTGGTGAGTTGTTGTTACTTATATCTTTAAGTTGGGGTTCACAACAAGGGACAATAGTTCTGATAACTCTTATGTCTTGTGGCTAACTGATGCTAGCGGTGCTGCTTGTTACAGCTACGAGAGTAGCCATTAGCGTATCAATGCTAACTCAAAATTGTGGTCGCAACATTAGCTGACATTTCATAGCGGCGTTACAATCGTCACATTGCAGAAGTTAGCAGAAGTAAGGATTAAAAGTTATTACAATGTAAAACTATAAGTTAGTACAACTTACAGTTAAGTTGACAAAAATCAGAATTTTGAGCAGACTCAAAAGCAAAACTTAAAATATTTAGTTTAATTGTCGAAGTTTGTTGCCTTGAAATTTTGAGTTCACCCAAATTTTCTTTTTTTGCAGTGTATGTTTTTCCGCTAATTGATTATTCGACTATTTCTTTAAGCACAAATTAAGAGCATAGAGGCCCCAAACAGCATGTGTATTAATGTGTTTCTGCCCGCAGAGCCAGCAGATGCTCACATTCAGCGTGAGTGTATACATTGCAGGCGAGAGCGGGCAACTGTGCACATATGTGAGTCTCCGTGCATGCGAACAATGCCACCAGTTGCTGAGGGTGGGAGCTCCCTGGTCGTCTGCCAGCATGCAGGGAGGGTCTGACCGCGGTACAAAGCAGGGTGTGAAGCTGACGGAGGGGGGAGGGAAGCACAGGAGGAGAAGGAGGAGGAGAAGGAGGAGGAGGTGGGGTGGTAAGCAGAGATAAAGCCAGACAGATGGAGCAGACAATGAGGCATAGACACCCACCCTGCATGTCAACAACACCCCCCGGCCTCCTCCAAACTTTAGCTACTCCATTATCTCTCCCCATGTGCCAAAGTTTTCCCCTTTTTGTCTGCTCCATTTCTCTGCTTAGAGTAAATTAAAATACTTAGGCCCCGTTTACACGAGGACGCTCGCGGGTAAAAAAGACAAAATATTTTATGGGAAGTGCCTTTCGTTTGGACGGTGACGGCATTTTTGGGGGCTTAAAAACGCAAAAATCTGAAACCACCCTCCAAAGTGTAAAAGTGTAATCCTCTCCTCCGTAGCGTGTCGTCTACACTGACAAGACACAAAACTCTGATCTGATCTGCTCACGTCACGTATGTGTTTACGTCACATACATGCTCCAGGACAGGAAATAAAGAAACGTGGGATTATTTCCATGGTGGGACCTTCAAGCTGCTCTGGCAGCTCTAATAAACTTACAGGAGTCTTTCCACCAAATGTCCAGGATATGTACAGATAGTATTAGTGAACAGAGAAGGATCTGGAATTACCTCCATCACATTCTGGATGCAGCGATTGGTGGGAGGAGCCAGACGGCTGTGAACGAGACCTGGGAGATCTAGTGATGGAGGAGAACTTTGTGGAAGGAGTAGCTGATGAAAATGTGTGGCGTGAAAACTTCTGCATGCCCAAAGATGCTCTTATGGCTTTAAGTGATGCCGCCTGGCTGCATACAATCACATTTCACACACTTTTGCGTCACCGTATGCAGCAGATTTCCTCCTGAAAACGCTCGTCTAAACGAGGAATAAAAAGTGAAGACGAGACGCCACTTTTGCGTCTTCTGTTCAGACCGTCATCATGTAAACGGAGCCTATAAGTGCAGGTCCATTAAATCTAAGTGCATGTTTTTGGACTGTGGGAGGAAGCCGGAGTACGCGGTGAGAACCCACACTGACACGAGGAGAACAAACTCCACACAGAATAGTCTAGACGGATTTCAGAATAAAGGCCTTCTATAAGAAGTGAGGAGCATTTATGGGTACAAGTCAGGAACCGGCCTACCTTACATATCTCAAGGGTGCTGAGTCCAAAAAAAATGGTTCCCAAGCGAAATTTTGAGTTTTTGACCTTCTAATTTGTATCAAATGGCCACCAAATTGCCCATCTTGCTCAGTCATTGGACCATTTCCCCTTAGTTTTTTTGTAAGTAGGCAATCAAAGATGAGGAAATTAAGTTTCTGGATCTATAGTCTAGGGTCAGAGCAAGGATATAGTGGGGGCTCAGTGTCTTTTTTATGTATATATATATATATGCAAAATACCAACTGGAACATTTAAAAATGATATTGATTGAATATTTATGTCGGCCTTAAAAAATGACACAAATAATGCTTAATTTCACCTTAAAAGTTGGTATTTTGCATTTTTATATACATAAAAAAGACACTGAGCCTCCACTATATCCTTGCTCTGACCCTAGACTATAGATCTAGAAACTTAATTTCCTCATCTTTGATTGCCTACTTACAAAAAAACTAAGGGGAAAATGGTCCAACGACCAACGGCCGCCATTTTGATATGCAAATGAGAAGGTCAAAAGCTCAAAATTTCGTTTGGGAACCATTTTTTTGGGGGGATTCAGCACCCTTGAAATAAGTAAAGTAGGCCAGTTCCCGACTTGTACCCATAAATGCTCCTCACTTTCACTTTTTGGACAATTGCGTCTAGACTAGAAGAGCTGCAGGCCAGAGTTGAACATGCAACCGTCTTGCTATGAGTCAAGAGTTGCTAACCACTACACCACTGTGTGTGTTCCGTCTTTCATTTATTTCCTCATTAACTGGCTTCATATCACTGGCTTGATAGTTTATCTTTGAAAAAACAATAGAGCTTCCTCTGACTCACAGTCTTCCACTTTCTCACTGTTTGTAACCATAGTTTTATAATAGTTTGTCTTGTCTACTGCCTGGCTATTCATTTAAAGTGGGAGTAGTACCTCATGATCAGTTCTAATGAAAAATACCATTGTTTCTCCTCACCAGTGCAGTGAAATAAAATAAAAACAAATGGATTTGGTTATTTAATATACTAGATGAGTAATCTGAACTCTTGGCTGCTTGTCAGTTCTGGCAGGGAAAACTGCAGAGTAATCCCCAACTGTTAAAGCTGTTTACACTCCAGAGAGTCATAAGACTTGATTCTCTGGAAAGGACAAATGAAGAAAAGAGGAAATTATCTGAAAGTCATTACGAACTAGTATTAGAATGTTGCAGCATGCTCATTATTGACTCATATCTGTCAGGAATATTGGCTCAACAGATTTATAACTAAGAAGTTTAAACCAAGAAGAAGGGTGGAACTCATTGTATAATAGTTTAACTGTCTGGAGTCTTAAAGGGATATTTTGTCCATTTTTGAATCCTTTTCATGTCTTTACGTGTCTTTGTAAGTCATTTTCTGTCTTTTTGGGTCATTTGTGTCTGTTGTTGTGTCTTTTTTAGTTATTTTGTGTCTTTTTCTGGTCATTTTGTGTCTTTTTTGGTCATTTGTGTCTGTTGTTGTGTCTGTTTTAGTTATTTTGTGTCTTTTTTTTTGGTCATTTTGTGTCTTTTTTGTCATTGGTGTCATTTACGTGTCTGTTGTGTCTGTTTTAGTTATTTTGTGTCTTTTTCTGGTCATTTTGTGTCTTTTTTGGTCATTTGTGTCTGTTGTTGTGTCTGTTTTAGTTATTTTGTGTCTTTTTTTTTGGTCATTTTGTGTCTTTTTTGTCATTGGTGTCATTTACGTGTCTTTTTTGTGTCTGTTTTAGTTATTTTGTGTCTTTTTCTGGTCATTTTGTGTCTTTTTGTGTCATTTTTATGTCTTCTGTGGGTTTTTTTTTTGGTTATTTTGTCTTCACATTTTGTGTCTTTTTTGGTCATTTTGTGTCTTTTTTGTCATTGGTGTCATTTATGTGTCTTTTTTGTGTCTGTTTTAGTTATTTTGTGTCTTTTTCTGGTCATTTTGTGTCTTTTTTTGTCATTTTTATGTCTTCTGTGGGTTTGTTTTTTTTGGTTATTCTGTCTTCTCATTTTGTGTCTTTTTTGGTCATTTTGTGTGTGTTGTGTCTTTTTTAGTTATTTTGTGTCTTTTTTTGGTCATTTTGTGTCTTTTTTTGTCATATTGTTTCTTTTTTGTCATTGGTGTCATTTACGTGTCTTTTTTGTGTATGTTTTAGTTATTTTGTGTCTTTTTTATGTTTTCTGTGGGGTTTTTTGGGGTTATGAATGATGAAATGAAGAAGAAAAGAGGAAATTATCTGAAAGTCATTACAAATTTGTATTAGAATGTTGCAGCATGCTCAACATTTTGATTCATATCTGTCAGGAATATTGCCTCAACAGTTTTCAAACTAAGAAGTTTAAACCAAGAAGAAGGGTGGTACTCATTGTATAATAGTTTATATAATAATATAATAATAATATTATATAATACTTTTGCGTCTTCTGTTCAGACCGTCCTGGTGTAAACGTAGCCTTAGTTTCCTTTTTTTTTTGCCCCTTTTTGTTCCCAAACAAATCCAACTTTCTTCCTCTTTCTGTTTTTCCCCTGGCCCTCCTCCTTTTCCTCTCTCCTTCCTCATTGTTCCCTGATCTGATAAGAAGAAACCTCAATACAGCTGCAGAGGGAAGAGGAGGGGAGGAGGGGAAAAAGGGAGTGTGTGTGAGAGAATATAGATAGTATGGACAGGCATAGCTGTCACCTGTTGTGCTGAAACCCCCTTGTTTGGAAAGCTGATCCCATCTCCCATTTCTCGGGTTTCCACAAACAACCTCAGCTGTCAGAGAACGCTGGAGCTCTCTGTCTCCTTCCATCCGTCTCTCATCCGTCTCTCACGGACCCTCCATCACAAAGAAAGGTCGACTTTCATCACTTTGTTCTCTCGATAAGCCTCAGTGGCCTTGAACACCTCTTTGGAAAATGTTTTAGTTCAGACATCTGCATGAATACGGTCAACAGTTGGCAACAAACACATTTCACACCCATTTCTTAATAAAATCCAGCAGAATATTTGTATTCGTGGGTTGCAGTTAAAGAATAAAAACCTGCCAGATGACTTCAATCCAAAATGTTTGCAGTAAAATAAAATACAGCATCCAAAGGAAAGCATAATAGGCAGTGTTGTGTGCTTCACAGGGCGATAATCTTTGTGAGGTTTATTTTGGAAAGGATTGCCGATCATGTGCTTCAAACAAGCGGTGATTAAAATAATAAACATCCTTATAATGATCACACAAAACACACCCACGACTATTAAGAGAAGCTCATAAAAATCAATCCAGGCAATGTTTTCTGACACGTGCAGCAGGCATGAACAGCACGGCAACATGTGAGAATAAAAAGGCGTCTGTTTTGCATATAACATGTATACTGCCACAGCTGGGGAAAGGTCACACACAGCAGGATTCTTTGAGGATGAGTTGGTGAGGAGACAGGAAGCCCACATGCTCCCATTCCACACCAATAAAACGCTGAACCCAGAACAGAGAAAGCACGAGGCCTTCGTGTATCAGTGACCTCATACCTGCCAGTTAAACCAGTGGAAAAAAGCAGCTGGATCAGTGACACACACATTCATAAAGAGGACAGAATAGTTTCCTGTTTAATTGTTTTATGGTGGCTGAGTCAAATCTACATATTTCTGTTCTTTTTATGCCTCTCATAATACATTTTTTACTAGAACTCAAGAATTAAAACACTAACTATGACAAAATCTCATACAAATGTCTCGTAGGATCAGTAAGGACATTTTATGAGCAAAAAGTCAGGAACAGAAGAAGAGATTGTGACCATATTTCATATTTGATTGGACAGTGAATTGGTGACACAGATATTGGGTCCCCACTACATGTATTACATGAGTCTGGAGCATACAGTAGACAATATATAAAGATGGACGACTCCACTTAGCAGCTGGAGCTACAGAATAAAGGTCCCGCCCCTAGCCCCCTTTTATGACATCAAAAAACAAATTCAAACCAAACCTATGAGAGCATACAACAGCAATTACCTAAAATAATCTTATTTTATGTCCAATCTGCTAACATTGAGGGGGCGGGGCTTATGACCTATAATGCAGCCAGCCACCAGGGGGCGATCAAGATGTTTTGGCTTCACTTTGGGAGCATCAACTCTAGTTTCTTACTGTTTTAATTGATAGCATTCTTGCAGATCAAAGAGCTGTTGAACAAGTGAAAATATGAACCTGGTCTCACAGAAATCCGTGAAATAGCCACGGATTTCGCTTAACTCAAAATCCGTGGAATAGCCACGGATCGCTCAAATTTCCGTGAAACTGACACGGATTTCGCTACAATGCAAGTTAAAGACAGTTAATAAGTTTTCCTGTTGGTTTGTTCCAAGTCACGTGACTTTCAAGGTCCCGGCGGTCAGAACAAAAAACATGGCGGACAGTTCTCTCATTTTAAGTGAAAAAATCAATATTTTGACTTAGTTTCTGCATAAAAATGGATTTTGATCACATTTCTAGCGAGAAATATATGTTTTATTTTCTAAATATTCAGTCAGTGAATGTACATAATCACTTTGTGGTGAAGATCTCGCCAGAAAAATATGACTGTCATTAACTTGCATTGTAGCGAAATCCGTGTCAGTTTCACGGAAATTTGAGCGATTCCGTGGATATATATATTTTGAGTTGAGCGAAATCCGTGGCTATTTCACGGATTTGTGTGAGACCATGTTGGAAAATAAGTAACATTTACATTAAAAATATAAATAGTTTAGTCAGAATCAGTTTAAAAAGTTTACTCTTGAGTTTCCATGGAAATAGGAGTTTCCATGGTGGTGCAATCTGACAAATAGGCTTAATTTAAAGTGCACTCAGCATTTTCCAGAGCTTTCAACCCACTGACGAAATAATCTTTGAGTGATCTCTCCACAAAGGACTTTTTTAGTTGTTGCAAGAACATGCGGTGCATACGTACATTTTCGTAATTTCAAGTTGTTTGTTCCTTCTATTTGTTGTCATGACAACTGATTTCACTTCGCTCCCGTCATCGTCCTGCGTTGGATGTGACTCACGTCTAGTCACATCCTGCTGACGCCCTGTGACAGTGTAGTCAGTGGTTGGAGGTGTAGAATACATTAAATTTATATATATATATATATATATATATATATATATATATCACTCGTTCTTAGTTTATTGGCCAATGACCAAGGAAGAAAGGTGAAAAACCTTTAAACAAACAAGAATAAACAGATGTAAATAAAATACAGCATCAACCAAGGTAAGTACATTCCAATGCACGTGCATTATACTAAATAAAAAGGTATATTTAAACATACATTGACTTGTTTCATTAAATATTAAAGTACACTGTAAAAAATAATCTGTTTAATTTACGGAAAAATACCGGCAGCTGTGGTTGCCAGAACTTCACCGTAAAAATTACAGTGAGTGGATTTTCTATTCAAAAATTAAATGTAAATATCAGCAAAAACTGTAATTTAGACTGAATAATCCTGTTATTTTTAGGGTAATTGTCTCATTCATTCACACATCATGGTATTTCTCCATCAATTTAGCATGAAAATGTTATATTTTTACAGCAAAACTGTGTGTTTCTTGACAGAAAAAAGTAAAAGTTTTGTGCTATTCTTTGACTTATGGTAATTAAAAGTGTCTAACAGGTGATGTACAATTTTTAATTTTAATTTTTTAAATTCTATTTCTGATGTATTTGACAGAGTTTTACTGTTATTTCTACAAACATTTTTTACAGTGTACTGTGTGACTTAGAAATTAAAACACACTTAATCATTTACTTTCAAATTAACCTGTTTTTTCCTCTTTTTAATACTTTTTTTTACCTTAAATGAAATCAAACATTTTAAACTGATTTTACTGTAGATTTTAACAACCATTTAAACAGAAATACTCACTTTCACGCCTGCTGTTTGACAGTCGAAAGGTGTGTGTCTAAATTCATGCAAATACATGTGTGGATGACTAAAAAATGATGCAACCAGACAACACCTGTTCTCTATGTCAGTGTGTCTTGGTGTTTTTGGGGTGTTCCTTTATTTTCATGACTATTGACATTGTAGATTCATCAAAACTATTAATGAACACATGTGGAATTATGTACTTAACAAAAAAGTGTGAAATAACTGAAAACATGTCTTATATTCTAGTAAGCAAAGGGTGGTTACTTTGAGGAATCTAAAATACAAGACATGTTTTCAGTTATTTCACACTTTTTTGTTAAGAACATAATTCCATATGTGTTCATTAATAGTTTTGATGCCTTCAGTGAGAATCTACAATGTAAATAGTCATGAAAATAAAGAAAAACGCATTGAATGAGAAGGTGTGTCCAAACTTTTGGCCTGTACTGTATATATATATATGTGTGTGTGTGTGTGTGTGTGTGTGTGTACACACTTTCACGCCTGCTGTTTGGCAGTCGAAAGGTGTGTGTCTAAATTCGTGCAGATACATGTGTGGATGACTAAAATCTGATGCAACCAGACAACACCTGTTCACTACGTGTCAGTGGGTCTTGGTGTTTTTGGGGTGTGTGTGTGTGTGTGTGTGTGTGTGTGACAGGTTAAGCGTGATGCAACACCTGTATCCTGCACCACGTTATGTAATGATAAAGTTTACGATGATGGTGAGGTTTCCCATCGCTCCCTGAAGTGGCGTCAACACAGCAACAGGTGTCGGTGTGTGCGACAGTGTGTCCTTGCATGTTCATGTGTCTGAGTGTATTTAAGTGTATGTGCTCCTGTAGGACCCTTTTCATCTATTTTTATGATTTACTGCCACAGAAATAGAGCCAATGGTGAAACAGGGGCGACCATATATGGGAATGAGGCATTTCTACTGAGTGCTCCCTCTATTTATGTTCACGGAAAATGTATTTTATTCCACTATGCATGCAAAGTCATTTTAAATTTAAGTGCTTAGCAAAAGAAAAGCTATGAACAAAAATGTATTTAACTTATCTTTTAACCAGTTAACCAACTGATAGGCCATGAAGTGACATAACCAGCTTCTCAAGTGTGTCACTGTGTCATGAGTGCAAACAGACTGTGTCAGCAGAACGTTGTTATTCTTTACTCCCAACATGTTTTTATGTTTCTATTTTAACTTTACGCTGCCATAAACAGCAACTACATTGACTTACTCTTATTTCTGAAGGTAAATGTCAACATGTGTCCTGTTTATGATAAAGAAAAATACATATTTAAAGGGGAGATCTGTCAGTTCAGTCAGAAAAGTGAAGCCAAAGCCTTAGTGCATTAAGCTAGCATACTTTCAAATGGCCAGCAGGGAAGTCAGATTGTATAGAAGTCTATGAGAAACTTACCCTACTTCTAACTTGATTTATTATCTCAGTAAACATTTTTCTCATGAGTTTAAGGTCTTAGTCGCTGGTTTCAAGTTTTGTTCAATACAGCATGATGCTAATTTAAGTTGCACTTTCTATTTTTATTTATTATTAGACAGTTGGTCCTCTAAAAGACTAAAACACACAAGAAGTTGTATGGTAAGTATGTTTTTGCTAGCGAAAATTAGCATCCAAATATCAGATTAAACACGAATTATGGATGCACCATACTAACCAAGCTAGCTAGTGATAGTGCTAGAATTAGCAGGTAACTTAGCATCCTCTCAAATCCCACCAAGCTAGCTAGTGATAGTGCTAGCATTAGCTGGTAACTTAGCATCCTCTCAAGTCCCACCAAGCTAGCTAGTGATAGTGCTAGCATTAGCAGGTAACTTAGCATCCTCTCAAGTCCCACCAAGCTAGCTAGTGATAGTGTTAGCATTAGCAGGTAACTAAGCATCCTCTCAAATCCCACCAAGCTAGCTAGTGATAGTGCTAGCATTAGCAGGTAACTTAGCATCCTCTCAAGTCCCACCAAGCTAGCTAGTGATAGTGCTAGCATTAGCAGGTAATTTAGCATCCTCTCAAATCCCACCAAGCTAGCTAGTGATAGTGCTAGCATTAGCTGGTAATTTAGCATCCTCTCAAGTCCCACCAAGCTAGCTAGTGATAGTGCTAGCATTAGCAGGTAACTTAGCATCCTCTCAAGTCCCACCAAGCTAGCTAGTGATAGTGCTAGCATTAGCAGGTAACTTAGCATCCTCTCAAATCCCACCAAGCTAGCTAGTGATAGTGCTAGCATTAGCAGGTAACTTAGCATCCTCTCAAGTCCCACCAAGCTAGCTACTGATAGTGCTAGCATTAGCTGGTAACTTAGCATCCTCTCAAGTCCCACCAAGCTAGCTAGTGATAGTGCTAGCATTAGCAGGTAACTTAGCATCCTCTCAAGTCCCACCAAGCTAGCTAGTGATAGTGCTAGCATTAGCTGGTAACTTAGCATCCTCTCAAGTCCCACCAAGCTAGCTAGTGATAGTGCTAGCATTAGCTGGTAACTTAGCATCCTCTCAAGTCCCACCAAGCTAGCTAGTGATAGTGCTAGCATTAGCTGGTAACTTAGCATCCTCTCAAGTCCCACCAAGCTAGCTAGTGATAGTGCTAGCATTAGCTGGTAACTTAGCATCCTCTCAAATCCCACCAAGCTAGCTAGTGATAGTGCTAGCATTAGCAGGTAACTTAGCATCCTCTCAAGTCCCACCAAGCTAGCTAGTGATAGTGCTAGCATTAGCAGGTAACTTAGCATCCTCTCAAATCCCACCAAGCTAGCTAGTGATAGTGCTAGCATTAGCTGGTAACTTAGCATCCTCTCAAGTCCCACCAAGCTAGCTAGTGATAGCGCTAGCATTAGCTGGTAACTTAGCATCCTCTCAAGCCCCACCAAGCTAGCTAGTGATAGTGCTAGCATTAGCTGGTAACTTAGCATCCTCTCAAATCCCACCAAGCTAGCTAGTGATAGTGCTAGCATTAGCTGGTAACTTAGCATCCTCTCAAGTCCCACCAGGCTAGCTAGTGATAGTGCTAGCATTAGCTGGTAACTTAGCATCCTCTCAAATCCCACCAAGCTAGCTAGTGATAGTGCTAGCATTAGCTGGTAACTTAGCATCCTCTTAAATCCCACCAAGCTAGCTAGTGATAGTGCTAGCATTAGCTGGTAACTTAGCATCCTCTTAAATCCCACCAAGCTAGCTAGTGATAGTGCTAGCATTAGCTGGTAACTTAGCATCCTCTCAAGTCCCACCATCTCATCTAAATATGGTCACTTCTGGCTAAAAAAAACCCAAGATTTTGGTGCTAAAATGCTAAATTTGAGGCTTACGTGTGATGTAATGGTGACTTTGTCAGTCTATGGTTAATGTCCATAATTGCTGAGGGAAAACACACTTATCTGCCCTTTTTAAACGACACAGTGAGATGTTGTTGCACTGTATTACAGTGTATTGTGTGAGAGTTGAAGAAAACACAGCTAATACCTGAAGCTCTCATTTCTTTGTCTGCTCCATTTGCCATTTGTTTCAGGTCTTTTTTGGCTTCGGGATATTGAGTGCAATATTGAAAACCTTTATTGCTGTTGTGCGAAGAAAAAAATGTCATTATCTCTGTAATAAAGATCAATGTTATTTCTGTACTCGAGTCAATACTCAGCTTAGCGAGATGAGACGTGAGATGAGGCCTCGCAGAGAAGTTGTGGAACCAGTTTGGAGCATTTATGGAGGTTTTTTTTTTCAGCTAATAGTGCAGTAGGAGCGCTACAAATCAATTCTGACAGCGAAGCAGGGCACTCCCTGGAATGAAAAAGGCAAATAACCAGAGGGGAGGAGAGAAAGGAGAGAACGTCTGTGTGTGTGTGTGTGTGTGTGTGTGTGTGTTCTTGTACTTCCTACATAGTGAGGACCAGAACACATTTTTAACCAACATAGTGAGGACATTTTTGCAAAGTGAGGACATTTCGGTCGGTCCTCACAAGGCTTTTTTGATATTTCAGACTTTGTTTGAAGGGTTAAAGGTTACATGATAATGATAATTAACTGAAACTGTATTGTGTGGTTACAAAACTAGCTAAAATTATAGTGAAAATGTCTTTCGTTTTTGCTTTGTCAACTTTTTTCATACATAATGAAGATGGATAAGACAAAGGAAATAAAGGCAAAATTTACTCTGACCTCTTTTAATCTCCCACCCAACAAATACCCCATTACAAAAAACTAAAACTAATAAAAACTAAACTAAAACTGAAGCATTTAAAAAAAAAAAAAATACTAAACTAAAACTAGCAAACTCACTCTAAAAACGAATTAAATGTAACTGGACTTAAAAACAAAAATTCACAACGAAATTAAAACTAAAACTAATGAAAAATCCCAAACTATTATCACCTTGCAAGGGAATTCACTGTTCCAATGAGGGTTCTCACAAAGATAGAAGTACAAGAATGTGTGTGTGTGTGTGTGTGTGTGTGTGTGTGTTTAGCTTCCTGGAAGTAAGGGAAGTAAACTGACCTCACCCAATGGTAACTATAGATCGGATCTACTTTGTGACACAAATACCTCCTCATTCTTCCTCAGTAATCAGCGCTTCCCACTCCATAATCAACACATAGTTATAGCTTTAAAGTGTGTATTTGCGTGACAGATATTGTGCGACTGATCCAATAATTCACCAGCTTTCTCCGCTCTCTCTCTCTCTCTCTGTCGCTATCTGTGCGTACTTATGAAGCCATTACTTGTAATCACAGATCACCTATAATCGCTGACCATTCGGCAATCGCAATTTCTTTCCTCCTCGCTGCATTTTTCTTTTCTCACACGAAATCCAAAGGGTGATTATCTGTCATTACGGCGCAATTTCAAAGAAGAAGAAATATGCATCAGGCTAGAAATGGCAGCAGAGAGGCGGGATGATGAAAAAGCGCGAGGCCTAATTAGTCATTGAGGTCATGGAAAGTTGCTTTCTTGTTGTTTATCGGGCAAAAAGGGAGGAGACAGAGAGGAAATTGCTCTCTCGTGTTTTTTTCCACTTTTCAAGAAATGTCTGCGAGGTAACAGTGGAACAATCTGGCGGTTTGAGGTGTCAGGTCATAGATCAACACAGACACATTGTACGACAGACGCATCACTGACTCATTAATTGGTGTCTATGCAGATGTGAGTGAACAGGTGGACCTCGCCTGCTAAAAGAGGATTAAGAAGCACGACTTGTGTGTGTTCCTGAAAGTGTGTATAAGCTGTAATGTGACCTTGTTCTGAGCTCTGGCACACACTTCTAACTTGATTTATTATCTCAGTAAAGATTTTTCTAATGAGTTTAAGGTCTTAGTCGCTGGTTTCAAGTTTTGTTCAATACAGCATGATGCTAATTTAAGAGTTCATGACAGTTGGTCTTGTAAAAGACTAAAACACACAAGAAGTTGTATGGTAAGTATGTTTTTGCTAGCCAAAATTAGCATCCAAATATCAGATTTAACACGAATTATGGATGCACCATGCTAACCAAGCTAGCTAGTGAAAGTGCTAGCATTAGCAGGTAACTTAGCATCCTCTCACGACTTGTGTGTGTTCCTGAAAGTGTGTATAAGCGGTAATGTGACCTTGTTCTGAGCTCTGGCACACACTTCTAACTTGATTTATTATCTCAGTAAAGATTTTTCTAATGAGTTTAAGGCCTTAGTCGCTGGTTTCAAGTTTTGTTCAATACAGCATGATGCTAATTTAAGTTGCACTTTGTATTTTTAGTTATTATTAGACAGTTGGTCTTGTAAAAGACTAAAACACACAAGAAGTTGTATGGTAAGTATGTCTTTGCTAGCCAAAATTAGCATCCAAATATCAGATTTAACAAGAATTATGGATGCACCATGCTAATCAAGCTAGCTAGTGATAGTGCTAGCATTAGCTGGTAACTTAGCATCCTCTCAAGTCCCACCAAGCTAGCTAGAGATAGTGCTAGCATTAGCAGGTAACTTAGCATCCTCTCAAGTCCCACCAAGCTAGCTAGTGATAGTGCTAGCATTAGCAGGTAACTTAGCATCCTCTCAAGTCCCACCAAGCTAGCTAGTGATAGTGCTAGCATTAGCAGGTAACTTAGCATCCTCTCAAATCCCACCAAGCTAGCTAGTGATAGTGCTAGCTTTAGCAGGTAACTTAGCATCCTCTCAAGTCCCACCAAGCTAGCTAGTGATAGTGCTAGCATTAGCTGGTAACTTAGCATCCTCTCAAGTCCCACCAAGCTAGCTAGTGATAGTGCTAGCATTAGCTGGTAACTTAGCATCCTCTCAAATCCCACCAAGCTAGCTAGTGATAGTGCTAGCATTAGCATGTAACTTAGCATCCTCTCAAATCCCACCAAGCTAGCTAGTGATAGTGCTAGCATTGGCAGGTAACTTAGCATCCTCTCAAATCCCACCAAGCTAGCTAGTGATAGTGCTAGCATTAGCTGGTAACTTAGCATCCTCTCAAATCCCACCAAGCTAGCTAGTGATAGTGCTAGCAGTAGCAGGTAACTTAGCATCCTCTCAAGTCCCACCAAGCTAGCTAGTGATAGTGCTAGCATTAGCAGGTAACTTAGCATCCTCTCAAGTCCCACCAAGCTAGCTAGTGATAGTGCTAGCATTAGCTGGTAACTTAGCATCCTCTCAAATCCCACCAAGCTAGCTAGTGATAGTGCTAGCATTAGCTGGTAACTTAGCATCCTCTCAAATCCCACCAAGCTAGCTAGTGATAGTGCTAGCATTAGCTGGTAACTTAGCATCCTCTCAAGTCCCACCATCTCATCTAAATATGGTCACATCTGGCTAAAAAAAAAACAAGTTTTTGGTGCTAAAATGCTAAATTTGAGGCTTCAAAACAGTCCATAAACGTGTGACGTAACGGTGACTATGTCAGTCTATGGTTAATGTCCATAATTGCTGAGGGAAAACACACTTATCTGCCCTTTTTTAGCCAAAATTAGCATCCAAATATCAGATTTAACACGAATTATGGATGCACCATGCTAACCAAGCTAGCTAGTGATAGTGCTAGCATTAGCTGGTAACTTAGCATCCTCTCAAGTCCCACCATCTTATCTAAATATGGTCACTTCTGGCTAAAAAAAAACCCAAGTTTTTGGTGCTAAAATGCTAAATTTGAGGCTTCAAAACAGCAGTCCATAACACGAATTATGGATGCACCATGCTAACCAAGCTAGCTAGTGATAGTGCTAGCATTAGCAGGTAACTTAGCATCCTCTCACGACTTGTGTGTGTTCCTGAAAGTGTGTATAAGCGGTAATGTGACCTTGTTCTGAGCTCTGGCCATGGCAGGAAAACACATCTGCTGAAAAGAATTGCAGGAAGTACACAATGCACTCCCCACAGATACACACAGATATGGTGTGAGAGGATTATACATACACACTGTGCATCTCCATACATATACACAGGGCGGAACACAAGCAATTCACAATGCTCTGTATGCTGGTGACAACCCCAATCATCTCGCTTGTCACTCAGAAAATGAACACGCAAACACACATTCATGTGAAATCTGCAGTTCCAGCCGTCCAAAGTAGGGCAGCGAGCGCCATGCCCATCACTCAAGGGCGCCACAGCAGGAGAGCTTTCATTGAAAAGTGCTCAGCAATTACCAGGAAAAGGAAAAGTAGCCTCCATAGCCGTCCACTTCTGTGTTCCTGTGTGGGACCAGCTCCCCAGACACACTGAAGGGTCATTATCGGTGCATGAATGGAGATGACGCCACCTGCAGCCACTGCGGGCTGAAAAATATCCTCCCAGTCACCTCTGGATGAGATGGTTGCATCACCCCGGAGAGCGGGAACATTACTGGCTATATTTACCGCCACTAATGGACGGGATATTAGCTGTTCTGTTCTGTGGAAAACCAGGCCAATTTGCGATGCATTCAATTTGTTCAGAGACGGACGTTTTGAAACGCTGGTGGTTATTTTCAGGAAAATTGACCATAAGTGAATTTGTCGCTGGGTTTAATCATCATGATTATTCTGTTGATTGTTAAAGAGACACGTTCATTAACAAAATATTGGATTATTATGTATTATCACCAGTTAGTTTGCATTAGCAGTTAAAAGCTCTGCGGTAGGCTATGTTAAGTTTGAGCAGTCCATCCAGCAATTTGGCCAAAATTGAAATGTATCAGTGATTTATTGCATTAATTGCTACGACATTTGGTGAAGACATTCATGTAGCTACCCCCAGGATAAACTGTAATGCTATACACTGCAAAAAAAGAAAAGTTGGGTGAACTCAAAATTTCAAGGCAACAAACTTCGATAAAATTTTATGTTGGACAATTAAACTAAATATTTTAAGTTTTGTTTTTGAGTTTGCTCAACTCTGAATTCAGATTTTTGAACTTATAATTTTACATTGTAATAACTTTTAATCCTTACTTCTGCTAACTTCTGCAATGTGCTGAATTGGCACGATTGTAGCGCCGCTATGAAATGTCAGCTAATGTTGCGACCAAAATTTTGAGTTAGCATTGATACGCTAATGGCTACTCTTGTAGCTGTAACAAGCAGCGCCGCTAGCATCAGTTAGCCGCTAGCTTTCGCTAATGACCGAATTTCACCGCTTTCCCGCATTTCACAACAAATAAGAGTTATCAGAACTATTGTCCCTTGTTGTGAACCCCAACTTAAAGATATAAGTAACAACAACTCACCAACTTGTTTTTGAGCAGACAACTGGCTTCCTTTGTTGTGCTAACTTACATTATTGCCCTAAATGTCAATAATTTATATTTCCAAGTTTTACCAACTTAAATCACTGTTTTAGGCCAAAAAAATACAAGTTGGCTTTTTTTGCAGTGTACTAGAGCTAAGAAGTAAACATAGTGAACATTATACCTGCTTAGCATGTTAGCATTTAGCTTAAAGCACCATTGTGCCTCACTAAAGCTTAACAGAGCTGTAGACTCTTTGTGGATGGGTCGAACAAACATAAAAAAAAACATTTTACATAATATCCATGGCTCATGTCACCCTTGCAACTACTTCACTGACATTTATGTATAATTATTTACCGTTTAAACTATCTTTTATGACACCTAACCAGGGTTTTTTTGCCCTAAACCTGCATGTATAATGCTATTTGAAGAATGTGATGTATTGCATCTGTCATTTAAGTTGGAGATCTTGTTGAAATATCTCATATGAACCAGAAGAACGCTGACGTTGATGACAGTATGAACACCAGCTTCATTTATTACATCTACCAAACATGAAAAAGTGGCAGACAAAGAGAAGCAGATGCACTTTTATTCTCTCTAACCTTCCCCACATCTAGCTCATTTGAGTTATTTTCATTTTGGCTTACTCCGTAAGATTTTTAGTGTTCATAATGAGACACGTGAGCATGTTGATGCAAGAGGTGTGTGTTTTTTTCTTTTCTTTTTTTAAAGTTTGGCTTCAGACACAAGCTTTTCAGTCTGTCAAAGAGAGAAGTTAACAAAGAGCAGCAGAACAACAACAACAAAAGAGAAACAGAAGAAATAGAGAGACGGAGGATACCAACACCTGCGTTTCTTTCTGTGCCTTTGGAAAGTACCCCCTCCCACACACACACACACACACACACACACACACACTTCTGTGAAGAAAAGTGCTATGTTCTTTCACTTTCATCACCATAGATACCCAGTAGAAGTTCTCCAAAGGGCCCTCGCAAACCCACAAAGTAGCCAAATCCTCGCCATTCTGCATAACCGCCGGCAACAATACGTACACTTGTTTGGCCGATTCGTTTTGTAGGTCTCCTTTGTGTATTAGGATGAAGAGCGAGAGGAGGGGTGAGGCCGGCTACGAGGGGGTCTGGAGTGTTTTCTATGCTGCTTTTTGGACATTTTCTCGGGGCAGCATGGGCAAAGACGGAGGGGCACATCTGAAGCTGAGCCAGGAACAGGCCTAAAGCCACAGCCAGTGTGTGTTTGTGCGTGTTTGTGAGTCTCTCTGGTGTCTCTACCTGGTTTTTTTTGGGTTGGTAATCAGAACTGCTTCTTTTATTTTGATCCCTTTTTTCCCCCTCTAACTCCAATTCCATGTCTTTCTCTCTTTGGCCTGACCTATAATCCCCCTATCCTTCAATACCCACTGGCCCATTGTCCCACACACACCACAAACTGAATAACACACACACACACACACACACACACACACACACACATTCTTGTACTTCTATCTTTGTGAGGACCCTCATTGGAACCCTTGCAAGGTTATAATAGTTTGGGATTTTTCATTAGTTTTAGTTTTAATTTTGTTGTGAATTTTTGTTTTCAAATTCCGTTAATTTTAATGAGTTTTTAGAGTGAGTTTGCTAGTTTTAGTTTAGTATTTATTTTTTTGAAATGCTTTAGTTTTAGTTTAGTTTTTATTAGTTGTAGTTTTTTGTAATGGGGTATTTGTTGGGTGGGAGATTAAAAGAGGTCACAGTAAATTTTGCCTTTATTTCCTTTGTCTGATCCATCTTCATTATGTATGAAAAAAGTTGACAAAGATGAAAACGAAGGACGTTTTCACTATAATTTTAACCACATAATACAGTTTCAGTTAATCATCATTATCATGTAACCTTTAACCCTTAAAACAAAGTCAGAAATCTAAAAAAAAGCCTTTAAAGAAGTGAGGACCGGCCGGAATGTCCTCACTTTGCAAAAAGGTCCTCACTCTGTTGGTTAAAAACGCGTTCTGGTCCTCACTATGTAGGAAGTACAAGAACACACACACACACACACACACACTGCTTGCAGCCTGCTCCATTGTCCTGCCACTGCTGGCTTAAGTCCTAACGCTGCTTTGGACTCGTGCCCATATAAACAAGCTCCCTGTCCGTCCGTCCGTCTGTCTTTCTTTCTGCGTCTCTTTTTGCATCTATTCATGTCACACTGATCACTCTTTTCACTTTATTATGCCCGCTCTCCATCTCTCCTCCTCCTCCGTCTTTATGTCCGACTCCTCTCCCACTCCTCTCTCCGTTCATGCTGTTGTGCTTCTCTAAGCCGGGCTGAGCAATTAGTTAATGTACCCTCCACCCCGGGGGTGATTCTGGCACCGCCGGCCCACCGAGTGCTGCTCTGCGTCTGCGAGTGTGTGTGGCGTTGGCACGGCCGCTGAGTGGGGTTGCCGGGCTAACGGCGGCCCATCCAGAGCGTTTTTGGCACCGGCAGCTTTTTGGACAGTCCTCACCTCTTCTCTTCTCTCTGCACATCCACTCAACCATAGTAGCCAGCCCGCTAGTAAACAGCCTTTTAATTACCACGGGGAAAGACCCAGACGTCTACCAGATAAATCCACTCCAGTGATACTTATTTTGGGGCCTGTACTGATTGATTTTACCATGTGTTTTGTTTTTTGTTTTTGCATTTGGCCCATTGTTTGTTGTTGTTGTTGCCCAGTATTTTTTTTATTTCTGGCTTCCATTAGTTCTGTGGTGGGTTGTTTTTACTTTGTCAGGTCTGTATGCAAGAAGACAAGCAAGCAATTCTTAAAATTCTTATTTTCTGAACGTTGTTTGGCTCTATTTGAGCCGTGCTATTGCAGGAGAATCTCGACCCTGATGGGCTTTCCGGACACAGATTAATGTAAATTTCTCGCTCAAATGGAAAAGTTTCTACTGGCATGAATATTCATATGTAATGTTATACATACTGCAATAGTGTAAAGCCTTTGAGTTATATTCAATTCAATTCAACTTTATTTATAGAGTGCACTTCATGCACAAGGCAGACTCAATGTGCTTCACAATGTATATACATAATTACAGTTAAAAACAAAAACAAAAAACAAAACAAACAAAAATGTGGGGTTTTTTTTGTTTTGTTTTGTTTTTTACAGCATTTGGCCCATTGTTTATCATTGTTGCCCAGTATTTTTTTTATTTCTGGCTTCCATTAGTTCTGTGGTGGGTTGAGGAAATATTAAAAATCTATTTATTTTAAAAACAAATACATGAGATTCATAACTGCGGGGTGTTGTGCAAACAGTTAAAGCTTTTCTCTAATTCGGAGATTAAAATCATCTTAAGGGCCCTTTCACCAGGAGTTATTATAAACAGAAATGTTGCAAAAATAACATGCAGAGACAGGCTGCTGAGATCCTGATTAATCACACTATAGTCTCTATGCAAACTCTTTCATTTAATATACTTTGTTTTTTGATGCTCTTGTCATTTTAATTGTAGTAATAATACTTCTACTGCATGTTTCCTCATCCTGAAAGAGAGATCTCTCCTCTTTTTCTCTTGTTGAGGTTTCTCCCTTTGTTCCCAGTTAATATATTTCACAAAGTGAATACTCAGTGTGTTGTTAACACATTAAAAAATCCCATATATTTGAAGTGCTTGGCTTGTAAACAGCACTGACATTTCTTTCCATCACCAAACATGGCTTAAATAACCACTATTGCTGCTTTTTGCTTGTGTGGATGAGTCAAGAGCAAAATAAACAGATTCTGCTTAGATTTAATTGGAAAAAATGAATTAAAAGTATGTCGAACTAACTACATCATGATGCTCCGTTGTAAAAATTCTGATTTTTTTACTTTGTCATGTCTGTATGCAAGAAGATGAGCAAGCAACTTTTAAAATTCTTATTTTCTGAACGGAGTTGCAGGAGAATCTCGACCCTGATGGGCTTTCCGGACACAGATTAATGTAAATTTCCCGCTCAAATGGAAAAGTTTCTACTGCATGAATATTCATATGCAATGTTATACATACTATAATAGTGTAAAGCCTTTGAGTTATAATAATAAACAACACTAATAGAGAATAGAGGGCTATCACAGCAGTTACTTTAATGACTTAAATATTACAATGCAGACATTTAAAATGACTTAAACATGATGAGATGAAAACAAAAAGCTCAGTAATTCTGTCAACACAATGATAAAACTACACTGCAAAAAAAGAAAAGTTGGGTGAACTCAAAATTTCAAGGCAACAAACTTTGATAAAATTTTAAGTTGGACGATTAAACTAAATATTTTAAGTTTTGTTTTTGAGTTTGCTCAACTCTGAATTTCTCTGGCACGATTGTAACGCCGCTATGAATGTCAGCTAATGTTGTGACCACAATTTTGAGTTAGCATTGATACGCTAATGGCTACTCTTGTAGCTGTAACAACCAGCGCCGCTAGCGTCAGTTAGCCGCTAGCATCAGTTAGCTGCTAGCATCAGTTAGCCGCTAGCTTTCGCTAATTACCGAATTTCACCGCTTTCCCGCATTTCCCAACAAAGAAATAAGAGTTATCAGAACTATTGTCCCTTGTTGTGAACCCCAACTTAAAGATATAAGTAACAACAACTCACCAACTTGTTTTTGAGCAGACAACTGGCTTCCTTTGTTGTGCTAACTTACATTATTGCCCTAAATGTCAATAATTTATATTTCCAAGTTTTACCAACTTAAATCACTGTTTTAGGCCAAAAAATACAAGTTGGCTTTTTTGCAGTGTACCAAACAACATCTTTGCTTGCTTCATAGTTTCTCTGTTTCCTCATGCTCTGCACATTCCACCCATATAAAAAAATAAAACCTCTTCTCAAATTCCAGTTGAGTCGACTCTCCATGACGCAGTTTAATCCCGGCTCTGGCTTTGGAGCCTTTGAAGCCACGCTTGGCCCTGCGAGGGTGTAAAAGGGCAGGCAGGCGCGTCGCTGGACACCTCTGTACTTTTCTAAAAGGCCTTGAAGGACGCCCAGCATGTATATCCACTCAGTGCTAACAACAAAGGGACAGACGTGCGTCACAAAGGGACACCAGCGTGGACGAGATGGAGCTCAGCGGCCGCGGGGGGCCGGGGGGGGAAATGCACGCTAGCGAGCTAGCGAGCTGTTTGTTTGTGTGTGTGTGCACAAGATTGATTGTCAGCTGAATCCCATTAACAGGCATTAGACCAATAAGAACATCTTAGACTTATTGAATGTAACCAATTCAATAAATCTCCAGCTAAGTGTAATAACTGCAATAAAAACAAAGTTCTGCCCTGGGCTCTTGGTTTTTTCTACGTGGGCGCTAGCTTTAACCTCTTTTTTTTTGTTTGTTGCATTAGGTCATGGCTGTGCACAATACATGTAGACAGTTAATGGCCAATGGCGAGGTCAAATAGGGCGATATAGCACTTGTGTGTGTGTGTGTGTGTGTGTGTGTGTGTGGCTGCGCGTGTGTGTGCATAAAGATTAGCGTGTGCACATTTGTCTGAAATGTAATGCAAGCGGGCATCGCCAGAAGGACAAAAGACGAGACAGCAGCTCGACCTATTCACCTCCCCACCCCCATGCACACACACACACACACACACACACACACACACACACAGATGAAAATGTTTACTTGCCAATGCACCTAATTCCTCCATTTCATGAAAAAAAATGGAGCAATCTGGATGTTCATGCCCTGAAAACAGCAATGTGTACTCCAAGCCCTTCGCTGTGTAATTACATTTGTGCAGACAGACAGTGGGATGATTCTGATAGGACGGAGTTATATTTATATATTTCTGTTGTTATTCTCCTGCCCCATAGAGAGATGACCCACTTCCACTGCTCCGTCTGTACGTCTGTCTGAGCACACTTGGATGCTCGTGGTGGTGTGAGCTCTGCTGGGATGTTTTTCACAGCGTGTTTGTATTTGTGTTGTCGAGACACATAAATCCAGACAGTGTCAGTCTCCTCCTTGTTAGCGGGATTCACTTCTCACCTTTTGCACACCGTTCTGCACTTTTGTAGCTTTTCTGTACATGTGCTTGCATGTCATGGTGAGTGGGCGCAGGTTGGAAGATTTGAGGATTTGCAAAAAGATCCTGAACCCATGAATTTGTCAATATTACACATGAAAAAGTCTATTCCTAAATGTTCTTATTGTCTAAATATTGTCCTAAATGTGTTTGGTTTTTTTGCATTGTAATTGCATTTGCATCACATGCACTACACTACAATTATCTCTGGGATCTGGCATTAGTCATTTGTGCAAAAAACTAAAATACTTTGTTGATGTGCCGATACAGTAGCCATCTAAATTGTAAATATCAAGCCTTGTAAATGATAAATGATATGCACTATGGTCCTGTTCTGTTGCTGCAGCAGTGACCCATTTTTGTTGCAAATAATCTGGTTGAATTTTCATCTGATCTTCAAGATTCAGTCTGTTGTCCCACATGGGGGGAAATCTGTATTGGCTTCCATCCATAAAACACATCACACATACAGAAACTCTGTGCAATAACTGTATTGCTCCACCAGAATTGTATTGTATCTATCTATCTATCTATCTATCTATCTATCTATCTATCTATCTATCTATCTATCTGTCTATCTATCTATCTATCTATCTATCTATCTATCTATCTATCTATCTATCTAAGACAGCTATTCTCAACCTTGGGGTCGGGACCCCAATTGGGGTCGCGAGATGATTTCTGGGGGTCGCCAAATCATTTTGGAAGTCAGCTCTGTCTCCACTGTGTTAAAGTGGTCATGTGTTTTAGTCTTTTTGGTTACTTAATGTCTTTTTTTTTGGTAATTTTGTTTCTTTTTTGGGTCATTTTGTGTAATTTTGTGTCTTTTTTTGATCATTTTATGGTCAATTTGTGTCTTTTTTGGTCATTTTGTGTCTTTTTTTGATCATTTTGTGGTCAATTTGTGTCTTTTTTGGTAATTTTGTGTCTTTTTTTGTAATTTTGCATCTTTTTTTGTCATTTTGTGTCTTTTTTTGATCATTTTGTGGTCAATTTGTGTCTTTTTTAGTCATTTTGTGTCTTTTTTAGTCATTTTGCATCTTTTTTTAGTCATTTTGTGTCTTTTTGGTCATTTTGTGTCTTTTTGTGTCATTTTGTGTCTTTTTTTGATCATTTTGTGGTCAATTTGTGTCTTTTTTTGATCATTTTGTTTCTTTTTTTTTGGGTGATCTGAACTGTGCGTGTGAGATTGTGTTCAGTGAGCGGGGGTTGTGGACAACATGCATATTAAATTGGGGGTCGCGACTCAAAAAGGTTGAGAACTACTGATCTAAGAGACATGGAAAAAATAGCTGCAGCTCTCATTGATTCATTGTTTCTTATCCTATGAAGAGGGTTCATGTCCTCATCTGTAGCATAAAAGCAGCTATCATTAGCTCATCCTCTACATGCATGTGTATGTGTATGTCTGTAGCATGACTGCTAGCCTGTGTGGCAGCAGTCTGCAGTCTCTAACCGTTATAAATGAATATGCAGCTCAGTGCACAGCTGAGACGAACACGCTTCCACTACCAAGAAGTTTCGACCTGTTCCTGAGGCAAAAAAGAATAATGACTCCTGCAAAAACCTGCCAGCACATCAGTCTCCTGACAGAAGTGTTGTTATTTTGATGCATGGCATTATGACGATCTTTTTTTCAGCTTTGCAATAGCTGCACGAGCTGTTATTTCTTTCCTTTGGTGTAAAATTATCTAGCAAAACCTATTCGACTTGGTCCACTGAAATACTTTATTTTTTCAGTTTGATTGCATGCAGCAGCTGAAAAGAATTCAAATGAGTGTGGGAACCCTCAGTGTTGCATTTAAATGCTGCTCGGCTGGTCCCATTTCCCGATTTCTGAGGTCGAAATGTGAAAAACAACATGGACAAAGATGTGTTTTACTGCTCAAATGGTGCTATTGAAGAGCAAGAAATGGATCTGGTGAGTCATGAAATGTGTACCACCCACTTTCCAACTTCACAAGATTTTTCCCAGTGAGGGAAAAAATGTTTCCGATTATTCTGACGCCACGCAAATGCAGCACAGATGGAAGTTTAAAATAATTTGTGTTATCCGCCCTGTGATTCGGATCTGCTCCAAAATTAAATGGGTTCTTCCTTGGCCCGTGCTACACTCTTCCACCAAGTTTCTTAAAATTCGGGCCAATAGTTTTTCCGTAATCCTTGGCAGAATAAATAATCACAAAACAGCAATGCCATAAACAATGAATACTGTAAATACAGTAAATGAGGAAGGTAGAGAAAAGAAAGCCATCACTTAAATAATAAAGAGTCTATTTGACTCTCCAGTGGAGCAAACGTCTCATAAAGTGGAAATATTAGTAAAAAAAATGACACAGTAATTGAGAAAGGACACTGTGTTTCTTTCCGTGTCTGAGTGCATTGACTTGCTGCAGGAAAAATTAAATATTGGCTTCAAAATCACATGTTTTATTGTCCCCATGAGGCGACATAGTATTATAGCAACCTGGTCTCACAGGAATCCGTGGAATAGACACGGAATCACTCAAATTTCCGTGAAACTGACACGGATTTCGCTACAATGCAAGTTAATGCCAGTCATATCCCGTGGCTATTCCAACATACAAAGTGATTATGTACATTCACTGAGTGAATATTTAGAAAATAAAACATATATTTCTCGCTAGAAATGTGATCAAAATCCATTTTTATGCAGAAACTAAGTCTAAATATTGATTTTTTTCACTAAAAATGAGAGAACTGTCCGCCATGTTTTTTGTTCTGACCGCCGGGAACTTGAAAGTCACGTGACTTGGAACAAACCAATAGGAACAAATATCCATGGAATAGCCACGGGATATGACTGTCATTAACTTGCATTGTAGCGAAATCCGTGTCAGTTTCACGGAAATTTGAGTGAATCCATGGCTATTCCACGGATTTCTGTGAGACCAGGTTCTATTATAGACACTGAGGATGAACACTGTATTGTAATGCATATACACTACCGGTCAAAAGTTTTAGAACACCCCAATTTTTCCAGTTTTTTATTGAAATTCAAGCAGTTCAAGTCAAATGAACAGCTTGAAAGGGTCCAAAGGTAAGTGGTGAACTGCCAGAGGTAAATAAAAAAAGGTAAGCTTAACCAAAACTGGAAAATAATGTACATTTCAGAATTATACAAGTAGGCCTTTTTCAGGGAACAAGAAATGGGTTAACAACTTAACTCTATGGAGTCTTGGGCTATTTTGTCCATTTTTGAATTCTTTTCATGTCTTTGTAAGTCATTTTGTGTCTTTTTTTTGGTCATTTTGTTTCTTTTTTTAGTCATTTTGTGTCTTTTGGTGTCTTTTTTGGTCATTTTGTGTCTTTTTTTGGTCATTTTGTGTCTTTTTTTAGTCATTCTGTGTCTTTTTTTAGTTATTTTGTGTCTTTTGGTGTCTTTTTTTAGTCATTTTGTGTCTTTTTTTGGTCATTTTGTTTCTTTTTTTAGTCATTTTGTGTCTTTTGGTGTCTTTATTGGTCATTTTGTGTCTTTTTTTTTAAGTTATTTTGTGTCTTTTGGTGTCTTTTTTTGTCATTTTGTGTCTTTTTTTGGTCATTTTGTGTCTTTTTTTGTCATTTTGTGTCTTTTTTTGGTCATTTTGTGTCTTTTTTTAGTCATTTTGTGTCTTTTTTTGGTCATTTTGTTTCTTTTTTTAGTCATTTTGTGTCTTTTGGTGTCTTTTTTGGTCATTTTGTGTCTTTTTTTGGTCATTTTGTGTCTTTTTTAAGTCCTTTAGTTCAACATAAAATGTGATTTTGAATCTTTTTTTTACTTTCAAAACACTATCATGCTCAATAAAGAATTTTAAATGTTGCAAATGTGCATTAATTTCAGAGTACACTGAGACATTAAACTGCATCATTTTCAATGATCAGTAGTGTCTGAATGTAAAGCCTCAGTGAGAATATGACCCATGCATTATGCATCCACCATGTCTTTGTGTGTTGTGTTTTCTTCCATTGGTGGCGATGTGGCATCTGCTGTGGTCCAGGAGGTGACACAGAGGTAGCAGCAACCTGAGCCAGGCTGGCTGATGGCGCTCTGCGAGGCCATATGCCCGCTCCGAGGACACACACACACTCTCCTGGCAGGACACACTCGCACACGCTGGACGCTTCGTTAGCTCAGACACACACACACAAACTGCAGTCAAACACTCATAAACAAACACTCAAACTGCACCACGAGCGTAGCGCCACATCATCCGTGCAGGAGTGTGACGGGGAGGAGGTAGCGGCGTGTTCACTGCCAAATCACCACATAATGGACTGTTCCGGGACGGTCCAACCTGCCCACCATATGGGCTCAACACATCACTGGAGCCAACACACACATACAGGAACAGTGGAGTACCTACAGACATGTGTACAGAGATGGGGGAGGGGGGTTTAAGTGATGTACAACAGTAGTTCTCAACATTTTTGAGTTGCGGGCCACAATTTAACATGCATGTTAAATGCATGAATCTCACACGCACAGTTCAGATCACCCAAAAAAGAAACAAAATGACTAAAAAAAGGAAACAAAATGACCAAAAAAAGGAAACAAAATGACCACAAAATGATCAAAAAGACGCAAAATGACTAAAAAAAGACACAAAATGACCAAAAAAAGGAAACAAAATGACCAAAAAAGACACAAATTGACCACAAAATGATCAAAAAGACACAAAATGACTAAAAAAAGACGCAAAATGACTAAAAAAAGACACAAAATGACCAAAAAAAGGAAACAAAATTACCAAAAAAGACACAAATTGACCACAAAATGATATAAAAAAGACACAAAATGACCAAATAACACACACAATGACCAAAAAGACTAAAACACATGAACACTTTAACACAGTGGAGACAGAGCTGACTTCCAAAATGATTTGGCGACCCCCAGAAATCATCTTGTGACCCCAATTGGGGTCCCGAGCCCAGGGTTGAGAATAGCTGCCCTAGAGGACACCCAATCATTTTTCTGCATGTGTAAAGGTCAGCCAATAAGGCACTTCCTCTCGTTTTCACCACTCTAGAGGCACTTTAGCGCTTTTTCAACCTTTTTTTTTCAACTTATTTCACCGCCACTGCTCTACCTGTATCAGGAAAAAGCCCAAAATCAAAGAAGCCAGCATCTATTATTGAACGGCGACACAGAATCACTGAGCATTTATGATATTCCATCATCTTCCTTTCTACTTCCCCTCCTCAGAATTTATTTTTTGCTTCGCTTGAAGGATTTTTGTTTTGCTTGCTTGCCGGAGCATTGTCGGCGTGTGAAAAGAACAAAATAGATCCAAAGCAGCGAGGAGGAGGCACACTAGAATCTACTTTATGATTATGTATAGAGGACATTTAAATTCCATCTCTTGTTTTCTATTTGTGAACCTCAGCACTTTCCAACAGTCACAGGAATTCAAGCAATATGTAAATGGGCTGAAAATAGTGTTGAGCGTCAAAGCATCAGCATACAAATGGTGCAGCAGCAGAAACATTCCTGCTAAACAGCTCTCTGCCACTTCAGGCTGGAGAAAAGCTTCTGTGCTGAAAGACACAAGTTCACAAATGCTGACAACAAAAGCTTATATTCTTTATAAAAAAAAAAGGATCTGAGCTGTCTGGGCCAGTTTGTCTATGACAGTAGTTCTCAACCTTTTTGAGTCGCGACACGCACAGTTCAGATCACCCAAAAAGACACAAATGACCAAAAAAAGACACAAAATGACTAAAAAAAGACACAAAATTACCAAAAAAGACACAAAATTACCAAAAAAAGACACAAAATTACCAAAAAAGACACAAAATTACCAAAAGAAGACACAAAATGACTAAAAAAACACAAAATTACCCAAAAAAAGACATTAAATGACCAAAAAGACTAGTGGAGACAAACACAGTGGAGACAGAGCTGACTTCCAAAATGATTTGCCAACCCCCAGAAATCATCTCGCGACCCCAATTGGGGTCCCGACCCCCAGGTTGAGAATAGCTGCTCTATGAGATGAGGGATTTGTAGACAAAACATTTCATGTTAAACCAATCAGGGTTTCAGATTAGAGGATCCTCCTCTCAAAAACAGACAGCACGTATAAAATCAAAATCGTTTAATCTCATATTAAATTTTTAAAAGCTTATAGATTTTTCTAAAAGCAGCTGAAAAAAAATTGCGTCTGGAGTCGTTGTGTTTGCAGCAACTTGCTCGCCAGATCTCAGAGTGAGGAAGAGTTGCAGCAGCAAACTTTATTTATGCATGAAGACTATTTTTGTCAGACTACTCAGCTGAGGAACGTCAGAGTTTTGTCATGAAAAGACGCAGTGAAAAGATGCTGTTTGAGGCCCAGAACACCATGAATCTGCACGGTTTTCTGATGTTTTCCAGTGTTTGAGACAATTGTTTGTATGATATTGATCGTTCTGTTCAACGGAGCAAAACAGTTTTTAAACGTGACCGTTCACAGTTTAACATGGTTAATGTTGTGAAACCAAACCACCTAAAGGACTTTGATAAGTTTGGAAAAAAGATCATCATTTCTGTTAAAATAACTACTACTGTGCATGTCTATGTGATGCAGTTTTCTCTTACAGCATAATCTATACCAGGGACCCTTCATGTCTTCCCTTTGAAAGTAGATCACTGGAAATTCGGAGGGATGATACAGAAATTATGAAGTACAAAAAATCCAATATCGATATCTTGGTAGATACAGCTGTAGGAGACACAGACCCCACTTTGAGAAATGTGACGTAAATACTTGTAAATTGACAAGTTAACGTAAAAACGCCACTTTAAAACGCTGAAGTTTGGTTTTATGTAGGATACAAACAGAAGTCTCCTGGAGGAAAATCCTGTGTTTTTTGACCACTTCATCCACGCTGAACTCCTCCTTTTGTGGATTTTATCACTCTTTATACTGCATAACTCTCCTCCTTTGCTCCTGTCATAATTACTACAGTATATATGCCAATATGGGTAACAAACAGCCATTTAAACCCATGAATGCCTGTACAACTTGATAAAAATCAACTGCTTTGACATAAATATTTATGAAAGTAAATTTACAAGTTAACGTACAAACGTAACTTAAAAAACAAGGTTTTCTTTTTGTTTTTTCGGGGCTATGAACAGCAGTTCTGGGTAAAAATGTGTTTTTTGACATCTTCATCTACACTCACCTTCCTTTGTGGACTGTATCACTCTTTATACTGAGCCACTTTTTCCTTTTGCTCCTGTCATAATTACTACAGGCCAAAAAGCTGCACCTCCTGGCTCACGATTAAACTGGTTTTATATCAATTATAGTGCATTACTTTTGTATTATGAACACATATTCCTGTGCAAAACTTTACATAAAATCCATCCAATAACTGTGAGATGTTTCAGTCTGGACCAAGCGATGTCACCACCCCAAGTGCGGCTAAAAATATATATTTGCCTGTTTGTTTTCTTCTTACAGTGGAAGCTTTGGCTCAATGTTTTCTTCCATCTCACCACAATGTAATCTCAGCACCAATGACAGTATTTTCTTAGATCTCTGTGGCAATTTTGCACCGTGATGGTTCAATCTCCCAGTCAGGGGTTAAAACCTCCATAATGGGGCCATCCATCCTCATAGTGGGACTGGAGGAGGGAAACTTCATGCTTTGTGCTCTCTGATACACACACACACACACACACACACACACACACACACACACACACACACACACACACACATTCATGTACTTCTATCTTTGTGAGGACCCTCATTGGAACAGTGAATCCCCTTGCAAGGTTATAATAGTTTGGGATTTTTCATTAGTTTTAGTTTTAATTTCATTGTGAATTTTTGTTGTCAAATTCAGTTAGTTTTAATTAGTTTTTAGAGTCAGTTTTTTAGTTTTAGTTTAGCATTTATTAGTTTTAGTGTTCTGTAATGGGGTATTTGTTGGGTGGGAGATTAAAAGAGGTCACAGTGAATTTTGCATTTATTTCCTTTGTCTGATCCATCTTCACTATGTATGAAAAAAGTTGACAAAGATGCAAAAGAAGGACATTTTCACTGTAATTTTAATTAGTTTTATGTTTAAAAAAAGATAATTCATTAACTTACTGAAACTGTATTGTGTGGTTACAAAACTAACTAAAACTAATTGTAACCTTTAACCCTAAAACAAAGTCTGAAATCTCAAAAAAAAAAGCTTTTAAAGAAGTGAGGACCGGCCGAAATGTCAATCTCACTTTGCAAAAATGCCCTCACTCTGTTGGTTAAAAACGTGTTCCGGTCCTCACAATGTGGGAAGTACAAGAACACACACACACAGAGGATGTCACACCTGAGCCAGAATAATGAGCGGCCCCCTCCTCTCCGTCTCTAATATGGATGAAGGAGCTACTTGGCGACTTGACGACCCTCATTTCCACACCAGTGGAGAGAGTCTGTTACAGCTGTAGCTGATGAAATATATTAGCAGGAGACGCAACTCTCACAGATGAGACACAACAAAGGCTGTCAGCGTTAAAGCTCAGTGGTAGAACACCTGTTTCCTCTGTGATGTGCATCTAGAAACAACATGGTCTCACTAAAATCCGTGAAATAGCCACGGATTTCGCTTAACTCAAAATCCGTGGAATAGCCACGGAATCCCTCAAATTTCCGTGAAACTGACACGGATTTCGCTACAATGCAAGTTAATGACAGTCATATTTTTCTGGCGAAATCTTCACCACAAAGTGATTATGTACATTCACTGAGTGAATATTTAGAAAATAAAACATATATTTCTCGCTAGAAATGTGATCAAAATCCATTTTTATGCAGAAACTAAGTCAAAATATTGATTTTTTTCACTAAAAATGAGAGAACTGTCCGCCATGTTTTTTGTTCTGACTGCTGGGACCTTGAAAGTCACGTGACTTGGAACAAACCAATAGCCACAGGATATGACTGTCATTAACTTGCATTGTAGCTAAATCCGTGTCAGTTTCACGGATATTTGAGCGATTCCGTGGCTATTCCACGGATTTTGAGTTAAGCGAAATCCGTGGCTATTTCACGGATTTCTGTGAGACCAGGTTGTCTAGAAAACAACATTCAAGAATCGTTCGGCTGGCGTAAAACAACTGCAACACTGGAGTTTTATTAGTCCGAGTCGTTTAGCAGAGTTCAGGCAGTCGACTCCAACAGGAAGTCCGACACTGTAACATGTTTTTGTTTTTTTTTAAATCTTAAAAAAGGGTAAAAAGTCTGGCAGCAACATTTGCCAAACACTAAGTAGACAACTTAGTAAACAACTAAGTTAATTATAGATGATTTTTTAAAATTATACTGTTAAATATATATATTGTTCATTAATTATTTTGATCTGGATCTCCTTTAACTTAATGCTAATTGTAATAAAGGATGAGGACTATCTCATCATACATGATGCATCCAACCTGGTCTCACAGAAATCTGTGGAATAGCCACGGATTCACTGAAATTTCCGTGAAACTGACACGGATTTCGCTACAATGCAAGTTAATATTTGTTCCTATTGGTTTGTTCCAAGTCACGTGACTTTCAAGGTCCCGGTGGTCAGAACAAAAAACATGATGGACAGTTCTCTCATTTTTAGTGAAAAAAAAAAACAATATTTTGACTTAGTTTCTGCATAAAAATGGATTTTGATCACATTTCTAGCGAGAAATATATGTTTTATTTTCTAAATATTCACTCAGTGAATGTACATAATCACTTTGTATGTTGGAATAGCCACGGGATATGACTGGCATTAACTTGCATTGTAGCCAAATCCGTGTCAGTTTCACGGAAATTTGAGTGATTCCGTGGCTATTCCACAGATTCCTGTGAGACCAGGTTGGATGCATCATAGCTTCTGTGTGCTGGTGGGGCTCCATGTTGTGCAGAATGTGCCCTTTTTATTTTCTTCTTCTTCAAACAGTCTGATTCCTCCACTAAGGTAGAGTGTTTCGGGGTGTTCACTAGTGACCTTGTCTATTTCCTGGCGTGTCTGAGTCCACACCGTATATCCCTCACCACCTATAGAGATATAAATCTTTCATAAGCGCTGCGCCGCGGCACATATAGCATCATCCCACCGCGAGCCGCGCACGTGAACCGTAACATTTTATCTTAATGGCGCGGTGTGATTGATGAGGAGCGCATCCTTTAATTATTCTGTCCTCCTATAATTACTCTATCTCAGTGGTTACACTTATCTCGCTCATAAATCTCAAAGCATGTTGCTCTTAATGCAAGGAGGCAGTGGAATACAGGGAATAACCTGCAGCTGGCACCGGGAAGGAAAAAAGAGGAGAAGAAGAAGAAGAAGAAGCTTTAGTGAAGTGTTTTAATTTACTGGAGCCGCAGAGACGCAAGTGGTGTTAAACTGGACGTATTAAAGCTGAAACATGACTCATTCACTACGAAATATAATATATATAGAAGAATTCATCCACTAAACTAAATCAGCTGATGGTGAAAAAGTTTCTCTCTACTGATGTTTTCATGGTCAAGAAGAATGACCTTTGACCCTAAAAACATTTAATATAACTTTTCCTGTGAATGGTGTCCAATGTGGTCGTCTGCCAGAAGCCGCCGAAGATTTATTTTTTTATCCAGTATGACCCCTCTTTCTTTCTTTCTTTCTGTCTTTCTTTCCTTCCTTCCTTCTGTCTTTCTTTCTTTTCTTCTTTCCTTCTTTCTTTCTTTTCTTCTTTCCTTCTGTCTTTCTGTCTTTTCTTTCTGTCTTTCCTTCTTTCTTTCGGTCTTTTATTTAGTCTTTCCTTCTTTCTTTCTTTCTTTTTTTCTTTCTTTCCTTCTGTCTTTCTGTCTTTCCTTCCTTCCTTCTTTCTTTCTTTCTTTCTTTCTTTCCTTCTGTCTTTCCTTCTTTCTTTCTCTTTCATTCTGTCTTTCCTTCTTTCTTTCTTTCTTTCTTTCCTTCTTTCTTTCTCTTTCTTTTCTTCTTTCTTTCTTTCTTTTCTTTCTGTCTTTCCTTCTTTCTTTCTGTCTTTCCTTCTTTCTTTCTGTCTTTTCTTTCTTTTCTTCTGTCTTTCTTTCCTTCTTTCTTTCTGTCTTTTCTGTCTTTCCTTCTTTCTTTCTTTCTTTTCTTCTTTCTTTCCTTCTTTCTTTCTGTCTTTTCTTTCTGTCTTTCCTTCTTTCTGTCTTTCTTTTCTTTCCTTCTTTCTTTTCTTTCTTTCCTTCTGTCTTTCTTTCTGTCTTTCCTTCTTTCCTTCCTTCTGTCTTTCCTTCTTTCTTTCCTTCTTTCTTTCTTTCTTTCTTTCTCTCTTTCTTTTTTCATTTATTGACATAGTATGGCGTTTGTTTTTTCTTTTTTTCATCCTAAAATATTGTGTTTCTCTGCCATTTTTGGACATAACATGCTTTTATATGTATCAACACTGTGTAAAAGGTCCTTTTCCTTTTCCTTTTCTTTTCTTTTTGGCATTTTGGAGCATTGCTAAGTAAGACATTCTTTGACATAAACAAACAGCACTAGAGAAACACTGTTTTTTTAACGTGAAACTGCTTTATTTAGGGTTTCTACCAGTTTAAGTCACCTTGTCAGTTTGTTTTAAAGAAGAGGGCACCTTTGCAGATAATTTGTCTCCTGGTAAAAACCTCTTGTATGTATAAAAAACAAACAAGCTGAGCAGAAGTTCTACGTCAGCATCAGAGAAACACTGAATAAAGCAGTTTCTCTTTTAAAAAAATCTGTGTTTTCAGTTTTAATCACCTGCTGGAGCTGTTTTAAAAAGGTGGAGCCCTGAAGGAGTCCTAACCGGGAGGAGTTAATTATAATGACAGCTATGTTGGTGAGAGATTACAGCAGCTCCCATCATCCCCGGCTACTTCACAACATCACCGCTTGTTTGTTTGTCACAATTCTAGCATCAAAAACGCTCCTTTTTTTGGAATCCCATCACAAAAACCAGCCGTCGCCCCGAAGGGAGGAAGCCTCGTGACTCACATTAACAGGAGCGATGAGCGCCTCGGGCTAAAAGCCACTTTTCAAGGTATAATAATGGCTGAGCGGAACAAAAAGAGGGCAGACACGCCCTCTCAGGTGCTTTTCATGTGCTAATACTGCAGCATTAAAGCTCCGGAGGGGATTCAGGTATCAGATGCATTTACAGTTGAAAACATGTGACTCCTATTAGGGATGGTGTTGTTTTTAATCGTGTAAACACAATATTAACATATACAGCTCTGGAAAAGATTCACACACCACACTAGTAAGCAAAGGGTGGCTACTTTGAGGAATCTAAAATACAAGACATGTTTTCAGTTATTTCACACTTTTTTTGTTAAGTACACAATTCCATATGTGTTCATTCATAGTTTTGATGCCTTCAGTGAGAATCTACAATGTAAATAGTCATGAAAATAAAGAAAACGCATTGAATGAGAAGGTGTGTCCAAACTTTTGGCCTGTACTGTATGTTAGGTGACCACGACTTAACAGTTGTCATTTTCTGCCAATAAATGCTCTAAATGGCTATATTTTAATTTCAGATTTGAGAGAAATGTTGTCAGCACTTTATAGAATGAAACAAAAATCTATCAAACCTAGCAAAACTGATTTTGTCCACCAGCTGAGAGAAACTCAGTACAAGATACTTCACAGGCTGCATATTACTCCTGTTATTTTAAACAAAATTGACCACTCCATATCTCCTCTGTGTACCAAGTGCAACTTAGAAAGGGGGACGTATTTCCATTACTTTTGGGAATGTAAACTAATCTCCAGATTTTGGTCACTTATTTCAAAGGTGGTCAGTGGGATATTTAAAATACAAATTAAGAAAGACCCCGGGGTTTTCCTCCTTCCCTCTAGGGACTTACATCTCACTGTGTCACATCATCAGCTCCTTGATAAACTCCTTCTCGTTGCTCGAAAGTGTATATTAAAAAATTGGATCAAAACCCTTCCACCTAGTGTCACCCTTTGGTACAGGGAGATCTTTGATAAACTCCCTCATGAAAGGCTACAAGCTGCTGTAAAGGGAAATTGTTTTTAATTGTTTGGACAGTCTTTCTTGATTATATACCTGCAGATCTGAAAAATCTGCTGTTGATGGGTAGACGGTTTTCTGACTGGCGATCATGACTGGAGACAAACTAGAACTGTATTTATTTATTTATTTTTTGCCTAACTTTGTATAGCATGTGCTGTCTGTCAGGATGGGGTGGGGGGGGGGAGGGCTTCTGTTTCTGTGTTTTGTCAAGTCAAGTCAAGTCAAACTTTATTTATAGACACATTTAAAACAACCGGGGTTGACCAAAGTGCTGTACAGATATCACAGTTGCAGGAAATACGGTAAAAACTAAGATACTAAAATACATAAACACAGTGCAACAATAGAATAAAATAAATTAAAAATATAATAAAATAAATAAAAAATGTAAATAAAATTTTGTTTTTGCAAGATGTCCACTTAAACTTGATTAAAAGCAAATTAAAAATTGTATTGTTAATGTGTTTAAAAACAATAAAGTGTGTTTAAAAAATAAAAAAAACAACTGATTTTGTCCAGAGCTGTATTACCAGCATCTCATGAAGTAAAAATCTGCCTCTTCTGATGCTAAATGCATCTAGAAATGTCATTTCTGCAGAGCTGAACCAGGTACAAGTGACCACTTTGACATATCATCCATTGTTAATGCAAAGAGCAGCTTCAAGGGCTTTTTAATCGAGCTAAAACTGAGCGATATGAACATTGGGTCCTGCTCAGCTCGTCCTCCTACTGTCTCTCTGCATAATGCTTAGCTGTTATTTACAGTTTGAAGCGTTCAGCAGCATTATGTAACGGCTCCAGTGGAGGCTGCCATTTGATAGACTTATGTAAACATCTCCTGCCGTTCTCCGGGTGACTCATTCCTGCTCAAACCTGCGCTTTGTGGGTGGCTGCCTGTTATTTAGTGTGTTCTTATGTCATGATTGCACCAATGACCTCGTATGACGCGTTCAATCTCTGCAGCTTCGTCTGTTACCACAACATGCACACACGGACCGTGACCCTTGACCTTTGCCATGGGGTGTAATTGGTTTTTCAAGGGGAGAGATAGAGTGTGGAGATAAACTCAAGAGCAGGACAAGGTCGCTTTAAATTCCCTTTTGATACACATCGTTCCACAATAAAAGACAAACAGAACATCTCTGTTGTTGTTTCTCCCCTTTGTTCCTGGTCTTTGTCCCTCAGCGAGAGCTTATATAAGACCGTCCTCTGACCATGTCCTCATTTACCAGGAGGAGACGTGACCATTAAAGATGTATGGTGGCTGTACAGCTGGTCCAAATGGATAGAAACTCAGCTGCATGTGGGTTTAAAGGCTGCAGGAATTCTGGTCCAAACGTGTGTTGTGTTTGTTTTTTTTATTTCAAATTTTGGACATCCTATAATATGGAGTTTTTCTGTTATTTCTGGACAGATAATAGTATTATAAAATTAAATTAAAATCTAAAAAAAAATGTAAAAACCTTTTGTTGACATTTTTTGACATACTACAGCATGGCCTGGTTTTTTTTTTTCTTCTAATCTTTGGACATCACATGTCTGATGCTAGCAGCTAACTGATGCTAGCAGCTAACTGACGCTAGCGGCTAACTGACGCTAGCGGCGCTGCTTGTTACAGCTACAAGAGTAGCCATTAGCGTATCAATGCTAACTCAACACTAATGGGGTCACAACATTAGGTGACATTTCATAGCGGCGCTACAATTCTGCCAATTCAGCACATTGCAGAAGTTAGCAGAAGTAAGGATTAAAAGTTATTACAATGTAAAACTATAAGTTAGTACAACTTACAGTTAAATTGACAAAAATCAGAATTTTGAGCAGACTCAAAAGCAAAACTTAAAATATTTAGTTTAATTGTGCAACTTAAAATATTATCGAAGTTTGTTGCCTTGAAATTTTGAGTTCACCCAAATTTTCTTTTTTTGCAGTGTGTTAATGTGGCTTGAATCTTTGATACTTTCAGTATAAATCACCTATAGACGTGCTTTATGATCCCAATATGACCTCAATATTTAATGGATTTCCACCTCATTGTTAAGAGTCACCATCTAAACACACCAGCATCCATCTTCTGGCCTTATTTCCCATCGTGTCAGCAGCCATTTTGTCGATGCTGCTGTTTATACGAGCAGACAAGCCACAGATGTCACTGTTGTGCAGTTGTGTTAATTACTTTAATTATTATCTGCCGCACAAGCGCACACACACATTTATACACTGTAAACAGCCTGCCTGTGATTAGTTCTAGTTCAGCCAGACTACTGAGACCTAATGGATTTTCTCGCCATCTTTAATCTCTCCTTCTCTGCATGAACACACACACACCATCCACCTAAAGTGTGTATCTGACAGCCTTGTGATTACAGCACATTGCATCAGACTGCTGTTTGTGCCTCGCTCTGCAATTCATAGACATCTCCTCTCACTTTCTGCGCCACCCTGTTAGAGAATCCACATATTCGCCCAACATCTCCCAGCCTGTCAGATGATATCAGCGGTTAAGAGGCCACTTTTTCCTTCACACTAATCGAAGAATAACTTGTGTGTTTTGTGGGGGAAAGGAAAGCGCTCAGGGGAAAATAAAATCCCAAGCGGGCCATCAAACGTAGATTATACACGCCATCTTTAATATGCAGGCAGTTTATGTGATGCCTGCTGAAGCAGAGAGATCCATCATCAGGACAAAGTGACATCAAGTCTGAGAGGATGATTGATAAGATGGAATAGAACCAATGAAGGTCAGTAAACAGTGTGAGATTGGCTAAATATATCAGCATAGCAGATTAGGTCAACACGGTTTTAGAGATATTAATGCAGGCGTTAGATTTAGCCTAATTTCTAATCGTCCAGTTAAAGGAAGAGTTTAATCGGCAGTGATGGAAACATTTCTGAACAAGTATTGGACGTTGAGGTACAGATAAGTAAAGAAAAAGAACAAAAAAATACATAATTTTTCTCCTCATATGGTGCACTCATACATTGTTCCATGCAGCTTTCTTCTGTTGACTAACACTTTTTTCTGGTGTATTTCTGACGTTGAACGTTACAAACATGGATTTCCTATGTATAAAATAAAACACGTTATCATTTGATCATTTTGTGGTCAATTTGTGTCTTTTTTGGTCATTTTGTTTCCTTTTTTTGGGTCATTTTGTTTCTTTTTTGATCATTTTGTGGTCAATTTGTGTCTTTTTTGGTCATTTAGTTTCCTTTTTTTGGTCATTTTGTGTCTTTTTTTAGTCATTTTGTGTCTTTTTTTTGTCATTTTGCGTCTTTTTTAGTCATTTTGTGTCTTTTTTAGTCATTTTGTGTCTTTTTGGTAATTTTATTTCTTTTTTGGGTCATTTTGTGTCTTTTTTGATCATTTTGTGGTCAATTTGTGTCTTTTTTGGCCATTTTGTGTCTTTTTTGTCATTTTGTCTTTCTTTTTTGTCATTTTGTGTCTTTTTTGGTCAATTTGTGTCTATTTTGGTCATTTTGTTTCCTTTTTTTGGTCATTTTGTGTCTTTTTTGATCATTTTGTGGTCAATTTGTGTCTTTTTTGGTCATTTTGTTTCCTTTTTTTGGTCATTTTGTTTCTTTTTTGGGTGATCTGAACTGTGTGTGTGAGATTGTGTTCAGTGAGCGGGGGTCACGACTCAAAAAGGTTGAGAACTAACTGCATTAGACTCATCTGTGAATCATGTACTATGTGCCAGGGAAAGTGTATTTACCAGTTATATGTGTAATTATTTTTGAAAACTCAAACATCTCTTTGGGTGAGTGGGAGTTCTGTATTATGTACGCCTACGTTTTGTCCCCTAGCCTGAAGTGGTGAGCAGACAGACGGACGGAGAGAAAACAGAGTGGTAGTGGCTGATCATTGCATTATTCATGCTCATGCAATGGCCTCCAGCTCAGTAAACCAGCCCATACAGCTCAGTAATAGGTTAACGTAGCCATAATAAAAATGCAAACAAAGCACTCATTACAAACGGCGGAGTGTAGAAAGAGTCTCTCCAGACTCTACACCTGTCTCTGCACCTACACTACACTGTAAAAAAAGCAAACTGGGTGTCTGTTACCTTCTCCTTAGTCTAACATGTAGCTTCTACTATATAAAATTATGTTTTGTGGTTAAACAGTTTTAAAACATGTAAGTTTAGCATAAAATGCAATAATTTAAAATTTATAAGAATAATTTATGTTAAAACAACCTAATTCTAACGGGTTAAGATTTCAAATCAATTCTGCTTACAACTCCAGAGCAGTAGGTGGCAGTCATGTGCACATTCCTAATTAGTAGTTTTTTGTTTTTTTTTGGCCATTTTCAAGAGTTTATTGATAGTGAGAGACAGTGTGAAGGGGGGAGACAGATGGGAAGAACCCGGGCTTCTACCCTATTAAATTAAGTAAATCTTAATAATATCATACAAGTTTAAATGGCCCAATAAAACTACGTTAGTATGTTACAATTACCCTTACAAATCTAGTTGGACTGAGCCCTGGTAATTAATTAACAGTAACGCAAATACATCATGTTGACCCAACATATTTACATTTTGTCGCTCAACAAAATTGTTTCTCGCTAAACTAAAGCATTTTATTAAGGTGGAAATTATTTCCATAATTTTATTACGTTCTGGGAACAAGTTATTTTTTTTTGTGTAGTGCATTCAGACAGGAAATCATGCTCCTCTTCCTCTGGCAGCCACAATCCTGCAACACTCAGTCTTACATCACCACATCCCACTCATGTTTCTGTCTTTTTTCCTCTCTCTCTCCCCCTTTTCTCCCCTCCTTCACTCCGCTGAGCTTTTTGAAGCACGTTCCCCTTTCATCCCTCCTCCTCTTCCTCCTCTTCCAGCCCTAAAAGGTTGATCTGTGGCTGAGCTTGTTGCGTCTTTTATCGGCGTCCCGCAGCAGCCCGGGGGACAAAGGGCAGCTGAAATGCCACAATGTCTCCATATTCTGCCGGTGCTGCGGATGCGAACGCATGAAAAGAAGACTGACATTCAATCATCCACACTGAAAAGCTGGAAATACAGTAGAGGATGGATGGATGGAGGCAGAGGAGGAGGAGGAGGAGGAGGAGGAGGAGGATGGGGGCTTGTTTTGTAATTGATTATGCTAAATCCCAAGCTAAAGGAAAGGCTAGACAGCGGATCACCAGGGGAGAGACACAAACCTCTGTGGAGTCTTTATCTGCCCTTTATTTGTTTTTATTTTCCCCCACACACAACAAAAAGCTTTTCCTCACATTTAAAATGTCTTTCAGTGCACCTTTTTTATTCCTTTGTCTGCTTCAGATCCAATCCTGTCTCAGTTTAAAGGGCAAAGGTCATTTAGCCGCCACCTCTTAAATCCACTGTATGTGACACAAAATGACTAAAAAATGACCCAAAAAAGAAACAAAAATTACCAAAAAGACACAAAATGACCACAAAAAGACACAAATTGACCACAAAAAGAAACAAAATTACCAAAAAGACACAAAATGACCCAAAAAAGAAACAAAATGACCAAAAAGACACAAAATGACCCAAAAAAAGACACAAAATGACCCAAAAAAGAAACAAAAATTACCAAAAAGACACAAAATGACTTAAAAAAGACACAAAATGACAAAAAAGACACAAAATGACCCAAAAAGACACACAATGACCCAAAAAAGAAACAAAATTACCAAAAAGCGGATCACCAGGGGAGAGACACAAACCTCTGTGGAGTCTTTATCTGCCCTTTATTTGTTTTTATTTTCCCCCACACACAACAAAAAGCTTTTCCTCACATTTAAAATGTCTTTCAGTGCACCTTTTTTATTCCTTTGTCTGCTTCTGATCCAATCCTGTCTCCGTTTAAAGGGCAAAGGTCATTTAGCCGCCACCTCTTAAATCCACTGTATGTGACACAAAATGACTAAAAAATGACCCAAAAAAGAAACAAAAATTACCAAAAAGACACAAAATGACAAAAAAAAAGACACAAAATGACAAAAAAGACACAAAATGACTAACAAAAAGACACAAAATGATAAAAAAAGACACAAAATGACCAAAAAGACACAAATTGACCACAAAAAGAAACAAAATGACCCAAAAAAGACACAAAATGACCAAAAAGACACAAATTGACCACAAAAAGACACAAATTGACCACAAAAAGAAACAAATTTACCCAAAAAAGACACAAAATGACCCAAAAAAGAAACAAAATTACCAAAAAGCGGATCACCAGGGGAGAGACAGAAACCTCTGTGGAGTCTTTATCTGCCCTTTATTTGTTTTTACACACAACAAAAAGCTTTTCCTCACATTTAAAATGTCTTTCAGTGCACCTTTTTTATTCCTTTGTCTGCTTCAGATCCAATCCTGTCTCCGTTTAAAGGGCAAAGGTCATTTATCCGCCACCTCTTAAATCCACTGTATGTGTGTGTGTGTGTATGTGTGTGTGTGTGTGTGTGTGTGTGTGTGTGTGTTAATCTTGTATCTATATCTCCTAATCTGTCTCTGCTGTCTGTCTGATCCCTGACTCCCCGCACATCTAATCTCACCATCCTTCTGCCCACCAGACACTGCTGCCGTGTGTGTGTTTTCTGGATTAATATGTCAAAATACTGTTCAAAGCAATCACTTCCATACAGTAAACGAGTATTTCTACCAGTCACCATAGATTTCTGTTAATCTACCTCTCCCTCTCTCTCTGCTGTCCCCTTAAAAGGGTTAAACCAGGAGCCTTTAACAACACAAATCAATGCTCCAATGAGCCTCTGAGGACATTTCACCATTACTGCACAGCGACCTCCATCTCTCTGCAAAATTATTCTTAACAATGTTTCATGGAAGATGAAGGACACCTTTGAAAATCAATAAACTAATTCTGCCTCGACTCAAGGGAATACTTTGCAAGGATTTTGTTAATGTTAAAACCCCCAAAAAATAAGAGATTCTTGTTTAAACATGAGTACAAGTCTGCAGAAATGCTGCAGCTCTGTGAGGCTCCACAGAGTAAAAACAGCAACATACAGATGTTCTGCAGGCGTCACGTTCACCATGAGCAGTAGTTCTCAACCTTTTTGAGTCGCGACCCCCAATTTAACATGCATGTTGTCCGCGACCCCCGCTCACTGAACACAATCTCACACGCACAGTTCAGATCACCCAAAAAAGAAACAAAATGACCAAAAAAAGGAAACAAAATTACCAAAAAAGACACAAATTGACCACAAAATGATAAAAAAAGACACTAAATGACCAAAAGAGACACAAAAATGACCCAAAAAAGAAACAAAATTACCAAAAAGACACAAAATGACTAAAAAAAGACACAAAATTGCCAAAAAAAGGAAACAAAATGACCAAAAAAAGATACAAAATGATCAAAAACCAAAGTAAATAAGATAGTTAAGAGTACCAAAAGCAAAGGATGTCTGTACAAAATGCTGTGCCATCGATCTAATAAATGAGATGTTTTCCAGGATAACTGCAGACTCTGACCTGCTAGTGACGGCAAATAAAAAGTCAGACGATCTCTAAAGTGATTGGGATTCATCCTCTGAGAACCATGAATGTCTCTAAAGAATTTAATAACAATTCATCCAATAACATTTGGGATATTTCTATCTGAATTTCAAAGTGATGTACCAACTGACCTCCCAACACTGCATCCCTAGAGCCATGCAGCTCTACTGGGCTACTTAACTGCTTTGACTTTAATTTAGTGAATGCTTCTAGAGATGATTTAACTAAATAGTTCCTCTTGTTTCCAGACAAGCAGTATTTTCCATTATTTTCTGGCCTCAAACCAAAACAGAGATAGCTGCAGATGTAAAAACATTCTCAATCAAATCCATCTTTCATCTGTTTTTCCAGCCAAATTTATTTACAAGCCCCCGTTTTAGTGATAAAGAAAGACATCGCCTTGCTTTGCTTCTCCCTAATTGGAAGAAGGGGGGTATTTTGAATAAATGTGGGACACAAAATCAATGGAGCTTTGATCAGGCTGTGCTCGAGCTCGCCGCATGTTAATGTTACACGACCGAGCGGCCCGCTCGCTAGCTCGCTGCTATGGAAACTAAAGGGCGTCCGAAGGTCGCCTCACTTCAAGGAAGCGCTAATACATGCATGCAGTGGGCTGTAGGAGGCCCACCTGGAGATGAAAGGAGGCAAATAGAGAAGAGGAGGGGGGGAAGGAAAGGAAAGATGGGGCAGATGGATGCAGCACGCTCATTCGCACAATATCCCGAGAGGCTCCCAGCCTCCTAGACCAGGTTTTGGAGGATTCACTGAGCGTGTCCTAAAAGACAATCCCATCTTTAGCCTGGCTGCACCCACACCTCTGCTCATCCTCATCCTCTGTCTGCTGCACAAGAAGATTTGAATATTCTCAACTCAGCATGCTGGGATTTTGTTTCTTAATCCCGCTACCCATGGCGGAAATGCTCGAGACCCCGGATCAGCCCCCGGAGCACAATGAAGCGTCAGACTGAGCCGAGAGTCGGATTGTGGAGAACAGTGTGGCAGTCGCAGAGCAACACTTCTACTACAGTTTCATTAGAAAGAAAGATATTATATATTCTAGAGCAGTTAGTTCTCAATTTAACATTCATGTTGTCCGCGACCCCCGCTCACTGAACACAATCTCACACACACAGTTCAGATCACCCAAAAAAGAAACAAAATGACCAAAAAAAGGAAACAAAATGACCAAAAAAAAGACACAAAATGACCAAAAGAGACACAAAATGACCAAAAAAAGGAAACAAAATGACCAAAAAAGACACAAAATGACCCAAAAGAGACACAAAATGACCAGAAAAGACACAAAATGACCAAAAAAGACACAAAATGACCCAAAAAAGAAACAAAATGACCAAAAAGACACAAAATGACTAAAAAAAAGACACAAAATTACCAAAAAAGGAAACAAAATGACCAAAAAAGACACAAATTGACCACAAAATGACCAAAAAAGACACAAAATGACCAAAAAGACACAAAATGACCAGAAAAGACACAAAATGATCAAAAAAGACACAAAATGACCCACAAAAGAAACAAAATGACCAAAAAGACACAAAATGACAAAAAAGACACAAAATTACCAAAAAAGGAAACAAAATTACCAAAAAAAGACACAAAATGACCAAATAACACACAAAATGATTTGTCGACCCCCAGAAATCATCTCGCGATCCCAATTGGGGTCCCAACCCCAAGGTTGAGAATAGCTGTTCTAGAGGGGTTGAGACCATACTTGAAGAATCAATATTTCTCAAATATGTGTTTTTATTTTTAAGGTATATTCTCAGATTCACTCTTATTCAACGCGTCAGTCTTTAGATCTTTATCCTCCAAGATTTCTGACATGCAGAGGTCAATTTGTTGTTCAATTTAGGGACCAAATTATATATAATATTCTCAACTCAGCATGCTGGGATTTTGTTTCTTAATCCCGCTACCCATGGCGGAAATGCTCGAGACCCCGGATCAGCCCCCGGAGCACAATGAAGCGTCAGACTGAGCCGAGAGTCGGATTGTGGAGAACAGTGAGGCAGTCGCAGAGCAATACTTCTACTACAGTTTCATTAGAAGGAAAGATATTATATATTCTAGAGCAGTTAGTTCTCAAGCTTTTTGAGTCGCGACCCCCAATTTAACATGCATGTTGTCCGCGTGATTCTGCTCACTGAACACAATCTCACACGCACAGTTCAGATCATACAAAAAAGAAACAAAATGACCAAAAAAAGGAAACATAATGACCAAAAAAGACACAAATTGACCAAAAAAGACACAAAATGACTAAAAAAGACACAAATTGAGAGAAAAGAAAGAAAATGACCAAAAAGACACAAAATTACTAAAAAAAGACACAAAATTACCAAAAAAGGAAACAAAATTACCAAAAAAGACACAAATTGACCACAAAATAATAAAAAAAATACACAAAATTACCAAAAAAGACACAAATTGACCACAAAATGATCAAAAAAAGACACAAAAATAACACACAAAATGACAGTCATATCCCGTGGCTATTCCATGGATATTTGTTTCTATTGGTTTGTTCCAAGTCACGTGACTTTCAAGGTCCCGGCGGTCAGAACAAAAAACATGGCGGACAGTTCTCTCATTTTTAGTGAAAAAAATCTATATTTTGACTTAGTTTCTGCATAAAAATGGATTTTGATCACATTTCTAGCGAGAAATATATGTTTTATTTTCTAAATATTCACTCAGTGAATGTACATAATCACTTTGTATGTTGGAATAGCCACGGGATATGACTGGCATTAACTTGCATTGTAGCGAAATCCGTGTCAGTTTCACGGAAATTTGAGTGATTCCGTGGCTATTCCACGGATTTTGAGTTAAGCAAATCCGTGGCTATATCACGGATTCCTGTGAGACCATTTTGTTAAATAAATAAGCCCATGTGGGTTTTCTGCCTCTCCCCTGCACTTTACATTATATGTTATCTTTGTCATTTTATGTAATTCTAACTGTGCAAGAAAAGAACAAATCCATATACAGGTATAGCAGTATTGAAGAAAACATATCAGTTGGAAATTAATCTTAAAAAAATCTCTTCTCTCCAACAAACTCAATAAACTGTCTCTATGTGTGTGTGTGTGTTGTTTAACTGGGCCCTTTGACCCTTTCCATCTCCATCACCATGAATATTGAAGAGCAAGAGAAGCACTCTGCCCATTCAATACATTCCAGAAACTCACAGTGGCATGTGCACTTTATGAAGATGTATTGGTCGTCTGAACTGGTTGAGTGTGTGTGTGTGTGTGTGTGTATGAGTGTGTGTACGCTGTTGTGAGGCTCTTACTGTAGCTGCTGCACCTTTACTGTTATTTATGCATGTAGGAGAGCAGTGAATCAATCCATCTGCATTATGTCGTGTATAAATGTGATGTGAAATTAAAATGGATCTGACCCTGAGCTCTATTGTCTTTACATGCCCTTCACTAAAACGCTTCACTAAATCACCAGCAATGCACACAGTGAGGGAGGAAAAAAGGGGAGGGGGGGCTTAACTGTGTTTTCATCCAACTGTAAAATAAAATAATGCAGTATTTCCATCATATGGACAGGCAGATAGGATTGTTTTGTAATGTTAGCAGGCCATTTTTGGAATTGCACACCCAATCATCCCAATGGAGTCTTCTACATTTGATCCAAAATCGGCCTAATGTTTAACGGGAATAGTAAAGTTGGTAACGCTTTATATTAAGGTCCTTGTAATAACCATTAATTAACAAGTAATAAGCATCTTGTAAGTCCTTACAAGATGCTTATTAACATTATTGTGTGTTTAGAAGCTTATATACACTACTGGTCAAAAGTTTTAGAACACACCAACTTTTCCAGAATTTAATGGAAAATGATGCAGTTTAATGTCTCAGTGTACTCTGAAATTAATGCACATTTGCAACATTTAAAATTCTTTATTGAGCATGATAGTGTTTTGAAAGTAAAAAAAAGATTCAAAATCACATTTTATGTTGGACTAAAGGACTAAAAAAAAGACACAAAATGACCAAAAAAAGACACAAAATTACTAAAAAAAGACACAAAATGACAAAAAAAGACACAAAATGACTAAAAAAAGACACAAAATGATTTACAAAGACATGAAAAGAATTCAAAAATGGACAAAATAGCCCAAGACTCCATAGAGTTAAGTTGTTAACCCATTTCTTGTTCCCTGAAAAAGGCCTACTTGTATAATTCTGAAATGTACATTATTTTCCAGTTTTGGTTAAGCTTACCTTTTTTTATTTACCTCTGGCAGTTCACCACTTACCTTTGGACCCTTTCGAGCTGTTCATTTGACTTGAACTGCTTGAATTTTAATAAAAAACTGGAAAAATTGGGGTGTTCTAAAACTTTTGACCAGTAGTGTAAGTGTTAATAATGGCATTACAATTTAGGTTTAAATAATGACTTCTGTACATAACTTTTGGAGAAAGTTACGAAGATTACTCAGAACATGGTGTAGGCCATTATTTATCGACTTATGGACGTTCATTAAGTTTAAATAACATTGTCTTTTGATTTTCTTGGGATAGAAAATATTTTTTACCAGCGTAAACTTTCTCAGACGGGAACCTCCACAATGACAAAGAGTCAGAGAGAGTTTGTCTCCTGCTGCTTGTCTGCATATCGTCTCTCAACACCCAGAAGACCCATTTGTTTCAGTCACTGTCTTTAATTACTAATTAATTTGTCTTTCTGTGTCTCTGTCTCGGGACACCTCTCCTCATCTCTCCATCCCGCTCCGCCAGACAAGGACGGGAGGACGCTGGGATCCTGTGGTCCGCTCAGGGATTCATCATGGCTTCCTTCCAGAGGAACAAACGCCATCAAACAAGGACTCACACAAGGACGAACAGCACAACGGGCCTGCTGGAGGTTTTCACGCCGTATTTTCTGGAGGTGACAAAATCACACATGCTGCCGCGCTACTGTGAAATACCTTTTAGACCAGCTGTTCTCAACCTTGGGGTCGGGACCCCAATTGGGGTCGCGAGATGATTTCTGGGGGTCGCCAAATCAAATTTGGAAGTCAGCTCTGTCTCCACTGTGTTAAAGTGTTCATGTGTTAATGTGTTTTAGTCTTTTTGGTCATTTTATGTCTTTTTTTTTTGTCATTTCGGGGATTTTTTTTGTCATTTTGATTCTTTTTTTTGATCATTTTGTGTCTTTTTATAGTCATTTTGTGTCTTTTTTGGAAATTTTGTGTCTTTTTTTGATCATTTTATGTCTTTTTATAGTCATTTTGTGTCTTTTTTGAAAATTGTGTGTCTTTTTTTGGTAATTTTGTGTCTTTTTTGATCATTTTGTGGTCAATTTGTGTCTTTTTTGGTCATTTTGTTTCCTTTTTTTGGTCATTTTGTGTCTTTTCTTAGTCATTTTGTGTTTTTTTTTAAATTTTGTGTCTTTTTTGATCATTTTGTGGTCAATTTGTGTCTTTTTTGGTCATTTTGTTTCCTTTTTTTGGTCATTTTGTGTCTTTTCTTAGTCATTTTGTGTTTTTTTTGGAATTTTTGTGTCTTTTTTGATCATTTTGTGGTCAATTTGTGTCTTTTTTGGTCATTTTGTTTCCTTTCTATGTCATTTTGTGTCTATTTTTGGTCATCTTGTCACAAGATGTAATTTTGTTTCCTTTTTTGATCATTTTGTGTCTTTTTTTGATCATTTTGTGTCTTTTTTTGGTCATTTTATGTCTTTTTATGGTCATTTTGTGTCTTTTTTGGAAATTTTGTGTCTTTTTTTGGTCATTTTGTGTCTTTTTTGATCATTTTGTGGTCAATTTGTGTCTTTTTAGTCATTTTGTGGTCATTTTGTTTGTTTTTTGGGTGATCTGAACTGTGTGTGTGTGAGATTCTGTTCGGTCGTAGACAACATGCATGTTAAATTGGAGGTCGCGACTCAAAAAGGTTGAGAACTACTGTTTTAGACCACAACGTGTGTGAGTGTGAGCCATTATATGGGACCCCAGACTCAGCTCCATCACTAATGTATGTCTGTCTGTCTGCAGCCTCCCCCACTTCACACACACACTTACACACACACACTTACACACACACACACTTACACACACACACTCACACTGAAATGAGGTCAGATAGTGTCATGGATGTCTCTGCTGCGTGTCCTGCAGCACTTCATGCTGTACTCCGTGTGAATGTGTGTGTGAGCGTGGCCGTGGGCACCAGTGTGTGTGTGTGTGTGTGTGTGTGTGTGTGTGTGTGTGTGTGTGTGTGAGGTTACTGTGAGGGCATGGGTGGTCAACGCAGCGTGTCGTCTGATTGGCTGATCGGAGGAGTTGTTTTTGTTGTATCCCTGTGCCCAATGAAGAGGAACAGACCCCCTGCAGACTGTAGCCTCACACCAACAGGCACGACACACACACACACACACACACACACACACACACATTCTTGTACTTCTATCTTTGTGAGGACCCTCATTGGAACAGTGAATTTTTCATTAGTTTTAGTTTTAATTTCGTTGTGAATTGTTGTTTTCAAATTCAGTTACTTTTAATGAGTTTTTAGAGTGAGTTTGCTAGTTTTAGTTTAGTTTTTTATTAGTTTTAGTTTTTTGTAATGGGGTCAGACCCAGTTATCCTTGAAGGATGTGTTCTATAAGTTGACCACATAAAACACATTTCTGATGTTTTAAAAAAAAAAAAAAATGCTACCCCTAAATGCCAAAGATCTGTGATGTGACATATGAACGTTACATTGGCTGTTTATGGTATTTATGTTTATGATATTTCTTATTTTAAAATAGACAAAAAAAATAGTCAAATTGGTGTCTCTGTAAGCAGAAAATGTGTCTTTTTCTTTTGCATCTCCATAACAAAAATCAAAATTGTGACTTTCATTTGTTCAGTTCCCTATTAACGGTTTAGAATTGTTAAATGGGTTTGAATTTAGCCAAGTAGCAAAAAATAAGCTTTTTAAAATTAGCTACTTTTTTCCACATTTCTATTCCCAGTCACAGCTACATTTTGGAGAAGTCACTTCCTGTCAAAGTCACATGACCACAATACCAGAGTGTTGTGTATACGTCACTCAGGGATTTAATGAGTTAATGTGAAGCATAAAGCTGAATATGGGAGATTATAGAAGATTTAAAGTGTTTGTTACACGGGTGTCACCATAGGTTCTTATGGGTTAAAAGAGGTCACAGTAAATTTTGCCTTTATTTCCTTTGTCTGATCCATCTTCATTATGTATGAAAAAAGTTGACAAAGACGAAAACGAAGGACATTTTCACTATAATTTTAGTTAGTTTTGTAACCACACAATACAGTTTCAGTTAATTATCATTATCATGTAACCTTTAACCCTTAAAACAAAGTCTGAAATCTAAAAATAAAAGCCTTTAAAGAAGTGAGGACCGGCCGAAATGTCCTCACTTTGCAAAAATGTCCTCACTCTGTTGGTTAAAAACGTGTTCTGGTCCTCACTATGTAGGAAGTACAAGAACACACACACACACACACACACACACACACACACGTGCACTATTATTCCCCGTGCTTTGGCAGGCCTTGTTACTATGCAGACACGCTCCTGCTCTCCCTCTTTGCCGGCTCTCTTCCCAGACAGAAGTACGGTGTTCTTAACCAGTTGACAGATGTAGGCCATGACGGAGCAACCGGCTAAACAAGCTGCTGATTTTTAAATTTACGAGCATTATGCAAAACTTAATTAAAGTATTTATACAGGTGGTAATATTTCACTGGCCTGCATTTGTTCACAAAATCCTTGCAGGCTCTCACCAAGGTTATTATAGTTAACAAAATAACGAAGACAAGAATTGAAAAAACAGTTTCCTGAACTGAAATAAAAATAAAAATTAGCTTTTAAAGAAATTATTACTCACTGAAACTGTATTGTGAGGTTACAAAACTAACTAAAATTATAGTGAAAATGTCCTTCGTCAACTTTTTTCATCTGTAAACCTTTTTGGTTGATATGAAATCTATTTCATCTATCTGGTTTTATGACTTAATAAACTTATTGGGGCTGAGATGGATCAAAGGAAATAAAGGAAACATTTATTGTGACTTTTTTTAATCTGGCACCCAACAAATACCCCATTACAAAAAAAAACAACTAATAAAAACTAAACTAAAACAGCATTTTCCAAAAAAACACAATACAATACACAATGAAAAATACAAAATGAAAACTAAAACTATTATAACCTTGGCTCTCACAAAGTAACATACTTTTTATTTCAATGCATATTCAGATCCACAGAATAAACATGTTTTAATACTAAATGATTCATGTGTTGTGTAAAATTTCAACAACGACCCAGAACTTGCCATATGCAATATTTACACATGCAGGAAAACTCCAGGAAAACCTTGTTTCCTTTTTTTGGTCATTTTGTGTCTTTTATTAGTCATTTTGTGTCTTTTTTGATCATTTTATAGTCATTTTGTGTCTTTTTTGGTCATTTTGTTTCCTTTTTTTGGTCATTTTGTGTCTTTTATTAGTCATTTTGTGTCTTTTTTTGGTCATTTTGTGTCTTTTTTGATCATTTTGTGGTCAATTTGTGTCTTTTTTGGTCATTTTGTTTCCTTTTTTGGTCATTTTGTGTCTTTTCTTAGCCATTTTGTGTCTTTTTTGGTCATTTTATGTCTTTTTATAGTCATTTTGTCTCTTTTTCAGACCTTGCCATATGCAATATTTACACATGCAGGAAAACTCCAGGAAAACCTTGTTTCCTTTTTTTGGTCATTTTGTGTCTTTTATTAGTCATTTTGTGTCTTTTTTGATCATTTTATAGTCATTTTGTGTCTTTTTTGGTCATTTTGTTTCCTTTTTTTGGTCATTTTGTGTCTTTTATTAGTCATTTTGTGTCTTTTTTTGGTCATTTTGTGTCTTTTTTGATCATTTTGTGGTCAATTTGTGTCTTTTTTGGTCATTTTGTTTCCTTTTTTGGTCATTTTGTGTCTTTTCTTAGCCATTTTGTGTCTTTTTTGGTCATTTTATGTCATTTTATAGTCATTTTGTCTCTTTTTCAGACCTTGCCATATGCAATATTTACACATGCAGGAAAACTCCAGGAAAATCTTGATAACATGTAAATGAAGGCCATGTCTGACAAAAACATCATCCAGAGAGACACAGAAAGACAGCGAGGGATGGATGGGTGACTGAAAAAGAAAGATGAAGCATGAATAATCTTGTTTGGGCAAAAATGATCATTATACAGTCCGTGGGCAGTAAGTGTGCAGGACAGTGGGTGTGCATCTCTGCCTTTACTTGCTTGCGTGCATGCAAATAAGATTGCACTTGTGCATACAAGAGGAGGACTGCTTTCCATGTTGAAGTGCCAGGATATGATGCTAATTATATGATCATGCATGCATAACATATTTCTCAGGATGTGGCAATAATGTGGATTTTTTACAAGTGGAAAGTGTGTTTATGTCTGTGTCCCATCTGTAGGCTCCCTTGGTGCTGTTCTGTATATGATGTGTGTCGGCATGCAAGTTTAAATTAAAGGGACAGTTCAAAGCAATAACCTAGATAGTTTTAGTGAGTTAAGATGTTTGCTTTCTCTCAGATATAATGGAAGTAAATGGCACTTTGTTTATTGGGCCCAAAGCAGCAAAAAGTACATTTGAAAGACTAATGAGCAACGTCTCTTTCTAGAAATGATGACTTGGTTGCTCAAGATAGTCTATGTCAGCTGTTCTCAACCTGGGGGTCGGGACCCCAATTGGGGTCGCGAGATGATTTCTGGGGGTCGCCAAATCATTTTGGAAGTCAGCTCTGTCTCCACTGTGTTACAGTGTTCATGTGTTAATGTGTTTTAGTCTTTTTGGTCACTTAATGTCTTTTTTTTAGTCATTGTGTGTATTATTTGGTCATTTTGTGTCTTTTTGCTAATTTTGTTTCTTTTTTGTGTCATTTTGTGTCTTTTCTTTATCATTTTGTGGTCAATTTGTGTCTTTTTTGGTCATTTTGTTTCCTTTTTTTGGTCATTTTGTGTCTTTTCTTAGTCATTTTGTGTCTTTTTTGGTCATTTTGTTTCTTTTCTGCGTCATTTTGTGTCTTTTTTGTGTCATTTTGTGTCTTTTTTGATCATTTTGTGGTCAATTCGTGTCTTTTTTTGGTCATTTTGTTTCCTTTTTGGGTGATCTGAACTGTGCGTGTGAGATTGTGTTCAGTGAGTGGGGGTCGCGGACAACATGCATGTTAAATTGGGGGTCGCGACTCAAAAAGGTTGAGAACTACTGCTCTATGTTGTGAGCAGATTCATGTAGGAACTACGTTTTTTCTACCCAACTACACCCACAAACTGTATCGCTGCACAGAGGGAAGCTACCTGTGCTTGTGATATCACAAGATGTAAACATTAATAAGCTTTAAAGTAAGCGAGTAGTGTCGAACTATACTTATTTCATTACGGTGATACAGTTGGCGAATGTACACTGGATATATAGCCCAACAGGTATTTTTGATTAGGGGGTAAAATGCCCCTTTAAGGAAAATGCTTCTTGTGTTTAGTGCTGATTCTGTAACAGCGTGATTCAACAAATTGAATCAGGATTTATAATAATACTGAAAATACATTTATTAGATCCAGACAGCCAGAGGATACTCTGGATACTTTTTCCACCACTGTTACTTGTAAATATCACTAGTACTGACCCTCTTTTGCCCAAGTATTTGCAATACTTAAATCCTGAGTGAATGTTTTTTTCTGCCATTTCTGACCAAATTTAAACTTCCCAAGTTAGGGAAAAAACTGTATCTGATATGTTACAAGAGCAGACATAACTTGGTGTTTCCTGGAAAAAAGACACAAAATGACATCTTGTGACAAGATGACCAAAAATAGACACAAAATGACTAAGAAAAGTCACAAAATGACTAAAAAAAGGAAACAAAATGACCAAAAAAGACACAAATTGACCACAAAATGATCAAAAAAGACACAAAATGACCAAAAAAAGACACAAAATTTCCAAAAAAGACATAAAATGACCAAAAAAATACATAAAATTACCAAAAAAAGACACAAAATGATCAAAAAAAGAAACAAAATGACCAAAAAAATCCCCGAAATGACCAAAAAAAAAAGAAATGAAATGACCAAAAAGACTAAAACACAGTGCAGACATAACTTGGTGTTTCCTGGAACCTAAAACCACAGTTAAAAGAGGGAAAAACAACAGATTTTCTTGTCATAAATCTGAACCTATCTCAGCCGTTCAGTATCAATTTAATGAAAAAGTGAAAATGAATAAAAAGGCTTTACGTTCTTATACATTAAATATGATTTAATTTCAGTCCAGGTGTATTAGTTCAGTGCAAACTGTAGATAACTGCACATGCAAGGTCAAGGTCTGATTGAAATGATTGAAATCGGCCTTGATTGCTGCCTGTAAATTATTCAATGAAGCTCCCGTTTCATTGTAGCTCCCTGCGAGCTGCTCCTGGCCATACATGGAACACATTCTCCTCCAATGAATACACGGAAAAAAATTAGATTCCATCATTGTCGCCTTCTTCCAGCTCAGAAGCTGCAAATCACTGCTGCTCCATTTCTTCTGTCTGGAAAACAAAACTAAAGAGACGATAAAACACTCGCACGGAGCACATATGAATAACAAAAGCACATTTCTGGAGTGAAAGACGAGCTGCAGAATAAGAAGAATAACACAGGAGACGTTTCATAAATGTCGGCCAGGTCAGATGGTCGTGCCGCCTCCGTAACCAGCGTGCAGCTCTGACAGCAGCTCTGTCAGCGTGAGTGCATGGAGTCTTTCATCTCTGAAGAATCGGAGAGCCGTCTCCGTGGTAACGCCACTTAAACTCTGCTGTTTCCACCTGGATTCGGCCCACTGTGACGCAGGAGCCACAGTCCAGCTGTCTGAGGAAGCAGGAAGCATGAGAGGGAACCAAGGACTCGTATCATCTGAGAGGCTGAGATAGGTTCAGATTTATGACAAGAAAATCTGTTGTTTTTCCCTCTTTTAACTGCAGTTTTAGGTTCCAGGAAACACCAAGTTATGTCTGCACTGTGTTTTTCTTTTTGGTCATTTCATGTCTTTTTTTTATCATTTTGTGTCTTTTTTTGGTCATTTTATGTCTTTTTATAGTCATTTTGTGTCTTTTTTGGAAATTTTGTGTCTTTTTTTGGTCATTTTGTGTCTTTTTTGATAATTTTGTGGTCAATTTGTGTCTTTTTTGGTCATTTTGTGTCTTTTCTTAGTCATTTTGTGACTTTTTTTTGGTCATTTTGTGTCTTTTCTTAGTCATTTTGTGTCTTTTTTGATCATTTTGTGGTCAATTTGTGTCTTTTTTTGTCATTTTGTTTCCTTTTTTTGGTCATTTTGTGTCTTTTCTTAGTCATTTTGTGTCTTTTTTGGTCATTTTGTTTCTTTTCTTAATCATTTTGTGTCTTTTTTGGTCATTTTGTGTCTTTTTTTGGTCATTTTGTGTCTTTTTTGATCATTTTGTGTCTTTTTTGGTCATTTTGTTTCCTTTTTTTGGTCATTTTGTGTCTTTTCTTAGTCATTTTGTGTCTTTTTTGGTCATTTTGTTTCTTTTCTGCATCATTTTGTGTCTTTTTTTGGTCATTTTGTGTCTTTTTTGATCATTTTGTGGTCAATTTGTGTCTTTTTTGGTCATTTTGTTTCCTTTTTTTGGTCATTTTGTGTCTTTTCTTAGTCATTTTGTGCCTTTTTTGTCATTTTGTTTCTTTTCTGCGTCATTTTGTGTCTATTTTTGGTCATCTTGTCACAAGATGTCATTTTGTGTCTTTTTTCCAGGAAACACCAAGTTATGTCTGCACTGTGTTTTAGTCTTTTTGGTCATTTCGTGTCTTTTTTTTTTTGTCATTTCGGGGATTTTTTTTGTCATTTTGTTTCTTTTTTTTGATAATTTTGTGTCTTTTTTTGGTCATTTTATGTCTTTTTATCGTCATTTTGTGTCTTTTTTGGAAATTTTGTGTCTTTTTTTGGTCATTTTGTGTCTTTTTTGATCATTTTGTGGTCAATTTGTGTCTTTTTTGGTCATTTTGTTTCCTTTTTTTGGTCATTTTGTGTCTTTTCTTAGTCATTTTGTGTCTTTTTTGGTCATTTTGTTTCTTTTCTGCGTCATTTTGTGTCTTTTTTTGGTAATTTTGTTTCTTTTCTGCGTCATTTTGTGGTCAATTTGTGTCTTTTTTTGGTCATTTTATATCTTTTTATAGTCATTTTGTGTCTTTTTTTGGTCATTTTATATCTTTTTATAGTCATTTTGTGTCTTTTTTGGAAATTTTGTGTCTTTTTTTGGTCATTTTGTGTCTTTTTGGATCATTTTGTGGTCATTTGTGTCTTTTTTGGTCATTTTGTTTCCTTTTTTTGGTCATTTTGTGTCTTTTCTTAGTCATTTTGTGTCTTTTTTGGTCATTTTGTTTCTTTTCTGCGTCATTTTGTGTCTATTTTTGGTCATCTTGTCACAAGATGTCATTTTGTGTCTTTTTTCCAGGAAACACCAAGTTATGTCTGCACTTATAACATATCAGACTCAATTTTTTCCCTAAATTGGGAAGTTTAAATTTGTTCAGAAATGGCAGAAAAAAACATTCACTCAGGATTTAAGTATTGCAAATACTTGGGCAAAAGAGGGTTAGTACTAGTGATATTTACAAGTAACAGTGGTGGAAAAAGTATCTAGATCCTTTACTTAAGAAGATGACTTACTTTAGAAATGACTCCACTACAAGTAAAAGTCCTGCATTCATAACTTACTGAAGTAAAAGTACAAAAGTATCAGCATCAAATTGTACTTTAAGTATCAAAAGCAAAAGTACTCGTGCAGAATGGTCCCACTCGGACTGTTTTATATATTCTAAATATATTATGGGTTTATTTGCTTTGATGCATTTATTTAAAGCAGGCTTCTTTTAACTACTAAATATACTGTTATGAAAAAAAAGAAAAGAAGTGGTAGGACATTTTCTTTAAATTATATCTCATGTTTTTCATGTTAAATCTTGACCTGAAAAGTCAATTTTTATTATTATTATTATTATTATTATTATGTATTTATTTATTTTTTAATTTATTTTATAATTTTCTCTTATATGTTTATCTTCATTCATGTATTTGTTTTTGTTTTTTCTATTTGTTTTGTTTTTGTATTTTTTGACTATAACTTTGGTGTTTTCATTTATTTTGTACTTGCCTAGTCTATGGATGTATTGGATAAACTGATGTGTGCTCTGACAGCTGATATAATTATGCATCCAAGGAAAATCCAATAAAAAATAATTTTGAAAGAAATCTTGACCTGAAAAGTAATTAAAGCTGGCAGTATAAGTATAAAGTATAAAGTTACATATGTGGAAAAAACTTAAGTAAAAGTACCTCAAAATTGTACATTACTTGTCAGTGGTGGAATATAATAAGTAATGTTACATCAACAAAAAACAGATTTCTCCAGCAGCAGGAAAACATTCAGTATGTTGACAGGTCCTACTTTCACCACATTATGTTTTAATCTCTTACTGGTAGTTTGTCACTCTGCCTTGCAGCCATTCAGTCACTTAAAGCTGCACACAGTGAACATATATACACACTGAACAGTTAAACAATCGAGCTGTGAGGCTCTTTGGAGAAATGATTGTTTTCCAGTTCAAACAGGATTTCCTTATTTGATCTTGCTGACTCAGTCTGTGACGCAGGCGGCCACCCGGTCCAGACGTTTTAGCGTTTCTATAGTGACCCTCACCTCGGGGCCATGTTCCCTCATTTGAAAAGTGATATAACAGCCTCAATTGTTCAGTTGCTTAACCTCCTTGATCCGGCTCGCCATTTGGCAGTTGTTCATTGACACGTTTATTAAGCTTTTTTCCTGGAACCATGGAGGTTTTACTGACCACAGGCTGGACTTTTCTCAGATTTACAGCTGTTCTAAAGGCTGAAGGAGAACATTAGCAACATGTTGGACATTTAAGCAAAGAGCTACCTTTCCATAACATTAGCCGTTTTCTTACCTTTATGCTATTAGGAGTACATAGCCAGTATCCTTTGCACAAGTACAGCTTAACCCATAAGAACCCAGACCTATTTATCCTTAAAGGAGAATTATGGGGGATATACCACAGACCAAGTGGAGCACATAGAACACATTCATGATGTTTTTAAAAAAAAAAAATTATTCCCCAAAGTATCAAAGATCTGTGATGTGACATATACGTTACATTGGGCATTTATGGTATTTATGTTTATTTATATAACCGCAGTGCTTTTATTTTGAAAAAAATAGCAAACATTAGCATTAGCACTAGAGATAACAAGCACTTTTACTACAGTTAAGACAACAAATATAGCCACTAATATATATGAGAGAAGAAAATAAACTTTAACAAACCTTGTGTCCTGTCAGTCAGCCACTATAGAAGCCTTTTTCATACTTTATATCAACTTTATATGAATTACAACGCACTTATTATTATTTACCGTTTGTTTTTTCATTTAACCATTCTACCTGTTATTTCCTGTCACTACCTTTCAAAATGAAAGCACCCGTTTCACACTGGACGGCACCAAAATAAAAACAAATAAAATAAAAGCATCACAACATTGTAAAACACCTTGAAAATGTACAAACATGAAAAACAAGCTCTATAATACAAAAACATCAACAGGAACCTTTCTAAAGGTCATTTACAGTTGTGTTTAAAATAAATGTTAAAGTGATATAGTGATTGGAGTATTTACTACTTTTTACTGCTATATTTGATTTACTCCACATTAACAGTCTCATCATAACATGTGTTCCTATCAGTAGCAGCTCAAAACCAGATAATTTACTGTATTTTATAAAGCGATTACATTAATATTGAGCAGAATTTAGTTCAGAGTTTTGGTCATGTGGCCCTTTGGGAAAACTAATTGCCCACCCATGGTTTAGATGGTAACAATCCTGAATTTTCAAAGGAAAATGCCAAAATGGTGATCTTATGGTACCTGTAACGCCATCAGCAGTCTTATGGCTTCTTGAACAGTGGCGATAAGGAGTGGACCGCTCGTTAAGTCAAATATCTAATCAGCCAATCACATGGCAGCAGCTGAATGCATTTAGGTTTGTAGACATGGTGAAGACGAGCTGCTGAAGTTCAAACTGGGCATCAGAATGGGAAATAAAAGGTGATTTAAGAGACTTACAACCATGCCACATTCAAAGTATGATAGAAACTGCTGATCTACTGGGATTTTCACACACAACCGTCTCTAGGGTTTAGAGAGAACGGTCTGAAAAAGAGATGAAGGCAACAGTAACTGAAATAACCTCGTTACAACCAAAGTATGCAGAAGACTGAATGCTTCTAAACGCACAACACGTCCAACCTTGAAGCAGATGAGATACAGCAGCAGAAAACCACACTAGACACTCCATTAGAACACACTTCACCTTAGAAAGTGGCTGCTGAGTGTAGATACACAACATTTGCTCCATTGTTGTTGTAGCTGATTGTGAAACCTTTGAGCTCTGCTGTTTCATGTGTGAATGACTAACAAGCTGGCTCACTCGCTTCTTGTGCACTTTCACATTTGCTTAGAATAAAACAATATATATATTTTTGTATATGAACATTGTTGTTGACATTGCAGGTGTAACAAACACTTTAAATCTTCTAGAATCTCCCATATTCAGCTTTATTTTTCACCTTAACTCATTAAATCCCTAAGTGACTGGAAACAGAAATGTGAAAAAGTAGCTAATTTCAAAAAGCTTATTTTTTTGGTTATAATTATAACCAATTTAACAATTCTATTCTGTTAATATGGTGCACTTTATTGCATTTAACCCATTTAACAGCACTAATAATGTCACAATTTTAATATATGTTGTGGAGATGCAGAGAAAAAGGCAAATTTGTGTCTCTGTAAGCAGAAAAGGTGTTGAGTTTATTTCTATTAACCCATTGAAGCCTGGAAAGCGGACACGTCGTTTTGTAGTATTTGTATAAGCTCTCAAATACTTTTTGAATTTCATTTCTATCTGCTACAGAGGCTGAAAAATCTATTATTTAGTAGAAGCGTTGACACTTCTGTTGAATTTTCAGAAAAACTTCAGGTTTTAGGGGATTATTTTCAAAATCGCCCAGAGGTTTTACAGGCGTTTCAGGCCTCAATGGGTTAAAATAAGAAATATCATAAACATAAATATCATAAATGCCCAATGTGACATATATGTCACATCACAGATACTTGACATTTAAGGGTAGTATTAAAAAAAAACATAAATGTGTTCTATGTGGTCCACTTGGTCTGTGGTAGATCTCCCATAATTTTCTTTCAAGGATAAATGGGTCTGGGTTCTTATGGGTTAATGTCCTTTCATTTGCAATACTCCGATGCATTCACTGTATTTGAAAAAGTAGGACAAAATTCAGTCAAGAGAAAGGCTAAAGGCTTGGGTGGTCCTGGGCAGGAATTTTTGTGGCCCCAAAATAATCAGAACCACATACACTGTAAAAAATGTCTGTAGATTTTACGGTGGAAAAACTGCTAAACCATGACAGTAAAAGACCGTAAAATGATAATGGAGTTAATTCAGTTTCAGTAACAATCAAACACTGTAAATGTTTATATCAGCCAGAAAAGTATTTTTACAGGTTTTAAATAGAAAAAAAAACATTACTCTATTACTGTAAAATACATTGGCACCGTGTTTGTAACAAAAAACATCACTGTAATTTTTGCATTTATTTTTTGTAAAAATACTTTTTCTCCCTGTTAAATGTACAAAACACCATATCTCTTACAGAAATATACTGTAATATTTAATGGTAAAATCTTTAATTTATGCGGCATTTATAAAGTATTTTCTTGTCAATTATATGTCGAATCTTTTGATGGAAAAACCTTTTATTCATACGGTACAAAATGGAATAAATGCAATCTTAAATGTGAAATCAACAGTGTCAATATCTTTTTACCGTGATATTAGAAAAAAGTTCCACCGTATTTATTACGGTAACGTTCTGGCAACCACAGCTGACAGTTTTTTACCGTAAAAACAACAGTTTTTTTTGTTTTTTTTTACAGTGTACCATTGCCATCTCCCAACGTTGCAAGAAAAAGAATCTAATATGTAGCAATAACCTTCATGCTACACTTTTATTAGTATTTGCTGGCCACAAAATGTATAAAATCTCTTACCTTGGCCACTTCTTAAACAGCTCGTCTCTGTTAGTGGACCAAGGTGGAGGTGGGAACTCAACATGCCTCAAACCTTGTTGCCATAGTAGCGCTGTTCTTCCAAGGTCGCAGCCATGACCCTCGAAATGCTTCAGTGGAGTCGGCTGCAGAGGTGCAAATGAACTTCGGGACCCTGCCAGTGTGAGTGTGTTCATCATGGTGCCACAGGAGAGAGGAAGAGGAAGAACTAGAGGAAGGTGAGAAGGAGAAGAGGAAAGAAGAAGTGCAGCGGGGACTTATAGTGAAGTCCCCACAGGGGAAGAAGGATAGAGGATGGAGATAATGAGTGAGGAGGCAGGGGAGAAAGTAGGAAGCAGAATGAGGACAAGAAGGGGCAAGCAATCAAACCCTCGGAAATATAAGAGGCTGGAAAATCGGTAGAAGCAAACAGGAGCCCCTGAACAGTTTAACCCATAAGAACCTATGGTGACACCCGTGTAACAAACACTTTAAATCTTCTATAATCTCCCATATTCAGCTTTATTCTTCACATTAACTTATTAAATCCCTACACTGCAAGAAAGCCAACTTGTATTTTTTTGGCCTAAAACAGTGATTTAAGTTGGTAAAACTTGGAAATATAAATTATTGACATTTAGGGCAATAATGTAAGTTAGCACAACAAAGGAAGCCAGTTGTCTGCTCAAAAACAAATTGGTGAGTTGTTGTTACTTATATCTTTAAGTTGGGGTTCACAACAAGGGACAATAGTTCTGATAACTCTTATTTCTTTGTTGGGAAATTCGGTCATTAGCG